>NC_064615.1:957095436-957723321 GCF_023898315.1 Schistocerca nitens
AAAGTAATTACCGTACGAGGACCACACTTGATTGCATTAATATCAAGGACATGGGGAAGAGAAATAATGCAGAATCAGTTTAATCGAAACGCTTTTGATTGCTGCTACGGTACCACTACTGCTACAAAAGGGGCTCTATATGGCGCCCATCAGTGTCCAGAAGAGTCTGAAAGCGCAGGACTGAATTCTGCACAGAAGAATGAAGCATGTCCGTAGATATGCTGGCTACCTCTCTTGATATGCTGCGCTTCATATCAGCACATGTGTGAATGTTCCCATGGTAATACCTGTCCTTCAGGTAGCCCCACAACCAGAAACCACAAGGAGTGAAATCAAGTGATCGTACTGGCCAAGCGTTTGGAAACGATCGGCTGATAATTCGATAGTTTCCAAATGTGTTTCGGAGAAGCAGACGAGCTTCACTAACAATGTGCGGTGGGGCCCCATCTTCCATGAAAACTGTTCAGTCTCTCTCCTGCGGCGCGGACATGACATGCTGGCGAAGCACATCGCTTTAACACTGGCCAGTCACACTGCACGTCTTTGGTCCTTGAGCGCCAACCTGTCCAAAAAAGAATGGGCCAATGATTAACGTAGCTGTGAAGCCACGCCATACGGTGACACGCTCACCATACAGAGGGACTTCACGCACAGTGACTGGAGGTGAATATTCCCATACTCGTCAATTCTGTGTGTTCACCTCAACCGTCAGAGAAAAATAAGCTTCGTCGTTCCATAGGATTGTCCTCGTCAACTTCAATCCTTCTGAGAAAGCGGAGCCGGCCGAAGTGGCCGTGCGGTTAAAGGCGCTGCAGTCTGGAACCGCAAGACCGCTACGGTCGCAGGTTCGAATCCTGCCTCGGGCATGGATGTTTGTGATGTCCTTAGGTTAGTTAGGTTTAACTAGTTCTAAGTTCTAGGGGACTAATGACCTCAGCAGTTGAGTCCCATAGTGCTCAGAGCCATTTTTTTGAGAAAGCGGAGGGCGAAGTCAACACGTCGTTGTGCATCCTGTGGTGAAAGCTGCTGCACGATATGGATCTCGTACGGATACCATTTACGAATGTTTCGAAGCACCTTCCGTACAGTGGACCACGGGATGTTCAACTGTCGTGACACAGCCCGCGCACTGCCTGACGCTCGAGAATTGCGCGCAGCGCTGTCTGCAATAGCAACAGCGATTTCATTAGCCACCTGTTGTGCAGCTGGTGGTCGGCCTCTTCCCGGAGCGACGCCTAGTTCTCCAATTTCTTCATCATGCTCCGCACAGCAGGTGGAGAAAGAGGACCCTTCCGTAATCCTTTCAGCCGGCGATATTCTCGAAGTGCAACTGCAGCGTTACTGTTGTTTTGATAATAGAACTTCACTGATAAAGCCCTGCTCCTTTTGTCCAAGCTCATGTTGACACGTCAACAAGTGCACTGCGACTTTTCAGGTGTGTGTGACTATGAATCACGATGACTAAACACGGCACCTGGTGGCCATACTTGGAACTGGACGGTGGCGCTGTGACCGCATGGAAGTCAGGCACCCCTTACTCTGGACATTAATGATACCAAGTTTGGTACTCGTCCGGTAATTAGTTTCAGTGTTATAACGTGTTAAAAAGGGAAAGTTTAATTATACCCACCTGGTGTTACCATCAGCTGCGTCATCCCAATACTCCTTCAATCTCGCGTGAATGTTTGTCGCATTCCCCACAACACAGGAACTTTGTAATAACACTGTGCTTCAGACGGACATTGAGTGCAGCAGCCATCTCGGTGGAGTGCTACGACTGCGACTTACAGAACACGTTGAATTAAATTTGAATATAAATCGGAAGAACAGAAAATTTTTATTTAAAAAAAATTGTGCCTTTCTTCTGCAGTGACCCTCGTGCTTGCTTCATACACATGTAACACACGCGTAATTGCGGTCATTCGATTTTTAATGTCGTCAGCTGTTAGGATCTGTGATTCGAATTTGATGGTACTGATTTGTAATATTTGCTTTCTTTGGATGTAATCGCTGACTTGGCCTCGCCAGTGTGAGTACGATCTGCTCTGGGAAAGTATGTGATCTATACCTCCACAAGTCTTGCAGCGCTTGTTTGAGTCACTTCTGTACTTCCGATAACCGAACCTAGTAATGGTCTAAATGTGATGAACAGTACTCAAGAACTGGTCAAACGAGCGGTTTTGTAATTACCTCTTACGTAAGTGAATTACACCTCTTTAGGATTCTTCAGTAAGTCTAAGGTCTGACGTCTACCTTCCCCACAGCTAGGTTTCTGTGATCGTTCCACCTTAAGTACTCCTAAATCCATTGAGGTTGTGACTAACTAAAGTACATATTTTTATTTTTGGGACATCCTCAAGTGTTCTGCAACTCGCTCGTCGAAAAAAATCGATATAGTTGTAATAACATTTATTGATCGAAGTCTTACAGACGTCTGTCTGAAAACTAAAGTAAATTAATAGTTGTAACCTACTCTTCTAAACAATGAAAAATTAAAATTTAGAAACTAAAAGATCAGATGAAATGATTAAAAAATATCCTGTCTGGCATTAGTAGGACGTCATATCCATGCCCTAACGAGTAGTAGGCAAATATCTACCCTACGTGGACCGTCATAATAGCATCCCAGATTGTCGCTGCAAAGAACCCCAACTTTCAAGCATGCCTTGGAAAATGCCTCTTGTCCCAAAATAGTCACCGGGAATGCATGCAGTCTACAAAAATAAAGCGACCGTAAGACACTGAAAGGAAGTCACGCGCTACCTCAGAGTTAAACAAAGTAACGACTCTGCGTTGCAAAAAGCAAACCCGCTTAAAACATGACTGGTGAACCACAAGAAAACGATGGAAACATTCAAGGCCAACACTTACCGAACGCTAACACAGCGCGCATGTACGATCGCGTGTGGCTACGGGAAGCGGACTGACGACTTAATTCAAAAAGTTAAAAACAAAAATTTGATGTTATTATAATAACGAAGCACACAGGACGCATATTTTGGGACAAGAGGCATTTTGTCAGGGCGCACATCAAAGCAGGGGTTCTTTGCAGCCACAAATTGTGATGGTCCTTTGACCTAGGGTAGATGTCCGCCTACTAATAGTTTGTGCATAGACATGACGTCCAACTGGACCATGTTTATAATCATTTCATCTGATTTTTTTGTTTCTGTACTTGAATTGCTTAATATTTAGTTGTTTAATGAAGTAGTTTATTGTTTTGACGAAAGAACTTTTAGACATTCAGCTGCAGTGTGGCGCAGAGCGAACTCAACGGCGACAGATGAACATTTTGACGGACGAGGAATCTAACACGGATTTCCAGCTTTACGCGAGCGGTCGCCTTAACCGCCTCAGCTGTCCGAGTACGTGTCACAGCCACACGCAAATCTCCATATGCTCGCACTGCAGAGTAGCACCCCGTATTATTCATTAATCCACTTGCTTGTAGCCCAGCTGTACTCGTGCAAGGGTTCGGATACTGGTGTGCATATGCACCGAAATATTTTAACGCCGTCTGACGCGTGCACGTATGATTGCTATTCTTTCGGACATGCCTGCCAAAGAGCAGTCATCATTCCCACAATATGAACTATTGTTTTACTTTAGATTTCACATACATCTTATGATGGGGCTAAGATACCGAAACTGTGGTATTGAATAGCGACTTCTGTTGTGTAAGACTTCGGCCAATAAAAGCATTTTACAACGTATTTGTTTACCACGAACATCACTGAAGTAGCTTGTCGCCGGTCGCTTAATCAGACGATCTGGTATCTTTTCATCAGTATAGCACAGGGGCGCGGGGATTCTCCGGTGGAGGTTGGTGCGCGGGATGAGTCACGGACTGCTCGAAGAAGCTTGAAAGCTTCATTTATTTCCCAGACCGCGACTTTTTTCTCGTCAGTTCCTGGCGGCCCATCCAGTATACACATTTCCATGGTGACCAACGACGTCCTCTTTTCGAGACGTCATTGGTTCAATGAAACTTCTTCTCCATGGCAACCGACAGCGTTTGCCTATCGCCACTGGTTTATCGTCTGCTTAGTGCGGATGCACCACATCGATATTCTTCAAGGCGCCTCCACCACAACCGATGGCCTCATTTTGAATTATCTTTACCTTCGATTTGTTTTGTACTTTTACCTACTGCGCACAGAGGACAGCTCTTGTTCCCAGCCGGCCGCGGTGGCCGAGCGGTTCTAAGTGCTTCAGTCCGGAACCGTGCGAATGCTACACTCGCAGGTTCGGATCTTGCCTCGGGCATGGATGCTTCTGATGTCCTTAGGTTACTTAGGTTTAAGAAGTTCTAAGTTCTAGGGGACTGATGACCTCAGTTGTTAAGTCCCATAGTGCTCAGAGCCATTTGAACCATTTGAATCTTGTTCCCATAACCATCTGTTATTCTTCTTCGGCACTACAGCCCTTTGTGGGCCTTGGCCTCCTCAGCAGTCTTCCTCCATATCTCTCTGTTCTCAGCTTTTATCTTCCATCTACGGATCCCCATCTTGGCAAGGTTTTACTGACGAACTACTGCTCATAGCAGTTAATGCCGATGCAGTTTAATTTACTCACGTTTTTTTTTATGCTGAGATTTATGATGTTAATATTCTCGGAACGTTTTACCTTACGTTTAGCCTCGATGGCTCCTACGGGCGATAGGCTTTGGATGAAGCTTCTCCTATTTAACGCATAGCTTATTCACGCTATTCAGCAATCGACGTTTTTGCCTTTGCACATGCACTTCGTACTCCACCAGCCGCCTCCGCTCACCACCTGAGGGTATATATCTACTCATTAATTTTGTTTTAGTTTATAGGCCTTATGTTTTTAATTTTCATTATTTCTTGTCCCTCTGAACTGTATCATTATCTGGTTGGTTGGTTGATCTGGTGAAGGGGACCAAACACCGCGCTCATCAGCCCCATCGGATTAGGAAAGGATGGGGCAAGGAAATCGGCCATGCCCTTTCAAAGAAACCATCCTGACATTTGCCTAAAGTGATTTAGGGAAATCACGGAAAACTTAAATCAGCGTGGCCGGACGTGAGTTTGAACCATCGTCCTCCCGTATGCAAGTCCAGTCTGCTAACCACTGCGCCCCTCGTTCAGTATCATTATTTGTATTTCAGAGACTGATCTGAAGATGATCGTAACTGACTGAAACCAGAAACAATTTAAATAAATACTTTATCTAATCCAGACAATTTAAATTTTTTAAAAATTTATTCTGATCACTGTTTTGCTAATAATGTTTTCCAAAATTATTTCCCAATAGTTTATTAGAGAAGAAGTGCCCTCATCAGGTGGGCGCTGGTTGGTCCATGAGCGAAGGCGAGACCTACCCGGCGGTCACTACATCTGGCTCAATACAAAGGCGAGGTGATGCTGCGATACTTGCATTTGAGGGTGACCAGCTGTGCTGACTCAGCTATAGACGAGAAGACTTGGCCAGGCTAGGCCACAGGCGAGACTGACTGGTGGCAGTAGAGGCATCTTGGTACAAACCCTTGACCTGAATCTGGCTGGCAGTGTCTAGTAGCAGCGGACGCCCAGCGGCTCAGTGGCTCAGAGGCCTTCGGTTCGACCCTCAGCCCATCAATGCTTTGGCTGGATTCCCAGACAGGTGATCATGTCATGATGACAGCTGAGTGATGGCAACCTCACAGTCAGAGCCTACATTACAACGGAAACAGTTTCGAAAACCCACCGATTCCACGCCCAGTCTGGCCTGTCGGCCAGTATTTGTAGATGCCAGAGTGGGCTTGTTGTTGAGTGGTCGCTCCAGGTGTCACTTTCCAACAAGTGTGAGACTGATTGTTATCTGTCTTCCTACCACAGCTGCGCAAGGATACGCTGTGAGGGTTTTAGGAATTTGTGTTGAACCTACGGCCTGCAAGGTAGGAAGACACCAGCTCACCTTCATAATTATAACATGTACAGTATGGTAAAATATTGATATTGGGTAATCACAACTGTAAAGCGAAATTCCTAACTATTTTGAGGTTCTTTAATAGTAAGATGGTTGATGAACATGTCTGGGGTCGATAAAATATAAACAAATTAAATACAATTGGGGCCACAGATATCAAGCTAAAAATGCACAATGAAAATACCAAAAATTGAATGGGGTCTGTATAGAGTATGTAAACATCGCCGCAAATATAATGCACAATTAAAACAGTTCAGTAACTTCAAAGTGTAAAGTTCTCTGCAGTGGCTGGTCAGTTCTTTCCGTTACATCGGTTATCTGGAGTTTCTGATTCAATTAAGCCTGACAATCAGCAATATGTTCAACTACATGCCATGGCTGAATGTACGAAAAAATAGGAGAGACGGAGACGACTGCAGTTCTGAGTGTCAATTGAATGTCACTTGCTGGCATAGCGCAAGCGCTCGTATCTAACTTTCGTCAGCGGCGGCAGTTACTGCTTTCAGCATGAACTGTGAACCTGAGAATCTATTCTAAATCCCTCCCGACTGTTAAACACAAGTCTGATATATTTCCTACATATTTTGTGTAGCCGAAACTCCTACCTGTTACATAGCTAAGTTTATTTGCATGGTACACGCTATTTGGTCGTAATATGGTTCAAATGGCTCTGAGCACTATGAGACTTAACTTCTGAGGTCATCAGAACTACTTAAACCTAATTAACCTAAGGACATCACACACATCCATGCCCGAGGCAGGATTCGAACCTGTGACCGTAGCGGTCGTGGTTGGAATAGCATGTACGTCGATGTCCTCAAATCGCTCGCAAGCGTTAACTGTCAGTGCTCGGTGCAATTCCCCATACTAGGAGACTTTGCAGTTTAACTCCTTTAAGAGTTAAGACGAGCCTGTGAACAAGTGTTCACATAATTGCTCTCGCAATCGTCTCACCGCGGCGCGAGTCGCCTTGCTCAAACACTCGACGATTTGCTGCAAGAGAAGAGCGAATGTTTCTGTCTCCATTTTGTCTATATCAAAGCTGGTCGCCACGCTTTTTCTTTCTGGTCAATCAGAGCGTTCGTACTTGTTATAGCTCCACCAACTTAAGTTTCTGTAGCCTATCAAATGCGTCGTTTCTTTTGTATGGCAGTGTTTAACTTCTGTTATATAATACTGAGACAAACAGCTTTTTCCCACGTGGGGTTTCACACGGGTCGCCACAGTGAGTCACCAATGTTTTGCGCTGGATTTCTCTGGGCGTTTATCTGCCATCTCCAGCCGTGTTCCTGCAGAAAGGCTTTCCGAAGTGTCGTCGTTAAAAGTAGTGACAAGAGCAGCTTTTGCCGCCAGCCTGCGCAGTGACTCTGGCATCACATTCTGTCCACTGGATGTCCCACTGTGAAGGTTTTGGCCGAACGTGGGACAGATGTTGCCACTGTAAAATTCTCCTTTCCTCAGAGCTGCATCTCGTACGTCGGTTTTGGGAAATTAAGTCCCTGCAATTACTAATGTGAGTGTTAGTGGTTTATATTCACGAAATGTCGGAGTGTTTATTCGATTTGCCTATCAATAAAATTCGTACATTTTTCACATAACTGTGTCGTGTGACATATCGATTTAACCAGAATTGCTTCAGGAATTCAGTGTAAGGTGTGTTATTTGTCTGACACCTTACAGCTTACACCACTTGCCAAAATGCTGACAAAGCATCCCAGATTACGGTAACTTCACTGATCATTGACTGGACAGTCATGTTGCTGCACCTAGGAAGGGAATATGCCGAGACATTGTGCCAGTGAATTGCTGCAAGTAGTATGATTAAGGCAATGGGCCGTTGCCTAGGCTGACACTGCTACAATAGTGATGTACGTTTATGTATGATAAGTGTCAGCTGCCAGTCCTCACACCAGGCACTGATCATCTGCAAGTCTCTTTCCAATTTGTAACAATCTCCTAACAATGTCACCTCTATGTACACAAGTCTACCATCCATTCGTCTTCCAATTTCCCCTCATTTCCTACAGTACCCATCTTTCAGACAGTAACGTACACTGCAAGCAATCAAAATTGCGACAGTATGAAGACAGAATACAACACACGTAAAATTAGCATAAAGTGTACTGTATGTGTGAATATGCAAACGATTACAATTTCAGTGCAACAGCTCAAAGTGGGTAGGAGTAACGCCATGTACAATCTCTGTGTGTATGGAAAGCTGGTGCAAAGAGTTTTTCGTTCATAAATCGGATGTTAATTATGATTGTTTATAGGGAGATAGTGTTACGCCTGTTGTAAGAAGGAGAAAGCGAAGATAAAAACTCGGCAGTGGTAGAATAGTATGCTATCGAGATCGCTGTTTATCATTCCGCGATATTGCTGCACACCAGTCAGGGCTCATTATATTCAGGAGAGCCACACTCAACGCTATACAGGTTCTCAACGGCCCCATGAGACTAGCGTGTAAGAAGACAGAAATACTGGCCACTCGGCTGTGAAGGATCATACAGCAACATCATGTGTCTTGAGTCATGGAATGAGCGTGTTTGTAGTACGACAAGTACTCAGATGAACATTTCGACGATATCTGGAGTACCATGGGCTCTCTAATCAGTCAGAAAAGCAAACGTTGCTGCTTGTAACTTTTCTTGTCATGACAGCAGAGCGAGATGCGCCAACACTATTGTGCTAAATGACAACACCGGTCCACAGGTGTGGCACCATGTCGTCCTTTCAAACATGTTCCAGTTCTGTATAAAGCATCACGCATCGGTGTGCAGAGGCTTGGAGGAGAACGAACGTTGCCAAATTGTATTCGCGAAGTGATGGTAAGGGTTACCTGTGGGTTCACGCTTTCGCCTCTGGTTCACATATCTGATAATGTGGACACCAGCATTTCTGATTCGTAAGGCCAGCTATGCTCTAAGATCTCCATGATGATATCTCTCAGGAAGATAACCTAAGACCACATAATGCCCTTGCTGTCCTAATCTACGTTGATGCTCTGACCAGCAAGTTCTCGAAGTCTCACACGAGCTTAAAGCATCTGATCATGAGGTGCCAAGAGACTGGCATGCCTACACTCGCCAGCAAGTATAACTGACTAACTCTGACAAAGAGCTGAAGTAGCATGTAATTGTTACTGTTGTTGCTGTTGTTATTGTAATCAGTCCTAGGACTGGTTTTATGCAGCTCTCCATGGAGCTCTATGCTGTGCAACCCTCTTCATCTCCGAATAACTACTGCAACCTACATCAATTCGAACCTTCTTAGGCCGGCCGAAGTGGCCGTGCGGTTAAAGCCGCTGCAGTCTGGAACCGCAAGACCGCTACGGTCGCAGGTTCGAATCCTGCCTCGGGCATGGATGTTTGTGATGTCCTTAGGTTAGTTAGGTTTAACTAGTTCTAAGTTCTAGGGGACTAATGACCTCAGCAGTTGAGTCCCATAGTGCTCAGAGCCATTTTTGAACCTTCTTACCCATCTTCGTCTCCCACTGCAACCCACTACACCTGCCAGTACTCGATTTCTTTGGAATTGAAATAATTATATTCTTCTTGAAATATGAGGGTGTTTCGTCTGTCACATACTTCTTTCTCACCAGATAGAAGAGTTTTGTCATGGCTGATTCTTCAAAGGCTATCAATAGTTCTGGCGGAATGTCGTCTACTCCTGGGGCCTTGTTTGACTTTCGTCTTTCAGTTTTCTGTCAAATTCTTCTTGCAGTATCATATCTCCCATCTCATGTTCATCTGACAATAAGTCCTGCTCCATTTCTATAATACTGCCTTCATCTCCCTTGTATAGACTCTCTATACTTCTCCTACCTTTCAGCTTTCCTTTCTTTGCTTAGTATATTCATACAGCTGCTTGTTTTTTCTCCAAGGTCCCTTTCATTTTCCTGTAGATGGTATCTATCTTTCCCCTATTGATATACGCTTCTAACTCCTTGCAAGGGATTACATACCTTTAACCGTCATCCAAGCTCTGTTACACCCGAAGCCCAGCCGGTGTAATATTGTAGCAGCAGCTAGAAGTGGTAGTTTTGTAGACTAAATTTCGCATTTCATTACCTCCATATCACATAAAAATTTATGCCAACATTTTTCCACTATCCTGTATATGCACAAACTGTCATTTGCTCACCTTCCTGTCGTTGCAGTTTTAAAGGCCAGCATTGTATGGATAGTCGATTGCTTGCCGGACTGAGGCGCCTCGCAGATTTGTTTTCCTATGACGTGGCTGGAGGTTCTCCGGCGCGCCAGGTGCTCTCCAGATGGCTCCGGCGACGAGGACGCTTCAGTCGTAGGGCCCCGCTGGTCCTAATGGCGCCATTACAGCGGTATCTGGCGTCCTGATCTCTCACCGTCCCACGGCAAGCGCCAACAGCCACCAGCGAAAAGAACTGGCGCCAGTGCATCCGTACTGTCGCCAAACGACCGTGACGCATCGACCGCGGAAAAGATAGCTGTTCGTTGACGCTAAAGTACTGTTCGTCCTCTGAGATCTGTCTCAATACTCATTTCTTTCCACTATAGACTGTCGTTTTGTACAGAAAGAAGAGAAAGCTGAAAGATAGGAAGAATGTATAGAAGCGCTATACAAGGGAAGCAGTACCATACGTAGAATGGAAAGAAGAAGTATAGTATCGGAAAAAAACTAGCACACCTGGAAATGTTTTGATCCGATGACGGGATATTGCCACCTGGGGAATAATAGATGTATTGATAATGGTTTCAGCGTCGTCCGCAAACAGATGGTGTAGTAACATAGCTACCAGAGCGCCATATGTGTCTACCCTTTAATAGGGAGTGCTCACAGGCAAAAGACACAGAGTGGTGCAAACATGTGAACCAAGCAGGCAACCACGCCACGGAGGCGCACTAGTGCTTCCTACGGTCAACCGAGCGAGTCTGAAAGCGGTCAAATTGCGGCCTCCCGAGAGGCGGGATGGCCGTTTTCGGGAACTACACTCCTGGAAATTGAAATAAGAACACCGTGAATTCATTGTCCCAGGAAGGGGGAACTTTATTGACACATTCCTGGGGTCAGATACATCACATGATCACACTGACAGAACCACAGGCACATAGACACAGGCAACAGAGCATGCACAATGTCGGCACTAGTACAGTGTATATCCACCTTTCGCAGCAATGCAGGCTGCTATTCTCCCATGAAGACGATCGTAGAGATGCTGGATGTAGTCCTGTGGAACGGCTTGCACTGCCATTTCCACCTGGCGCCTCAGTTGGACCAGCGTTCGTGCTGGACGTGCAGACCGCGTGAGGCGACGCTTCATCCAGTCCCAAACATGCTCAATGGGGGACAGATCCGGAGATCTTGCTGGCCAGGGTAGTTGACTTACACATTCTAGAGCACGTTGGGTGGCACGGGATACATGCGGACGTGCATTGTCCTGTTGGAACAGCAAGTTCCCTTGCCGGTCTAGGAATGGTAGAACGATGGGTTCGATGACGGTTTGGATGTACCGTGCACTATTCAGTGTCCCCTCGACGATCACCAGTGGTGTATGGCCAGTGTAGGAGATCGCTCCCCACACCATGATGCCGGGTGTTGGCCCTGTGTGCCTCGGTCGTATGCAGTCCTGATTGTGGCGCTCACCTGCACGGCGCCAAACACGCATACGACCATCATTGGCACCAAGGCAGAAGCGACTCTCATCGCTGAAGACGACACGTCTCCATTCGTCCCTCCATTCACGCCTGTCGCGACACCACTGGAGGCGGGCTGCACGATGTTGGGGCGTGAGCGGAAGACGGCCTAACGGTGTGTGGGACCGTAGCCCAGCTTCATGGAAATGGTTGCGAATGGTCCTCGCCGATACCCCAGGAGCAACAGTGGCCCCAATTTGCTGGGAAGTGGCGGTGCGGTCCCCTACGGCACTGCGTAGGATCCTACGGTCTTGGCGTGCATCCGTGCGTCGCTGCGGTCCGGTCCCAGGTCGACGGGCACGTGCACCTTCCGCCGACCACTGGCGACAACATCGATGTACTGTGGAGACCTCACGCCCCACGTGTTGAGCAATTCGGCGGTACGTCCACCCGGCCTCCCGCATGCCCACTATACGCCCTCGCTCAAAGTCCGTCAACTGCACATACGGTTTACGTCCACGCTGTCGCGGCATGCTACCAGTGTTAAAGCCTGCGATGGAGCTCCGTATGCCACGGCAAACTGGCTGACACTGACGGCAGCGGTGCACAAATGCTGCGCAGCTAGCGCCATTCGACGGCCAACACCGCGGTTCCTGGTGTGTCCGCTGTGCCGTGCGTGTGATCATTGCTTGTACAGCCCTCTCGCAGTGTCCGGAGCAAGTATGGTGGGTCTGACACACCGGTGTCAATGTGTTCTTTTTTCCATTTCCAGGAGTGTATCACACAAGTTGGACGTACTGCGTCACTTGTGCGACGATTCTGATATCACTGATCCCATGAACAGTCTCACACGCGTAGACGAGGTTCTAGACGTCCACGCAGCACAGACGCCCGCCAGGATCGTCATATTGTAAGGGCAACAGTGACAGATCGTGCAGGTACCACAAAACAGGTAGGAGGAGTTGTGAGCCCATACGTGTCAACACGGACCGTTGCGAACCAGTTATTAGCGTTGGGACTAGGGGCACACACAGCTCTAGCCCGTCTTCCACTCACGCCACTGCATTGACGTGCACGGCTAAACTTGTGCCGTCAATCGCTTGGAGGATAGAATGGCTCGTCGTACTCTTCAGTGATGAAAGCAAATCTTACCTGCTCGCACTTGATGGTTGTTCGCGCGTACGATGTAGGCCTGGTGCGCGCTGTACCGTCAAGTTCAACCATCCAAGACACGCTGGCCCGACACCATGTCTTATGGTCTGGAGTGCGGTATGTTAACTCTGGTTCGCCTTTGGTGTTTCTAAAGGAGACACTGAGTAGCGCTCAGTACGTGCAGAATGTTGTTACATCCGTCCTTCTGGTGTTCTTGCAACAGGAATATGATGTGTTGTTCCAACAGGATAACGCTCGCCCGTGAAACTCAACGTGCTCTGCGAGACGTGCAGCAAATTCCCTGGCTAGTACGATCTCCGGATTTGTTGCCAACCGAGCACGATGCGACAAGAAGTGACTCGTGCATCTTGTCTGCTAACAATTCTTAAGACCTACGCGAACTGGTCGAGCAGATCTGGCATAACGTAGTCTAGGACAGTATTCGCCATCTGTATGTTCGACTGGATGCCATAGTCAGCGCCTGAATTGTTGCGCTCGGAGGCTGCATCACGTAGTAACACGGGTGTTTAAGCATCGGTCGATACCTGGTACCTCAGAACAGTTTGTGCTACTGATGTGTAACAGTACTTATTTCACGTACTCCATATGCACTGTTGCGGCAGTAAATGTTGAATGAATTGGAAAACTCTAAAAAGGTGCAGATAAATATGAGATGGGATATAGGGCACTGAGAGAAGAATTTGATGGAGCACTCAAAGATCTAAGGCTACGGGAGTAGGCGACGTTCCTCAGAATTACTGAGATCTTTATAAGATCCAGAGACAAGGTTCTTCCACCTGTATACTGGATATATGAAACAGGCGAAATGCCCTCGATCGTCAAGAAGAATCCAATAATCCTAATTCCGAAAAGGGGATGGTGTTGATAGTGACAGGTCTGAATATTACCGAATTACCTACCAGTTTAATAAAACACTACAACAAAATAGTGACAGGAATTGTTGGAAATGCTGGTAGAGGCTGACCTAAGCAAAGATCAGTTTGTGTTTCGAAGAAGTGAAGGAGCTCGGGAGGCAATACTGAGTCCATAATTTACCTTAGGAGATAGGTTAAAGAAAGGGAAACCTACGTTTATAGCATCTGCAGATCTAGAGGACGCTTTCGACAATACTGACTGGAGAACCACAAGCTGGAAAAGGTTATTGACAATTTGCACAGAAATCAGACTGCATTTAAAAGAGGACATGAAATGGAGATAGTTATTGAGGGAAATGAAGGTTGTAGCCCATCGCCATTGTTGTTCAATCTATACATTGAGCAAGCTGCGAAGGAAATCAAGGACAAATCTGGAAAGGGAAGTGAAATTCAGAGAGAAGAAATAAAAACTACGAGGATTGCTGATGGCATTGTATTTCTGTCATAAACGTTAAAGGATGTGGAGGTTAAACAATAGAATATAGCTGAATTCAGTCACACAGTGATAAGAGAACTACTCAGGAACTCAGATAGCAAAACCAATGATTATCGCCGACGTAGAGAGGACATAAAATGCAGACATGGAAAGACAAATAAAGCATTTCCGAAAAGGAGAAATGTCTTATCAGTTATAATAATTTTATAAATGCGAAAGTGACTCTGTATGTTATGTTTCCCAAACCGCTGAACCGATGTCGATGAAGTTTTGTATCCAGAGGAGACAGCTCAAACCCTGACGAAGATTGTAAGCTACACAAAATAGACCACTTAGAGGGCGAAGCAGGGAATGGAAATTTTTTTTGAGATCATTGAACATAAACCATGTTAAAAAATTATTAAATTTGTTGTATAATGTACACGTTGTATAACGTATAGATACTCAAACAGCGCTGTCCACAAACTTGCACTCCTGCAAGAGAAGAAATAAAAACTATGAGGATTGCTGTGCAGCGACTGCGAATGCATGACTTATACTTACCTGAACACATGAGGGCAGGTGACGTGACTGCACCTACGATAGCTTACTTACGCACCATCACTCATGATGACAAAACTACTGATATGCGAATGCAACTCAGAGTAACAGCTAATCAATTATAAATGTGTTAGGAAGTATTTTCTGAAAGTACTTTTCTAGAGTGTAACATTCTACGGACGTAAGTAACAGAGACAAGAGGATAATACATGCTTTTGATGTGGGATGCTACCGAAAAATGGTGAAGATTAGATGGGTAGATCGAAGAGAAGGCACTGAATCGAACTCAGGAAAAAAAATGGTACAGCACGACTAAAAGAAGGTATCAATTAAAAGAGCGCATCTTGAGATATCAAGAAATAGTTAATTTGATTGTGGACGGAGGTGTGATGACTAAAAGCTATAGATAAGAGGCCAAGGTTCGAATATAGTGAACAGATTGAAATGGATATTGCAGTAGTAACTGACGATCGCAACAGCAGATCGATTGGATCCTCCCATGTTTTTATTAAGCATGTTAATTGTCAGCGTCAGTCAGTTATTATATTTAGTGACACTTAGTAATTTGTAAGCGTGGATAAGCACACTACATCGCAAGATAGTGTGTACAGCACGAAGAGGTGGTACTTGACGAGTAGAGAACTTTCGGCCGTCTTGAACTCCGCTACTAAAAAAGGTTGAGGGTGGGTCCATTAACCACACTACCGCATGTCAAGCATTTCCTACGTATTTTTTCCACTCTTTTGTGCATAATTAAAGATCTCTTGTATGTTTCCAGAAGGAGTAGCAGTGTTTCAGTATAGTAATATTCCAAGGTAGTCTATATTTGTATGTTATCTGATGAACAGTAGAGGCGTGATGTACACCTCCTACCCCACAGCATTATTTTAGAAATGAATCGTTCACTCGTAGATTGTATTTGGAAGGGAAAAGTAATTTTGCTTCTCGAAGCACGTACAAAAAAAAAGAACATCTACGGAAGACAGCTTCTTTATGTTGTTGGGATGACTCAGATATAACAAGATTGATTCGTATTCAAAAACAGAGAATTCCAGTTCTTATTTATTTACTATGAATTAGGCGGATATATTCTTAATCAGACCATACCTGACTCCACCACTAATCTTGTCAGAAGTGAAAAGTGTATGTATTCGTTTTGTAAAAAAGCAGTAAACTAAATTTTGTGCCAGTGACGTCGAATATAATAAGAAGTAATGTCATATAGGTAGACTGTTCGCCATGTTACTTCTTTACTTAATACACCATATTACGAAGGGAGCAACTTCACGATATAAATATACATTATAGCATACGCGAAATCTCGACGCAGATATGACATTAAGTTGCGTTTCATCAGTTTGAAATTGATTAACCTTTCTTCCTGTTAATATGCTTTCAAATAAACAACTGTCTTTAATATAAAATTAATAGACTGTTAAGTGCACTGTTTGACTTGTAACGGCATGGGAGTTCAGTATTCTATTAATTTAGGGGGGAGAGGGGGGGGGGCTGAATAAATTTAAAGCGACAATAATTTACAGCAAACACCCTTGCTGAAACATTACGAGATTTGCTGAAGTCGTAGAAGTACTTTAGTTGTACCGTCGAATAAAACACGTCAACTTCAGTGGTTATAAAAATATACTTCCCAATCGGGAACAGCTACCGCAATCAATAGGTGGTGGTGGAAATTTATGACACCTTTAGTAGAACGTTAAAGCGTTGGCCCTAACAGACAAATATTGATTTATAACCTCCCCCCCCCCCTCCATCTCTACCCACCTTCTCACGCATCGGAAAATTTACTACAGCTCAAGCATAGAATCGACATTCACTGCAGCTAACATAGGAATATTTCAGGTGTGGAGCACTCATTAATTCATGCTTTATTGTAGTGAATTTTTCACGTCGTTATTACGTGCGAGAACGGCTTCGCGCTCGTATGTCTTTGGTTTCGTTTATGACGGAGTACTGCATGAAGTGAACAGGGATCCATTTACGTAATGATGTCAGCAAAGAGGTAGCTTTATGTGACGAGGGGAATGGAGAAAAATAATTAACGACATGACTAACACACGAACGAAAGAGTCTTCACGGTGCGTCAGGTCGGTGTTTTTCCCTGTAACTTACAACATAATATGTGATGGAACATTTATTTAGGTAGGTAAACGTTAGGAATGTTACTCTTTCTCCAGGAGTTATGAGCGTAGTTTACTTAGTTATTTGCTAGAGAGTTACAGCAAGGACACATAACTTTTCAAATAGAACACTTTTTTTTTCTCTCTCATGTTGCTGATGTATTTAAACCAACTCTGTACAAAACCAGGAAATATATTCGCAGATGCGAATACGGGCAACCTCTAACTGTAGAATGGAATGACGACATTGAAAATTTGTGCCGGACCGGGATTCGAACCCAGATTTCCCTATTAAAAATTTCTGCTGTCCGTGCACGCTTCACAGCCAGACCCATAATTTTTTTTTAATTGATCTCATTTTGTTCGTTTTTGTTCGTGTATCTGCTCGGGGCGGACGTCGCAAGACACCCGTTTCAGTTCGTCGTTGATCCATTAACTCAGTTTTTTTTTTTTTATTACAGAGGGCAGCTAACCCTCTGACCGAACACGTTGAGCTACCGTGCCGGCAAACTTCAATGCGTGACGTCCATGTGTCGTGCACCCGTACACTTATACACTTACCTTAATTCCTTTATGGGGCAGACATTCAGTCAAAAGCCGCTAGCCTGATATCGGCGGATGAGTACGATATTGCAGTGGCTTTGTAAGAAGTACCATGCAGTGTTACTTCGCACGTGTATGCATGTCGGAAGGAACATTGCCTTTCACTTCTTACAAACACAAGCACTGCAATATCGTATCTGTACAAATCAGTTAAAGTCAAATTTCTATTAATTTTTGTTGGGGAGCTATAAACTTTCGTAGGGGTGAATGCGACATGCGGTATATAACTGGCTGAGTTCAGACGAAATTTGTGGTGGCGGAATCTTCATTTAAGTGAAATGAACTAACAGCGCCTTGTAAACGACAAGTCGAGAACATGACAAAGAAGCGGTAATTAAGAAGAGAATGCGACTGGTCTTTGGCGTATACTAGCTATTATTCAATCTGTACATTGAGAAAGCTGTGAAGGAAACCAAGGAGCAGTTTGAAAGAGATGTAACATTCTGGGAGAAAAATTTAAAGTTGTGAGGTCTACCTGTAACAATGGAGTTTTATCAATGTTGGCAAAGGAGTTGGATGATCAGTTAAAGGGGAAGATGAGTCCTTGGAAAAAGATTATAAGATGATTTGTTAGATTTGTTAACGGTACTTTCAGTCATCATGCGAGTAATGCGGAAATGCTATGTGAACTCAAATGGGAAACCCTGGAGGGAAGAAGACGTTCTTATCGTGAAACACTGTTGAGAAAGTTTAGAGACGCGTCATTTGACTGACAGACCGAAACGACTGTATTACCACCAATGTACACCTCACGTAAGAACTGCGAAGACAAGATAAGAGAAATCAGGCATCGTACAGAAGCATGTATTCATTGGTAGTCGACCCGTTTCTTATCACCCACTAGTAGGCGTTGCAGTTTCACGTTGGATGGTAGGTGGTAGGAGTTTCGAAAAATATTTGTATTATGTTTTCATAACATGTTGCCATAAAATATTTGCTAAGTAATTATTGATATTATATGCCACAACTTATTGTAAAAGTAATTTATAAATTTCAAAAAGTAAATTTACTTCCTTACGTTATAACTCACCATTACTGTGGAACCCGTGGGCAGTAAGGAAATTTTGTTACTAACAGAGATAAAAAATAGTTGCCAGTAGCTATAAAAGGTTGACTATCCGTAATGTAGACAGTCGTCTTTTCCCGCTTCATTTACGAGTGGAACAGGAAAGGGAATGAGTAATAGTAGTACAAGATACCGTCCACCATGCATCCTATAGTAGCCTACCCAGTATGTATGCTGTTGTAGATATTAACCAATGTAAAACAAGGGTAGTGGAATATTGTCGAGTTAAACTTAGAGACACTGAGGGATTTGGGATAAGAAACGAGGTAGTAGTTGAGTTCTGCTGTTTGGACAGCAAAATCACTGACGAGAGGAGGTGAAATTGCGGGTTGACAATAGCAAGAAAAGCATTTCTGAAAAAGAGGAATTTGTTAACACTGAATTTTTTTATGATTACATGGCATTGTTAGTGTTGTAGGAAACCATCTGAAAATACCCTGAGGGGACAAAAGTCTTGGGATGGCGATATGCACACATACAGATGGCGGTAGAACAACTTACACAAGGTAAAAAACCGCAGTGCCTTTCCAGAAATGTCACCTGCATTGAGGTGATCCATGCGAGAGGGTTTCCGACATGATTGTGGCCGCACGAGGGGAGTTAATAGACCTCGAATGCGGAATGGTACTCCGAGTTAGACCATTAGGGCATCCCGTTTCGGAAATCGTTACAGAATTCAGTATTCCGAGATCCATAGTGTCAAGAATGTGTCGAGAATACAGAATTTCAGGCATTACCTCTCACCACGGGCAACGCCGTGGCCAATGGCCTTCTTAACTACTAAGAACAGCAGGATTTGCGCAGAGTTGTCAGTGCTAATAGAAAAGTAACACTGCGTGAAATACCGCAGAAATCAATCTGAGACGTATCCGCTAGGACATTGCGGCGAAATTTGACAGTAATGGGCTACGACAACAGACAACCGCTGCGAGGTCCTTTGCTAACAGCACGACATCGCCTGCAGCGCCTCTCCTGGGCTCGTGACCACATCTGTTAGACCCTAGACGACTGGAAAACAGTGGTCTACTCGAATAAGTCCCGGTTTAAGTTGGTAAGAGCTGATAGCAGGGTTTGAATGTGGCGCAGATCCCACCAAGCCATGGACCCAAATTGTTAACAAGACACTGTGCAAGCTGTTGGCGGCTCCGTAATGGCATGCTCTGTGTTCACACGGAATTGACTGGGTCCTCTGGGCCAATTGAACCGATCACTCACTAGAAATGGTATTTTTGGCTTCTTGGAGATATTTGCAGCTTTTCATGGACTTCAAGTTCCCAAACAACGATGGACGAATGGCAATATGCCAAGTCACCAGGCCATAATTGTTAACGATTGGTTCGAAGAACTTGCTGGACAATTAGAGCAAATGATTTGACCACCCACGTCGCCCGACATGAACCGCTTGAACATTCATGGGGCATGAACTGACTAAACCAGAGGTTGTACAGAGTTTCAGGGAGAGCATAAGGGAACAATTGACAGGAATGGGGGAAAGAAATACAGTAGAAGAAGGATGGGTAGCTTTGAGAGATGAAGTAGTGAAGGCAGCAGAGGATCAAGTAGGTAAAAAGACGAGGGCTAGTAGAAATCCTTGGGTAACACAAGAAATATTGAATATAATTGATGAAAGGAGAAAATATAAAAATGTAGTAAATGAAGCAGGCAAAAAGGAATACAAACGTCTCATAAATGAGATCGACAGGAAGTGCAAAATGGCTAAGCAGGGATGGCTAGAGGACAAATGTAAGGATGTAGAGGCTTATCTCACTAGGGGTAAGATAGATACTGCTTACAGGAAAATTAAAGACATCTTTGGAGAAAAGAGAACCACTTGTATGAATATCAAGAGCTCAGATGGAAACCAAGTTCTAAGCAAAGAAGGGAAGGCAGAAAGGTGGAAGGAGTATATAGAGGGTCTACAGAAGGGCAATGTACTTGAGGACAATATTATGGAATTGGAAGAGGATGTAGATGAAGATCAAATGGGAGATACGATACTCTGCGTGAAGAGTTTGACAGAGCACTGAAAGACCTAAGTTGAAACAAGGCCCCGGGAGTAGACAATATTCCTTTAGAACTACTGACAGCCTTGGGAGAGCCAGTCCTGACAAACATCTACCATCTGGTGAGCAAGATGTATGACACAGGCGAAATACCCTCAGACTTCAAGAAGAATATAATAATTCGAACCCCCAAAGAAAGCAGGTGCTGACAGACGTGAAAATTACCGAACTATCAGTTTAATAAGTCACGGAGGCAAAATACTAACGCGAATTCCTTACAGACGAATGGAAAAACTGGTAGAAGCCGACCTCGGGGAAGATCAGTTTGGTTTCCATAGAAATATTGGAACATGTGAGGCAATACTGACCCTACGACTTGTTTTAGAAGCTAGATTAAGGAAAGGCAAACCTACGTTTCTAGCATTTGTAGACTTAGAGAAAGCTTTTGACATTGTTGACTGGAATACTCTCTTTCAAATTCTGAAGGTGACAGGGGTAAAATACAGGGAGCGAAAGGCTATTTACAATTTATACAGAAACCAGATGGCAATTATAAGAGTCGAGGGGCATGAAAGGGAAGCAGTGGTTGGGAAGGGAGTGAGACAGGGTTGTATACTCTCCCTGATGTTATTCAATCTCTATATTGAGCAAGCAGTGAAGGAAACAAAAGAAAAATTCGGAGTAGGTATTAAAATCCATGGAGAAGAAATAAAAACTTTGAGGTTCGCCGATGACATTGTAATTCTGTCAGAGACAGCAAAGGACTTGGAAGAGCAGTTGAACGGAATGGACAGTGTCATGAAAGGAGGGTATAAGATGAATATCAACAAAAGCAAAACGAGGATAATGGAATGTAGTCGAATTAAATCGGGTGATGCTGAGGGAATTAGATTAGGGAATGAGACACTTCAAGTAGTAAAGGAGTTTTGCTATTTGGGGAGGAAAATAACTGATGATGGTCGAAGTAAAGAGGATATAAAATGTAGACTGCCAATGGCAAGGAAAGCATTTCTGAAAAAGAGAAATTTGTTAACATCGAGTATAGATTTGAGTGTCAGGAAGTCGTTTCTGAAAGTATTTGTATGGAGCGTAGCCATGTATGGAAGTGAAACATGGACGATAACTAGTTTGGACAAGAAGCTTTCGAAATGTGGTGCTGCAGAATAATGCTGAAGATTAGATGGGTAGATCATATAACTAATGAGGAGGTATTGAATAGGATTGGGGAGATGAGAAGTTTCTGGTACAACGTGACTAGAAGAAGGGATCGGTTGGTAGGACATGTTCTGAGGCATCAAGGGCACGTGCACCTTCCGCCGACCACTGGCGACAACATCGATGTACTGTGGAGACCTCACGCCCCACGTGTTGAGCAATTCGGCGGTACGTCCACCCGGCCTCCCGCATGCCCACTATACGCCCTCGCTCAAAGTCCGTCAACTGCACATACGGTTCACGTCCACGCTGTCGCGGCATGCTACCAGTGTTAAAGACTGCGATGGAGCTCCGTATGCCACAGCAAACTGGCTGACACTGACGGCGGCAGTGCACAAATGCTGCGCAGCTAGCGCCATTCGACGGCCAACACCGCGGTTCCTGGTGTGTCCGCTGTGCCGTGCGTGTGATCATTGCTTGTACAGCGCTCTCGCAGTGTCCGGAGCAAGTATGGTGGGTCTGACACACCGGTGTTAATGTGTTCTTTTTTCCATTTCCAGGAGTGTACATATTGCACAAGTAGTAACAGTTTGTAAGGTGGTGTGGTATCCCGACCTTCATTTCTTACATATTCCGTCCTCACAGACGTATTCTGCACATCAAGACGCTTCATTCGAACCCAAACTCGATAAGGTAGAGTCAATATTGTATGAATTCATGTAAGCAATATGCAAATCTAATAAGTAAATCGCAAGTGCGCACCAAGGTTGAAAAAGTCGAGGCTGGCGTACACAACATGACGACCACAGGAACTTTCGTTCTAAAGAGGCAACCAGCCTGCTGGGAGGCCCATCTCTTCAGAGGGGTGAGTCAACATACTTACTTCGGCTGAAACGACCGCCCAGAGAGAGGACAACTTTTGCCAGAGCGAAGGGATAACGACCCTCGTGTTCGACTTAAAAGCAAATTCCGCTACATTGTGTGGGAGCGCCCAGAAGACGCATTTTTTAAAGACCCACTGCATAGTTACGGAGTTTTCACAGGAGGACAGTATATGCCTAATGGAGATGCTACATATTTCCGCATTGGTCGACTTAAACGAAACGTCATTCTCCCATTTAAAAGAGCAACGCTGATTGGCGGAATATTTCTGACGCAAAGAGCCAGAGGAGTGAGGGAAGACAGTGAACGATATACCCATGCAACTTTTCCAGAAAAAGGAGCCGTTTCGTTGTCACTCTTGGAGCAGGAACACGTAACGAGAGCGAGTGAGCTCGTACATGTAGGCAAAGAGAGAGGAACATAGTCTCTCCTCAGTACTTCACTGGGAGAGCATCTCTGTCATTAGCGAATTGGAGTGATACTCTATATTGAGTCACTCGCGATTAAGCGTTGTTCACTGTGTTGACTGCCTCACTTATTGCGCAGTGTGAACATGGACAGACTACTAGTTGAACACCTGAGAGCGAATATCGAGTGGCATCGCGGTGGACTGGTTATCTGGCCAGTGTACCACACCAATAGTTAGAGTAGGGGCGGATAGGAGTCCTTGACTTCATCAAGGCATAGGGAGAGTTTGATTGGCGAAGGTCAATCCAGATAGAAAGAGATAGTTGTGTTATTTGTTAGCAGCGAGAGACGCAGGCAGCAGTCATTGCAGCTCACAGTATTGTGTGCTACAGTGTATGCGAGCTTCATCTGTCCTCCATAACAGTACACTCCATTATATTTCTCACTCAACAGCCTTGACCGTACGTAGAAAAGTTATTCAAGTTGTGTAGGCACGGTTCTCAGCCACTCTGCCAAGTAAATAACATTCTTAAAGGAAAGGGAGAAAAGAACCTTTCCATACTTTGTAAAATAATAGCATTCCTATCCATAAGAGTCAATACACCCAGAAATTTATTAATTTTTAAGAAAAAGTTTCACTTGATTTCTCAGAATTTTTTGCAATAAATAATATTTTTCCTTCTTTTAATGTTTTTCTTACACTAACTAGCAATACTCCAGTACCCAAGTATTCCACTAGTTACATAAGAAAAAAGAATATTTTTGTGTCGTTTCATTACAGCGGACGACCTCAGAAGATATTTGTTGCTGAATGTTTCTCAAGCAGTTCTTGTTGGTAAATTAGGAGTGTCTGTCTGACTTCTGTAGTAGTGTGAGGTGGAAATAGTTTCTTGCAGGAGCCAAAGGCTGCTTGTTGGAACAATCCATTGCACAACTTGACAAAATAAAGCACACACACTCACAAGTTAATCCTTGGTTTTATAGGCGAGGTATAGAAAATACAATTGACATTAAGTTATCATGACAGAAAAGTGAGATAATAATCTAAATGTAGTACTGCTTCAACTTCACATATGAGAAGGTCATGTACTCGTAGGCAGCTGCCTTCAGCGGTCGCATTTAATGCAATTGCTTGGCACAAGCTGGAATAGACTACGAGTAGTAAGCATTCTCGCTATTATGTTCCAGGCTGACGCTGCTGTCGTTTTCGGTGCTGTGCGCACTGTGCACCCTGGGCCTGGTCTGTTACGTCTACCAGCACAGAAGGCTCAAGGTGTTCAAGGTGGCGAGCCCCATTTTCCTGGGCATCACGCTGCTCGGATGTTCCATTATGTATCTCGAGGTAAAGTACTAATGTCACGCCCTGTGACAGTATGCAACAACGTTTTTTGTGTACATAAACTCAGAAAAGCTTAAACTAGGTGCCTTTTGTTATTTTACAATGAAAAGTGGAGCTTGGCGTCACGTACTAACCATTCAAACCGGTATGAACAACATCTGTTTCATTGACGTAACAAATAAAGGATCTTGCAACAAATGTATAGTGAAAGAGCATTAAAAGATATACATACAACTTTCAAAGAGCGTAGGCTTCAGTGAATAAGCACTCCGTCTTCAGGCCACGAGTGGCCTACCGGGACCATCCGACCGCCGTGTCATCCTCAGAGGAGGATGCGGATAGGAGGGCCGTGGGGTCAGCACACCGCTCTCCCGACCGTTATGATGGTATTCTTGACCGAAGCCGCTACTATTCGGTCGAGTAGCTCCTCAATTGGCATCACGAGGCTGAGTGCACCCCGAAAAAATGGCAACAGAGCATGGCGGCTGGATGGTCACCCATCCAAGTACTGGCCACGCCCAACAGCGCTTAACGTCGGTGATCTTACGGGAACCGGTGTACCCACTGCGGCAAGGCCATTGCCAGGCTACAATGAATAGCGGATGAAATTGAAAAGGAAATTCCTACTTTCTCAGTACTGCCGAGAAAGACGTACTTCCGACCCTTCAAAGACAAATGATGTTGGAAATTATGATGTTCACTTAACACCAATTGATAACTTCTTGCACGGTGGAAATACTTTTCTAGTTGAAATGTAGTGGTAGCCTACATTACTTGCGTCGGACAATATCTACTTGGAATCAGTAATTATCGTCGCTCATTCTAAAATAATATCTAACACCTCACCTGCAATATTTGAAGAATGTATAAAACTTCTTTAGAAGTCTGATTATTTTATAAATAAGTTAATATGTTTTACATTTGACGTTAAGCATTAAAATCTTTATGGTAGAATAGGAAAAACCCTACTTATGCTGGTTTTATTGATTTCGGATTATTTACTCGTAGACTAAAATTTAGTAAGCGATAAACAGTTTTCCTTTCATTATTTTGTGGCCTGTAAGCTTAAGAATGATTATAAATTATGTTTAAAATTTGTTGGAGTTAATTAAGTACTCTCATTATCAAACAATGCATGAGTATAATCTGGATAATTTGTGCTCTGTTTTCGGAAAAGATATTTTTTCACTCAATTCCGTGTTTATGACGTCATATCTACTGAACTATGAGTCGTACAATGATATCATTTTGCAATTACATTCAGTGGAATATGTGGATACTGTCTGTAAAATGGTTTGCGAATAGAGTTAGACGTGAAGAAATGTAAATTGAAACATCATGCATGATACTGTATTTTTACTCCATGGACAGCAAAATTATTATGAGCAACTATCTTTTTTTCCCTTTCTTTCTTTTCTAGGTTGTGACAAGTAAATGCCAAAAATTTGAGACGGTTTTTATGTATAGAGTTTGTAGGAAGTCGCTAAGTGCTCTGATTCTCAAACACGTGATGAATACAGTCTTGGTAATTTGGGCGCTGTGAGTTACCATGCCTCAAGATATACACCTAGTTTCTATCTGTAATGTATGACTCTGTGTTAAACCTTTAAACTAAAATCACTAGTTGCTTCTGACGTTTCGATTATGACGGCATTTTAGACTTTAAATTCGGTCAATACCGAACATCAGATTTTGTTGCTCCTGGAAGCCGCTAGATAGGCAACCTGCAACTGATAATAGAATGGTCCAATCTGACATGGTAAGAGAGGCCCTGAAATATTTTATACAGGAAGAACACACCGAAAGAAAGATCGTGAAAAAATTTTATATGCTTAGAAGCACTGCAAGTATTACAAGAAAAAAAGTTGAAAACTGCTAAATTCGTAGCTCACCAGCGGATGGAGAAGGTACAGTCGTGGACAAAACGAGCGAGACCCCTCGCCTTTTCGTTATGCTGATCCGCACGGCTTTAAAGTCTGCTACACAGCATAACAGGCAAGGCGACGAAGTGCTACCAACATACTATGCGCAGGCGTGAAATTGACAAACTATCTGAACTTTTTTAGACTGTATTCCATAATTTGTAAGACTATATTAATGCTGATTAGTGTGTTAAATACAACACGTAAATATAAGACAGAACTGAAAGAACAAACGCTAATTGGTATGAACTGGACAAATAAAAATGAATTTCAACTTATCGAGATGACTTAACTGTTTCAGTAAGACAAAGAACCCCAGATCGTTACGAAGTAGCAAAATATTATCCGCATTCGGCCGCGAAACGGTCTGTGTCAACGTTCAGACCAGTCATACTGGATTACCGTTGCTGACCTACCATGAAAGTGTGCAAATTTAGCAATGCGTGAAGATTCATAACGAAATTCAGTTAAAAATCATTCAGTGCCACGCTTAAGTCAATTCCATTATTGACAGAAGCGGAAAAAGTAGGCAGTATCATGTATGAAATTCTACAAGAGTGTCATATTGACATGCACAGGGCGCCAGTACAGAATAAAGGTAGCGATAAATCGTATTGGGTGCGCGAGAATTTCTTAAAATTGCTTTACTGATATTCTACCTGCCTCCATAGAGATTAGAACCGAAAACAAACCAGACCTTCCTTTCACTATGCTAGCAGACAACCTAGGCAAACAGCCCTCTATTATTACCCCAGACATGAACAAGCAGGCAATTTCGAAATGAAAATCTGCAGTTTCTGTTGCATAGAGCTTTCTGGACTCAAAAACATTAATTTTCTTCCTTTATGTCACCGCTTATGTGACAATCATTCGGGATGTTTATCGAAATAACAAATTACTGTTATTAGAGAGTAAATTTTGTAGGATAATTCTGCACTACCCCAGGAAATAAACGGCTACATAGCTGCCAAACGTATTCTGCATTGTTTCGAATTCTCCACTAGACTCGCCACAGCCAGAAAACGTTCATTAGCAGAAGTGTTTCTTAAGCTAGCCAGCAATGAGAATGTTCGTACTTCTAAAACGCGGTGGCATTAATACTGGGATGTGAATTACCACGTGTATAGGCAAATACATTCTATTTGCATTCCTGTAAACGTGATTTGGATCGAAAACGTAGCTACGACTAATATGCTTATGTATCGACAGCAACTAGAACATTTCGAATAAAGAGTAGCGGGTGTTATTTATGCGGCCCTCATCTTCAGTGTTTTCGTTGTTAGGATTTCGTCACCTAAACCGGTAAAAACGGAACCCTACTAGTCTCACTTTCTTGACCGTCTATCGGTCTACCCAACCCTTAAAACCCGTTTACCTCCAGAACGGGTGGACATAATAAGCGGAAATGTATCGCACTTCTTGCTGTAACCGGTCCCATGCTGGTGTAAAAAAGTGAGCTTCTGTGTCAACGCAATCAAAAGATACGACGGTTTATGTAAAGAAAATTTACGCGAAAGGTCAAAAAATGGCTTCAAGAACTATGCGACCTAACTGCTTAGGTCATCAGCCCCTAGACCTAGAACTACTTAAACCTAGCTAGCCTAAGGGCATCACAGACATCTATGCCCGAGGTAGAATTCCAACCTGCGACTGAAGCAGCCGTGCGGTTCGTCACTGAAGCGCCTGGAACCGCTCGGCCACCGCAACGCGGCGAAACCCTACTCACCTCATGTATAATGATAATATATACTGTCTAGTGAGGATAAACTGTATTCTCCAGCAACTCAGATCGTTTGCTCACGGAACTTTTACGAAGCTACATTCAAACTTTGTCGAAGTCGTCTGCAATATCCATTACAAACACCCTAGGAACTTCGTATGCGATATCCACTTCTGAATACGCTGGCAGATACTGCAGTACTATAACAAGTAGGTGGGAATTTATTGTTATTGGTCCACGCATGACACTTTATTTCAATATCAATTTAACGCGCCTAGGTGTTTGTATATGCCTGAAACTATTGAACAAAAAGTAAATAAACAACAAACGAGCCGGCCGCGGTGGTCTCGCGGTTCTAGGCGCGCAGTCCGGAACCGTGCGACTGCTACGGTCGCTGGTTCGAATCCTGCCTGGGGCATGGATGTGTGTGATGTCCTTAGGTTAGTTAGGTTTAAGTAGTTCTAAGTTCTAGGGGACTTATGACCACAGCAGTTGAGTCCCATAGTGCTCAGAGGCATTTGAACCATTTTGAAACAGCAAACAACTTCGATGTTTAAATCAAATGAAAGTCACATGTCGTAATTAAAACATAATTTCGTCGTTACATCTACATGACTACATCAACAGGATTTCTTGGCAATCCGGACTTACGTGCCTGGCAGAAGGTTAGGGTTATTTCTCTACCGTCCCACTCATTAACAGTGTGCGGGAAAAAGGACCACTTAAATCTTTTCTTGCGAGCCTTGAATTACATTATTACTATGGTTTCTTCCTGTGTTCCCGAGGAAATACCCCGATCTTGCTGAAACTTCGCTCAGTGAAAGCGGGGACAAAATAAGCGAACACGTGTCTCGGCTTATCTGCTTACACTCTACCGCTTCTGAGAAAACGACGGTCAAAGTTTTCAATGCGCTGTTACTATAGTGTAGACACCTCTTAGCGGGTAAGCATTCAACTGGAGCGGTGGCTCTGCGGCTACCATAGCGATTTCTGAACTTTGCGCTGCGAGTTCGAAACCCGGTTTTTCCTTTTTTTTCCCCTCACTCTCTGAATTATCTACGAATGTTTATTCCAATTTATGTTGAAACACTGTTGTCGTTATTCCTCAGTTAATTTACTGTGTAAAGAAATAAGTTAAAAAGGGAACACACAGTGCGTAGTGGGGCGATCACTCTGTTGTAGAAATAATTCAGAAGCCAAGATCGCTTAAATATTGTTTACTGGATAACCGGTTTCAACACACTAAAGGTGCCATCATCGGATCTGAATGTAGATTAACATTTATAAAATATTTGGTTATAACGATACATGAGGCAGCCCAGATGATGTTAGATCAGCTTGTCTCATTCGTTTATTACTTTTTAATTCATTAATTACACATAAAGTTAATTGGCGAATAATGACAACATTATTTCAACATAACTTAGAAAAAAACATTCCTAGATAATTCTGATAGAGAAGCAGGAAAATAAAATAATTAAAAAACCCAATATGGTATCGAACACGGGAATCAGTGTTAAGAAGGAACGACGGTAGCCACCGCTTCAATTGCGTTCTCGGCTGCGGAAGGTATCTACACTAGAGCAACAGCGCGTTGATAACTTTGACCGTCGTTTTCTCGGAAACGGTCGAGTGTCTGCAGATAAGCCGAAACACATGTTCGCTTATTTTGTCCTCTCCTTCACTGAGCAAAGTTTCGGGACAATCAGCCTATGACATTTGGCGAGTTCCCCTCGCTCGTCGAGTCGCTTCTTACGCCCGGCGAGAATTATGTATGCCTCCGAGTAAACTGCGCCACCTGGAAACACGGCGAGCGGGGATAAACACGTTTTCCTTCTTATAAGGCAACCTTCTACAGATAATATTCACGAAGTGTTCTTCAGGTTGCCTCAGATATTTCAGAAATGTTTCTTGCCTCAGGCCTGCCGCATATGCAAAACGTAAACATTTCATTTCATGTAATATTTATCAGGATAAGACATGACAAGAGTGGACCAGTCCCTTCTGAGAAAAATTAGAGATTCTAAGTTGCTCCACTATGTAATGACACGGGCACGGGCTTGCGATCTCTCTTTTATGCCATCGATTTCCGTGTTACACATACTTGGCCACTGCGTTGTGGCTGCCATCTTGGAGGAGGCAGTCTGTTTCCTGCCAGCGCTGTTTCCGCAGCCAATATTAACCGCGACGAATCATTCAGTCAACGCTAAATGGCCCATCTGGCTGAGGCAGACAAGGGCGCTATAATACTCCATGCAGAGGGATCTTCAAATGCCGACATAGCGAGAACTATGGGTCTTCACAAGTCGACGGTAGCCAGGTGGATCAGACGAAAGGAAGAGAGTGGTAACTTGAATGGGAGGCCTCATGGCCGTCGCCGCAAAACAACGCAAGCTCAGGATCAGCAGATACGCCGTTTCAGTGAGAACCACCCATTTGTCAACGCACGACAAATCTGCAAATTCATGAAGCTTGGAATGAGTTACTTGAATCTCCTAGTTCTGTGGCTCGAGTTGTGGGCTCAATGCCCAACAGAATTCCAGCTGTTGTGGAAGCCAAAGGAGGCTATACGCGATTTTTTTTATAGGCTTATGTTTTATATAATTTCAAGGAAACGCAATAAGTGGAATGGGGACAAACAAATTAATTCACAGCAAGATATGTAATATTTAATTTGATAAGAGAAGAAATACTCACCTTATATATTCATTCAGTCTCTATAAAATACGTGACACACGTGTGTATGCAAGAAGGGTACAAAACAGTTCAGCACAAAATAAAAATGTTGAGGAGAAGCTCCCCGATGAAGACGTAATTGCAGAACAAAGGTTGGGCTAGAAGGAGAGGTAAGGAGGCCCGAAAAAGCAGAACAAAATCAAATACCCAATAGACTTTGAGTAGTTGTCGCAGCAAAGGGCGGTTGGTATATGCGATTCGGAGCAACTGTACAAGAATAGTTTTATTTACTGATTTTTGAGGCTTTATTTTGTGACGGCTAAACAGTGCTGCATCATGAGACCCCCTATTTTTCCACATGTGGCTAAACATCAGAGCTGAAAAAATTTTGAGAGGTACCGAAGTTCTCTGGAAGAGTAAAGTGTTTTAGACAAGAAGATGATTTTTAGTTCATTTCATTTTAACCATTCACACTATGCTTCGACATTCTAATCTTTGATTTCATTTTATTATTACGTATCTTTCCTTCAGTGAAAGTCAACGGTAGTAAGTTTCAAGATATGAAGAATAACTGGAAGTTTTTAATTTGTGGAATAGCGTATTTAACAGTTCATATTTTCAACAAATCTGTAGTTATAGGACATATTAAGAAGCAAGTAAAAATGGCACTGTGGAAAGATCAGGTTGGCCTCTAAAGGGTAACGACGGTAAAATAGCAAATACTAAACAATGGGTAACAACTATTGTTGATGGTGAGTAGCCGTAATCGATATGTCACTTTTCCGTAATTGTATTTCTGAAGTTTATCGTCAATCCTAGGACTGACATCGATACTCTGTTTTACGTAAAGAATACAACCTTCAAAATTTATTTAGCAGCGCAGAATATTAAATCACAGTTTATAGATCAGGAACCTAATCCAACTGCCTTTAATTTTATTCTCACGGATGACTTTGGGACAGTAAATAACAAGAGAAATAACAAAACTCTCAGAATCCATATATAGAATTCAAGTGTCCAGTGGATTCAAAAGTTTGCTATAATAGCGATTAATTGCTTTTACAGACTCCTTCATGCCTACATTTTCTATCAGACAATGTTTGAAACTAGGACTAAGAAGGTAAACAATTTTTCCACAAATTGTCAAATTGGAAGTCGGAGAGACAGTTACGCAAATTACGATGACAACAAACGTTTTTCAAGTAAACTGATCACAGGAGGAATCCAACGCATTTATTGTGAGTTACATGCACAGTATGTAAACTGGCAACGCCACCAACACACAATACCACTAACAAGGGAACATCCCCATCGCACCGCCCTCAGATTTAGTTATAAGTTGATACAGGGGATAGGCCTTGAAAAACTGAACACAGATCAATCGAGAAAACAGGAAGAAGTTGTGTGGAAGTATGAAAAAAATAAGCAAAATATACAAACTGAGTAGTCCATGCGCAAGATAGGCAACATCAAGGATAGGGTGAGCTCAGGAGCGCCGTGATCCCGTGGTTAGCGCACGCAGCTGCGGAACGAGAGGTCCTTCCGTCAAATTTTCCCAGGAGTGAAAAGTTTAATTTTTATTTTCAGACAATTATTATCTGTCCGTCCGTCCGTCCGATGCGAGGTAACCGCGCCGTAGTATGATGACGCTACACCTAAAAAACATCGAAAGACATGACGTCAGTCGACTATAGCGCACGGAAGAGAGAGTATTCCTGCTAATGAGGCTCCCTGGCTGGCAGTTAACTGTTCGCTACTTTGGACGAGAGTGCATTAAATACGTGCGATGCATTGCGTGGGCAATATGAATCCAGCAAATATAGCTCGTGACTCCAATAACAATGTCAATGAATATTTTCCGAACTGTAAGGCATCGGAAAGTTCCTTAAGGGATCGAACGATTGTCGAACATTTGTATGATTATTTCCTACATTTGTTGAATAACAGTACGTGTGGTGATGATTGTCTGAAAATAAAAAAAATCAAACAACTAACCCGAGGGAAGACTTAAACCAACGACCTCTCGTTCTGCAGCTCCTCACGCTAACCACGCGACCACTGCGCTCCCGTGCTCAAGCTATCCTTGATGTTGCTTATCATGCACACGGACTACTCAGTTTGTTTGGTTTGAATATTTTTTTCATAGGTCCACACAACTTCTTCCTGTTTTTCGAATGATCTGTGTTCAGTTTTCAAGGCCTATCCACTGTGTCAAACTATAACTAAATCTGAGGAGGGTGCGATGGGAAGGTTCCCTTGTTAGCTATGAAACAACTGTAGCAAAACGGAGCATCCTCGTTATCCATGTGATGGATAAGACGACTAATTCGCAACATAAATGTCAATGTAAGCATCAGTTTCTGTTGGAACGTGCTTCCCGGACCAAATAACATACATTTCCTACGTCTTCAATGCGAATCATGTAGCAAATGTAATTTAAAGGACATAAAAATATCGAGTGAATTTACTAAAATAATTATGAACCACTTGAATTTGCATTCAACAGGCAATGTTCAGAAGTCTGGTGTAGGAGTACTGCATGCTCTAATTCGAAACAACAAAAATCAACAGAGTAACTATTATTGAACGTCATCAGGTCACTCATCGAGCATTCCTATGCAGTACTGTTACTGGTGACGTGTTATGATGCCTTTATCGTTAACTTCCTAAGAAGAAATGAAAGGCTGAGCCCCACCAAAAGACGTAAACTAGAGGAGAGAGTTGCGTGAACATATTATTTTACATCTGATAAATCCAAAAGTGTGTTTTGGGCTACGAATTCTGCCCCCAGGGTGTGTGCAACACAGCTGGAATTTGTTGCCAACAACTGAGTCACCTTTCGGTCACAGTGTAAGAAAATCGAGCAACAAAACTACATCACCTGTGCTACTGCATGATAACGCACTATGTTGATTTGAGAAACAAAACTATCCAGGAGATTGATAGGAAAGTCGTCTCTCAGGCACATTTGTATTGATAGGGAAGTCCTCTCTCAAGCACTTGTCCCTCTCGTCATATATTTGTAAAATTTTACCTTTCCCACTCTAGATCGATCAACCGTCAAGGCAATTCATTTCTAGACGAAAATACTTTTAAAACTACTCTGGTTTATTGACATCGTCAGAACAAGTAGGTTTCTACAGGCGTAGAATTTGTAAACAACTTTAGCATTGTCATATCGTTTTAGATATCGTGAAAGAAAATTCTGCTGCTAATTAATTTCTCTTTGATAATTACTGTTGCGTTTAGTAAACTAATGGAAAATGCAATTAAAATATTCACTGTACTAATATAAACTAAAGTCAGCTTAATACAGAAACATCACGACGGCAGTCTATCTTAATAAAGCATTAAGTTTCTGTGAGACAATTGGGCTTATTTTAACACGAATTAGTAGGATATTACAGACTTTACACTTAGAAAAGATCTGTATTTATTTCATTTCCTGTACCATTCGTAAGTGTTATGAAAATGGGGCTTTTCATAGATAAAATAGCCCGCATCTCGTGGTCGTGCGGTAGCGTTCTCGCTTCCCACGCCCGGGTTCCCGGGTTCGATTCCCGGCGGGGTCAGGGATTTTCTCTGCCTCGTGATGGCTGGGTGTTGTGTGCTGTCCTTAGGTTAGTTAGGTTTAAGTAGTTCTAAGTTCTAGGGGACTTATGACCACAGCAGTTGAGTCCCATAGCGCTCAGAGCCATTTGAACCATAGATAAAATTATGTATTCACAACAACAACAAAATGTCGGCAGAAAACAAAAGTGGCATTATGAATCTGGCAGTACCGTAAGGTTTTCACTCTGACACTAAGAGTTACTGAAAGTAGCAAGAAGAATTTTGCTCGAGCGTTGTCTTACGATTCCCTTATTAAGTTTTTATCTGCCTGCTTGTAGCTGTGCTACAAAAGAATTAAAAATCTGGCTTTCAGCAAGTCTCGAAAGGCGAACAAAAGCAGCTTGCACCTGGTTACTAAGCATGTTACCTGGGGACTGGTTTTTTCTTAAAGCGGGAAGACATTCTTTTGTGGTTCAATTGGCAAATGTCAGACGTGTGACGTTAGTCTAAGCGTTTCGGTGTGTTGAATTTGTACCAATGATTTTTCTACACGTTTTTTCTGTCCCAAATAGAGTTGAAGTCTCCCATTAGTAATTTCACGTCATCTTGGTGAATTTTGCTCATGGTATTTTCGAGTGTGTTCCAGAATTTTTCAACATTGTCGATGTTTTTCTTATTTTCGATGTTGGTGGGTTCAAATGGTTCAAATGGCTCTGAGCACTATGGGACTTAACTGCTGTGGTCATCAGTCCCCTAGAACTTAGAACTAGTTAAACCTAACTAACCTAAGGACATCGCACACATCCATGCCCGAGGCAGGATGCGAACCTGCGACCGTAGCGGTCGCGCGGTTCCAGACTGTAGCGCCTAGAACCTCTCGAACACTCCGGCCGTCGATGTTGGTGGGGACACGTGCATTGATGAGTGTATATGTTTTACTGGGGCTCTGAATTACCATAGTCATAAGTCGCTTGTTGACGGGCCAGCCGCGGTGGCCGAGCGGTTCTTGGCTCTTCAGTCCGGAACCGCGCGACTGCTACGGTCGCAGGTTCGAATCCAGCCTTGGGCATGAATTTGTGTGATGTCCTTAGATTAGCTAGGTATAAGTAGTTCTAAGTTCTAGGAGACTGATGACCTCCACTGTTAAGTTCCATAGTGCTCAGAGCCATTGGAACCTTTTGATTGTCGATCGGTGTGATTTCTTTGACAGAGTTGATAGATCGGTGTTCGAGAAATGCAATGCCGAAGATTGGTACGCCTTTCGTTACCTTTTGTTGTATTCTGCTCTTGAAGATGCAATGGTTTCCCTAATGCACGGTTTCATTGTCAGTTAGTCGTGGTTCTTGAAGTGCAAGGATGAGAATTTTTTGTCGGTCCATTTCTTTTGTGAGATTATTTAGTTTTCGTGTTTGGATCAAGGTATCGATGTTTACTTTTAAATGCATGTTTTTTGCTTGTAGGGAAATTTACCAGAGATCTTCGATATTCTCTGTCGTGCTAACCTGGACTCCCCAGAATCCGAAAATCCAACTGCCGCCTGTCGACAGCCGGGTTGTGTACCACCTGGGATAAAGTTGACTTTGCTTGCATAGTTTACGTTTGCTTGTGTTTCATTGGTTGTGCTTGGGTGATACCAGGACCGGACAGGACCAGAGGGTGTTGAAGCCTTTGAAAGCAAATATTTTCAGCCAAGCTCATTGAGCTAACACGGTGACCAGAGTAACGGTGATTTTTCACTCAGACGTGTCTGGATTTTGCGTTCAACGGATTGAGTAGCCGTTCAGGATTGTGTTAGTATTTGGTTCACCCCTAGTATTTGATTTCCTCGGTACCACCCATATGGGGGAGGGTTTCCACTATCCGCCACACGCGATTATTATTATTATTATTATTATTATTATTGTCATTATGTCTCAGCAAATCCCATATGGTGTATCTTCCCACCACTGAAATAGATGTGTATTGTTCGATTCAGTATTTCCATCACATAAATGTGGTTTATAATTACGTTACATTGCTACTAGTAGACATATTTCTCACTTTTTCTTAGACAGTTGCTACCTGTTACTCCATCATAGGAATTTATGTGCGAAGCATTGTTGAAATACAGACGTTCAAATTATCCGATTTCTGTAATTTCATTTCGATACCAGATCGTTCTAATCGGATTCAGCCAGGTAGTCTTAATGTGGATATCCGACCACGACTGTCATCATATGATAGACTGTGTAAACCACATTCTTTATCGGACTGTTGAATATAGATCACTTATCTATGACAGGACCTGAATTCTTAAACACTGTGGAAAATAATAATCCGATGTGCTTATTACAAATACGTTATTCCAATATAAATATGTGAACTAACGAGATAACAGTTTATTTACAGGAGCAGAACTAATGTTCAAATGTTCAAATGTGTGTGAAATCGTATGGGACGTAACTGCTAAGGTCATCAGTACCTAAGCTTACACACTACTTAACCTAAATCATCCTAAGGACAAACACACACACCCATGCCCGAGGGAGGACTCGAACCTCCGCCGGGATCAGCCACGCAGCTCATGACTGCAGCGCCCCTGACCGCTCGGCTAATCCCGCGCGGCTACTAAAAGTATACTCGTCCACAAAACCCATGTGGACAATTATCTGATAATCGGTCAAGCTTTGCTTTGTCGCAGCTCTTTAGGATACAAGTCCATTTACTTTCAGGCTCTTACATACAATTCTTGCAATGCAAGGTAATTGAAAAAACTCATCCACTCGACGCCAACTGAGGAACTGACTGGTGCATGTGTTGTTCAACACACAGTAGTTGTCACCCTCACTGGAATCAATGAGTGTGTGTGTGTGTGTGTGTGTGTGTGTGTGTGTGTGAGTTTTCGTGTTAATGCACAATCTGAATCAATACTATTAACATCAGACAGACAACCGGGCATCAAATATGACTGTAAAGTATGTTAATGCGATGGGAAGTTACAAACTGAATTTTCACCTAACCCACGTCCTGCATATTACGTTAAGTAAGATGTATTAACTCCATAGTATCGTTAGCAGAGAGTGCGCTCTTGTTGTCGAGGCCTGCGACAAGCGCAGCGATCAGCACTGCCCAATGCCGCCGCGATTTGTTTATGTTGGCTGAGCGTGGACACTGCAGCAGACGCTTCGCCATAAACAGAAAGAAATCACCTTGGCTCTGACTGCAGTGAGCGGATATCACTGCCTGCGTGTTCTTATAGTAACCAACGTGAGACTCTACTCACAGGTGCCATGGAGCAATTGCAACGGGTATCATGTCAGTCATGAGAATATTAACCAGTGATGAAATGTCCACTCTATTTGAATCCTAAGAAAATAGGAACCTTCTCACAAAGGAATGTGAGGTGATATCAAAATTTATCCAACATACAAAAATTAACTGCAGGGCTTTCATGTATGCAGTAGTAGCACCCAAGGAAATAATATGTCTTGGAAGCGTATATTTCATTTCCTCTTCTCATATTAACGTCCTTGTTTTAGAATGAAGTGAGAAAAGTAACGCGAAAAACTTAAGTTCCTGAGAAGCATATAAGTCATTTCCTCGTCTCATATCATAGCTTTTGTTTTAGTATGAGGTGAAAAAATAAACAGTTTACGGCTCTGAAACATAATATGACACCAGATTCTTATCGTAGGCGCTATCGGAAACGCAAAAAGCAGGGAGCTGTCCATTCTTTTGTCCTAAAGAGCTGCGACAAAGCAAAGCTTGACCGATTATCAGATAATTGTCCACATGGGTTTTGTGGACGAGTATACTTTTAGTAGCCGCGCGGGATTAGCCGAGCGGTCAGGGGCGCTGCAGTCATGAGCTGCGTGGCTGATCCCGGCGGAGGTTCGAGTCCTCCCTCGGGCATGGGTGTGTGTGTTTGTCCTTAGGATGATTTAGGTTAAGTAGTGTGTAAGCTTAGGTACTGATGACCTTAGCAGTTACGTCCCATACGATTTCACACACATTTGAACATTTGAACATTAGTTCTGCTCCTGTAAATAAACTGTTATCTCGTTAGTTCACATATTTATATTGGAATAACGTATTTGTAATAAGCACATCGGATTATTATTTTCCACAGTGTTTAAGAATTCAGGTCCTGTCATAGATAAGTGATCTATATTCAACAGTCCGATAAAGAATGTGGTTTACACAGTCTATCATATGATGACAGTCGTGGTCGGATATCCACATTAAGACTACCTGGCTGAATCCGATTAGAACGATCTGGTATCGAAATGAAATTACAGAAATCGGATAATTTGAACGTCTGTATTTCAACAATGCTTCGCACATAAATTCCTATGATGGAGTAACAGGTAGCAACTGTCTAAGAAAAAGTGAGAAATATGTCTACTAGTAGCAATGTAACGTAATTATAAACCACATTTATGTGATGGAAATACTGAATCGAACAATACACATCTATTTCAGTGGTGGGAAGATACACCATATGGGATTTGCTGAGACATAATGACAATAATAATAATAATAATAATAATAATAATCGCGTGTGGCGGATAGTGGAAACCCTCCCCCATATGGGTGGTACCGAGGAAATCAAATACTAGGGGTGAACCAAATACTAACACAATCCTGAACGGCTACTCAATCCGTTGAACGCAAAATCCAGACACGTCTGAGTGAAAATCACCGTTACTCTGGTCACCGTGTTAGCTCAATGAGCTTGGCTGAAAATATTTGCTTTCAAAGGCTTCAACACCCTCTGGTCCTGTCCGGTCCTGGTATCACCCAAGCACAACCAATGAAACACAAGCAAACGTAAACTATGCAAGCAAAGTCAACTTTATCCCAGGTGGTACACAACCCGGCTGTCGACAGGCGGCAGTTGGATTTTCGGATTCTGGGGAGTCCAGGTTAGCACGACAGAGAATATCGAAGATCTCTGGTAAATTTCCCTACAAGCAAAAAACATGCATTTAAAAGTAAACATCGATACCTTGATCCAAACACGAAAACTAAATAATCTCACAAAAGAAATGGACCGACAAAAAATTCTCATCCTTGCACTTCAAGAACCACGACTAACTGACAATGAAACCGTGCATTAGGGAAACCATTGCATCTTCAAGAGCAGAATACAACAAAAGGTAACGAAAGGCGTACCAATCTTCGGCATTGCATTTCTCGAACACCGATCTATCAACTCTGTCAAAGAAATCACACCGATCGACAATCAAAAGGTTCCAATGGCTCTGAGCACTATGGAACTTAACAGTGGAGGTCATCAGTCTCCTAGAACTTAGAACTACTTATACCTAGCTAATCTAAGGACATCACACAAATTCATGCCCAAGGCTGGATTCGAACCTGCGACCGTAGCAGTCGCGCGGTTCCGGACTGAAGAGCCAAGAACCGCTCGGCCACCGCGGCTGGCCCGTCAACAAGCGACTTATGACTATGGTAATTCAGAGCCCCAGTAAAACATATACACTCATCAATGCACGTGTCCCCACCAACATCGACGGCCGGAGTGTTCGAGAGGTTCTAGGCGCTACAGTCTGGAACCGCGCGACCGCTACGGTCGCAGGTTCGCATCCTGCCTCGGGCATGGATGTGTGCGATGTCCTTAGGTTAGTTAGGTTTAACTAGTTCTAAGTTCTAGGGGACTGATGACCACAGCAGTTAAGTCCCATAGTGCTCAGAGCCATTTGAACCATTTGAACCCACCAACATCGAAAATAAGAAAAACACCAACAATGTTGAAAAATTCTGGAACACACTCGAAAATACCATGAGCAAAATTCACCAAGATGACGTGAAAATACTAATGGGAGACTTCAACTCTATTTGGGACAGAAAAAACGTGTAGAAAAATCATTGGTACAAATTCAACACACCGAAACGCTTAGACTAACGTCACACGTCTGACTGACATTTGCCAATTGAACCACAAAAGGATGTCTTCCCGCTTTAAGAAAAAACCAGTCCCCAGGTAACATGCTTAGTAACCAGGTGCAAGCTGCTTTTGTTCGCCTTTCGAGACTTGCTGAAAGCCAGATTTTTAATTCTTTTGTAGCACAGCTACAAGCAGGCAGATAAAAACTTAATAAGGGAATCGTAAGACAACGCTCGAGCAAAATTCTTCTTGCTACTCTCAGTAACTCTTAGTGTCAGAGTGAAAACCTTATGGTACTGCCAGATTCATAATGCCACTTTTGTTTTCTGCCGACATTTTTTTGTTGTTGTGAATACATAATTTTATCTATGAAAAGCCCCATTTTCATAACACTTACGAATGGTACAGGAAATGAAATAAATACAGATCTTTTCTAAGTGTAAAGTCTGTAATATCCTACTAATTCGTGTTAAAATAAGCCCAATTGTCTCACAGAAACTTAATGCTTTATTAAGATAGACTGCCGTCGTGATGTTTCTGTATTAAGCTGACTTTAGTTTGTATTAGTACAGTGAATATTTTAATTGCATTTTCCATTAGTTTACTAAACGCAACAGTAATTATCAAAGAGAAATTAATTAGCAGCAGAATTTTCTTTCACGATATCTAAAACGATATGACAATGCTAAAGTTGTTTACAAATTCTACGCCTGTAGAAACCTACTTGTTCTGACGATGTCAATAAACCAGAGTAGTTTTAAAAGTATTTTCGTCTAGAAATGAATTGCCTTGACGGTTGATCGATCTAGAGTGGGAAAGGTAAAATTTTACAAATATATGACGAGAGGGACAAGTGCTTGAGAGAGGACTTCCCTATCAATACAAATGTGCCTGAGAGACGACTTTCCTATCAATCTCCTGGATAGTTTTGTTTCTCAAATCAACATAGTGCGTTATCATGCAGTAGCACAGGTGATGTAGTTTTGTTGCTCGATTTTCTTACACTGTGACCGAAAGGTGTCTCAGTTGTTGGCAACAAATTCCAGCTGTGTTGCACACACCCTGGGGGCAGAATTCGTAGCCCAAAACACACTTTTGGATTTATCAGATGTAAAATAATATGTTCACGCAACTCTTTCCTCGAGTTTACGTCTTTTGGTGGGGCTCAGCCTTTCATTTCTTCTTAGGAAGTTAACGATAAAGGCATCATAACACGTCACCAGTAACAGTACTGCATAGGAATGCTCGATGAGTGACCTGATGACGTTCAATAATAGTTACTCTGTTGATTTTTGTTGTTTCGAATTAGAGCATGCAGTACTCCTACACCAGACTTCTGAACATTGCCTGTTGAATGCAAATTCAAGTGGTTCATAATTATTTTAGTAAATTCACTCGATATTTTTATGTCCTTTAAATTACATTTGCTACATGATTCGCATTGAAGACGTAGGAAATGTATGTTATTTGGTCCGGGAAGCACGTTCCAACAGAAACTGATGCTTACATTGACATTTATGTTGCGAATTAGTCGTCTTATCCATCACATGGATAACGAGGATGCTCCGTTTTGCTACAGTTGTTTCATAGCTAACAAGGGAACCTCCCCATCGCACCCTCCTCAGATTTAGTTATAAGTTGACACAGTGGATAGGCCTTGAAAACTGAACACAGATCATTCGAAAAACAGGAAGAAGTTGTGTGGACCTATGAAAAAAATATTCAAACCAAACAAACTGAGTAGTCCGTGTGCATGATAAGCAACATCAAGGATAGCTTGAGCACGGGAGTGCAGTGGTCGCGTGGTTAGCGTGAGGAGCTGCAGAACGAGAGGTCGTTGGTTTAAGGCTTCCCTCGGGTTAGTTGTTTGATTTTTTTTATTTTCAGACAATCATCACCACACGTACTGTTATTCAACAAATGTAGGAAATAATCATACAAATGTTCGACAATCGTTCGATCCCTTAAGGAACTTTCCGATGCCTTACAGTTCGGAAAATATTCATTGACATTGTTATTGGAGTCACGAGCTATATTTGCTGGATTCATATTGCCCACGCAATGCATCGCACGTATTTAATGCACTCTCGTCCAAAGTAGCGAACAGTTAACTGCCAGCCAGGGAGCCTCATTAGCAGGAATACTCTCTCTTCCGTGCGCTATAGTCGACTGACGTCATGTCTTTCGATGTTTTTTAGGTGTAGCGTCATCATACTACGGCGCGGTTACCTCGCATCGGACGGACGGACGGACAGATAATAATTGTCTGAAAATAAAAATTAAACTTTTCACTCCTGGGAAAATTTGACGGAAGGACCTCTCGTTCCGCAGCTGCGTGCGCTAACCACGGGATCACGGCGCTCCTGAGCTCACCCTATCCTTGATGTTGCCTATCTTGCGCATGGACTACTCAGTTTGTATATTTTGCTTATTTTTTTCATACTTCCACACAACTTCTTCCTGTTTTCTCGATTGATCTGTGTTCAGTTTTTCAAGGCCTATCCCCTGTATCAACTTATAACTAAATCTGAGGGCGGTGCGATGGGGATGTTCCCTTGTTAGTGGTATTGTGTGTTGGTGGCGTTGCCAGTTTACATACTGTGCATGTAACTCACAATAAATGCGTTGGATGCCTCCTGTGATCAGTTTACTTGAAAAACGTTTGTTGTCATCGTAATTTATGTAACTGTCTCTCCGACTTCCAATTTGACAATTTGTGGAAAAATTGTTTACCTCGTTAGTCCTAGTTTCAAACATTGTCTGTCTGACGGAAAACGTAGGCATGAAGGGGTCTGTAAAAAGCAATTAATCGCTATTATAGCAAACTTTTGAATTCACATGATACTTGAATTCTCTATATTGATTCTGAGAGTTTTCTTATTCCTCTTGTTATTTACTGTCTCAATGTCATCCGTGAAAATAAAATTAAAGGCAGTTGGATTAGGTTCCTGATCTATAAACTGTGATTTAATATTCTGCGCTGCTAAATAAATTTTGAAGGTTGTATTCTTTACGTAAAACAGAGTATCGGTGTCACTCCTAGGATTGACGATAAACTTCAGAAATACAATTACGGAAAAGTGACATATCGATTATGGCTCCTCACCATCAACAATAGTTGTTACCCATAGTTTCATATTTGCTATTTTATCGTCGTTACCCTTTAGAGACCAACCTGATCATTCCACAATGCCATTTTTGACTCGCTTCTTAATATGTCCTATAACTACAGATTTGTCGAAAATATTAACTGTTAAATACGCTTTCCACAAATTAGAAACTTCCAGTTATTCTTCATATCTTGAAACTTACTACCGTTGACTTTCACTGGAGAAAAGATACATAATAATAAAATGAAATCAAAGATTAGAATGTCAAATCATAGTGTGAATGGTTAAAATGAAATGAACTAAAAATCATCTCCTTGTCTAAAAGACGTTATTCTTCCAGAGAACTTCGGCACCTCAAAATTTTTTACACCTCTGATGTTCAGCCACATGTGGACAAATAGCGGGTCCCATGATGCAGCACTGTTTAGCCGTCACAAAATGAAGCCTCAAAAATCAGTCCACATTCCATTTACTGCGTTTCCTTGAAATTATATAAAATATACGTCTGTAAGTAAAAAAAAAAAAAAAAGACGAAGAAGAAAGAAACAAAGCTTGAAACAGCTGATTGGTGAAGCCTCCTTTGGCTTCCACAACAGCTCGAAGTCTGTTGGGCATTGAGCCCACAACTCGAGCCACATAACTAGGAGATTCAAGTAACTCATTCCAAGCGTCATGAATCACATCAGAAAGCTGTCGGCGAGTCGACGGTGACTGCCCTTTTCTCGTATTACTCTGACCATTTCTGCCCAGATATTCTCAATGGGATTCGTGTCAGCTCCTTTAGGTGGCCATTCCGTTACAGTAATATTACTATGGTCGTCGACCCGCCTCTTAACCACACGTGCCATATGAATAGACGAGCGATCTTGTTGGAACATGATCTGATCATCGCCAAATCTTGCTGCCACAGCAGGCAACATCACGTTCTCCAGAATTGATATGTAATTGCGCGCATCGAATCTTCCTTCCACTTCCCACAGGAGCCCACACCCTTCGGCCGATATCCACGCCCATACCGTTACCGACTACAAATGGCTCTGAGCACTGTGGGACTTAACATCTGTGGTCATCAGTCCCCTAGAACGTAGAACTACTTAAACCTAACTAACCTAAGGACATCACACACATCCATGCGCGAGGCAGGATTCGAACCTGCGACCGTAGCGGTCACGCGGTTCCAGACTGAAGCGCCTCGAACCGCACGGCCACACCGGCCGGCACCGACAACCTGCCACTCCTTCGGCAACTGTAAATATATTTTCGATTATACCTAGCACATTTAGGCCGGTAAACTAGTACTTTTCCGGATGATGCCGTAGAGAAAACTTTTTGGTGCGTGAAAATCACTCGCCTCCAAAAGTGGAGAGGTTTGTCGCCATTTTCAGTAGCAAAAGCAAGGCAAGCTTCTCTTTGGGAAACAGTCAATGTCTCTTTCACAGCAACGCTTCTTGCTCTCAGTCCACCTTCCCTTACACGAGGAGTGACGGTCTTACTGCTAACATTGAGATCCAAAGTTTGCTGAATTTGTCGTGCGTTGACAAATGGGTGGTTCTCACTGAAACGGCGTATCTGCTGATCCTGAGCTGCTGTTGTTTTGCGGCGACGGCCATGAGGCCTCCCATTCAAGTTACCACTCTCTTCCTTTCGTCTGATCCACCTGGCTACCGTCGACTTGTGAAGACCCATAGTTCTTGCTATGTCGGCATTTGAAGATCCCTCTGCATGGAGTTCTATTATAGCGTCCTTGTCTGCCTCAGCCAGATGGGCCATTTAGCGTTGACTGAATGATTCGTCGCGGTTAATATTGGCTGCGGAAACAGCGCTGGCAGGAAACAGACTGCCTCCTCCACGATGGCAGCCACAACGCAGTGGCCAAGTATGTGTAACACGGAAATCGATGGCATAAAAGAGAGATCGCAAGCCCATACCCGTGTCATTACATAGTGGAGCAACTTAAAATCTCTAATTTTTCTCAGAAGGGACTGGTCCACTCTTGTCATGTCTTATCCTGATAAATATTACATGAAATGAAATGTTTACGTTTTGCATATGCGGCAGGCCTGACGCAAGAAACATTTCTGAAATATCTGAGGCAACCTGAAGAACACTTCATGAATTTTATCTGTAGAGGGTTGCCTTATAAGAAGGAAAACGTGTTTATCCCCGCTCGCCGTGTTTCCAGGTGGCGCAGTTTACTCGGAGGCATACATAATTCTCGCCGGGCGTAAGAAGCGACTCGACGAGCGAGGGGAACTCGCCAAGTGTCATAGGCTGATTGTCCCGAAACTTTGCTCACAAGGGGAGGCCGCCAAATGTGAAATTCAGATTCGATTCATACTGCGCATAATAAAAGCTCATGGCCAGAGGTGTAATGTGGCAAAGCACCAAGATGCACTTCTCAGCTGTTGTCGAGAAAATCGACAGTTAGAAGAAACCGTTGCGGTGAAATACTCTCTACGATTAATAATTTTCTACAGCGTCGTGGCGCAGCGGTAAGCGCTCGAGTTCGTAATCCGAAGGTCGCCGGATCGAATCTCACGCCATGCAGCATTTTTTTATTATTATTATTTTTTTGTAATTCAAATATATATATATATATATATATATATATATATATATATATATATATATAAAAACTATTAATGAATTGCTTATGCATGTTGGTGAAGGCGGATCGCTCTCCAATTGTACCGCCTCCATTTTACCGTTTGTTTAACAGGGTGTACCAAAGCTCTCACGTCCGCACTGATTTTCGACGGTGTTATAAGTTGTGCTAGGGACCGCATCTACCTTCTTTCGAAGTTAGCAGGCAACTACGCTGTTATGCGGCGGCTCGTTTCGGCCCATTCAACATCTGTCCTTCAAGTGTAACGAGCGATTAACGGAGTTTATATTTCATACCTGCCACAGCAAATTTGTGTTCGTGGGGTTTCTATTCTAATTCGAACGTTTGACTTACGCTATACGTATTCGTTTCGGAATATCGTTTCTACGTCTTCCGCTAACTATACGTGGTTAACATTATGAAGACAATTAATAACATTTGTGAAATACAAATTTGTTTGCGGAAAACATAATGATGTTCGAAGTCGCCAGTTTTTCCACGACAAACGACTTTCAACAACTTATTATATGCATAATTGTTGCAACCTGTTGCCGGGAATTATATATATATATATATATATATATATATGTGTGTGTGTGTGTGTGTGTGTGTGTGTGTGTGTGTGTGTTTATACACACATTTGAATTACAAAAAACAAATACTAAAAAAAAAAGTTGCATGGAGCGAGATTCGATCCGCCGACCTTCGGATTACGAACTCGAGCGCTTACCGCTGCGCCACGACGCTGTAGAAAATTATGAATCGTAGAGAGTATTTCACCGCAGCGGTTTCTTCTAACTGTCGATTTTCTCGACAACGGCTGAGAAGTGCATCTTGGTGCTTTGCCACATTACACCTCTGGCCATGAGCTTTTATTATGCGCAGTATGAATCGAATCTGAATTTCACAATTGGCGGCCTCCCCTTGTCAGTGAAGGAGAGGACAAAATAAGCGAACTTGTGTTTCGGCTTATCTGCAGACACTCGACCGTTTCCGAGAAAACGACGGCCAAAGTTATCAACGCGCTGTTGCTCTAGTGTAGATACATTCTGCAGCCGAGAACGCAATTGAAGCGGTGGCTCAGTGGCTACCGTCGTTCCTTCTTAGCATTGATTCCCGTGTTCGAGACCATATTGGGTTTTTTAATTATTTTATTTTCCTGCCTCTCTATCAGAATTATCTTCGAATGTTTTTTTTCTAATTTATGTTGAAATAATGTTGTCATTACTCGACAATTAACTTTATGTGTAATTAATGAATTTAAAAAATAATAAACGAATGAGACAAGCTGATATAAAATCATCTCGTCTGTCTCATGTATCGTTATATCCAAATGGTTTATCAATGTTAATCTACATTTAGATCCGATAATGGCACCTTTAGTGTGTTGAAACCGGTTATCCAGTAGACAGTATTTAAGCGATCTTGGCTTCTGAATTATTTCTACAACAGAGTGATCGCCCCACTACGCACTGTGTGTTCCCTTTTTAACTTATTTCTTTACACAGTAAATTAACTGACGAATAACGACAACAGTGTTTCATCATAAATTGGAATAAACATTCGTAGATAATTCAGAGAGTGAGGGGGGAAAAAAGGAAAAACCGGGTTTCGAACTCGCAGCGCAAAGTTCCGAAGTCGCTATGGTAGCCGCAGAGCCACCGCTTCAGTTGAATCCTTAACCGCTAAGCGGTATCTACACTATAGCAACAACGCATTGAACACTTTGACCGTCGTTTTCTCAGAAGCGGTAGAGTTTAAGCTTATTTTGTCCCCTCTTTCAATGAGCGTAGTTAAAAGCAAGATCGGGGTCTGACACTTGGCGTACCCCCTCGTAAATTGCGTGCGTTGGGATTCAGTAGACAGAATGCGTCCACTTTCCTCGACTACTCATTGACATGTTTGGAAACTTTCTTTGTTGTAGTTGCACTTTGCATTATGAGGGCTGGTTTTCCTGATGAGGATCTACTTATGGACTTTGCTCCTAATTTACGTTACTGTGTAGTAGACCTACTGCAACTACTTAAACCGGAAACGTTTGTTTGTTTGGATACTCCGCTTCTTAGTTGCTACATTTCGCTAAAATATTTTCCTTTTTTTCAAAACGGCAAGTTAAGATGACCACTGCAACATGGTAAGATCAGTAACAATTTAATACTTTGAAACAGTTATGTGTGGTGTACGAGGAGTCTACTGTTGTTGACTGAGGAATACATTAAACACGAAAGCTGCGTCCAATAACAATAATTAACTTTCGGTTACATGACAAAACACAAGTCGAAGCACTGTCAGTTCATCTCAGTACCCAGTAAAACTTAAACTGGAAAGATCGAAAACATACATTTGTGGGGAAGGCAAACGAATGACTGCGTTTTATTGGCCGCACACTAAGAATACGCAACAGGCCAACTGAAAACACTGCCTACACTACGTTTGTCCGTCCACTGCTATAATATCCTTGACAGACGTGATTGACTGTGCACGCAAAAACGTCCAAGGAACGGTAGCACGCTTTGTAATGTCACGAAATAGGGGAGAGAGGATCCCAGATTTGATAATCGAGTTGGGGTAACATTCATGAAAACATATGCGTTTTTCGTTGCCACGAGATCTTTTCACAAAATTTCAATCACCACCATATGTTCTGAATGCCAAAACATTATTTCCTAGGGTACTTACACAAGAAGAAACCATAGTAATAATGTAATTCAAGGCTCGCAAGAAATTATTTAAGTAGTCCCTTTTCCCGCACACTGTTAATGAGTGGGACGGTAGAGAAATAATCCGAACCTTCTGCCAGGCACGTAAGTCCGGATTGCAAAGAAATCCTGTTGATGTAGTCATGTAGATGTAACAACGAAATTATGTTGTAATTACGACATGTGACTTTCACTTGATCTGAACATCGAAGTTGTTTACTGTTTATTTACTTTTTGTTCATTAATTTCAGCCATATACGAACACCTAGGCGCGTTAAAGTGATATTGAAATAAAGTGTCATGCATGGACCAATAACAATAAGTTCCCACCTACTTGTTATAGTACTGCATTATCTGCCAGCGTATTCAGAAGTGGATATCGCATACGAAGTTCCTAGGGTGTTTGTAATGGATATTGCAGACGACTTCGACAAAGTTTGAATGTAGCTTCATAAAAGTTCCGTGATCAAACGATCTGAGTTGCTGGAGAATACAGTTTATCCTCACTAGACAGTATATATTATCATTATACATGAGGTGAGTAGGGTTTCGCCGCGTTGCGGTGGCCGAGCGGTTCCAGGCGCTTCAGTGACGAACCGCACGGCTGCTTCAGTCGCAGGTTGGAATTCTACCTCGGGCATAGATGTCTGTGATGCCCTTAGGCTAGCTAGGTTTAAGTAGTTCTAGGTCTAGGGGCTGATGACCTAAGCAGTTAGGTCGCATAGTTCTTGAAGCCATTTTTTGACCTTTCGCGTAAATTTTCTTTACATAAACCGTCGTATCTTTTGATTGCGTTGACATAGAAGCTCACTTTTTTACACCAGCAAGGGACCGGTTACAGCAAGAAGTGCGATACATTTCCGCTTATTATGTCCACCCGTTCTGGAGGTAAACGGGTTTTAAGGGTTGGGTAGACCGATAGACGGTCAAGAAAGTGAGACTAGTAGGGTTCCGTTTTTACCGGTTTAGGTGACGAAATCCTAACAACGAAAACACTGAAGATGAGGGCCGCATAAATAACACCCGCTACTCTTTATTCGAAATGTTCTAGTTGCTGTCGATACATAAGCATATTAGTCGTAGCTACGTTTTCGATCCAAATCACGTTTACAGGAATGCAAATAGAATGTATTTGCCTATACACGTGGTAATTCACATCCCAGTATTAATGCCACCGCGTTTTAGAAGTACGAACATTCTCATTGCTAGCTAGCTTAAGAAACACTTCTGCTAGTGAACGTTTTCTGGCTGTGGCGAGTCTAGTGGAGAATTTGAAACAATGCAGAATACGTTTGGCAGCTATGTAGCCGTTTATTTCCTGGGGTGGTGCAGAATTATCCTACAAAATTTACTCTCTAATAACAGTAATTTGTTATTTCGATAATCATCCCGAATGATTGTCGCATAAGTGGTGACATAAAGGAAGAAAATTCATGTTTTTGAGTCCAGAAAGCTCTATGCAACAGAAACTGCAGATTTTTATTGCGAAATTGCCTGCTTGTTCATGTCTGGGGTAATAATAGAGGGCTGTTTGCCTAGGTTGTCTGCTAGCATAGTGAAAGGAAGGTCTGGTTTGTTTTCGGTTCTAATCTCTATGGAGGCAGGTAGAATATCAGTAAAGCAATTTTAAGAAATTCTCGCGCACCCAATACGATTTATCGCTACCTTTATTCTGTACTGGCGCTCTGTGGATGTCAATATGACACTCTTGTAGAATTTCATACATGATACTGCCTCCTTTTTCCGCTTCTGTCAATAATGGAATTGACTTAAGTGTGGCACTGAATGATGTTTAAGTGAATTTCGTTATGAATCTTCACGCATTGCTAAATTTGCACACTTTCATGGTAGGTCAGCAATGGTAATCCAGTATGACTGGTCTGAACGTTGACACTGACCGTTTCGCGGGCGAATGCGGATAATATTTTGCTAATTCGTAACGGTCTGGGGTTCTTTGTCTGTTATCTGGATAAGCTGAAATTCATTTTTATTCGTCCGTTTCATACAAATTAGCGTTTCTTCTTTCAGTTCTGTCTTATGTTTACGTGTTGTATTTAACACACTAATCAGCATTAATATAGTCTTACAAATTATGGAATACAGTCTAAAAAAGTTCAGATAGTTTGTCAATTTCACGCCTGCGCATAGTATGTTGGTAGCACTTCGTCGCCTTGCCTGTTATGCTGTGTAGCAGACTTTAAAGCCGTGCGGATCAGCATAACGAAAAGGCGAGGGGTCTCGCTCGTTTTGTCCACGACTGTACATCCCCTACAGGAGCTGTAGCGGACGGCGTATGCGCAACATGGCAGGCGTATATCACTGGTTAACGACGTATTGGTGAACATGTAACTCGACTCGGCACGATGGTAATTTTCGAAGCCGCCAGAATTCGCAACTCATTTAATATCCATAGTGATTACCAGTTGCTATTTTGTTAGCATAAGTTAATAACGGAGATAAAACTGGATTAATATTCACTGTGTTTAACACTTAATGTTAAGCGGTGTCCAAACTCGGTTCCACTTCGTAAAATCTGACTGTAAACTGTATAAATTGAAGAAAGACTTATACGAAGTAATAAACATGCACCAAAATTAAACTCGCAAAAATATGAAAGCAAAAGTATCCGAAACATTTGCTGTACAGGGTGGCCACCATTCCCCCGTTAATAACCAACATAAACTCTTAAACCTGAATAAATAACACGAACAACAGTTCCTTAGAAGATTTTTTTTTGAGATGTGAAATATGTAGAGCTGCTAGTGAGAGGGAATGGAGCACTATCGCTGGAGATCTACTAGACTTGGCCCTCCGAACCAGACTGAGATAAACACTGCTGATTTCAATAATATTTTGCATCAAGGCGGACTCAGTTTGTGATGTTACTGTTTTCACTGCTGATTTCAAGTCTTCTTAGAACTGGTTAAGCAAATTAAAAAAAAAACATTCAGTATAGCAAATCGCAAAACAACGAAATTTACTTCAAGTAAAAGTGTAGAGGAGGTGCATTTAATTCCTAGCTGACGTGAAGACGAGGCTTCCTTTTATCTCCACATCTGCTGTGTCTAACGCCGATCGGTCAGGTTTCGTAAAAGAACTACGAGCAAACTGCACTTCATAATTTCGAAGCGAAAATGGATAGAATTTGCACTTCAATGGATTAATGCTATGACACATCAGTATAGAACAATGCCACTGATAAGTAAGAGTGGATTACTGCTTCCACAGCGCTGTATCTTTCTTCACTGACTTCAAGGCATATTAAGATCAAAAATTAAGAAAGGGTGTTTAGCGACAAAAATCTTGTAAATCGACCTATCAAAATCTGGAAAATAGCAAAGAATAATTTTTAACATTTGTAACGGTTTCTAACCAATTGCAGAAATTAATTCATGCAGCCGCATTGTAGTATCCTGTGTGGCAATAGTTAGTGCCAAAAAACAGTAAGACATTGGTTAGGTTATGTCAGGTATTAAGTGTTGTCTTCTGTTCCATCTAGTATAAAGGCTTGATCACGAATACAAGCGAACAGTTGTGAAGACCGACGAATTGTCTGTGAATGCACATTCACTTACGTTGACTTTCATTCGCTCCAGTGCAAAGAGAACTTATATGGTCCGGATTCGACTCACAGTTAGTTGGTCATAGGGTTTGTGTAAGTCACTCTTCACTCGTCCCACCTCTGCCAATGTTATTAATGCAACAAATACCGAGTTTCACCGTAGTTTGGAGTCCATGTTAAGCTGCAGTTCCCGTTATAGCTGGCTGGATTAATCATTCAGATGCTGCAGGAAGGCGACGGCAAACCGCCTCCAATAGTATCTTCCCCAGAAAAGCGCTGGGGTTTTAAACCAATCTTTGGGTTTATGACTACTTTACCTTTAGCGTTTTTTGCAGAAAAAGATTGTTCCGAAAGCCGTGTTATTCCGATGTAGAAGTAGTACAAAATCTGATGAAATTGCCGATTAAGTTTCCAAAATGCAACAAATTCTAAAATATTTTATTTCCAAAATTTATCTTATTCAAGCATGTAAACTGCTAATCGTTTCTTTACTGATCGTAGTTATTGTTGTATTTCTAAATCAAGGACGCCACCGCATGGAATTCGAACAGTTTGCAATGAAAAATTTGTGTCGCTGAAGCTATGATACACACGACATACAGGTCTCTCTATTGACTGCTCGTTAAGCTAAAAATAGATTCTCGACATCCGTGACCAACTATAAGACATTTGAAATGAAATAAGTTAATCATTCACTCTTTACAAGCATCTAACAAACGAACAAAAGATAGTATACTATTTATTTTGATTTTTTCCACATTTCCCATGTCACAGAAGTGCAGAAAGAAAATCATTTGGCAAGTGTCAGTGCTACCTGCTCATTAATAAAAATACACTGAGTCACAATATCCCGACAAAACTGCAACAGCCGTGGCCCTTCGGTCGCTGACTTAGAAGCGTTATCTGTGGTGACTTCTCAGTGACACATACATTTCTCTTGTGCCATATTAAATGTTGTTCCCAAAATACAGCGAAGTTTACACAGCTTCTGACTCGTTTGATGTGAATTCCTCTCCTGTCTAACATCTTCACCTCACTAACATGTTAACACAGTTACAGTTGAGACGGAGTCCTGAAAGAGTCTGTTATTAAAAAATTGACTGAGAACAAGGCTGATTAGCAGCTTGTGAGCAAGCTCATTGTTGGTATAAAAATAAATGTGTAATTTCTTTACTTATTTAATTATCGCTGGCACTTATAAAATCAAATTAGTAAAAAATAGGCAAAAATTGAAACAAGAACCTGTAGAAACCTATGGATAAAACCTGCGATAGTAAATTTAATTGATGAAAATAAAAAATATAAAAATTCAGCAAAAGAAGCAAGCAAAAGGAAATAGAAGCATCTAAAATATGAGTTTGACAGTAAGTGGAAAATGGCAAAGAAGGAATGGACAGAGATTAAAGGCCACGTGTCTATGAGAAAGCTAGACTCTGTCCTGTCTTTACGAAAGTTACAGAGAATTTTAGAAGAAAGAGAAGCAACTGGGCTAGTATTAAGAGCTTGGGTGGCAAGCCAGTGGCAAGAAAAGAAGGAAAACCATAAAGGTAGAAGAAATATAAAGTATTCGTAATAAAAGGAAAACGGAATTGTACAGAACATTATAGAAATGGAAGAAGTTGATGAAGATCAGGTCGAAGATATGAAACTGCGAGAAAAATTTGACAGAACACTGAAAGACCTTAGTCTGAAGAAGCTACACGGAGCAGACATTTCCACAAAACAACTGAGAACCCTCGAAGAACATACCGTGGCAAAACTATTCCCCCTAATATCCAAGATGTATGAGACGGGTGAAATACCCAGAGAAATAGGGTGTAAAACAAAACTTTTAAACATATTATATAACTTAAAATCAATAACAATACTCTCTTAGAAGAAAGTCATCTAACAGAGGGTCGAGGCATTACAAGTTACAACATAATAAAAGTTCTGCGTTTTCACTATACAGAATGCTCAGTGAATCCTTACATCTTGCAAGCAATACTGAATAAATAGGCTTTTCTTCTCGAGTTTTCCGTTACTGTTAATATCTTTACAGCAGTATGATGATTGCAGATGGCCGCCATTTTCCCTGTGCTGGATATGTACTCCTGCATCGCTACGAAGTGGAGTCGGCACCTTGGTTTCTGCATAACGTACACGGCTCTCCTGATGAAGACGTGGAGGTAAGATTGCACAACGATCGACTTTAATCATTACTTTCTTCACAGCAAAAGAAAACATTAGTTGGTCAGATTCTCTTGGCCTCGGCTGAAGTGTGAAAGTTTCGCTGCCTCCCTCCCCCCACATCCTCCTCTTCAGATCCACCGCCAAATGTAACTTTTGATAAAGTCATTGACATAAATGTAAAATTGGTTTTAGCATGTAATCTGACTCTTTCTTGATTATATACAGTCTTTTTATATGTTTAAATAGCTACTCACAGTATTTTCTAAAATATGGACTGTATATTGGTAGTGTGTCTCAGAGTACACGTAGTTCGCTTGCCTTATTGTTTAAATTACTAAGTGAGAGATAGGGTACAATATTTTGAAGAATACACAGACTCAAAATTTATAAATAGATCTCATCTGTCGAAAGAAGCTGCACTCAGCCTCTTCGATCTTGTAAAAGATTATGTGGATAAGGTGACTGACAAGCGAGTCTTACCTATCTCTCATAGCATAATTATGTTGTTTACTATGTCTGAATTATGTGGCACTAACCTGGACACAAGATTTTACTTCCCAGTATTTGAAAATTTAATGTCATGACCTCGTGAAGAGAACACTATTCTGTTTCATTTACTATACAACCTGCGGACATGTGCGTAGGCGATTTAGGAGTTTCAAATGTATCTCCTGCTGAACAGTTTCCCGTTCCTTTGTTGCTATTGCCACAGTACCTCCACAATTCGTCTTTCATTTTGTAAAAATATTCCAATATAGGCACAGAAATACATAACAACACTCATACCTCTCGAAACTTGTAACTGGGTTCAACGCACCAACTGTTTTTCCTCCGATGTCTGATGTTAGGGGCAGTCTCTAATACTCCTATGACAACAGTAATATTATAGTAGAAAATGTTTTTTTCATCCTCTCACCTCATACGTTTTTTATGTGTACAGCTCAACAATATAAGAACAATTGTGTGTTATTTAGCGGAAGTATTACGACGACGTCTCATTAATGCTGAAAGGAACAAAACGATCCCTCATCTAGCATCACCTTCAGCATTAGGTGTATATTTTTGTGTAGAATACAGACAGTATTTTTACTCCTATTCGAACGAATGTGCCTTCCAATTCCGATCAAGATCAGTCCCATGGTGTACAGATGCCTATAAGCTGTATCACTGATACTTACTTGCGTACTAAGAACCACACTTCAGTTGTCACACATCTTTTCATGTAAGTTTTCTTTCAGAAATGAGTATCTCACCAGGGAACCAGCTGCTTTTGGAAGTCAAATTGTATCTTTATACAGATTTTCTTCTGTCTGTTGAAGAACTGGGTTGGTATTGACTCGTGGACAGTTAAAAGGATAATTCGCAAGTTTTTTAGGTCACTTTCTTGTCTGCCTGTCTGTGCAGTACACATTTTGCAATTGCTTTTAAATTAAGTTTCCGAAGACCTGGAGACTTAAAACGTAGATTATGACCCCAAGCTGGATGACATCGATAAATTAACTCACTTTCCTGTCTGATGTGTGACGGAGGGTATTTTGTTTTTCTGTCTCTCAGTGTGTTCGCTACAAATTTAGCAATTCATTTTGAACTTCACCAAGATCAATAGGCTTGAAACATTCAGTATAGCTCAGAACTAAATGGCAATGACATATTAACTCGCTTTCTCGTCTGGCGTGTGGCGGAGGGTACTTTGTGTACCATTGATATTTCTGCCTTTTCCCGTTCCACTCGCGAATGGTTCGCAGTAAGAACGATTATTGATAAGCCCCCTGTGAGAGCCCAAGTCTATCAAATTTTTGCCTTCACCGTCTTTCCACGAGATGTACGCAGGAGGAAGCAATACACTGGTTGACTCAGGTGAAGAGAAACAAAAACCTGAAATTTACCCCGTGACTCTGTTGTAATCTCATGAAAATGTTAGAAATAATTTTACAACTTCACACACACACAATATTAAAAAAGGAGAAAATAATTATTTAAATAAAAAACTTTTTAATATAACGTGTTTTTTTAAAAAATAGACTAAAAATATAACATAATTTTTCTTAGTCCCATATAGATTCCTAACAGGTAGACCCGAAAATTTATGCATGTGGATTTTTAATAGCTATGACAATACTTGTAAGATTCAAAGCGCAAGCAATAGATAGTAGTAGGAGAATGAAGAGAAACTGCCGTTGAAAAAAATCACACAAGAGTTCATATCATTTGCAGTGCAATAAAATTGTTAGTGACTTAGTTGAACTATTCAAGCACCAACTATCTATTGCATGCGCGCGTCCTTCTAGCATTGTCATAGCCATTAAAACTTCAGAAGCACAAATTTTCAGCATTATCTCTACGGGTTAGAAATCTGTATGTGGCTAGGAGATATTTCATCCTTTTCAGTCCGTTTTAAAAACATGTTATATTAAACAGTTTAAATTTACGTAATTATTTTTAGACTCGGAGTGCTCTGTCCCTTGCCTCTGCATATATCAAGTTCCCAAGCACACAGGAAAAAAAGAATTGCCAGAGCGCGAGGTGTTTCCACAAAAGAGCTTCTTTTCCATCACTACGAAGTACCATACATTGCCCCTTATAAAAATGAAGACGGAAAGAGTGCGAAATTGTAATCTGATCTGCAGTTTGTACACTGTTACGCATTTTATGTCGTATACTGTCTGTCGTATAACGCACTCGATTTGTGGTGCAGTTCAATGATTTTCACGCAGTTTCATTCTGGACTGACATTGTCGGACGAACAGTAAAACTATATACACGATAATATACAGCTGAGCTGTCCACCTGACATATATCCTAACCCGTTTAATATATCAAAACTCGGTTTTCACCCAAGTGAGTGTGGAAACCCCCTCACTAGGTGATGTACAGCCTCTTATCACATTAATGTGAACATTACTGTTCCACCCACCCCCATGAACCATGGACCTTGCCGTTGGTGGGGAGGCTTGCGAGCCTCAGCAATACAGATAGCCGTACCGTAGGTGCAACCACAACGGAGGGGTATCTGTTGAGAGGCCAGACAAACGTGTGGTTCCTGAAGAGGGGCAGCAGCCTTTTCAGTAGTTGCAGGGGCAACAGTCTGGATGATTGACTGATCTGGCCTTGTAACACTAACCAAAACGGCCTTGCTGTGCTGGTACCGCGAACGGCTGAAAGGAAGGGGAAACTACGGCCGTAATTTTTCCCGAGGGCATACTGCATTACTGTATGGTTAAATGATGATGGTGTCCTCTTGGGTAAAACATTCCGGAGGTAAAATAGTCCCCCATTCGGATCTCCGGGCGGGGACTACTCAAGAGGATGTCGTTATCAGGAGAAAGAAAACTGGCGTTCTACGGATCGGAGCGTGGAATGTCGGATCCCTTAATCGGGCAGGAAGGTTAGAAAATTTGAAAATGGAAATGGATAGGTTAAAGTTAGATACAGTGGGAATTAGTGACTTCTGGTCAGGTGACTACAGGGTTATAAACGCAAAATCAAATAGGGGTAATGCAGGAGTAGGTTTAATAATGAATAGGAAAATAGGAATGCGGATAAGCTACTACAAACAGCATAGTGAACGCATTATTGTGGCCAAGATAGATACGAAGCCCACACCTACCACAGTAGTACAAGTTTATATGCCAACTAGCTCTGCAGATGACGAAGAAATTGATGAAATGTATGATGAAATAAAAGAAATTATTCAGATAGTGAAGGGAGACGGAAATTTAATAGTCATGGGTGACTGGAATTCGTCAGTAGAAAAAGGGAGAGAAGGAAACGTAGTAGGTGAATATGGATTGGGGGTAAGAAACGAAAGAGGAAGTCGCCTGTTAGAATTTTGCACAGAGCACAACCTAATCATAGCTAACACTTGGTTCAAGAATCATAAAGGAAGATTGTATACATGGAAGAAGCCTGGAGATATTGACAGGTTTCAGATAGATTATATAATGGTAAGACAGAGATTTAGGAACTAGGTTTTAAATTGTAAGACATTTCCAGGGGCAGATGTGGACTCTGACCACAATCTATTGGTTATGAACTGTAGATTAAAACTGAAGAAACTGCAAAAAGGTGGGAATTTAAGGAGATGGGACCTGGATAAACTGACTAAACCAGAGCTTGTACAGAGTTTCAGGGAGAGCATAAGGGAACAATTGACAGGAATGGGGGAAGGAAATACAGTTGAAAAAGAAGAGGTAGCTTTGAGGGATGAAGTGGTGAAGGCAGCAGAGGATCAAGTAGGTAAAAAGACAAGGGCTAGTAGAAATCCTTGGCTAACACAAGAAATATTGAATTTAATTGATAACAAGAGAAAATATAAAAATGTAGTAAATGAAGCAGGCAAAACGTTATACAAACGTCTCAAAAATGAGATCGACAGGAAGTGCAAAATGGCTAAGCAGGGATGGCTGGAGGACAAATGTAAGGATGTAGAGGCTTATCTCACTAGGGGTAAGATAGATACTGCCTACAGGAAAATTAAAGTGACCTTTGGAGAGAAGAGAACCACTGGTATGAATATCAAGAGCTCAGATGGAAACCCAGTTCTAAGCAAAGAAGGGAAAGCAGAAAGGTGGAAGGAGTATATAGAGGGTCTATACAAGAGCGATGTACTTGAGGACAATATTATGGAAATGGAAGAGGATGTAGAAGAAGATGAAATTGGAGATATGATGCTGCGTGAAAAGCTTGGCAAAGCACTGAAAGACCTGAGTCGAAACAAAGCTCCGAGAGTAGACAACATTCCATTAGAACTACTGACAGCCTTGGGAGAACCAGTCCTGACAAAACTCTACCATCTGGTGAGCAAGATGTATGAGACAGGCGAAATACCCTCAGACCTCAAGAAGAATATAATAATTCCAATCCCAAAGAAAGCAGGTGCTGACAGATGTGAAAATTACCGAACTATCAGTTTAATAAGTCACGGCTGCAAAATACTAACGCGAATTCTTTACAGACGAATGGAAAAACTAGTAGAAGCCGATCTCGGGGAAGATCAGTTTGGATTCCGTAGAAATATCGGAACACGTGAGACAATACTGACCCTACGACTTATCTTAGAGGCTAGATGAAGGAAAGGCTAACCTACGTTCCTAGCATTTGTAGACTTAGAGAAAGCTTTTGACAATGTTGACTGGAATACTCTCTTTCAGATTTTGAAGGTGGTAAGGGTAAAATACAGGGAGCGAAAAGCTATTTACAATTTGTACAGAAACCAGATGGCAGTTATAAGAGTCGAGGGACATGAAAGGGAAGCAGTGGTTGGTAATGGAGTGAGACAGGGTTGTAGCCTCTCCCCGATGTTATTCAATCTGTATATTGAGCAAGCAGTGAAGGAAACAAAAGAAAAATTCGGAGTAGGTATTAAAATCCATGGAGAAGAAATAAAAACTTTGAGCTTTGCCGATGACATTGTAATTCTGTCAGAGACAGCAAAGGACTTGGAAGAGCAGTTGAACGGAATGGATAGTGTCTTGAAAGGAGGATATAAGATGAACTTCAACAAAAGCATAACAAGGATAATGGAATGTAGCCGAATTAAATCGGGTGATGCTGAGGGAATTAGATTAGGAAATGAGACACTTAAAGTAGTAAAGGAGTTTTCCTATTTGGGGAGCGAAATAACTGATGATGGTCGAAGTAGAGAGGATATAAAATGTAGACTGCAATGACAAGGAAAGCATTTCTGAAGAAGAGAAATTTGTTAACATCGAGTATAGGTTTAAGTGTCAGGAACTCGTTTCTGAAAGTATTTGTATAGAGTGTAGCCGTGTATGGAAGTGAAACATGGACGATAAATAGTTTGGACAAGAAGAGAATAGAAGCTTTCGAAATGGGGTGCTACAGAAGAATGCTGAAGATTAGATGGGTACATCACATAACTAATGAGGAGGTATTGAATAGAATTGGAGAGAAGAGGAGCTTGTGGCACCACTTGACTAGAAGAAGGGATCGTTTGGTCGGACATATTCTGAGACAACGAGGGATCACCAATTTACTATTGGAGGGCAGCGTGGAGGGTAAAAATCGTAGAGGGAGACCAATAGATGAATACACTAAACAGATTCAGAAGGATGTAGGTTGCAGTAAGTACTGGGAGATGAAAAAGCTTGCACAGGATAGAGTAGCATGGAGAGCTGCATCAAACCAGTCTCAGGACTGAAGACCACAACAGCAAACAACTGTTCCACGTCATTGTGCAATAAGCACTCATGGACGACAGATGACAGCACTCGCAGTGGACGATATATGGAGCGTGTCGGGGGTGGGGAGGGATCATTTCCGAGCGGGCGTCTGGTTCCTGCACCCATGCTGCTGTTGGTTATCGGCGATGTCGGCTGGAATTTACACGCCAATATGGCAACTGGGCGTCCACTGAGCAGCGACAGGTGGTCTTTCCATATAAGTCACGTTTTATGCTCCACAGTACAGATGGCTGTGGCGTGTACGGCGTGAAACGTCTGAAAGCAAACGCTCCACAACATTCGTCGGGGAGCGGTGGGGGGGATGGGGGGGGGGGGGGGAGGTGTCCAGGCCGGAGGAGGAAGTGTTGTTAGTTGTTATCCGGAAAATATTTTCGTAGTATTCCCTGGGTGAAGTTATAATTCTCGAAGGCACAGTGGATCAACCCAAGTATATATCCATCCCTGGAGATCATGTCCATCCCTACATGTAGACTGTTTATCCTTGGCTCAATGGCATATGCCAGAAGGACCCTACAAAGTGTCACAAAGTTCGCAGCTCGCAGTGCACCGTACGCGGTTCGGAGAGCAGCAGGATGAGTTTATTGTACTGTCCGCTGGTCACCAAATTTCCCAAATTTAAACCCAGTCGAGACTCTGTGGGACCATTTCGATCATGCTGTTCGCGTTAGCAAGGGCGACGGCACTGGAGGCGGCGTGGCTTCACACCCTGTCCGTATCTTCCAGATCCTCAACGAATCTCTCCCTGTACGTCCACGCTGCAAAAGGATGTTATTCAAACTTTTGGCAGGTGGTCATGTTAATTACACTTCGCTCTTCCAGATGGACTGGTAATTTCTGCAGCTACTATTGTAATTCTAAAAGAGGCGAATTTACATCATTTCACTCTTCAACGTTCGATCAATAGTTTCGGAGAAATTACAATACTTAGAACTTGGGATTTATCTTTTTTTTATCATGAAACCGATTGCTGTGTTATGCAGAAGATCGTGTTGTCATCTGAAACCGTCGCGTCAGTCTGTTGGATCATTCCAACTTGATGCAGCTAAGAGTGTCTAGTTCCAAAAATGGAATACAGGAGAAAAGATAAACTGGATACTACTAATCACACTTGACTGCATGTTGTTGGACCGACACATTAACTGAAAGGCAAAAGATGTGGCGTCTAAGGATAATTCACCAGTTAACGTCAGTAACATTTCTGCTCTTGTTTCTGTAAGAACATTGTAAGAAAGATCCGCTTCAAAAATTGAATGGATTTGTAAAGCATGACATTAAGAGATAAAGACTGTTACATAATAACTTCATATCGTGTGCTTAATGTCAAAACACACACTTACATTGCAAAATTGCATCAACAACAGTTGTTGTTGTTGTTGTGGTCTTCAGTCCTGAGACTGGTTTGATGCAGCTCTCCATGCTACTCTCTCATGAGCAAGCTTCTTCATCTCCCAGTACCTACTGAAACCTACATCCTTCTGAATCTGCTTAGTGTATTCATCTCTTGGTCTCCCTCTACGATTTTTACCCTCCACGCTGCCCTCCAATGCTAAATTTGTGATCCCTTGATGCCTCAGGACATGTCCTACCAACCGATCCCTTCTTCTAGTCAAGTTGTGCCACAAACTTCTCTTCTCCCCAATCCTATTCAGTACCTCCTCATTAGTTACGTGATCTACCCACCTTATCTTCAGCATTCTTCTGTAGCACCACATTTCGAAAGCTTCTATTCTCTTCTTGTCCAAACTAGTTATCGTCCATGTTTCACTTCCATACATGGCTACACTCCATACAAATACTTTCAGAAACGACTTCCTGACACTTAAATCTATACTCGATGTTAACAAATTTCTTTTCTTCAGAAACGATTTTCTTGCCATTGCCAGTCTACATTTTATATCCTCTCTACTTCGACCATCATCAGTTATTTTACTCCCTAAATAGCAAAACTCCTTTACTACTTTAAGTGTCTCATTTCCTAATCTAATTCCCTCAGCATCACCAGATTTAAATTGACTACATTCCATTATCCTCGTTTTGCTTTTGTCGATGTTCATCTTATATCGTCCTTTCAAGACACTGTCCATTCCGTTCAACTGCTCTTCCAAGTCCATTGCTGTCTCTGATAGAATTACAATGTCATCGGCAAAGCTCAAAGTTTTTACTTCTTCTCCATGAATTTTAATACCTACTCCGAATTTTTCTTTTGTTTCCTTTACTGCTTGCTCAATATACAGATTGAATAACATCGGGGAGAGGCTACAACCCTGTCTCACTCCTTTCCCAACCACTGCTTCCCTTTCATGCCCCTCGACTCTTATAACTGCCTGGTTTCTGTACAAATTGTAAATAGCCTTCCGCTCCCTGTATTTTACCCCTGCCACCTTCAGAATTTGAAAGAGAGTATTCCAGTTAACATTGTCAAAAGCTTTCTCTAAGTCTACAAATGCTAGAAACGTAGGTTTGCCTTTTCTTAACCTAGCTTGTAAGATAAGTCGTAAGGTTAGTATTGCCTCACGTGTTCCAACATTTCTACGGAATCCAAACTGATCTTCGCCGAGGTCCGCTTCTACTAGTTTTTCCAATCGTCTGTAAAGAATTCGCGTTAGTATTTTCCAGCTGTGACTTATTAAACTGATAGTTCGGTAATTTTCACATCTGTCAACACCTGCTTTCTTTGGGACTGGAATTATTATATTCTTCTTGAAGTCTGAGGGTATTTCGCCTGTCTCATACATCTTGCTCACCAGATGGTAGAGTTTTGTCATGACTGGCTCTCCCAAGGCCATCAGTAGTTCTAATGGAATGTTGTCTACTCCCGGGGCCTTGTTTCGACTCAGGTCTTTCAGTGCTCCGTCAAACTCTTCACGCAGTATCTTATGTCCCATTTCGTCTTCATTTACATCCTCTTCCATTTCCATAATATTGTCCTCAAGTACATCGCCCTTGTATAAACACTCTATATACTCCTTCCACCTTTCTGCCTTCCCTTCTTTGCTTAGAACTGGGTTGCCATCTGAGCTCTTGATATTCATACAAGTGGTTCTCTTCTCTCCAAAGGTCTCTCTAATTTTCCTGTAGGCAGTATCTATCTTGCCCCTAGTGAGACAGGCCTCTACATCCTTACATTTGTCCTCTAGCCATCCCTGCTTAGCCATTTTGCACTTCCTGTCGATCTCATTTTTGAGACGTTTGTATTCCTTTTTGCCTGCTTCATTTACTGCATTTTTATATTTTCTCCTTTCATCAATTAAATTCAATATTTCTTCTGTTACCCAAGGATTTCTATTAGCCCTCGTCTTTTTACCTACTTGATCGTCTGCTGCCTTCACTACTTCATCCCTCAGAGCTACCCATTCTTCTTCTACTGTATTTCTTTCCCCCATTCCTGTCAATTGTTCCCTTATGCTCTCCCTGAAACTCTCTACAACTTCTGGTTCTTTCAGTTTATCCAGGTCCCATCTCCTTAAATTCTCACCTTTTTGCAGTTTCTTCAGTTTCAATCTGCAGTTCATAACCAATAGATTGTGGTCAGAATCCACATCTGCCCCTGGAAATGTCTTACAATTTAAAACCTAGTTCCTAAATCTCTGTCTTACCATTATATAATCTATCTGAAACCTGTCAATATCTCCAGGATTCTTCCAGGTATACAACCTTCTTTTATGATTCTTGAACCAAGTGTTAGCTATGATTAAGTTATGCTCTGTGCAAAATTCTACAAGGCGGCTTCCTCTTTCATTTCTTCCCCCCAATCCATATTCACCTACTATGTTTCCTTCTCTCCCTTTTCCTACTGACGAATTCCAGTCACCCATGACTATCAATTTTTCGTCTCCCTTCACTACCTGAATAATTTCTTTTATCTCGTCATACATTTCATCAATTTCTTCATCATCTGCAGAGCTAGTTGGCATATAAACTTGTACTACTGTAGTAGGCATGGGCTTTGTGTCTATCTTGGCCACAATAATGCGTTCACTATGCTGTTTGTAGTAGCTAACCCGCACTCCTATTTCTTTATTCATTATTAAACCTACTCCTGAATTACCCCTATTTGATTTTGTATTTATAACCCTGTAATCACCTGACCAAAAGTCTTGTTCCTCCTGCCACCGAACTTCACTAATTCCCACTATATCTAACTTTAACCTATCCATTTCCCTTTTTAGATTTTCTAATCTACCTGCCCGATTAAGGGATCTGACATTCCACGCTCCGATCCGTAGAACGCCAGTTATCTTTCTCCTGATAACGACGACCTCTTGAGTAGTCCCCGCCCGGAGATCCGAATGGGGGACTATTTTACCTCCGGAATATTTTACCCAAGAGGACGCCATCATCATTTAATCATACAGTAAAGCTGCATGTCCTCGGGAAAAATTACGGCTGTATTTTCCCCTTGCTTTCAGCCGTTCGCAGTACCAGCACAGCAAGGCCGTTTTGGTTAATGTTACAAGGCCAGATCAGTCAATCATCCAGACTGTTGCCCCTGCAACTACTGAAAAGGCTGCTGCCCTTCTTCAGGAACCACATGTTTGTCTGGCCTCTCAACAGATACCCCTCCGTTATGGTTGCACCTACGGTACGGCCATCTGTATCGCTGAGGCACGCAAGCCTCCCCACCAACGGCAAGGTCCATGGTTCATGGTAACAGTAACAGAAAATAAATTATGAAAGAATTTGGTCACAACAATATCCTTAAAATTCCATTTAAATCACCAGGAGTTCAAACAACTCATCGCCCACTGAAACAGACGTTTTAAATCGCTGGTGCAATGACGTCTGAACAGACTCAAAAAATTATTTTTTTTCGATACAGTTGCGTATGCTGCCGCTATGCGTTGTTTCAAATCATCTTGGGTTGTCGGAACTTGTGCACAGACTCCATCTTTGAGTTTACCCTAGAGTGAACGTGCGGGGCAACAGATAACGCCTTCACGTCCCGCACAGTGACCAGGAAAAAGCTGGGTGAGCCCTTACCTAGCCACAAGGGAATGGTGAACCGGTCACCTGCAGAGCCTGTTCCACGTATGTCTACGTTTCTGAAATGGTATTTTCTTGGAGAGTCGGTAACATTTCAATAAGAAATTGTGCGAATCTTTTACCCCCTTCAGGTTTCTTCGATGAAGTAAAGACCAATCACATTGTTTGCAATAATCCCACGCCAAACGTTCACACTACACTGCCTCTGATGCTCAGCCTGCCTCAACATGTGTGCATTCTCAGTGGCCAAATAATGCATATTTCTTGTTTCTAAATTCCCATCCCCTGTAAAGGTAGCTTCATCGATAAAGATAAAGATAATCTATATTTCTGATATCGTGCTAGAATAGAGCGAAAAATATGCGTCTTCTGCCATCCCACTGGTTAATCTGCTGGTGAGTCCGCAGCTCGTGGTCGTGCGGTAGTGTTCTCGCTTCCCGCACCCGGGTTCCCGGGTTCGATTCCCGGCGGGATCAGGGATTTTCTCTGCCTCGTGATGACTGGGTGTTGTGTGATGTCCTTAGGTTAGTTAGGTTTAAGTAGTTCTAAGTTCTAGGGGACTGATGACCATAGATGCTAAGTCTCATAGTGCTCACAGTCAATGTGCTGGTGACGTGACACCTGATACGGATTGAAGCTGTTTGTACGCAAAATACAACCAACTTGTTCCAGAGACACCCTCCATTTCTCTGGATCATGCGCAACAGGTGCAACAACAAATACTCGTACACACCGCTCGCTGCAAGCTGACCTCTTACATTGTATGTAGTATGCAATGCCCTTCCAATAACAATTTTTTAAACATTCACTGAATTTTCATTCTTGCTCGACACCACCTCTCGGGAAATCTTTTTCGGTATAACTCAGCTGACCCTTGGCATTCTTTCCGTATTCCCCGTAAAGTAGTAATAACTACACTGTGAAACAGAATTAAAGGATCACTTTTCGAAACGCCATAATTGTCTCCCATTGCGACACATAAGCTTGAAAGTTGGCTCAAAGGTGCTTACAGCCTTCCTCTGTGATGGTGCAAACGTACGGTGACCTGCAACGTCACCCACGGGTTCGATGATACAGGGTGTCGACACACGCGAAGAAAGGCCGACGACACATGGGAAAAAAAGGCCAAGGGTCAGAAGTTCATGTGACGTGTAAACTGGGTTAATGATACCCTACTGGCACCAAATCGCACTACAATTCTGCCCAGTGCTACCGTGGACGTGTCACACGATGATAAGGTCGTCACAGCCACTCTTACCAACATTTCACCCCTTCATTTAACGGCTCTGCGGTGGAGGTCAAAAACGTGACGTTAAAAGCTTCAATAACGCAGTTTTCTTATCAGTAGGCGAGGAAAACATTTCAGACACGCCGACGCAAAGTATCAACATGAAATGGCCTCAGGAAACGGCATAAACGCTGTCATTGAAGCCATTACTTTCCTCGAGTCTTTGATTCCCACACATTTCGCGGTCGAGTAAGACAGTTTTCAGTTCGACGAGCAACAGGAAGACTTTCTTGACAACTTTTGATACTGATGACATCTCCTTGAGCTTAAACCCTTCTCTAAGGATCACCCCTTTCGAGTGTAGTGCGACCGTACATGGCTCCTGTTTCACGCCCTCCACTGGCTTGATTACAGAGGGGAGCGACATTGACATAAGTGTGAATACAATGGCAAAGGGTTCCTCTAGGGCCACCCACTTTGGCAGTGCCCTCCATGGTACCCCAGCACATTTACTGAGAAATTTAAAAATGTGACTCTACAGAGAAAATCTACTATATACCCTGAGGTGCCTGCAGGTAGGCAGCTGCTTGACACACCTCTGACATCAGCTGCCTGCCTGCAGGGGCCTAAGCCTACTTTGCGGCTTTTCTCTGTGAAGCTTCATTTTTAAAATACTTAATAAATGTGGACCTGTCCATGATCATGCCGCAGTAGAGTGTGAATTAGGAGTACTGAAAAAGAAGAAGGACTCTTTGCTGTTTCATATCACGCTCAAATTTCGTCAAATCGTTTTAAACGGTCCCTAACGGCTCTACCACGTTAACGTGAGCAAAAATTGTTGTGGCACTGCACTCCAAAGAGGTGAAACCAAATTCAAGTGGGTTGCTAGACCACGATGTCCTTAGAGAAAGGCTGAAGCATCATGGAGGTGTCGCCAGTATCAAAGATTGTCAAGAACGTCTTCTTGTTACCAATCGCGCTGCGTACTGCCGTTTTCAACCGCGAAATGTGTGGGAATCAACGGTGCAAATGGCTCTATGCACTATGGGACTTAACATCAGAGGTCATCAGTCCCCTAGACCTAGAAATACTTAAACCTAACTAACCTAAGGATATCACACACATCCATGCCCGAAGCAGGATTCGAACCTGAGACCGTAACAGCAGCGCGGTTCCGGACTGAAGCGCTTAGAACCGCTCGGCCACAGCAGCTGGTGGGAATCAATGTCCCTAGGAAATGGATGGTTTCATTAGTGCTCTTTATGACATTCCCTGAGGCCTTTCCGTGTCGATTCTGAGCTGGTGTGTGGGTGAAATGTTTTCCTTGAACACTCATAAAGAAAACCGCCTGCTTTCAACGCTGGGCGTCGCGGTTCTGACTTCCATTGCAGAAGTATCAAAGAATGGATGAAAGGGATAATAGGGGCTCTGATGACGTTCCCACAGTGTGATACGTCGGCTGAGACGCTGGGGATAATTTTGGTGAAACTTGGTGCCAATGCGACATCAGTAACCCACTTTATACGTAACGTCCTTTCTTCTCGCATGCGTCGACACCTTGCTGTTTGAAGCGCCGCAGAACCGGAGGGTGACGCTGCAGGGCACCACACTTTTGCGTCATTACAGACGAAGGTTGTAGGAACCTTTGATCCAAATTTCACGATAGAAGACAATTACGAGATTTCGAAAAATTGATCCTTATTTCTGTTGCGTGTTGTAGTTTCTCTTGGTTGTAAAGACATTTTTTACCAACACTCGACAACGCCATTGACACAGACAGCATGAAAACTAAGTTTCCTCTGTGTCCCTTTTATACCGGTATCGCGGCGGTGTAATATGCGCTTTCTCCATTGTCCAATTTGACGTTTTTGCTTATTTGATTATGAAAGCACGAACTGCCGCATAAAACATCAGTCGATTTCACGCCCTCTCAGGCCCTATGAGGCGAAGCGGTTGTAAGGATACTGTCCGCCGTTTCCTGGTTAATGTGGTTTTAACATGTCCGTTTTTCAACTGGTAAATCTGATCCATGACTCCCTGGTTGTTGCGGGCAACGGCATTGTATTTTGAGAAAGTTAAGTCCCCTTCCTGCCCACACTATGGGATTAATGTTTCACTGAGGATATGATCTGATGTTACAAAACCGGCCGTTTTCCTGTGAACAGAGTGGAAGCGGTTTATTTGCCAAACAAAGATTACTTCAATTGCGGTTCCCACAACATAAAACTATTTGTCCGGTGCCACCAACAGGGTAGCTTATGGCACGAGCCGAAGTGCTGTAATCTACGCGACGACAAACACCTTTTATCTAATAGCTGGATGACTTATATTCAGAGTGCGGAAAAAACTCCAATTACAGTAAGAATCTGAGAAAAAAACACATTACGTTCACTTCCAGGAAAGTTAAGTCTGTCGCTGCACAATTAAGCCTGCTAATATTTTGCATAGTTTATGTGGCAAAAAGTTAACCAGTTAATTTGCCACAAAAGACACGCACATGTATCAGAGAAAGGCATTAGTATGAAAATAAAATATCCGCTGTGCTATCTTTCAGTCGTTTCTAATGATTGTTGTTTTGATTACTAGGCACTGAAGGTGCGTCGATCGACTCAGAAGAGACTAAATTCGAATTTTTCTTGACGTTTAGCGACTGGAAGCAGCAGAGTGGAAGAAGCATGTTGTCACGTAACGTAAACAACCGTGGATCGTAGTATATTTCGGATAGTGTCACATGACAAGTAACAAAATACGAAGTGTCTGTCCCGCCAGTACAGAAGTAACCAAGACTAGAGATGGTACCTGCAAAATCAAATACGTCACTACTCATATGGGTCACCAGAATGTTACAAGTCATTTAGGCTTGACATAAACAGGAAAAAAATGCAAGCTCTTGACATCGCCAACATAATTCAATTCAATTCTATGCAAATCCATCAGGTAACAAGAAAGATTTATGTAACATTAAGCAATATCATAATTTAGGTGCAGATCTCACGAGACATAAACAAAGAGTTACTAATGTATAAGAATGAGTTAATGAGATCAACACTAGCTGAAACTGTGGTGTCACCGCCAGACACCACACTTGCTAGGTGGTAGCCTTTAAATCGGCCGCGGTCCGTTAGTATACGTCGGACCCGCGTGTCGCCACTATCAGTGATCGCAGACCGAGCGCCGCCACACGGCAGGTCTAGAAAGACTTCCTAGCACTCGCCCCAGTTGTACAGGCGACTTTGCTAGCGATGGTTCACTGACAAATTACGCTCTCATTTGCCGATAGTTAGCTTAGCCTTCAGCTACGTCATTTGCTACGACCTAGCAAGGCGCCATTACCAGTCACTATTGATGCTGTAAAACATGTACCGTCAAGAGCGATGTTCACCAATTATGGATTAAAGTTAAGTATTCCAGCAGCTACGTACGTTTTTGGCTATTTTCATTTCCGTGTCCTGTTCCAGACCTCACGCCAGCCTGCGTGAGCTTAAACGCGTGCCTTTCGGCTTCCTCCTAGTGGATTGGCTGTCTTGCCAATCCACAACAGAAACCCCAGTGCGTCACACGTATAGCTGTACAAACCACCAGTGATCATTTTCTGGGATAACGCTGGGGGACGCGTACCCCTAAACTTCTCTGTCCGTAAAGTAACATCTTTACGATGTAGGAGAACGTAAAGGTTAGCCAACGATTTACCTCACGGACGTACATCGGATTTATTTCATTTTCTCATGTTGGTAATTGCAATATGAACGATGCCAGTCAGTCTGTGATGGGAAAAGCGAAGCATTTAGCTGTTTCGAAGCAGCAGCAGCCGTTCTCGACAGTCGAATCGTTGGCAGCCAGTGACAGTGTACTTTCTTGTTCTAACCGATACATGAGAGTCGGAATACTTGGTTATTCACTTACTGTTCCCTTCTTGTAGGTTGTATGCTTGATTGTATGGCCAATCGCGTGTCCTGCTTTTGTTGCAAGTTAGCTTAAAGGTCAAGGTAAGATAAGCAATAAAACAATAAAGAGTTTTACTTGTTCTCCTGCATCTAACAAACTAAAACTTGCCAATAATTCTTGTTCCAGTGAAGAGTCAGGAATTTCAGTGTTGTCCGTGGATGATAAAAGAGTTATCAAAACAAGTCTTGAAGCACAGTCACGATACATCACACTGTATTCTGCCAAAATGAAGAAAAGAAGTCAGCTGTTAGTGTACTAAGAAAGGAAACTAAGCAGTGATCTTCACTATTGTGAAGCTCTCAAAGTATAAATTACACTGTAGAAGGGAACAACAAGCAGATGTCTTGAGCTCAGCACATTTTATCATTGTCTAAACCAGCGGCTGGAGCGTCTTCTGCAGACCGAGGACATTGCTGCCTCTGTATGTGCGGAAACGTTGGACTCATCGACTTGGCCTGAAAATCCTGGACTAACACATGGTGAAACAAGTATAAAACCTTACGTAGTCATTTCGGTTTTTCAGGGAGAGGGATACTCAGAGCGCTTCGTGATTATTTGATGGAGAAAAAAAATGCCAGCGTCCCTCCTCCCTCTTCTCAGTGCAGTGAAATGTGTTCCCATGTCTACTAGTGAATGCGAACACAGGCTTTCACAAATAAATATCATTATCAGACCACAAAGAGCTTCGTTTCTTCTTTCTACGGTCAGCAATCTGATGTTAGTTAACCAGGTTGATCCTCCGCTGAAGTTATTTCAACCCATGGGTTACGTACGCTCTTGGTTTATGAATGGCATACATCTTGCTGCCGATACCAGGAGTAAAATAAGAACGCATGAAGAGTACAGCAGCCATGAACTATTGTCAAAATTTTCCTCAGTGAGCAGGTCAGACCTCAAAATAGAAACGGTTATCGGTGATTTAATAATATAAATTGATTGGGTTGTATGGGTTCACTTTCTTTAATTACTGGTCATGGTTTATGTTCTTCTGGTTTAGAAACTGGTATAAAGTTATGTAATGCCGATTACAATCTAGTTTTATAATTAAATAAACAATCAGCTACATCGAAAACTTCAGTAATTGTGGCTACGTTATATCTAATGTGACAGTACCCCGAAACATTTTTTTTTTTAAGGAAAGGAGCACTCTAAACCACGAGATGTAAACAGCCTAAGGCATTCACTACAGAGAAAAGAAGACTTAAGTGTCATTAATAAGAACAGTGCTCAAGTAGAAATGCTGAAAAAGTATAGCAGTGTCTGCATTTGCATCGATGGAACCTACAGTTGTGATTTTGAATTGAATACCTCGGCTTTAAGCGATAGAAAGGGATATTCGATGAGAAACAGAGTTATTGCATGTAAAAACATTACCGATGATGTGATTTATTCATATTAGTCGATAGCTCCACGATAAACCAAGAAATGGTAGCTCTAACTCTAATTTCACATTCTGACTAATGGCACTTTGTCACGATGTGTACATGTGTGGTGAACAGTGACAAGAGCCAAAAATGTGCCTAGCTGCTGTAGTGACCGTCGCGAAAATGGACACAAGAAGATCATCTCACTTTCTTATAGTATAATAACTTCAAATGTTAATGAAAAATCTAAAAAGGAATTAGACATTCCTAGTTTTAGTCTGTAAGTGAAGAAATACAGGGTGATTCAAAAAGAATACCACAACTTTAAAAATGTGTATTTAATGAAAGAAACGTAATATAACCTTCTGTTATACATCATTAGAAAGAGTATTTAAAAAGGTTTTTTTCACTCAAAATCAAGTTCAGAGATGTTCAATATGGCCCCCTCCAGACACCCGATACTCCAGCTCGTTCCACACTCTCTGTAGCATATCAGGCGTAACAGTTTGGATAGCTGCTGTTATTTCTCGTTTCAAATCATCAATGGTGGCTGGGAGAGGTGGCCGAAACACCATATCCTTAACATACCCCCATAAGAAAAAATCGCAGGGGGTAAGATCAGGGCTTCTTGGAGGCCAGTGATGAAGTGCTCTGTCACGGGCTGCCTGGCGGCCGATCCATTGCCTCGGGTAGTTGACGTTCAGGTTTCATAACTAACCTTTTTCGTAGGACTCTCCATACGGTTGATTGTGGAATTTGCAGCTCTCTGCTAGCTCTGCGAGTCGATTTTCCTGGGCTGCGAACAAATGCTTGCTGGATGCGTGCTACATTTTCATCACTCGTTCTCGGCCGTCCAGAACTTTTCCCTTTGCACAAACACCCATTCTCTGTAAACTGTTTATACCAACGTTTAATACACCATCTATCAGGAGGTTTAACACCATACTTCGTTCGAAATGCACGCTGAACAACTGTCGTCGATTCACTTCTGCCGTACTCAATAACACAAAAAGGTTTCTGTTGAGCGGTCGCCATCTTAGCATCAACTGACGCTGACGCCTAGTCAACAGCGCCTCAAGCAAACAAATGTACAACTAAATGAAACTTTATAGCTCCCTTAATTCGCCGACAGATAGTGCTTAGCTCTGCCTTTTGTCGTTGCAGAGTTTTAAATTCCTAAAGTTGTGGTATTCTTTTTGAATCACCCTGTATATTCTACCAAAAATTCTTGCAAGTTGTTACGAAAAAACTAACTGTACAAGAACTTCTCAAGAAAAATAACTTTTCAGTTCAACGTGTGTAAAAAAACACTAGCGTATTTAGATTGAAAAACATATATGAACATTCTTCAGATTTTATAGGTGCACTTGATACATATTTTATCGTGGAAACATAGAAGTATTACGAGATAAAAAATAAAATATCGTAAGAGGTTTGAAACTGTAACGCTTGTTAACGGAAAATGTTGGCGCTGATGAATTTTCGTTCTGTTGGACCTCCTAAAATCTTCCAGGGAGAAAGTTGTTCAGAAATTTATCGAATTAATGTTGGTAACGTCTGAAACATCGTTACTGTTGGGGCTCGCCTCAATAGGACCGAGAATATTCCCTGCCTCCCGAAAACATTTTATGTGCAACTGTTACAGACCCGTCATCACTGCACTTATCACCCAAAACGCTGAAATACACTACACAAAAGGAAATGTAGATATTTTCAGGCCACTATTTTCGTTAAGCGAGCGAAATAATTTGCTCGTATGGCTTAGTGAAACTGAAGTTTTGTCTGCCTTTACTACAAAACTATTGTCGTCAGCAAGCAATAAGTGCATTTTACACAAAAACTTCACTGTTGCTGCTGAAATGTCTCTTCATACAATTGAAAATTTTCTTCCATCACCACACTGTCTTCACCCCGCTTTCTGATTTGGGAACCGGGTGAGAGGAGAAGACGAGAAACAGAGCTCACTGAGCCACAATAACTAATTTTTTTCTTGACGCCACCCTGTATTTTTCTAGCTATCGGATACTCTTCTCTCTCCTAGTAATCAAGTACAGTTCTACACACTAACTATGCTTTAAAATCGTTAAATTCTCTAATTTTTCATTTTCGTTTACATGTCTTTCTTGAAAAATAAGACCACGAGCTTGCATTTGGAGATTCTGCTGATGGTTACTGCACTCTTAATACGGAGTACAGCAAGCTTTTGCTGTCAGTTATAAATCTGAGCAAAATTTACGTTATTCACGGCTTCTTCACTGATGGACAGATCGGTAAAAAGTGAAGTATGTTCAGTACTACGATTTTAATTTGTTGCCGTCTGTCTGTCGCCCTTTACGCACATCGACAGGTGTAGGCCCTTGCTCCTGCTATACTCTCACAACAAAACATACATTGATCTTTCTCTAGAAGAGTGAAATCACTCGTGAACACACGATATCGCATGGAAACACTGAACGTACAGATAGCGCTGACCTCCATCCTTGCTGAAATATGACTGAGGCAACAAAGCTGTGAAGCGAACAAATCACAACGCTTCGCGCTTGACATTGGCACGCAGCGGCTATGATGTTGACCTGTCTGCTTTGGTGAGGGCTACAATAGTCCACACTAGCAGTAGTAGTAGTAAAATCTGCGGTTTCCGTGACAGGAAAATGCTTTTCAGGGACGATTTGGACAAATCCAAGGGTAAAGAGGATAACCACGTCTCAGATATAGATCCTAAATACACTACTGGCCATTAAAATTGCTACACCACGAAGATGACGTGCTACAGACGCTAAATTTAACCAACAGGAAGAAGATGCTGTGATATGCAAGTGATTAGCTTTTCAGAGCATTCACACAAGGTTGGCACCGGTGGCGACACCTACAACGTGCTGGCATGAGGAAAGTTTCCAATCGATTTCTCATATACAAACAGCAGTTCACCGGCGTTGCCTGGTGAAAAGTCGTGATGCCTCGTGTGAGGAGGAGAAATGCGTACCACCACGTTTCCGACTTTGATAAAGGTCGGATTGTAGCCTATCGCGATTGCGGTTTATCGTATCGCGACATTGCTGCTCGCGTTGGTCGAGATCCAGTGACTGTTAGCAGAATATGGAAGCGGTGGGTTCAGGAGGGTAATACGGAAAGCCGTGCTGGATCACAACGGCCTCGTATCACTAGCAGTCGAGATGTCAGGCATCTTATCCGCATGGCTGTAACGGATCGTGCAGCCGCACTCGATCCCTGAGTGAACAGATGGGGACGTTTGCAAGACAACAACCATCTGCACGAACAGTTCGACGACGTTTGCAGCAGCATGGACTATCAGCTCGGAGACTATGACTGCGGTTACCCTTGACGCTGCATCACAGACAGGAGCGTCTGCGATGGTGTACTCAACGACGAACCTGAGTGCACGAATGGCAAAACGTCATTTTTTTCGGATGAATCCAGCTTCTGTTTACAGCATCATGATGGTCGCATCCGTGTTTGGCGACACCGCCGTGAACGCACATTGGAAGCGTGTATTCGTCATCGCCATACTGGTGTATCGCCCGGCATGATGGTATAGGGTGCCATTGGTTACAAGTCTCGGTCACCTCTTGTTCGCATTGACGGCACTCTGAACAGTGGACGTTACATTTCAGATGTGTTACGACCCGTGGCTCTATCCTTCATTCGATCCCTGCGAAACCCTACATTTCAGCAGGATAATGCACGACCGCATGTTGCAGTTCCTGTACGGGCCTTTCTGGATACAGAAAATGTTCGACTGCTGCCCTGGTCAGCACATTCTCCAGATCTCTCACCAGTTCAAAATATCTGGTCAATGGTGGCCGAGCAACTGGCTCGTCACAATACGCCAGTCACTACTCTTGATGAACTGTGATATCGTGTTGAAGCTGCATGGGCAGTTGTACCTGTACACGCCATCCAAGCTCTGTTTGACTCAATGCCCAGGCGTATCAAGGCCGTTATTACGGTCATAGGTGGTTGTTCTGGGTACTGATTTCTCAGGATCTATGCACCCAGATTGCGTGAAAATGTAATCACATGTCACTTCTAGTATAATATTTTTCTCCAAAGAATACGCGTTTATCATCTGCATTTCTTCTTGGTGTAGCAGTTATAATGGCTAGTAGTGTATGTTCCTGAATGCAAATGCGCTGCAAAAGTAGTTGCTTGTCTTGTAAATATGAATAACTCCTTAAGGAAGTAAACAGTATTTTGTCTCTGAATTTACAGGACACTGTGATGACAGTAATGTTTAGGGTCATTCTTCACAGCATACAGGGGTTGGACAAAAATATGCAACACCCTGAGAAATGCAGTCATGAACATACGGTAAATGCAGATGCTAGCCAAGCCTGAAGGTTACGCTGTTGTATTTGTCCACGAACGGCACCTGTGCAATGCTCTCAAAACGTTCCAGGTGGCAGTCGTGCTCAGAATAGTGTTCTGTGCAAGAGTGCATTATACTGGAGCCAATAAGTGAATTCGAACATGGGCAAATAGTTGGTGCTCGTATGGCTGATGCGTCGGTAACTAACGGAGATGAAGTGTCTGGTATTTCAAGACGGACCTTATCGAAGATTTATGCCGCATACAGAGAAAGCATAAATCATCCGCTAATTCACAACACGGGTGGAAGAGTGTGCTGAGTGATTGTTCCGGCCGGTCATTGAAGAAGCTGTAACGGATATGAGAGAGAGAGAGAGACAGAGGACGGCAGCTGTAAAGTCACCGCAGAACTGAATTCGCACTCGCGAACCCTGTCAGCACTTTAACAACACGAAGTGAGCTGCATAAGCAGGGAATTGTAGGAAAAGCACTATGGGACTCAACTTCTGAGGTCATCAGTCCTCTACAACTTAGAACTACTTAAACCTAACTAACCTAAGGACATCACACTCATCCATGCCCGAGGCAGGATTCGAACCTGCGACAGTAGCGGTCTCGCGGTTCCAAACTGTAACGCCTAGAACCGCACGGCCACTCCGGCTGGCCGAACGACTCATCAGTGATGGAATCGCCCGTAACAGGAAAACGTGGTGCCAAAACTATTAAACCTAGACTATGGAGCAATGAAAGAAGATTTTGCGGTCAGATGATTTTTATATTACCGTTTCCAACTTCTGGCTGAGTTTACGTTCCAAGAACGGAACGTGATAGGGGTTCGGTGGTGATTTGGGCAGCCGTATCGTCGTGCCTCCAAGAATTAAATGACTATTTTGGCTGATCAGGTCCATTCCGTGGTACAGTGTTTGTTCCCCAGTGGTGAGGCCGTGTTCCAAGACGACAGGGCCTCCATTCCCACAGCTCGCATCATCCAGGACTAGTTTAGTGAGTAGGAATCGTCACGCATCCCGTTGTCACCACAGTCACCGAAATCTCAATATTATTGTCTTTCTGGTATACTTTGGAGAGACGGTGCATGTACACTATCCGCCTTCATCATTGTTACCTGAACTCGCTATTGTTTTGTTGGAAGAATGGTACAAGGTTGAAAAACATGCAGAACCTGTATTTATCGATTGCGAAACGACAGAAAGCGGTTTTAACTGCCAGAAGGTTTCCTACACCGTATTAGGCATGGTAGTGCATTGTGTTTTTGGTGCTTCTACGGTTTTGTCGAAACCCCTATGGATTGATTGTCGAGGTTGTTGTAGTTCATTATTTCAAAACATGGTAATGGAAATCTTGGTATCATAAACTGAAACAATTCGAACCGTTTAAATTTTTATTTTTGAGAGGTTTCACACAATGTTTAGTTAACTCATCACGCAGGTAAACCTTGGTCAGTCAACGGTAACTCGTGTTAAATGCACTCAGTTTGCAAGTAAACAATGCAAAGTAGTCCTGTCCTTTGACGTACTGTCTTCTTAAGAATAAAATTCAGAGCAGACTGTACGATTTTAAAAATGTACCATTACTCTAGAAATATTTGAAAACTACTTACATGAATAAAAAAATCATAACAGATGTACTTGAAATATTTTATTTATGAGACTCTGTTGAATCTTTACTGCACAGTTTACCAGACAACCATCTTGTCCCATATCATTGTTTACAATAGAGGTCTTCAATTAATTTCGATTCTTGTGCTTGATGCCACGAGAAAAAGATTTTCCTTGTGGTCTCCTTAATGCGCATATATCAAATCAAAGGTGACATCATTGTCTTTTCATAAATAAAGGTTGAAATAGGTAAAATAAAGCGTTAGATGTGAATATCAGATTTAACTGATTCATTTTGCAATGCTTGGTTTTCACAGATGGAAGAACCAGTGAAAAGACTATATGGTTCATGACACACTCACAAGGTAGTCTTTCTACCCTGCTGTCCAACCAAAGAAGGACGAGCCTTCATAATGCAAATTCTTTGAAGGGATTGTCATCATTGGCGCCATGGTAATTGAAAAGCTCACACCAGAAATCGACAGAATTGTTAATGTTATCCCATTGGTCGATTGTCAATTTTTGTCACTGTAATTCAGTTCTGGCAACTGTATCACTATCCAACTGAGAGCTTTCTAAGAGGTGAATTAAGGGTTCTTTTGTCACTACAAGCGCCTTTGAAATTACGAGAAGATGTAATTTCCACAAGACTTCAGTTTTATCACGCAATCTTTTCTGTAACTGTTTAACGACTGAAAAAACATATTTCCCACATCTTTCTCTAATTTTTTCTTCTTCTTCGGTTATTTTATTTCTAATTTCAGATTCTTTTTCGAACGAGTATCCAAGATATGGCTTTGAATCTAGCTGATTTTCGATATCATTGGCAAGATATTTTCTTAAACGGGGTAGGTAGGAATGGCAACTTGCACAAGAAAAGCTTGAATGAGAACTACCAAGTCCTCTAGTAAGTTGCATGGGTCCATACCATTTGACTCGAATTCCTTGACGACTCTCTGACGACATGAAAGGATAGGTCACAAAAATTGCAAAATATACTAAATTAAGTTCGTCACTGAACATCGTAAAGAGTGTTTCAGCTATGTAGCATTTTTCGCTGAGTCTAACGCTTTCAAGAGTTTTTAAATAGAGCCATTTATCAATTATTCCACATACCGCAGGTTCAGTAGATAACCATCTCCTGTCACAAGCTTGGCGGATTTTTAGTGGTTCCTCCCCACCATTTAGGACTGGGAAAATCTGGCGATAAAAGAGCTGTCGTGAAGAATATCAAGAAAACCAGTCGTAGCTTTGCCTAATCGAGAAGTCCAATTTTCCTGGAAGACATTCTACAGTTGCTGCAGACGTAGCCAACAGAATGGAATGACAGACACTTTTATAAGTACGGTATCAGATGTGGAACCTCCAATTTAGGTACTTTAAGCACTCCATTATTGATACCAACCAACACACTAGCATTATCTGTCCCTATTCTTTTATAAGTATCGAATGTGGAGCCTCCGTTTTAAGTAACTTACTTCATATACTCCATTATTAATACCAACCATCACACTAGAATTATCTGTTCCTATTCCCTGCAATTTCTTTAAACGTAGGTTAACTTCTAGGATAACTTCCTTCAACGCTACTTTAGCAGCTGATACAGTAGGCTCAGCATTGCATTTTTCAAGCTCGGCTAGTGTAAGAGGTGTCTTTTGAGATGTTTTGCTGCAGTAAAATATAGCTATTGCTACAACTTAAATGACACTAATATCAGTTTATTCATCAATTAAAATACTGTACATAGCCTCAACATCAATTTTCAGATCTTTCGCAAAATAGGGCCCAAGAACATTCTTGATAACAACACTACACTTCGTATGATGTTACTTAATCCAGTTTGTAATAACAATATCTTTAAACCCGGATGTGACTCTTCAGTTTCGTTACATCCTACGGAATCCTCCACGACTTTGAAAATAATTTTTGCCTCTCTTGGGAGGAAAAGATATAAACTGCAGATTTATGTTTTTCTCTTTCTGCGTGATTTTCTGCACCAGCTAACCGAGCTCTTATAGTACAGGGGCACACTTTACGGAATGCCAATGCACAAATTTCGGATTTCTTAACCACTCTTCCCTAAACTTTTGGGTGTATTGGGGTTTAGCTTTACCCATTTCAACAAAACTATAATCAATCACTCTGACTACCGTAAAATGGGGTGACTTTGTGACAAGTTTTGCATGTTTTCACTCGTACACTGATCAATTTTTAACATAAACTGAAACGGATGGCATCATAAGATAGCTACAACCTTCCTTTACAAGATTATGTCTTCAAAAAGTTTGTATCTTTTTTATGAACGACTATATAAAGGGAAAACTCTGTCACAAAGTCACCCCACCCTGTGGGGTGACTTTGTGACAACATTGTTTTTGGGTTACAAAGTATGGGAAAAAATAATGTCACAATTTTGACCAATCAAAAAGTATAGTTAATCAATGTACATGTGTTTGATGCTTTGGTAGAGCTACATCATTTTTACAAGTGATGAAAAAGGAGCTCCATAATCTAGATTTTTCACCTCAAAGAACCCTCGCTTTCCTACCGGTCTTGGGGGGTCGATAGTGTACAAAACTTCTTCTTTGGAGTACAGAATAGCATCTTCTTTAGTAGGCCACTTCCAGAACATCTTGGTCCTCTCCATAACGCTGACAATGTAGCCCTCTTGTTTTTCTTCAGTCACCCTTCCTGGAAAAAGTTTCCCTTCAAAGTTCACCACTACAAAATCATCCACTTTGACAACGTTTTTTTCAGGAGCCATGCTGTCGATTCCCAAGACGTCTTTATCATTTGGAATCACTTTTGTGGGAGACATTTCAGGTTCTGAATCCTCCAAACAGCTGAAAGATTCATCCAGCACGTCGGGGTCACTGGGATCTTCATCCGTCCAGTTCCTCTCTCTGCTGTTGTCTTCATCTGAAGAGCTTTCTTCAGACATCTCACCTGCCAGTACAGCCTTTTCCTGGGATCCGCTGGGTCTGGAGGAAGTGCTGGCTTTTGTGTTCTTCCCTTTCGGCTGTTCCGCCCTACTGGCTTCGATTTCGGCACTGGAGATACTTCTGCCTGCTGGAACAGTGAGCCTTCTCCTTCTCTTGGGGGCCCGGCATCCTGTAACCTCTTCTCTCTTCTTCTGCAGTTCTTCTATGAAGATCTCACCAACCACTCCTGATAAGGACTGTAGGCTCTCTTCCAAGACGGCCTTCAGGAGTCTTTGGAGGACTTCCATTTTGTTAAGCGGAAAAATCCCAGTCTTCCTAAATCCTGACTGGAGATTTTTTATGATGTTCTCCTGCAGCTTCTCCATCATTTTCTTTAACAGACCAGGCAGTTCATCTTTTGAAACTGATGTGCACCGGCTACCAGATGTCGATTGCTTCCAATCTGACAAAATTTTATGCCAAATCAGTTTTAGAACTCTGAATATGGCAACATCTAGCGGTTGCAGTAGATGTGTCGCATTTGGTGGGAGTGCGATAAATTTTATCCCATACTTTTCGCAGAGTCGAATAACCTCTAGGTTAATATGCGAACTCAAATTATCGCCAATAAGAACTTTTTGGCCATCTTGTTGTTTCAGTATGGAGAGCATAAGATTGATGAACCAGTCCTCAAACACTTGGTGATCAAACCATCCAGATTTAGTACGATTGTAGCGGGCTCCTTCAGGTCCATTTTCGGTCCAGGTCGACCACATGTTCTCGGCCTTGTAATTTACGTATAGTGGAGCCAACTGTCCTGCGGCGTTCCCACAGACCATAATCGAAGTACACGCTTTGGAACAATTTTGTATCCGCTCTGGATATTTTGCTCCTCTTCTGACCAACACTTTTTTGCTTCCCGGATCGTCCTGGACGTTCGTTTCGTCGTAATTCCAAATTTTTTCTGGCGGAATACCCTCTAACTCCTTCTCTAAATGCTCAAAATATGAGTCAATCACTTCAGTATCAGTCGCAGCTCTTGCATATGTGATATTTTTGGCGACACGTTCGGAGAGAACATACTTATGCCGCTTCATAAATGACATGGCCCACTCTCTCCCAAGAAAGTTTCCATTTCCAAACACGGGAAATTTTCTTCCGGTTCGATCTAGATATGATTTGACGACACAGCGCAAATCAAGTAATGTCATTGGGAAACCATAAGATGCCATTGCAATGGAATGAGCAACGAATGTATCCTCTTCTTCTTTTGTAAAAATAGGTTGACCCCCATGCTGTCTTTTAGGTTTGACTGTCTCTGAGTTTGAGGTGGTCGAACGTTTTATCTCTTTGGTTTTGTTCCACAATGTGTTTCGATGAATATTGAACCTAAAAGCAGAGAAAAAGAACGTATAAAACATATATACCAGTATGGTATAATTCAGAAAAAATACCATACCTTTTAAAAGATGTTTAATAGAAAAAATGCCAAAAATATCAGAATTTTACGAAGGTAGGTTTAAAATTTGCATAAATGCTTCCTTTACAAATGCCAGAAGTTGCAAATTGGTGTAAAAACCCGTTTTATGACAGTAAAGTTTGTAACAAAATAAAGGAATGTAGGTAACTTCCTGGTGTACATAGCTGTATTTTGCTCCCTATTCAAGCAGAAGAATTTGCTTAAAAACGCCAAACAGATGGTCATCTAAACGTCTATTTTAGTCTTACAGTATCCAATAAAACGTTTACTTCCTGTGTGACAGTGTATGAAAAATTAAAGAACTGCCACTAACCTTTCAGATGCTGCTCGCAGGGTCATTTTCTTTGTTAAAACCAATTTAACGGCTTTATCTAACGTCTCTGGAGAGTAACTTCTATAGGCTCTTGCACCCAACTTCCTTTTATAAGACCTCATCTTCTTTTCAGTGCTTGAAAGACAAAAAAACGTGATAAAATATAACCTAAAACCATGGTGGGGTGACTTTGTGACAAGTTGGGGTGTCACAAAGTCGCCACACAAAGTGCGTGCATTTCAGTTTTTGTCTCATATGTTCAACAAACATGGCTTGATTTAATCGATATTCTACAATAATTTGCCCAACATATTAACAAACAAATGTACATACCTGTTTTAGTTGCGTCCTTAACATAAACGTTTTCACAATATAAAGTTTCCCTCGTTTTACGAAAACGTAAATAACAGCGTTTCGAAGCAACGGTGTCGGAAGGAACTATGCGTGTGCAGAAGCTTCACCCTGCTGCCGCTACGTGGCGTGGCATGTCTGACAAACGAAATGCGTGGTTCAGCTCTTTCCTGAGACGAGCGGTCGCGGCGCGAGATTTAAAATACGAAAACTCGATCCCTTGTCACAAAGTCACCCCACCAGACACAAAGTCGCCCCATTTTACGGTAGCACAGGCGCGGCTACTACTGACATGCAGCACTCGCGAAGTTGCATTTGGCTCAACTGCTCGGTCCTCGGCAATGGAAATGCGATAATTATAATTGAAATATTGTATCGCATCGTGCATTATTCAAATCACTGTGTCACTATTTCAAAATTTTAAAATATTTAAACATTTTGTTCTAGAAATTTGAATGTTACGCTTATACCTTTAAATAATACAAAATAAAGTATAATAGTTTCGTACTTAACGTACCGTATTCTTGAACTCGTTAGTTACTTTGTTGAGTACCAGTAGCAATTACGCTTGTGTTTTTTAAAAGATTTTATTGTTTAAGCAGTTACAGGAAAGCAAATTTTCTGCACCAGCTAACCGAGCTCTTATAGTACAGCGGCACACTTTACGGAATGCCAATGCACAAATTTCGGATTTCTTAACCACTCTTCCCCAAACTTTTGGGAAGAGTTGTTGTGCAAATTGAAGATATTGAAATTCAACACTCACCTTTGGAAATGAACAAAATAATTTTTTTGAAGAATATATTAAAAAGACTAGAATTCAACCAGACAATATTTTTAAAAAGACTAAATTTCCCACTAACAACCAGATCTAAAATTTGTCAACCAGATGGCCTTTAGAAAAACTAGATCTAGTTGGGAAACAATTAAATTGGCGACACTGCTCTACTTAGTTCCTACATTGTTGCGAAGATAATCTATATTTTCAAAACAGCATATTATGCCTTTTCTACCACTTAATCGACTTGGTTGTAGAAATGCTGACCTGAATCCATGTTGTGAGGAGCTAAGTATATCATTAGAGTCAAAACATTGCGTTATCGTTTTATGCATGCAGCATACGATCATTTTTCATGTGACTGGTGTAAGTGGTAAAGATTGATAGTTATACAGAGATGATACATCACCTTTATTATGTGTTAGTTGGATACAAGTAGTGTATTGTCAAACGTTCTTGAAAAGTACTTTGATTTAAACTTTTATTACTTGTTTTAGTCTATGGGATTAGAATTTATTTTCTTATATATTTAACACTTTAATTTGAGAGGCTGTAGTATCCTCCGCTCCAGAATTATCGAGCTCAGCTACTGATTCATTGTCCACCCAGAATTATGGAGCTCTGCTACTGATTCATTGTCCACCTTCTCCATTGCGTGAGTCCAGCGATAGCTGTCCTTTAGCTTATTGTTCATCAGTGCAGTAGTTCTTCTGCCTTACTGACGTTCTCCGTGATAGCTTATTGTTCATCTGTGCAGTAGTTCTTCTGCCTTACTGACGTTCTCCGTGATAGCTTATTGTTCATCTGTGCAGTAGTTCTTCTGCCTTACTGACGTTCTCCGTGACATTTTCATATGAGTGAGGACTGACAAAATATACAGTTAGAATGTCAGGTGGAATTAATATTGTTATTTTCGTATACAGTGCACCATACATGGTAGAACGTTGGGTTGAGTTGTGATTCGTATTTTACTTAGCTGTTGAGTGTATAATTTTTTTCGATTTTGTTGTTTAGTTCAGTAAATCAGAGTGGATGGTTTCATCTAGCTTTTAGGACAACATGCTACATAATTTGGAGTTAACAGGTATAAAAATTTTTGGGTCGGTTCTTTAGCCCCTGAAAACTGGTTATTAATTTATCCCTTTTGTTCCATATTTAACACACTTCTCTTTATATGTACTTTAAAGTGCAAGCTAAATTCAGAAAAGTGTTATTACGTGATAGCGAAATCTCTAATGACTATTTTCATACATATTACATACACATATCACGTAGCAGAGAGATAAGGGGTTGGGAGTGTACATTTCCTATCCTAAGTGAAACTCTGCATCTCCCTGCAGCAGGTGTATCTCAGAAGAATAAGAGAGTGGATCCTTTCCAAAGTTTCAGAGTATGTGCCGGAACCAAGCAGAACCTCCTCCCTTTGATCCTCCACATATGCATTAATACATGAACTATCATTAATTAGTCATAAATATGATGCAGTCACCTACCGAATGAACTATCTTGGACTAGGACAATATTCTAGTTCCATTTAAATACTGTACGATTGCACACCAATATACCCAGTGCTCATTCCACATGGGACTCTTGTGTATGCCCATAGTGTTCTATGAACCCACTTCTACACCATTGGGTCAGAAAAGAAAAAAAAACTGGTACTATTTACGTTTTTAATGTGTTATTACCATACAATAACTAGGCCTAACTTTCTTCTTCCTGAAAAATGCTTTTCACGTATTCTGTAATGATACGTATTCTGTAATGATTGGTAAGTCATATACGTGATGATTTTGCTAAATGGGGACAAACTGTAAGGAATTGTGCGTGGGAGGATAAGGAACAAAAAATGTGAAATGGGCACATGGGCAGCAATGCATTCCAATGGAGGTACATCCACCTGAAATTGGAGGTAAAAGATCTTACATAGTGACCTCAGTATCAGTACCAGGCAGGTGGCCCACCAGCAAGGGAGTAAGCCAGATTACTGTGTGGAACATTCTCCACACCAGCTACAACTGTCTACGTCACTTAACAAAGTGTATAGGCCTTATTACCTCTGGACTTACTCAGCAGTGATGGTTTGTCATTAGTTGATCACACAGGCTATTGCAGTGCTGTGATTTCTTTCATCTACCATATTCACAGGTGAGGTTATCATTAGAAGAAGTGAGATCATAAAACCTTCCCAACACCCACCTGTGGTCTATGGAGAATCTACATGTTATGGAAACAGCAAACCATAAGTATTGGTTCAGCTTCATCATGTGGGTAGGAATTATTGGGGACAATGTTGTGAGACCTGTCATCCTTCCACAGTGCCTCACAAGCTAGACATATCTGTGCTTCCTGCAGGTGACCTGGCCTCCCCTGCTGAAAGACATAGGTTTGGTGGTCCAAAGAACAATTTGATTACCACATGATGGTGCTCCAGCTCACTGCCCTCTTGAGAGTGGATCTAATACACTATACAGACAGAACAATTTAAAACCTGGCCTTATTACCTCTGGACTTACTCAGCAGTGATGGTTTGTCATTAGTTGATCACACAGGCTATTGCAGTGCTGTGATTTCTTTCATCTACCATATTCACAGGTGAGGTTATCATTAGAAGAAGTGAGATCATAAAACCTTCCCAACACCCACCTGTGGGCTATGGAGAATCTATACCTGTCATTCTTCCACAGTGCCTCATAAGCTAGACATATCTGTGCTTCCTGCAGGTGACCTGGCCTCCCCTGCTGAAAGACATAGGTTTGGTGGTCCAAAGAACAATTTGATTACCACATGATGGTGCTCCAGCTCACTGCCCTCTTGAGAGTGGATCTAATACACTATACAGACAGAACATTTTTACTTGCATGACATGTTCTGTTGTGAGCTTTCAGCCAATGAAATCTAAACTGTGAAAGATCTTCGCCTTCATGTGGGTGTACCCCCTTGGAATGCATTTCCAGCCATGTGTTCCTGTGATTTTGTTTGTTCCTTCTCCTCTCAAGTAGCATTTCCTGCTATTTATTCCCATTTAACAAAATCGTACTGTATACAGCTGAAACAATTGCTTAAATCGATACAAAACTCTCTTAAGCATATCTCTTTCACTTCCATTTAATCCCAGGCCATAACAAGAAGTTCAGGCACGCTACGGAGATCATTTTGGACCTCTTATTACTGAAAATGACAATGTGTTCTGATCTGTAGGTAAAAATGTGATCAGCTGTACAATAACCAAGGTTCACTGCAAAAATGGCATTTATGCTTACTAACTGTTTATGTCAAAAAGTCCAGTAATGATCTGTCACTTTATCAGCTTAAGTTCATGCTTTTGATCATGTGTTGTGGTTGAATACAGTGTATAGTATCTTTCACGTACACTATGATTGTGAGGGAATCCCGAAATTGGCTTTTGTAAGCCAATTTCCCAATACCACTCTCATGTAAATGTTATACTGCTTTCGAAATATGCTTGGCTTTTCAGGTTTACACTTGATTTTAACATGCAAACTAATCTGGTTTGGATGAATTTTTGTTAAGTCAAGGAGAAATCAAAATAGTGGCCTAACCAGGCAATTACCTGCCCTAATATTAACACTTGGTTCAAGAATCATAAAAGAAGGTTGTATACCTGGAAGAATCCTGGAGATGCTATAGGTATCAGATAGATTATATAATGGTAAGACAGAGATTTAGGAACCAGGTTTTAAATTGTAAGACATTTCCAGGGGCAGATGTGGATTCTGACCACAATCTATTGGTTATGAACTGCAGATTGAAACTGAAGAAACTGCAAAAAGGTGGGAATTTAAGGAGATGGGACCTGGATAAACTGAAAGAACCAGAGGTTGTAGAGAGTTTCAGGGAGAGCATAAGGGAACAATTGACAGGAATGGGGGAAAGAAATACAGTAGAAGAAGAATGGGTAGCTCTGAGGGATGAAGTAATGAAGGCAGCAGAGGATCAAGTAGGTAAAAAGACGAGGGTTAATAGAAATCCTTGGGTAACAGAAGAAATATTGAATTTAATTGATGAAAGGAGAAAATATAAAAATTCAGTAAATGAAGCAGGCAAAAGGGAATACAAACGTCTCAAAAATGAGATCGACAGAAAGTGCAAAATGGCTAAGCAGGGATGGCTAGAGGACAAATGTAAGGATGTAGAGGCTTGTCTCACTAGGGGTAAGATAGATACTGCCTACAGGAATATTAAAGAGACCTTTGGAGAGAAGAGAACCACTTGTATGAATATCAAGAGTGCAGATGGCAACCCAGTTCTAAGCAAAGAAGGGAAGGCAGAAAGGTGGAAGGAGTATATAGAGGGTTTATACAAGGGCGATGTACTTGAGGACAATATTATGGAAATGGAAGAGGATGTAGATGAAGATGAAATGGGAGATAAGATACTGCGTGAAGAGTTTGACAGAGTACTGAAAGACCTGAGTCGAAACAAGGCCCCGGGAGTAGACAACATTCCATTAGAACTACTGATGGCCTTGGGAGAGCCAGTCATGACAAAACTCTACCATCTGGTGAGCAAGATGTATGAGACAGGCGAAATACCCACAGACTTCAAGAAGAATATAATAATTCCAATCCCAAAGAAAGCAGGTGTTGACAGATGTGAAAATTACCGAACTATCAGTTTAATAAGTCACAGCTGCAAAATACTAACGCGAATTCTTTACAGACGAATGGAAAAACTGGTAGAAGCGGACCTCGGGGAAGATCAGTTTGGATTCCATAGAAATGTTGGAACACGTGAGGCAATACTAACCTTACGACTTATCTTAGAAGCTAGATTAAGAAAAGGCAAACCTACGTTTCTAGCATTTGTAGACTTAGAGAAAGCTTTTGACAACGTTAACTGGAATACTCTCTTTCAAATTCTGAAGGTGGCAGGGGTAAAATACAGGGAGTGAAAGGCTATTTACAATTTGTACAGAAACCAGATGGCAGTTATAAGAGTCGAGGGGCATGAAAGGGAAACAGTGGTTGGGAAAGGAGTGAGACAGGGTTGTAGCCTCTCCCCGATGTTATTCAATCTGTATATTGAGCAAGCAGTAAAGGAAACAAAAGAAAAATTCAGAGTAGGTATTAAAATTCATGGAGAAGAAGTAAAAACTTTGAGGTTCGCCGATGACATTGTAATTCTGTCAGAGACAGCAAAGGACTTGGAAGAGCAGTTGAATGGAATGGACAGTGTCTTGAAAGGGGGATATAAGATGAACATCAACAAAAGCAAAACGAGGATAATGGAATGTAGTCAAATTCAATCGGGTGATGCTGAGGGGATTAAACTAGGAAATGAGACACTTAAAGTAGTAAAGGAGTTTTGCTATTTAGGGAGTAAAATAACTAATGATGGTCGAAGTAGAGAGGATATAAAATGTAGACTGGCAATGGCAAGGAAAGCATTTCTCAAGAAGAGAAATTTGTTAACATCAAGTATAGATTTAAGTGTCAGGAAGTCATTTCTGAAAGTATTTGTATGGAGTGTAGCCATGTATGGAAGTGAAACATGGACGATAACTAATTTGGACAAGAAGAGAATAGAAGCTTTCGAAATGTGGTGCTACAGAAGAATGCTGAAGATAAGATGGGTAGATCACGTAACTAATTAGGCGGTATTGAATAGGATTGGGGAGAAGAGAAGTTTGTGGCACAACTTGACTAGAAGAAGGGATCGGTTGGTAGGACATGTTTTGAGGCATCAAGGGATCGCAAATTTAGCATTGGAGGGCAGCGTGGAGGGTAAAAATCGTAGAGGGAGACCAAGAGATGAATACACTAAGCAGATTCAGAAGGTTGTTGGTTGCAGTAGGTACTGGGAGATGAAGAATCTTGCACAGGATAGAGTAGCATGGAGAGCTGCATCAAACCAGTCTCAGGACTGAAGACCACAACAACAACAACACAATATTGAAATGATGAGAAACAAGCATTATGATTACTATATCAGAAAACAGTAGAGCTTATTTCCAGAAGTCATATATGAGAAACAACACATGATTCAAAAACCAATGTATGACTGAGCTAACAAAATTATTCACCAGCATCAGTTACTTGAAGCTTTTTTCATTTTCTGGGAGATGTTTTGTCTGTACTGCCTGTTAAAGTAATGTTTGAAACTTTTTACAGATGTTGTCATCCTAGATTTCACTTTTGACGCTAATGTGTCTATCCATAGTGTGAAGAATCTCCGAAATCAACCAACCATCAAAGTGTTTAGAATATTTAGTGTTGCACAATGTATTCTATGTTAATATTTCTCTTCTTTATTGTGAAAATATTGTTTAATGATTATATTTAATTTGTCAAGACAGAAGAGGTTAAGATAACCACTCACCATGCAACAGATACAAACATGCACAGAAAAGGAGCATGGTAGCACAGCTTGTAAACTTGCACTAGCATTGAGAACATGTAGCAGACTGTGCACTAGCACATCTCATCTCCCACCTCTCTCTCTCTCTCTCTCTCTCTCTCTCTCTCTCTCTGTGTGTGTGTGTGTGTGTGTGTGTGTGTGTGTGTGTTTCCAATATCAAATATCATGTTTTAATATGAGTTTCATTGTGTTTTAGGGTATCGCTAACATACAGGGTAAAGTCAGCACATAAGGTGAAGCTGACAGATAAACAATTGCTCCAGTGGATGTTTCCCATTCTGCTAGTTATGCTCATCTACTTGGGAACATGGACTCTGAGTGCTCCACCTACAGCAGAAGAAATACATGATAGCATAGGCCTTAGGTTTAAGCAATGCTCCTACAACTGGTGGGATCACAGTCTAGCTATAGGTAGGTTCTAAAATAATAAATAATGTTGTCAAGTCATTTATGCAAGTTTGCAAGAAGTCTGTTATAAGTTCTTTCATAACTAGTGGATCCAGTCTCCATACCAAAAACTATGAATACTATAGATGATAATGAAAACTACAGATATAAACTGTGAATGTTCGTATGGAATTTTTTTTTTTTTTTGGATCGTACAGCATTTTTTCGCCAGCTATTCATGATTAGCACAAACAATTCATTGATTTGAACATAACTGAGAACTGTCATATGATTATTTGATTTTAGTTTCCATGTGCAAAATAAAATTTTTGTTATGTTTAAGGCTCTATTGTTGTTTCAAACAGGTGAAGTGCTTTTCCTGGCATGGGGTATAAGAGTCTGCTATAATGTTCGCAATGCAGAATCACTGTATAATGAGGCCCGACTCATCAGCTATGCCATTTACAATATTGCAATTGTGAACATTACTATGATTGCATTCCAGTAAGTATGTGAGAAATTCTAATAGAACAATCTAAATAAAAAATAAGTAATAACTAAATTGCCTCATAATATAGTAAAGAAAATAATAAATTCTTTGTTAAACAATGCTATGATGACAGACAACCATTCCCAGTACAAAGTAACAGACATGCGACCTTGTGTGCATTCACACACACACACACACACACACACACACACACACACACACACAGTAATTAAATTTGCAAACACTTCTCACACTGTGGCAGTAGGTGAGGGGGTGGGGAAAGGAAAAAAGAGAGAACGAAGAGTGTGGGGTATGTATGTTTTTTGTATCAACTCTTCTTTGATTGTTGTTGGAGAAACCACCATTTACTTTCTGATGATGTGGCAGCACAGTACTCAATATTTTAAATTGTACAGTGAATGAACTGTCTGCTCTTGTAGTAGTTTTTGCGTTTTAGCCATACATATTGATACCTTCGCTTTTCTGGATTGATGTAGTTCAGATCTACTAATTTGATAATTAGTGCATAGAATATATATGACATAGGTAAATGTGCTTGTTCAAAATGGAGAGCTATTAAAAGTAAAGAGTTAGGTATTACTGATGAGGAACTAGTGATTTTTAAGTCAGTCTCATCCAAACATCAAATTAAAAATCCTGTGCTAAGCTCAACTCTTGTTTCTTTTGGTAAGGGTATTCTGGTAGTGAACTCCAGGACACTGAATGACTGCCATTGTAAATCACCTAGATGGTCATTGGAAAGCATAGTAGTGCTGTGCTTGCATAACGAGCATGCTATCCATCTCGCCACATGAATATGCTGGCCGATAGTGTTTCTCATGGCCTGTATAAATACTGTTACCCAGCGAATGGAAATGTGTGCTGGACCACTTCTGTACTTGCACCTGATATTATCAGCACTGTATAGTGGACTATTTGATAATAACCTCACTTGGCACTTGGTTCTTCTCTACAGTCATGTTTGGATTGCCTCTCTCTTTGTTCCTGGCCTGTTGATATCATTGTGGTGAAGGTTCTCACTTTGTATGTTGTTGCTGCATAGATTGCTTTGGGCTTGTCCTAGTTGTGTCATGTCTGCCATTGGTCAGTTTTGTCAAACTTGACTACAGCTTGGTATCATTTGCTCTTCTGCAGACTGCACTTTCACCTTGCCATTTCCATTTCTCTCCTAGTTTCTGACACTTGCATTGATATCCACTTATTGTGGGTATAGCATTTACAATGAGGAAAAAGAAAGTTGTTCGGTAATATGGACTCTGAATTGGTTTGTTTCTGGGCCAACAGCAGCAGCTAGTGCATTAGCAGCAGCTATCGATATAATTACTACAAAAGTCTCTTCAACTTGAAGCAGATGAATTCCAGCCTCTGCCTCATGAAATATGTGGTTTGTGGTTCAAGTTCTGTTCTGACACACACTTGTAACAAGTTTCAACTACACTTAACATTGTGATATTTCCAATTTTCATTTAATGTGATTGTGCAATCTTCCCTTGCAAAATATGTGTATCCGTGTATTACGATAAAAGTTAAGTGAAATAGTTTCCTGTTATGTAAACTGAAGGAGGTGGGGGGAGAAAGGAAGGAAAGGGGAGGGATTGCTTATATCAACTGCATCTCAACTGCATCAGGACTTCAAGTGCTATCAGCAGTTTTTTTTTTTCATCAGTCTACTGACTGGTTTGATGCGGCCTGCCACGAATTCCTTTCCTGTGCTAACCTCTTCATCTCAGAGTAGTACTGGCAACCTACGTCCTCAATTATTTGCTTGACGTATTCCAATCTCTGTCTTCCTCTACAGTTTTTGCCCTCTACAGCTCCCTCTAGTACCATGGAAGTCATTCCCTCATGTCTTAGCAGATGTCCTATCATCCTGTCCCTTCTCGTTATCAGTGTTTTCCAAATATTCCTTTCCTCTCCGATTCTGCGTGGAACCTCCTCATTCCTTACCTTATCAGTCCACCTAATTTTCAACATTTCGTCTATAGCACCACATCACAAATGCTTCGATTCTCTTCTATTCTGGTTTTCCCACAGTCCATGTTTCCAGACGTACATCCTCAGAAATTTTTTCCTCAAATTAAGGCCGGTATTTGATATTAGTAGACTTCTCTTGGCCAGAAATGCCTTTTTTTGCCATAACGAGTCTGCTTTTGATGTCCTCCTTGCTTCGTCCGTCATTGGTTATTTTACTGCCTAGGTAGCAGAATTCTTTAACTTCATTGACTTCGTGACCATCAATCCTGATGTTAAGTTTCTCGCTGTTCTCATTTCTACTACTTCTCATTACCTTCGTCTTTCTCTGATTTACTCTCAAACCATACTGTGTACTCATTAGACTGTTCATTCCATTCAGCAGATCATTTAATTCTTCTTCACTTTCATTCAGGATAGCAATGTTATCAGCGAATTGTATCATTGATATCCTTTCACCTTGTATTTTAGTTCCACTCCTGAACCTTTCTTTTATTTCCATCATTGCTTCCTCGATGTACTGATTGAAGAGTAGGGGCGAAAGGCTACAGCCTTGTCTTACACCCTATTTTATACGAGCACTTTGTTCTTGATCGTCCACTCTTACTATTCCTTCTTGGTTGTTGTACATATTGTATACGACCTGTCTCTCCCTATAGCTTACCCCTACTTTTTTCAGAATCTCGAACAGCTTGCACCATTTTATATTGTCAAACGCTTTTTCCAGGTCCAAAAATCCTATGAAAGTGTCTTGATTTTTCTTTAGCCTTGCTTCCATTATTAGCCGTAACGTCAGAATTGCCTCTCTCGTCCCTTTACTTTTCCGAAAGCCAAACTGATCGTCACCTAGCGCATTCTCAATTTTCTTTTCCATTCTTCTGTATATTATTCTTGTAAGCAGCTTCGATGCATGAGCTGTTAAGCTGATTGTGCGATAATTCTCACACTTGTCAGCTCTTGCCGTCTTCGGAATTGTGTGGATGATGCTTTTCTGAAAGTCAGATGGTATGTCGCCAGACTCATATATTCTACACACCAACGTGAATAGTCATTTTGTTGCCACTTCCCCCAATGATTTTAGAAATTCTGATGGAATGTTATCTATCCCTTCTGCCTTATTTGACCGTAAGTCCTCCAAAGCTCTTTTAAATTCTGTTTCTAACACTGGATCCCCTATCTCTTCTAAATCGACTCCTGTTTCTTCTTCTATCACAGCAGACAAATCTTCACCCTCATAGAGGCTTTCAATGTATTCTTTCCACCTATCTGCTCTCTCCTTTGCATTTAACAGTGGAATTCCTGTTGCACTCTTAATATTACCACCATTGCTTTTAATGTCACCAAAGGTTGTTTTGACTTTCCTGTATGCTGAGTCTGTCCTTCCGACAATCATACCTTTTTCGATGTCTTCATATTTTTCCTGCAGCCATTTCATCTTAGCTTCCCTGCACTTCCTATTTATTTCATTCCTCAGCGACTTGTATTTCTGTATTCCTGATTTTCCCGGAACATGTTTGTACTTCCTCCTTTCATCAATCAACTGAAGTATTTCTTCTGTTACCCATGGTTTCTTTGCAGCTACCTTCTTTGTACCTATGTTTTCCTTCCCAACTTCTGTGATGGCCCTTTTTAGAGATGTCCATTCCTCTTCAACTGTACTGCCTACTGCGCTATTCCTTATTGCTGTATCAATAGTGTTAGAGAACTTCAAACGTATCTCGTCATTCCTTAGTACTTCCGTATCCCACTTCTTTGCGTATTGATTCTTCCTGACTAATGTCTTGAACTTCAGCCTACTCTTCATCACTACTATATTGTGATCTGAGTCTATATCTGCTCCTGGGTACGCCTTACAATCCAGTATCTGATTTCGGAATCTCTGTCTGACCATGATGGAATCTAATTGAAATCTTCCCGTATCTCCCGGCCTTTTCCAAGTATACCTCCTCCTCTTGTGATTCTTGAACAGGGTATTCGCTATTAATAGCTGAAACTTGTTACAGAACTCAATGAGTCTTTCTCCTCTTTCATTCCTTGTCCCAAGCCCATATTCTCCTGTAACCTTTTCTTCTACTCCTTCCCCTACAACTGCATTCCAGTCGCCCAGGACTATCAGATTTTTGTCCCCCTTTACATACTGCATTACCCTTTCAATATCCTCATACACTTTCTCTATCTGTTCATCTTCAGCTTGCGACGTCAGCATGTATACCTGAACTATCATTGTCGGTGTTGGTCTGCTGTCGATTCTGATTAGACCAACCCGGTCACTGAACTGTTCACAGAAACACACCCTCTGCCCTACCTTCCTATTCATAACGAATCCTACACCTGTTATACCATTTTCTGCTGCTGTTGATATTACCCGATACTCATCTGACCAGAAATCCTTGTCTTCCTTCCACTTCACTTCACTGACCCCTACTATATCTAGAGTGAGCCATTGCATTTCCCTTTTCAGATTTTCTAGTTTCGCTACCATTTTCAAGCTTCTGACATTCCACGTCCCGACTCATAGAATGTTATCCTTTCGTTGATTATTCAATCTTTTTCTCATGGTAACCTCCCCCTTGGCAGTCCCCTCCCGGAGATCCGAATGGGGGACTATTCCGGAATCTTTTGCCAATGGAGAGATCATCATGACACTTCTTCAATTACAGGCCACATGCCCTGTGGATACACGTTACGTGTCTTTAATGCAGTAGTTTCCATTGTCTTCTGCATCCTCATGTCGGTGATCATTGCTGATTCTTCCACCTTTAGGGGCAGCAGTAATGAGTGGAAATCTGTGCCGGACCAGGATTCAAATCAAGGATCTCCTGCTTGCTAAGCAGTTGCGTTAACCACTGCTCCACCCAGACAAAGAGTTTATTCCAACTGCACAGACTATCTTGGCAGTCCTCTCGGCTGACCCACATTCCCACCGAGCATGACCTATCTGCAAACCCTGTCCATGTCCTTCATGCTCACTACTTAGAGATTCCCATAGATGTAATTGTGCAACCGCACTGAATGTGGTGGATCCATTGCTCATCGAGGCGAATCTGTGTTTGATTGATACAGAGTCAAATGCAGTACCTTGCCTGTTGCAAGCAGTGCTGTTATTTTATTAGCTATCCAGCCATCCATCAGTGTGAATGCACGTGAAAAGTAAAAATCTTTTTTTTACGATTGTGAACTTTTCCTTGTCAGGAATCAAACTCCAGACAACAAACAAATACTTAAACCCCAGGTCTGATTCCTTTATTCTCAGGGCGAACTTGGATTTGAATCCCAGTCGAGCATAATATTGATGTGCCAGTTGTACTTCATGCCGTGTACGCTGAACAGCAGAATGAAAAATAAATTTCCTAACACAGTATATTATCTGCACAATGGCGCATCAGAATGTCCTGTACACACAATTTCAGAGAAAAAATTCAACACTGTATGAGTAATTTATTTTCCTCACTACAAGGATGTGCAAAACGTTCTCATCTTACCCAAAAGATAGAATGAATGCAACAAAAATAATATGATCTTTCAGAAACATATAATTATTTACATATTGACTGTAAAGTTCCAAGGACATATGTCTAGTTACTGGTTTACGATCATGATGTGAACAACCATCTACATCTACATATGTACTTCTTCAAGTTATCATATGGTGCATGGTGGAAGGTACCCTGTATTGCTATCAGTCATTTTCTTTCTGTCCCACTCGAAGTAGAGCCCTAATTTCTCTAATCTTACTTTCATGGTTCTAATGCAAAATGGACGTTGTCGGCTCCTAGAAAAGAACTTTTCCATCCCTCCAATGTTTCCCATTTGTGTTCCTGAAGCATCTCCATCATGCTTACGTGTTTTTTAAACCTACCGATAACAGATCAAGCAGTCCACCTCTGAAGGGTTTCAATGCCTTCCTGTAATCCAAACTGGTGTGAATCCCAGACACTCAAATAGTACTCAACAATGGGTCACACTAGTATCCTATATTCAATCTTCTTTACAAATGACCCACACCTTCCTAAAATTCTCCCAATAAGTCGAAGTTGAGCATTCCCCTTACCTACTACAGTTTGTACTTATTCATTCCATTTCATATTGCTTTGCAGTGTCACTCGTGGATATTTAATCGCTATGACTTTTTAAAGTACCACACTATTAATTCCGTATTCAAAGGTAATGGGTTTGTTTTTCCTAGTCACATTAACTTATTTAGAGCTAGCTGCCATTCAACACACCAACTAGAAATTTTGTCTAAGCCATCTCGTATCCTCCTACAGTCACTCAACTATTACACCTTCCCATACAACATAGCATCATCAGCAAACAGTCACAGACTGCTGCTTACCCTGACCACCAGCTCATTTATGTACCTAGAAAATAACAGTTATCCTACACACTTCCCTGGAGCACTCTTGATGATACCCTTGTCTCTGATGGACACTTACCATCAATGACAACATACTGATTTCTGTTACTTAAGAAGCCGTCAAGCCACTCACATACCTGGGAACCTATTCATATGCTTGCACCTTTGTTAACAATCGGCAGTGTGACATGATTTCAAATTCTTTACAGAAATGTAAGAATATGGAATCTGCATGTCGCGCTACATCCATGGTTCACAGGATCTCATGTGAGAAAAGGGCAAGCTGAGTTTTACGTGAGTGATGATACTTGCTAAAACTATGCTCATTTGTGGACAGAAGCTTTTCGCTCTCAAGGAAATTTATTATATTGAAACTGAGAGCATGTTCGAGACTACTGCAGCAATCGGATGTTAAAGATATTGGTCTGTAATTTTGTGTGTCTGTTCTTTTGTCCTCCTCGTATAAACAGGAGTCACCTGCAACTTTTTCCATTCGCTTGGGAATTTCCACTGGACGAGTAATTCATGATGAATGCAAGCTCATTTATGGGCCAGTGCTGTAGAGTAACGTGTGTAGAATTGAACTGGGATTCCATCAGGACCTGGTGACATATTTGCTTTCAACTCTTTCAGTTGTTCCTCCACATCAGTGATGCTTATTATTATGTCCTCCATAATAGAGTCTGTGCAATGGTCAACTGATAGTATGTTTGTATAATTCTATATTTGTATGATTCCCCCGCGTTAACATTTTCTTAAGTGCGAAATTTAAAACTTCAGTTTTACCTTTGCTGTCCTCTACTGCCACATCAGAATTGTCAATGAGTGACTGGATAGAAGCCTTAGACCAATGTAGCATTTTACATAAGATCAGAATTTTCTTGTGTTGTTGCCAAGATCTGTTGCTAAGTTATGAAAGTGATAGTTGTTGCAATCTTTGTGCATCAATCTTTGTACAGACATACAAAGTTCTATAAACTTTTTCCTGTCATCATTTGTGCATTCTGTTTTGAACCAAGAGTACATCTTTTGCTTCCTTATCATTTTTTGACTTTTGTTGTTGAACCATGGTGAGACTTTTCTTTCCTCAATCCACTTACTTGGTGTGTAGTTTTCCAGAGTATGATTTACAATCTATTTAAACTTTGCTCGTAATCCTCTATGTCCATAATACTGGAACTAAATGCTGTCAATTGATTGTCTCAGTGGGATGCTAACAACGGTATATCTGCTCTTTTTAGTGAAATACACTTCTAGCCATTTTGATTGATTTACTAACTTCAGTAACCAACATGATGGTCACTAACCCCTGTCTCTCTACTGATGGTGTCGATTAGATCAGACCTGTTTGTAGCAACAAGGTCTAAAACTTTTCCATTTTGCGTGGGCTGTAGAACTGTGCAAGACAGTTTTCAGAAAATGTGTTTAAAATAACTTCGCAAGACTACTTGTATGTGCTCCTGCAATGAATTCATACACATCCCAGTCTATATTTAGTACATTAAAGTTACTTCCAATTAATACTGCATGTTCTGAGTATATCTGCGCCACTAACTATACACGTTCTGAAATGATGACAGCAGAATTGAATGGCCAGTAAAACATTCAGCAACTAACTTGATTTTACCTAGATCTATTATATGCAACCAGATAACTTCAGTCAGGCTTCTACTGCCATCTGATACACACCTTATGAATATGATAGAGAAATGAGATTCAATGTTAAAGGATCTCATCCTTAGTGTTTGACTGTTGCTACCTGGGCCACTGAAATTAAATGATGTTGTCCACCTATTTAAAATGATGATTGCTAATGGTGTACAAAGACATAAAAATATACGTACAACTGATGAGAGCGGAGCAAGCATTCACAAATATTGTTAATTGAAGGTGTTTAAACTTGCTGACATTACAAAGAAGTTTTGGGTGGTACTAAGCTTTCATCTGGTTGGATGCTGCAATTTTGTAAACATCAAGACGAAAAGCAATACTGATCAAGAATTGTTAAACATGTTTGAGTACGGTTCTAGTGACTTTCTCAAGAGTTGTGGAAAATAAGAAAAAAATTGATCTATCATTGCATGTCAGAGACAGAGCAGCAATTAAAACTAGGTGATTAAAAGTTCACCAAAGAAATCAAAGTTGATTGTACCTATAGGAAAAATAATGGTTATTATTTTCTGTGGTTCCCCTCCCCCACTAACCATGGATATTGCCGTTGGTGGGGAGGTTTGCATGCCTCAGCAATACAGATAGCCGTATCATAGGTGCAACCACAATGGAGGGGTATCTGTTGAGAGGCCAGACAAAGATGTGGTTCCTGAAGAGGGGCAGCAGCTTTTCTGTAGTTGCAGGGGCAACGGTCTGGATGATTGATTGGCCTGGTCTTGTAACATCAACTGAAACAGCCTTGCTGTGCATATACTGCAAACGGCTGAAAGCAAGGGGAAACTACAGCTGTAATTTTTCCTGAGGGCAAGCAGATTTACTGTATGGTTAAATGATGATGGTGTCCTCTTGGGTAAAATATTCCGGAGGTAAAGTAGTCCCCCATTTGGATGTCTGGCCGGGGACTACTCAGGAGGATGTCATTATCAGGAGAAAGAAAACGCATTCTACAGATCGGAGCATGGAATGTCAGATCCCTTAATCGGACAGGTAATAAGTTAGAAAATTTAAAAAGGGAAATGGATAAGTTAAAGTTAGATATAGTGGGAATTAGTGAAGTTCAGTGGCAGGAGGAACAATACTTCTGGTCAGCTGAATACAGGGCTATAAATACAAAATCAAATACTGGTAATGAAGGAGTGGGTTTAATAATGAATAAAAAAATATGAACATGGATATGTTACTACGATCAGCATAGTCAATGCATTATTGTAGCTAAGATAGATGCGAAACCCATGCCTAACACAGTAGTACAAGTTTATATGCCCACTAACACTGCACATGATGAAGAGATTGAAAAAATGTATGATGCGATAAAAGAAATTATTCAGGTAGTTAAGGGAGACGAAAATTTAGTGGTCATGGTTGACTCAAATGTGATTGCAGGGAAAGGAAGAGAAGGAAAAGTAATAAGCGAATATTGGCAGGGGGTAAGGAATGAAAGAGGAAGCTGCCTGGTAGAAATTTGCACAGAGGATAACTTAATCATAGCTAACACTTAGTTTAAGAATCATGAAAGAAGGTTGTATACGTAGAAGAAGCCTGGAGACATTGGAAGGTTTCAGATAGATTATATAATGGTAAGACAGAGATTTAGGAACCAGGTCTTAAATTGTAAACATTTCCAGAGGCAGATGTGGACTCTGGCCACAATTTATTGGTTATGAACTGTAGACTGAAACTGAATAAACTGCAAAAAGGTAGGAATTTAAGGAGATGAGACCTGGATAAACTGAAAGAACCAGAGGTTATGGAGAGTTGCAGAGAGAATATTAGGAAATGATTGACTAGAACAGGGGAAAGAAATACTGTAGAAGAAGAATTCGTAGCTTTGAGAGATGAAATAGCGAAGGCAGCAGAGGATCAAGCAGGTAAAAAGAAGGGGGATAGTAGAAACCCCTTGGGTAACAGAAGAGATATTGAATTTAATTGATGAAAGGAGAAAATTTAAACATTCAGTACATGAAGTAGACAGAAAGGAATACAAATGTCTCAAACATGAGATCGACAGAAAGTGCCAAATGGCTAAGCAGGGATGGCTATTGGACAAATGTAAGGATGTAGAAGTGTGTATCACTAGGGGTAAGATAGATACTGGCAACAGAAAAATTAAAGAGAATTTGGAGCAAAGAGAACCACCTGTATGAATACCGAGAGCTCAGATGGAAAACACATCCTAAGCAAAGAAGGGAAAGCAGAAAGGTGGAAGGAGTATATAGAGGGTCTATACAAGGGCTATGTACTTGAGGGCAATATTACGGAAATGGAGGAGGACGTAGATGAATATGGAATGGGAAATATGATACTGTGTGAAGAATTTGACAGAGTACTGAAGACCTAAGTCAAAATAAGACCCTGGGAGTAGGCAACATTCCAGTGGAACTACTGATAGCCTTGGGAGAACCAGTCATGACAACTCTTCCATCTGGTGAGCAAGAGGTATGAGACAGGTGAAACACCCTCAGACTTCAAGAAGAATATAATAATTCCAATCCCAAAGAAAGCCAAAGTTGACAGATGTGAAAATTACCGAACTGTCTATTTAATAAGTCATAGTTGCAGAATACTAACACAAATTCTTTACAGGGAAATAAAAAAACTGGTAGAAGCTGATCTTGGGGAAGATCAGTTTGGATTCCGTAGAAACGTTGTAGCATGTGAGCCAATATTGACCCTACGACTAAAAGATAGGTTAAGGAAAGGCAAACCTTTGTTTCTAGTATTTGTAGACTTAGAGACAGCTTTCAACAATGTTGACTGGAATATTCCCTTTCAGATTCTGGAGGTGAGAGGGGTAAAATACAGGGAGCAAAGTTATTTACAATTTTTACAAAAACCAGATGGCAGTCATAAGAGTCAAGGGGCATGAAAGGGAAGCAGTGGTTGAGAAGGGAGTGAGACAGCGTTGTAGCATATCCTCGATGTTATTCAAACTGTATATTGAGCAAGCAGTAAAGGAAACAAAAGAAAAATTTGCAGTAGGAGTTAAAATCCATGCAGAAGAAATAAAAACTTGAGGCTTTCCAATGAAATTGTAATTCTGTCAGACAGAGCAAAGGATCTGGAAGAGCAATTGAACAGAATGGACAATGTCTTGAAAGGAGGATATAAGATGAACATCAACAAAATGAAAACTAGAATAATGGAATGTAGTCAAATTAAATCAGGTGATGCTGAGGGTATTAGATTAGGAAATGAGACACTTAAAGTGGTAAATGAGTTTCGTTATTTGCAGAGCAAAGTAACTGATGATGGTCAGAGTAGAGAGAATATAAAATGTAGACTGGCTAAGGCAACGAAAGTGTTTCTGACAGAAAATTTTGTTAACATTGAGTAGAGATTTAAGTGTAAGGATATCTTTTCTGAAAGTATGTGTATGGAGTGTAGCCATGTATGGAAGTGAAACATGGACAATAACGGTTTAGACAAGAAGAGAATAGAAGCTTTCAAAATGTGGTGCTACAGAAGAATGCTCTAGATTAGATGGGTAGATCGCATAACTAATGAGGAGGTACAGAGTAGAATTAGGAAGAAGAGGAATTTGTGGCATGACTTGACAATAAGAAGATTGGTTGCTAGGACACTTTCTGAGGCATCAAGGAATCACGAATTTAGTACTGGAGGGAAGTGTGGAGGATAAAAGTCATATAGGGAGACCAAGAGATAAATACACTAAGCTGATTCAGAAGGATGTAAGTTTCAGTAATTATTCAGAGATGAAGTGGCTTGCACAGGATAGAGTAGCATGGAGAGCTGCATCAAACCAGTCTCTGGACTGAAGACTGTAAAAACAACAACAACCATACTTATGGTCTAGTGCTCATAGTCTATGTCCACAAGGTTGCTTCGCAGTTTTACCCTCATCTCCTGCAGATACCGAAAGTTATTATATAGATAAAAATGGCTACTTACTATGCAGAAGACAATCCTCTTCCATCATGATAATGTGGCCTCATGTTATTCCTGCTAAAGTGCATGAGCTTTATTCTTAAGAACTATTACGTATGCCATATTCAATGGATTTGTGTTCCAGTTATCATTTTTTATCCTTAAACCCAGTTAAGTGGACAGAGACTTGCAGCATATGGTGAAACAGAAAGACACTTTACATTGTGGTATAAATATTATTTTCCTGATAATTTAAAAATTTTGTAAGTCATTGAATAACACACATTACCTACTTATGTCTTTAGTCATTTCATTACTTACCTTCCCACTTTATATGCTTTGTTTGTGCCTTAACAGGTGGTCTGTCCTTATGTCTTTTCATTTTGATTTATTTAAGAAAATATTGTAATTTTATGTAAGTTGGTCTGAAACTACTGGTAGAGGTATGTGACCATTATTATTAATATGGTTGACTGGATTTTAGAAAAGCTGTGTAATCACAAACAAATAGATTCTTGAACGTATGAGTAAGGAAATAACTGTCGGAAGTTATTTTTGATATGAAATGGTATCTATTGATTCTGACATGTAGTTAGATTTTGTGCATTCTTGTTAACATTTGGTGTTTAAAAAATTGTGTAACTAATTATTTGGTATCTTATTTATACCACGGAATATGATGATGGGCAGAGCCTGGAACTTGTCATTTGGAATAAATGCACCAAGGAACGTCTATTACCTGTTTGTTTGCAACTACTTCGCTTTTTTAAAATCCAGTCAATTATATTAATACAGTAATTTATCCTAACTTCTTCTTGTGTTTTATCTGACTTGTATCTTCCATAGTGCTCAGATCCATTTTTTGACTTTTATCTTCATAACAGTTACAACAAACAGTTATTGATGCAAGTGTAATCATATATCATGAAGATTAACCTACTCTTGTGTTTGTGTTAATCACGTATTTTCATTGATTCCACAGCTTGTTCATCTTTCCTCATGCTGGCCCTGACATCAAGTATCTGCTAGGTTTCATCCGAACTCAGCTGAGCACATCTGTCACAGTGGGGCTTGTATTTGGTCCTAAGGTACAGTAGATGAATAGCTCTTCCACATATCACTCATTTAAATAACAATTATCATCTTGAGAATGAAATTTAGAATATGGTGTTAATAATGCTTGAGGCAGCAGAGCCACATCTGCATACAAATTAGTAAAACAGAAAAAAACTGATAGATAAGAAAATGGGCACTTGATTAACAATAAAAATAAGAAAAAACCCTGTAAATTTTCGTTATTAACATTTAGAAAGGCAACACTTTTGACAGTCTGCATGGATGCCAGTAAAATTGCTAAGAGTGTCAGAATTATCCCTTATAGTTTGACAGTTAAACACTTTGAGCTCCAGTCACTTAGAAAAATTTGGGATCAGGAAACAAGCCATTTATATTATTATTTAAATTGTTAGTTGCACATTTGTGGGTGACATATCTTGTAGGATAATACACGTGAAAGAAAAACCAAAATTCAAGCTTCATCTTTATTTGATTTCTATGACAGACTTCAAATTTTACAATAATGGTGACAAAAAGAATAAGCATCCTTAAAAAGAAGTGTGAGGTGAGTTCTTGAGCAATTTCACACATAACTGACATTTGTATGTAAAAGTCTGAAGTATTCTGGCACGCAGAGAGGTACATTGCTTTCATTACAATACCATATTGTCCCTTCCTGCTTACTTTTCCAGAAGATTGTCTCGTCTTCTCCAAACAAATCTAGCAAGCCTATATTGGATGGTGCATCGTCTCCAGATTCACCTGTAAGAAAGATGATTTGAAGATAAATAAAACAGAATGAAACTGTAATTATGGGAACAGCATCTGCATCAACAATATTAGTGACAAAAAATATGTCAGACCACAGCTTATCCGAATAGAAATCTTCTTCAGGCTGTTCCCATCGAGATATTTCTCCCCCTAAACCAGAACCACTCAGTTCATCATCTAGAGCGTCTGAAATGTCTTGCTCATTGAGAAAATATCTCATATTTGTAGTAGAATTACAGCAAACAGCAAAACCTAGTGAATACACGCACAAATCTCATGACAAAGCAAGCACTCAATAGTTCAGTCAGCCATAATAACATATCGTTTGTTTGCTACTGCTTCTTTCGAAGTAACTTTAGAAACTGAAAACATAGGGCAGCACCGTCAGTTGACAAGTAGTGAGATGTCCATACAGTGGTCTCATAAGAAACCAGTCCATTTTTTGAGTGACCGGTGGCTCATGCTTTGTTGTACATTTGGCCTGAGATATACTCACATGTGGTCCTTTGTAGCCCAAGTTGTTAACAGGCTTAGTCACCAAAGTGTTAAATGTTGGATTTGGTCTATTACATTTACATTCACTAATATCATTGACTTCCTCTTCATCACTAGAAACACCTTGTACACCATCCATTATTTTGTCCTCAGTATTTGATTGCAAAACTTCATCTTTATCCAGCCACTGTCAAATGTCTTCCATGGTATAGCTCCAAATGAACCCTGGAAATCTGAATCATCTATTCCTTCAAGAATAAAATCAATTTCTCTTTTGGAAAGAAAAAAAAAAGTAGCTTCATTAACTTTGTCAGTAACTGAGATGCTACATAATACTTTTGATTGCGATCAGTTTTGCAGATTTCCCAGTTGCAACTTATTTTAAACAGTGTGAACCAATAGCATTAGCAGTGATTCTTTCTAACTCAGTTACAGGTTTTGACTTGTCTGTGTATTGTCAGGGGTGAATTTCCTAAACAAGCCAGTTTGATCTGTGTTGTAGAACATTGCCAAAGAGAGATTTCTCTCTTGTAAACAAGTCTTTAATTCTTTAAAAATGGTTGAACACTTGCAACATCTGCACTTAAACATTTTCAACACACTTGTCTGTTAGAGATATTGTGCCTATTATAGAATCAAAACAGCCAACCAGTACTACACACTTATAATAATTCTGACAGTGTGTTCTTGTTTGTACGTGGTTTAGAAAGCATTGACAGTGGTGATCAGTTTTGGTCCATCTGATTGATTTTATTCGTGACTTGTTTGCTTGTTTTAGCACCAAGTCCAAAGATTTATTGCTGTTTTTCTTAACATCATAAAATATCAAATTACCAGTGCTAAACTTGCAGAAGAATATGGACAGAAGTACTGGCATGGATTTTATCAAGCCTCACTTATTTTACCTTCCTCAATTAATTCTTTGTATTTACTCCTAACACTCATCCTGTTTACTGCGTGTGCTGTACAGCAGTTTAAAAGTCTTTTAATTGATCACAGAGACGAAATTTAGCACAATGTATCTTGTGGACTTCAGCATCAAACTGAATGAACGTCAACTTCTTTGCATGCTTATGACAAACACTGAGACATACAGTATTCATTGTCAACCATTGATGAAAGGGAAGAGGATGTGTTCAACATTTTGTAATAAATGAGCTTGGAGCAAACGTTTCTAGTATACTAAGACAGCATTTCACTTCGTGATAAGCAACCAGCCTGAATTATTGTGAATTTCACATCAGTAAAGTTCAGTTTAGTGAGGGCTTATTGTACTGCAACATTTAATCTGAAACCTATGTATGTTAATGCTAGTACTGTACACCTCTGGGGTGACACACAAAGCTTACACTGGTTGTAGTGACCCACAATTACTTTATGCAAATAAGATGAATATTCAAAATATTTTATGAGACCAACACACAGAAGTGATATAGAAGAAAATAATTTTAATTTAAATAAATGACAATGAGACTCATTAATAGTATAGGTATGTTTTCTTATCCAAAACTGACCATTAGTATTTCCACACCTGTGGCACATTTTAGAATGCACATACACTGGATGAATCCAACCGTTACTCTTTCCACACCTGTAGTGCATCTTAGAATGCACAGACATTGGATGGGGCTTCATGCGCAAATTTTCTGTACATTCAGATGGGTAATAAACTGAAAGGCACCATCATGTGGACAAGTGAACCAAAAAGCTCATTGTGTTGACCTGCAGACAGTATTTGTAGTATATTTTCACTCAGTTTTGTACTTTGTCGTTATCATCTGGGACATTGCACCCTAGGTGAAAAAGTATTTATTCTACAGAATGGTACAATAAAAATATTGTGCACAGCTGATAACCAAACGTCTTGCAGAAACCTTTTTGGGGGTCTAGGAATTCTTACATTTATGCTCCTTAATATACATAGACTCCTTAATGGTAGTTACAGTTAATAACAAGCGTGAATTTAGGACAAAATCAGCAACTCATAACCATAATACTAGAAGAAGAAGTAATTTACAAATAGAGTATGCAACCCTCTCTTGATTCAGAATAGAGTTTTGGTTGCCAGTGGGGGAAAAAAAAAGAGAGAGAGAGAGAGAAAGGCTTAAAAATGTAAATTCTGGATAATCCTCATTCTTGTATTAGATAGATCCTGACCTTGCCAGTGTATAGACAGCTGATAGTGGATAGTGGTCTGCCATAAAGTTACATAAATACTGTGTTTGAAGTATTAGATAGAAATGCAGCTAAGTGGTAAAGGACGAGTAGTAGTGGCTGTTTTCAGAGTCTGCCTGATAAAACTGGACTCATTCCACATCCCTGTGGGCTCTTCTTCATGATGCTGTACACAAATCTCAATGAACGAATGAATCAACTATGTTGAGGGCAGTAAGGGTTGCCGCATTCCCCACACTCTATGGACATATGAAATGTCTCTTGTGCTGGTGGCTCACTTAGTTGGTTTGGGAATGTTCTCCATGAATGGTTTTGCAAGAACTACAATGTAATCAGCAACAGGATGAGCTCTCCTAGGAAGTTTTATTCTCCAGTTATTACAATTTCTTCCTTTGGATGATGCATTCAGCTGTGTCTTCTGTCTTGGTGTCAGAAGATACCTCATCAGACAAGTCATTTTTGTCATAATCAATAACTTCTACAAGAGAATGAGCTTCAAAGTAGATCTCGTCAGGAAAATCACTTAACCCTCTTTCATTTTCACAACTGAGTTTATCTAATAATGCTGTTTGTATTTTGTTTTCTCTTGCTATAGTATATATTTTACGCACAATATTCCTTGACAGTTCAAAGAGCTGATGTCTGATCTGGTCCCTCACATGTTCTATTGGAGACGGAACCGGGGATTTAGTTGGCCACAGAATTATCTCAGCATCATGTAGACAGATGTGTGTTGTGTGTGCATGAGCACTGTTCTGTTGAAAAATGGCACCACAAGACTGTCACCTGAGAGGTAATGCATGAGGAAGCAAGATGCTTGTTATGTACCTTTACCCAACCACAGTTCCCTCAGTCACTACCAGGCATGACGTGAATTCATATCTAATGACTTCCTACAGCATAATGCCAGGAGTTCTGCCTCTCCAAAACATTGGAAGCCTACAGCATAATGCCAGGAGTAACACTGTTCTGCCTCTCCAAAACATTGGAAGTATCAGACTTCTCCATAGGTCACTCCCACATTCACTGATGGTGGTCGTCTGGGGAAGTGCGTGGAACCACATTTCATTGCTGGACACAATGTGATGGGATTTATCATCATTCCTTGCTGCCCAGTCATGGCACCACTCCAAGTGCAGTCATTTGTTTTCTGGTGTGAATGGCAGCCTAACCATGGGAAGGCAACTCAGTAGTCTGGCTGCTATCAGTATCCAACTCATGGTGTGGGATGACACAAGATGTTTGCAGGAAGTCCATTACTTGACCTCACATGAGGGACATAGATATGAAATGGCTATGATGTGCTTAGTGCACAGCGTGGCGATCCTCTCTTGTGCTGATTAGATGTTGTCGACTGAAACCTGAGTATGCTTGCCCTCATAATCCCATGAATCCCATGATTCAGCCAGCTGACCAAATGGAGACCTGGAATGAGTCCCCTTTCAAACTCAGTCAGGTGCTGATAACCCAGTGTCACACAAATATGTGGCATCTTCATGTGCTTTACAGTTATCGTTCATCATGTGATGCTGTTCTTGGCTCTTATATGCCCTATTATAACTGTTAATAGCTACATATACGAAGATATCACTAGTTTTCAGTAGTTCATGAATGACAGTTCAAAAGAAAATACTCTGTGTGTGTGTGTGTGTGTGTGTGTGTGTGTGTGTGTGTGTGTGTGTGTGTGTGCACAAGCACATTTGCATACTGGCTGGTCTAGTTCAACAGGGATGAGAAAGGTGGTAGTCATCATTGCCATATAGTGGCAATCATCCTGCAGTTTTTGTGAATTAATTTGGGGAAACCATGGGAAACCTAATTCAGGATGGACAGATGGGGACTGGTGCCTTCTTGTTCCCAAATAGGAAGCCAGTCTGTTAAAACATCACAGCCTAGTTCCATTTATTCCTTGTGTACAAAAACGTTTTATTTACACTTTCTTGAAAAAAAGTTATTTCATTGAATACATTAGTAGGTGTACATCAGGGCTTCACAACATACGTGCTCGCGGAGCAAGCTGTAAGCAGCAAGGCGTGAGCACGGAGCAGCGCGAGCATGCTGCCCCCACTACCGGACCAGAGCGGAAAGTGGGGAGAGTCACGTGGGGCACACAACAGCTGCCGCCAGTCAATGTAAATCCGCGGCCACCTGCAGGGATATCACTCACGAATTATCACTGCGACAAATGAAACAAATAAAGGAGAATGTACATGTGCCATATAATTTTATTAGCTTAGTGTATGCCTCTACATTCGCATTAATTTGTGAACTGTTACACAATAAAAGGTGTCACTGAAGTGTGGGATTCTCGGTTATCTTGTACTTTTTGCCCTTTACAATTGCGTTTATGTTCGGAGTAATTGTTCTTGTGCATTGTAGGCGCAGCGTACAGTTTAAATTTCGATCAGACAATGCGTTTCTCAGGCGCGTCTTGTTACATTTCATTGCAGAGAACAGTTGTTCACAAACATACGTGTAACCGAACATTGATATTATTGTAGCCGCCAGTTTGTGCAAACGAGGAAATCTATCCTGAGGGAAGTGTCTGTAGAATTAGAAAATGTTTTTCTTGTTCTGAAATTTGTCTCTATTCTCTGTCACACTGCAAGTCAATAATTTCTAGTTGCAGCTCAGGACGAATCTTTTCAATATTCACTGAATATGGAGAGGTGAACAGATCAAAATCTCTGTCTACTGCTGTCAGATCTTGAAAGTGTTGATCAAATTCTTCCTTAAAGGCAACTAAACTATGTGAATGACGTTCACAGTCTTTGTGAACATCTTCCATGGACGATAATTTAGGAAAATGAGATAGATTTTCTGTTTCAGCTGACTCACACAAAGTGTCAATTTCATTTTAAAAGCTCGTATTCGATATATGAAATGAGTAATTAGCAGATCTTTACCTTGTAGTGAAATGTTCAAAGCATTCAGATGGCTAGTTAAATCTGCTAAGAACGTGAGATCACATTTCCATGAAGGCTCTTTCAATTCAGGAACACACATGTTATTTATTTCCATGAACACATTTATCTCATCTAATAGGCAAAAAAATCAATTTAATAATTCGCCACGACTAAGCCAGCGGACCTCGCTGTTATAAGGCAGGCTACCATACTGGCTTTCTACACCCTCAAGAAAGCTTTTAAATAACCTGTTGTAGTCCATGCTTCCTTATATAATTGGTTGTACGAACAACAACAACCATCACATTTTTTAGAGTGATACTCTTTGCACATAAGTTTTCCTGGTGGATCACACAGTGAACGCCCCTTATTTCATTCAGCACGGTCAGTTTTTGCATTTTCTCCTTCAACAGCGCAACAAAACCTGATTTTTTCCCTGCATTCGGCATGGTCAGTTTTTGCATTTTCTCCTTCAACAGCGCAACAAAACCTGATATTTTCTCTGTCATCGCTGGTGCACCGTTTGTAGACACTGAAACTAACGAATTCCACGACAATCCTATATTTTCAACACTTTCTTCAACACTACTTAATATATCACCTACGGTTGTAGTGTTCTTCATGGCTACTACATCGAGGAGCTCTTCCCTCACCTGAAGATCTCTATTAACGCCTCTAATAAATATGGCAAGCTGCGCTGTTCCAGTGATAACAACACTTTCGTCCAGAGCTAGAGAATACGCCATAAAATCTTTACAGATATTTGCAAGCTGGCTCTGGACGTCGTCTGCCATGTCTTGTATGCGACGTATAATGGTCTTGTTACATAATGGCACAATCCGAAACTGTTCAACTTGAGATGGACACATATGTTCCGCTGCAACTAGCAAACATTCTTTTATTAAATCGCCATCAGTGAAGGGGGGCAGGGATTTTGCTAAAAGCAAAGCAATTTTGTAACTCACTCTGTGAGCTGCCTCAGTTGATTTTTCTTCGTCGTCCAGATCTTCTTCAGGTAGCTTCCTTTTAAGTTTAATAACTTCCTGTGCACGATCTGGTCCATCACATTTTCCACTTTCGTAGTCTTTCGCGTGGTATGACATATAATGTCGCTGCAAATTAAATTTGCTGAAAGAATTCAGCGTTTTGTGACATACTAAACATTTTGCAACACCATCTTTTTCTGTGAACAGATACAATTCCTCCCAATGGGGGTTGAACTCAGAAAGCATGGTTGGAGTTACACAACGGCGACTTGACATGATTCTTAACCAGCGCAATGACTGTTGGAGCTGATCGTAGTGCTTTAAACGTTACACAGTCGGCATGAATTCAATAGGCACTCTGCGGCCCTATTTAAACGTGCGCGCGCATTTCCCCTCCCTCCCCTCCCACCCTACTCTGCGACCTTGCACCTGCTTGCGAGCATGTGCCTGAACAGACGCGAGTACTCGCGCTCAAAACCGGCCAGTTGTTAAGCCCTGTTGTACATTAATAGGGTTAAGTGTTCAGATTTTCATTTAAATTGTAGAAGTGACTGTTAAGACATGCTTGTAATTTATTTTTGAGTGACTAGAATTTCTGGACAATGTCAGTGGGGAACATCTTAACAAATGTTGGCACTAGAATAAAGATCTCCATTTCATGCCTCTAACAGGAGACAAGAGTGACCACCATAAATCATTTTGTATCTTCTTTTCTTATTCATGTCACAGTCAATCTGAAACTAAATTTTATTATTAGCTTTGAATGTGTTTAACAGTAAATGTATCGAGATGTAACCAAAAAGAATGCCTGTGTGTTTCAAGATGCCTATGTACAACAGCCAATATGCAAACCTGTCAGATATTCCTTTTGTCACAAGGAGACAGAATGATTAGCCATCACTCACCTTCAGGATGTGAAATTCCTGGTACTAACAACAGAAACTCTTAAAAGCAGATAATACTAATCTTAGCTTACACTTTCAGTGCTTGTCTGCACATCTCTTGGGAGGAAAGAGTAATTCCTTGGGGCTGGATGGAAAGGACTGTGGTGAAAAAAAAAAAAAAAACAGTTATTTCTGGGGCTACTTAAGAGCAGACTTTATATATAAAAACAAAGATGATATGACTTACCAAATGAAAGCGCTGAGCGCTGGCACGTCGATAGACACACAAACATACACACAAAATTCTAGCTTTCGCAACCAACGGTTGCCTCATCAGGAAAGAGGGAAGGAGAGGGAAAGACGAAAGGATGTGGGTTTTAAGGGGGAGGGTAAGGAGTCATTCCAATCCCGGGAGTGGAAAGACTTACCTTAGGGGGAAAAAAGGACGGGTATACACTCGCACACACACACATATCCATCCACACATATACAGACACAAGCAGACATGTACAGAGGCAAAGAGGTTGGTCTTTGCCTCTGTATATGTCTGCTTGTGTCTGTATATGTGTGGATGGATATGTGTGTGTGTGCGAGTGTATACCCGTCCTTTTTTCCCCCTAAGGTAAGTCTTTCCGCTCCCGGGATTGGAATGACTCCTTACCCTCCCCCTTAAAACCCACATCCTTTCGTCTTTCCCTCTCCTTCCCTCTTTCCTGATGAGGCAACCGTTGGTTGCGAAAGCTAGAATTTTGTGTGTTTGTTTGTGTGTCTATCGACGTGCCAGCGCTTTCATTTGGTAAGTCACATCATCTTTGTTTTTAGATATATTTTTTTCCCACGTGGAAGTCTCCCTCTCTCTCTCTCTCTCTCTCTCTCTCTATATATATATATATATATATATATATATATATATATATATATATATATATATATATATATATAGAGAGAGAGAGAGAGAGAGAGAGAGAGAGAGAGAGAGGGAAACATTCCACATAGGAAAAATATATCTAAAAACAAAGATGATGTGACTTACCAAATGAAAGTGCTGGCAGGTCGACAGACACACAAACAAGCACAGACATACACACAATATAAAAGCTTTCGCAACAAGCTTCCTCTCCATCCACAACTCCTTTGGTTCCATCAGATTCACCTGGTCCTACTCCAAATCCCATGCCACTTTCCTTGATGTTGACCTCCACCTGTCCAATGGCCAGCTTCACACGTCCGTCCACATCAAACCCACCAACAAGCAACAGTACCTCCATTACGACAGCTGCCACCCATTCCACATCAAACGGTCCCTTCCCTACAGCCTAGGTCTTCGTGGCAAACGAATCTGCTCCAGTCCGGAATCCCTGAAGCATTACACCAACAACCTGACAACAGCTTTCACATCCCGCAACTACCCTCCCGACCTGGTACAGAAGCAAATAACCAGAGCCACTTCCTCATCCTCTCAAACCCAGAACCTCCCACAGAAGAACCACAAAAGTGCCCCACTTGTGACAGGATACTTTCCGGGACTCGATCAGATTCTGAATGTGGCTCTCCAGCAGGGATACGACTTCCTCAAATCCTGCCCTGAAATGAGATCCATCCTTCATGAAATCCTCCCCACTCCACCAAGAGTGTCTTTCCGCCGTCCACCTAACCTTCGTAACCTCTTAGTTCATCCCTATGAAATCCCCAAACCACCTTCCCTACCCTCTGGCTCCTACCCTTGTAACTGCCCCCGGTGTAAAACCTGTACCATGCACCCTCCCACCATCACCTACTCCAGTCCTGTAACCCGGAAGGTGTACACGATCAAAGGCAGAGCCACGTGTGAAAGCACCCATGTGATCTACCAACTGACCTGCCTACACTGTGACGCATTCTATGTGGGAATGACCAGCATCAAACTGTCCATTCGCATGAATGGACACAGGCAGACAGTGTTTGTTGGTAATGAGGATCACCCTGTGGCTAAACATGCCTTGGTGCACGGCCATCACATCTTGGCACAGTGTTACACCGTCCGGGTTATATGGATACTTCCCACTACCACCAACCTATCCGAACTCCAGAGATGGGAACTTGCTCTTCAATATATCCTCTCTTCCCGTTATCCACCAGGCCTCAATCTCCGCTAATTTCAAGTTGCTGGCACTCATACCTCACCTGTCATTCAACAACATCTTTGCCTCTGCACTTCTGCCTCGACTGACATCTCTGCCCAAACTCTTTGTCTTTAAATTTGTCTGCTTGTGTCTGTATATGTGTGGATGGATATGTGTGTGTGTGCGAGTGTATACCCGTCCTTTTTTCCCCCTAAGGTAAGTCTTTCCGCTCCCGGGATTGGAATGACTCCTTACCCTCTCCCTTAAAACCCACATCCTTTCGTCTTTCCCTCTCCTTCCCTCTTTCCTGTTGTTGCGAAAGCTTGAATTTTGTGTGTCTGTCGACCTGCCAGCACTTTCATTTGGTAAGTCACATCATCTTTGTATATATAAACAAAGATGATGTGACTTACCAAACGAAAGCGCTGGCTGGTCGATAGACACAAAAACAGACACAAACATACACACAAAATTCAAGCTTTTGCAACAAACTTGCCTCATCAGGAAAGAGGGAAGGAGAGGGGGGAAAGACGAAAGGATGTGGGTTTTAAGGGAGGGGGTAAGGAGTCATTCCAATCCCGGGAGCGGAAAGACTTACCTTGATCTGCTTGTGTCTGTGTATTTGCAGATGGATATGTGTGTGTGTGCGAGTGTATACCTGTCCTTTTTTCCCCCAAGGTAAGTCTTTCCGCTCCCAGGATTGGAATGACTCCTTACCCCCTCCCTTAAAACCCACATCCTTTCGTATTTCCCTCTCCTTTCCTCTTTCCCGATGAAGCAACAGTTTGTTGCGAAAGCTTGAATTTCGTGTATGTTTGTCTTTGTTTGTGTGATTGTCGACCTGCCAGCACTTTCGTTCAGTAAGTCACATCATCTTTGTAACATTTGTTGTAGCTTGCCTGTTGTGTTTTGATTGAGGTGGTTGCCACGAGATATCATCTGTACTGTGTGTAGCTTTGGATACCCAACAACAAAACAGCCCTTTCAGACTCTACTACTGTATTGTTGTTTAGACAGTGTTTTCAAAAAAGGATGATGGTTCTCATTCTGAGTTTGTCATTGAATTCAACAGCTCAGAAAGTGAAGAAGACTGTGATGTTATTTCATTAGAGACCAAAAGTGATGACAGTTTGTCAGTTCAGTGACAAGTGTTTGCCAGTGACAAGTGTTTCCCGCTGTGCTCCAGCCAGCTCCTCCATGATGTTTGTTCACAGGAAACCATAGGGAAATACATGGTTTGACTTCATAGCCACACTGATATTTTATAGTCACTGTCCAATGCATGAATATTTCAGGATTTTACTATTGGCAATTTTGAAAATTTTGTAACTCATTATTCTGAGCTTTCAAAGCCTTCTTTATATGCTTGTGTGTAACGTCATTCATTATAGGATGTTTTTCATTTAAAAAAGTTATAATTTCTTGGAGCATAATGTGGGAAAAAAATCATTTAAATTAAGAGGATAAAGAGAAAGAGAAATTAAAAGTGGAGTTATTTCCTGACATAATCAGGGTGGAGAGAAGTGGTTTATAAAAATGTTAAACATTCAGTTTTTTGTATAAAATCCTTTATAGATGGGATCACATTATTTTAACAGTCATTGATAATTAGTTTTGACTGAGCTAGTAGCAATCTTCAGATGTGCAATGTTACAGAAAATTGAACATAAAAGGGAAAAACGGTGTAAAACAAATTGGCAAATTTAACAAGAGGAAAATGAAGAAAAATACTACTACCAACTAATATAATAAGAGCAGTGTCTGTCACAAGATTGGGTGAAGAATCATTGTCATCAGTAAAACACATACTTGTGAAACAAAGTGACTAAAAGAAAGAACTTTGCAAGTTATAATTTGATGAAACATTACATAAGCACTACCTGAAGAAGTAGATAAACCAGGTAATAGCAAACATGACATAATGGGTCATTACACCAGTGTATGTTTAGGAAGACAAACCTTTCTTATTCAAACTCGTAAATATGTCATACACACTGCACAGTAACATCACATCACTTAATAACAACATGTTTTCATCTACATCATACTCCGCAAACCACCTAATGGTGTGTGGTGGAGGGTACTTCTGTTACAGCTATCTGATCCGTCCAACCCTGTTCCACTTGCGAATAGTGCGTAGGAAGAATGATTTTCGGTAAGCCTCTGTATTGGCTCTAATTTCTCGAATTTTCTCCTTTCTCCTAGTGGGCAGTACATGAGATGTATGTGTGTGTGTGTGTGGGGGGGGGGGGGGGGGAAGTAATATGTTGTCTGACTCCTGAAAAGTGTGCTGTCTCAAAATTTCAATAGTAAATTCTCTGTGATGCATAACACCTCTCTTGTAACATCTGCCAGTGGAGTTTGTGTAGCATCTCTGTAACGCTTTCTCGCCACCTAAATGATCCTGTGATGAAATGCACTGCTCTTCGTTGGATATTCTCTCTCTCCTCTATCAGTCCTACCTGACAGGGATCCCAGATAGATGAACAGTACTCAAGAATCGGGTGAGCAAGTGCCTTATAAGCCACTTCTTTCATGGATGAGTTACATTTCCTTAAGATTCTTCCAATGAATCTGAGTGTGGTGTCTGCTTTTCCCACTACCTGTTTTATTTGGTCATAAGTTCGCTCTGGATAGTTACGCCTAGATATTTTATGGCAGATGCTGTCTCTAGCTGATTGTCATCAATAGTGTAGCCATACAGTAGTGGATTTCTTTTCCTATGTATGCGCAATATGTTACCTTTATTTACATTCAGGGTCAACTGCCATTCATCAATTCTCTGCAGGTTGTTCTGCAAATTCTTAGTATCTTTTGGCATTGCTACTTCAGTATAGACAAATGCATCATCTGTGAATAGCCTTAAAGAGCATCTGATGCTTTCTACTAGGTCATTTACATGTATTGTAAACACAGGGTGTCTACGACCCAAGACAACTGGGAAAAAGCCCAGGAATTTTTTTGAATTCCGGGAATTTTTCATTGTTTTTGAACTCAGTTAAATGTTTGTAATTTTGACTGGTAAGAACCAATACTCTAACAAAGGATATTACTGTATCCTGCTACTGCAGAATAATACTGCAGTAATAAAACATGAACGATAGAAAAAACTGAAATAAAACTTAAATTTGAAAGGAAATGCGCCATATACAGCAACAAAACACAGTGCTCATACAAGCATCTGCCAACAGCAAAATGTGTCAAAGGCTTGCTTCGTATCAACAAATTCCCTCCGATGAGCATGACGTCACAACATTAGATTTGTTTCAGCAGTTACGAGTGGGATCATGCGCATACACAGTTGAGTATTATCTTCTTCTGCTTGTGGATACAGAAACGTGGCTGTTGGCTGTATAAGCAGTTTTTATTAAAAAAAAAAGAAAGAAAAAAAAATGGAGGTGAGGGGGGACAATTCATCAATTCATATTCCTGAGGAAAAAATCTTGTTTCACAAAGCGCCTAGCACCCAGTGCACGTTGGTCTATTGATTATTCGTATGACTCTGAAACGTGTCCCTGTCAATTTTTGAACATTGTTGAACTCATTCTAAGTTGATTTCTGAATGCGTGCATAGTGTACGTGATGTCTCCGTCAGTGGAATCCTCATCACAACTAGAAATAAACTTTCCTGCAGACAAAAGGGGCTATACGAGCCGAGCAGAGTATAGCCGAACAAAAGAAAACCAACCACTGTCTGATTATGTGGTTGAATGGGTTTGCGAATGATGAGCATTGTTTTGATTACCAGTGAAAGCCATAGATTCAGACTACCAGTGTGTGAATAAACGACTAACAGGAATAACAGGTAAGAAAGATTACGTATTATCTTCTTGGTGTATCCAAGAAAATGAAATTTTGACAGAAAATTTTTGGCCAGATCGATATACTAGCAAGGGCCAGTTGTACAGTCTCCGGCTAGCAGCCGCTTTAAGGTCTAATCTGTAAGTAGTGCGGAAAACGTGTTGTACGAACACGTAATAACGCCTAACCAGAGAATAATCGCAGGATAACTAAACTGGTGATTCTGGCAGAGTTAGTCAAGTTAACTGGCGAATAAACTTTGACACTGGAGGGAATAGATACAGAATTAGTAATGGCAACATTTTTTGTTAGAACGAGGAAGGAGAAGAAACGGTAACATCACTTAAATTATGGAAGACTATGACGATTCCAAATTTTATACATATATATATATATATATATATATATATATATATATATATACAAACAAACATAAACACACACACAAAATTCTAGCTTTCGCAACAAACAGTTGCTTCGTCAGGAAAGAGGGAAGGAGAGGGAAAGACGAAAGGAAGTGGGTTTTAAGGGAGAGGGTAAGGAGTCATTCCAATCCCGGGAGCGGAAAGACTTACCTTAGGGGGAAAAAAGGACGGGTATACACTCGCACACACACACATATATATATATATATATATATATATATATATATATATATATATATATATATATATATATATATATATATATGATATTTCCGAACCGGGGCAATAGTAGATAGTGGCGTCCCTCAAGCGTTTGAGATAGGACGTCAAAAATTTTAAAAAAAATCGATTTTTCAAAAATTGTTTATTTTGTAATGCACATCTTTCTGAAGAGTTTGATACATAAAACATATGTGTCCGAGGAATTTGATCTTAAGTGTGCCAAAGTGCAACGCCACACCTCTTATATATATATATATATATATATATATATATATATATATATATATATATATATATATATATATATGTGCAACGCCACACCTCTTAAATATATATAAACAATTTTTGAAAATTCGATTTTTTTTAAAATTTTTGACGTCCTATCTCAAACGCTCGAGGGATGCCACTATCTACTATTGCCCCGGTTCGGAAATATCATAGATATGGGTCTGATGCGCAGAGCAGTCTTAGTTATAATAGGGAAACGGGTAGTTTCCACGTGACCTGTGTTTACATTTAGTAATTTTGCTGTTTCCTCTTTGTCTACTGCACTCACGTCAAATGAAAACAAAATTGATCTCTTTGGCCGGGAGCTGTCATGTGAATTAAAATACATTCACATAATTACGGAAGGCTAAAATACATTATTAGTTTCAGATTTTATTTTATTTCCGCCTTTCTGACAGTCAAGCATTAATTGCCATGCAGAACAATGAAGTTATTTTTATCGGTTTGCTGAAGAAATTTTGCTGGCCGGAGTGGCCGTGCGGTTCTAGGCGCTACAGTCTGGAGCCGAGCAACCGCTACGGTCGCAGGTTCGAATCCTGCCTCGGGCATGGATGTGTGTGATGTCCTTAGGTTAATTAGGTTTAATTAGTTCTAAGTTCTAGGTGACTGATGACCTCAGAAGTTAAGTCACATAGTGCTCAGAGCCATTTGAACCATTTTTTTGAAGACATTTTCTTTTATTAATCTTTTGCACTGAGGCAGTCAATATATTTGAAACAAAGGGTTTAATTTCAAACTATTGGCTAGTTTCAACTGTTCGGTGCATTTCAAGTGTACATTTTAATCTTCTAGCACATATGACATTATGCCATAACAAAGAACCAGACTTGAGATAACAAAGTACTGGTACCCAAGGAAATTTACATCCCGAAACCGCATTGAAAAGCTTAATATCAGGTCGATGCCTACTTCACTGGGAATCTGGGACTCATTTAAAAATCAGCTCTTTGATGACGAGCCATGTAGAAGAATTTATAGCCCAGAAGATCACACTTTTATGTCATTATTAAAAGATTTACTGGCACATTTGTGTGATATATCTTAAAATGTAGTACGTACATAAAAGACCAACATTATATGTGAAAGCTTAGTTTCTCTTGCAGTGTATTGGCCTTAGAGACCAATATTATATATGAAAGCTTTGTTTTTATCATAGCAACATTATATATATTAATTTAAACCATTAACTTTTCTTGTTCGTGTGTTCGCGGTACTTAACAGTGATGTTGCTATTGGCTGACTACACCACATGTCCGAAGCTCTGAATATCCACTGTCATCGGCTGGTGAGATCACGTGATATGAGCTATGACTTTCTTACAAATACGCATCGCAATCTCGATTTCAGTGCTTCGGAAAGTAACATGCGGTGTTTGGTGGAATTCGAATTTATACTTTCGTAATATGAAAATATGCAGCATACATGTTACTGCACATCAAACATCTTTCCAAAAGGTGTTTTTCCCTCTGCGTTTCGTTTTCTAAAAAGCCAGGAAATTTTACGCGCATGTATAAAACCATAACCATTCAAAGGATTGATAAGTTACACAGTTCCGAGAGAAAATATACTGTCAATTAACAGGGAAAAACTATGTTTCCACCCGGGAGAAAGTGTATTTTTAACCGGGAAATCCGGGAGAAATCTGGGAATTTTTTTCCTTGTCCGCATATACACCCTTAAACAATAATGGTCCTTATCACACTTCCCTGTGGTACTCCGGATATTACCTTTACATCTGTTGATTTAGTACTGTTAAGAGTTACGTGTTGAGTTCCATCTGCAAGAAAGTCTTGAAACCAATCACAGGTCTGCTCTGATACTCTATAAGCTCGTATTTTTTTCCATTAAACGGCAATGTAGAACTATGTCATTTGCCTTACTGAAATCAAGGAACACGCCATCAACCTGAGAGCCATTGTCCACTGCGCTGTGGACCTCATGGGGGAATAGATCGAGGTGAGTTTCACAGCATCTCTGTTTGCAGAATCCATGTTGATTTTTATAGAGGAGATGTTCATTTTCCAAAAACGTCATAATTCTTGAGCATAAAGTTTTATGAAACTTCCTGGCAGATTAAAACTGTGTGCCAGACTGAGACTCGAACTCGGGACCCTTGCCTTTCGTGGACAAGTCCTCTACCATCTGAGCTACCCAAGCATGACTCGGAACCCATCCTCACAGTTTCAATTCTGCCAGTACCTTCTCTCCTACCTTCCAAACTTCAGAGAATCCCTCCTGCGAACCTTTCAGAATTAGCACTCCTAGAAGAAAGGGTATTGTGGAGACATGGCTTAGCCACAGCCTAGGGAATATTTCCAGAATGAATTTTTCACTCTGCAGCAGAGTGTGCGCTGATATGAAACTTCCTGGTAGATTAAAACTGTGTGCCGAGCCGAGACTCAAACTCGGAATGTTTGCCTTTTGCAAGCAAGTGCTCTACCATGTGAGCTACCCAAGCACGACTTACGACCTGTTCTCTCAGCTTCAGTTTCACCAGTACCTTGTGTCCTATCTTCTGAACTTCACAGAAGCTCTCCTGTGAACCTTGCACTCCTGGAAGAAAGAATATCATGAAGGCATGGCTTAGCCACAGCCTGGGGGATGTTTCCAGAATGAAATTTTCACTCTGCAGCGGAGTGTGTGCTGATATGAAACTTCTTGGCAGAAGTTTGGATGGTAGCAGACACGTTACTGGCGGCATTGAACCTATGAGGATGGGTAGTGGGTTGTACTTGGGCAGCTCAGATGGTACAGCTATTGCCCGTGAAAGGCAAAGGTCCTGAGTTCGAATCTTCACCCGGCACAGAAAGTTTTACATCAATGCACACTCTGCTGCAGAGTGAATATTTCATTTTGAAAATGTGTTTTATATGCCCAATATAGAGCAAGGAACAGATGTGCAGCCATAATATAGTATCAGTCAAGAATAGTGATATGTGCTCCATTCAGAACAATGAACAGACTGAATGACATATTATGCATTCTGGCACACAGGAAAACTGCATCCTGTGATAAACAGTGCCACTTCTCAGCAAATTAACCTTTTAAAATTTAAAAGAAATAGCCAGTAGAACATGTAAAGAAAAAAATTAATAACCATTAAACATGAAACTAAATTTCTGAAACCGATATTGGACAAATAGAAAATTGTAAACTTAAATACCTTGGACAGAAAATACAAGGAAATAGCATGGAAAAAGCTGCTACTGAAGAAGGGATACATAAAATGCAAAGGGCTTGTGCGAAAACTAAAGACCTTTACAATAAAAATGTCTGTCTACAAATGCAACACCAAGACATTACAATATAGTAATGAAGCCAGAATATATGTAAGTGCATGTCTATCATTGCACTATAATCCAGATCAATTTAAAATACTGGGAAGATGAATCATTAGCAAAATATTAGGCACACAAAAAATTATGGAAGGCTGGAAATTATGAATTAGTGTTAAAATTTATTGATAAATAGGTAATATGTCAAAAATAATGAGGAAAAGAAGTTCAGCTGGCAGTCTGAGGCAGTGATGAGGCCCTGTTTCTAGCCATGCATATGCCCAAACATGTGTGCCCAGATGGAGATGTATCCTTCAGAGGGTGTAACTGTTCCTACTTCTATGAATGGTGGGTGCTAGAGATCATTGTAGATCATTATTGCACTGTTAAGAGAATAAAAAAGAAGACAGTGCTAAATTGATACATTTGGATGTTAACAGTTTTTTCCTTCTGTTTTAAATGTTCACCCAAAACATGTGGCCATACCTTTAAAAGACAGGATGAAACAGAGCTGTGGTAATATGCTTGTTTCCATTCTGGATGGAAACCCGTTGAAAGGGGGATGTGAACTGCAGTCCATTATTGTTGACAAGGGTTTTGTTGGGCTCCTTCAATAGAAGAATCAGTAATGAGGGTGTTAGTGGTATTATCAATGATTGTCTGTTGCATTTTGATGACATGTGGGAAATGAGAATAATTGTCTGTTAAAATCAACCACATGGTCCCATGGAATGAACCCACAAAATCTTCAGGTGCACAATCCCATGGCTGGGTAGGTGTAGACCCACGTCTGGGGGGGGGGCTTGAGATGATGCAGGTTGTTGCTTTTGACAAGTTTGACATTGTTGAGCCATATACACAATATCCTCATAAACTCATAGCTAAATGTCATCAGGCATGATTATTTGTTCTCGAAATGTCCTAGTAGGACTTACGCAGGAGTGCTGAACCTCTGGAATCACCACTCAGCACTGACAGTCATTTTGATTCATCAATAGGATGCCTTTTAGAAAATGAAAAGCAGGGCTTCATGAAAAGAAACAATTAATTTCTGGGCAAGCTGTCAAAGGAAGGGCCTGTAGTCAGCCAGTTGTGCAAACTGGCAAAGGTATATCAAGGACTGATCCTTATGGCTGACTGCTGTGACATGCCTCGAAGCAATGGGAAAACCTTCTACTGTCTGTTCCAGTTGTGAATCAGTGTGAAAGTGAAGAGTTTCTTGTTTATCACAGTCCTTATCAACATCCATAGGGAACCATAGTATTTTTGCTTTTGCGTTCTGGGTTGATGTGTGGTAATAAATGGAATACTGATAATTTGATATAAAAAGTGCCCAGTTTGGAAACCTGAGAAGTCCAGTAAGGCATTACTGATATGGGGCTAAATATCAGCAACAGTGGCTCATGATACGTGACCAGATGAAATTTGTTACCATATAAGAAAATGCAGATCTTCTGGGTTGATGTGTGGTAATAAATGGAATACTGATAATTTGATATAAAAAGTGCCCAGTTTGGAAACCTCTGAGAAGTCCAGTAAGGCATCACTGATATGGGGCTAAATATCAGCAACAGTGGCTCATGATACGTGACCAGATGAAATTTGTTACCATACAAGAAAATGCAGATCTTCTGGACACCACTTGCCAGTACCTGCTTCTCTATCTGGTAATAATTTTCTTGTGCTGTAGTGAATGTATTAGAGGCTAATGCAATAGACCATTTTGAACCATGTGGGTACTTGTGTGATAGAACAGCCCCAACACTATGTCTGTGGCCAACATTAGAGGTAAATGTGGCTAATACAAGGTCATGAAAGAAGCAGTTTGGAGAAATTTCTTCAGCTTAAGAAATGCTTGGTGACAACCTGTGGGCCATTGGAAAGGGACCTCTTTTCCCTGAAACTGATTCAACTATTGAGCTATTGTTGCAATTTGAGGAATAACTCAGATAATATGTAACCTTGTCCATAAAGACCTGTGGTTACCTTACCTTGTTCATCGTTGGAATATGAGAAATGGCTGGCACATTCCCTGATGTCAGTTTAAGGGCTTTCCACCTAAGAATATATCGTACATATGAGCTCTGTTCAAATAATTTCAGAATTTTGTCCACAAAATTTGTCTACACTTATCTTTTACTTATTGTGCATGGTCTCCTTCGAAATACTCTCCCCCAACATTGATACACTGCGCCCAGTGCCACTTCCACTTCTGGAAGCAGCGTTGGTGCACCTCTTGCTCACCTCTTGCTAGATCGTGTGAAGTGCTGTCAGCGAGTTTTCTATCATATCGTCTATTGCAAATCTTCATCCTTTCAATTTGGTTTTCAACTTAGGAAATAAAAAAAGTCCACAGGGGCCAGGTGTGGAGAGTATGGATGATGAGGCAGCACAGTGATTTCGTTTGTGTGCTGAATGTGCAAGTGTGTTATTGTAATGCAAGAGCCATGAATTGTCTCGCCACGTTTCAGGCCATTTCCTTCCCACATTTTCTTGCAGGCATTACAACATGCCCTGATAGTACCATCAATTAACAATTTGTCCCTTTTCCATGAATCCATGATGAACTAATCCTTCAAAGTCAAAGGAAACTATCAGCATGGTTTTGACATTTGACCTGACCTGACAAGGTTCCTTTGATCTTGGAGAACCATTCCCCACCCATTATGAAGATTGAACCTTAGTCTGAACATCATAACTGTAGACCACGTCTCATCATGAGTTATGATTCTCTTAAGAAACATCTCATTCTCATTTGCACGCTCCAGAAGCTCCTCACAGATTGCGAGGTGAATGTCTTTCTGATCTTGACTCATGAACTGTGCATCAAACTTGGTGGCAACATGATGCATTCAGGATGTCATGACATGATCCAACTGAAATGTTCCATTCTTCTGCAATATCTCAGACAGTCTTTGATTGGCATGCACAGCTTCGTCGATGTTCCTGACATGAGCTGTTGGTCGTCTTTAACTTGGGTCCAGCCATTTTTAAGCTGTGTGACTAATGTGTGACACTGAGTACAACTTAAGCACTCATCATCATTTGTTGTGCCTCTGTAAAGGTTTTCTTGAGTTTCATGTAAAATTTAATGCAAAAGCATTGCTCCTCTAGCTATGCCATCTTAAAACTCTCAAAATGTGTGACAACATTCTGCTGAGTGCAGCACTGAACTATACCTAACAGACATACAACAATGAAACTTCTTGCAGTTAGACATTAAACACAGGCATGTTCAGGGATGCCAAATGCATTACACTCCGACACACCATTGGCACGAAATTACGAATGTTCCGTAATTTTTTGAACAGTCCTCATACTTAACAGAAGACTGAAAGAAGGAGAATTTTGACAACTTACTCTTTAATATGGTTTTCAAAAGAACTGAAAATACTGCTGGAGATTTGATGCATGCTGCATCTGACGTATTCCTGTCATTACTATACCATCCAGATAATTGACACATTGTACATTGTTGGCCATAGTTTATTCTAGAAATTTCTGAAATATTGCTAGTGAGCTAGCTGTAGTGACCCGCAGCCACCTATTGTGTGTGTGTGTGTGTGTGTGTGTGTGTGTGTGTGTGTGTGTGTGTGTGTGCATCTACAGGTACATTTTTACTAATGCCATGACAGAGCTGCAGGACATAGTTCATTTACACTGTGACTAAATAGTTGTGTTGAAAGATAACATTTTATACTGATGGAGCCCAAAAAGAGTATTTAATGCCAGGATGACTTTGGAAATCTCATCCAAAGGAAGTGGAAAATAAGCTTCTAACTGATTTATATTAGAGAAATTCTGACCCCCAGGCAGTTTCAAAATTAATTCATCAGAACATGGAAGAGGATATGATTCCACAATCGATGAGGTGTGTACAGTATTGTTTGAAATCTCCACAAAGGTGTAATGCATGACCTGGTTTCCAAACATAGACTAAAGATGATGCCCATCTGCCATAAGGAATCTGTGAAAAGCACTTTCAGCTCCTCTAAGTGATGCAATTAAACTCTGACCTCATCCTCGAAATGTACAGAAATGTAAAAATGTGTATTTAATAAAACTAAAAAGAGTTGTATCCTATGACTACAATATCAGTGAGCCACAACTGGATTCAGTGAATTTATACAAAAACTTGGGCATAACAATTTGTGGAGATACAGGAAAATGCAGTCTGTTTACTGTGTTACGTTTAAGCCTTTCAGAACTATGCCTTATTTGGGTACGCTATCATAACATGAAGAATGATTAATATTAGGAACACAATTATTATTTTTTGAAATCACCAGAGGGGTTGATCGTTTTAAATTAATGTATGATGGTGGTAAATATTACTAGCCAGAGATGACGCATGTATATTCGATTGTTTATTGGTAGATCTTACACTCAGTGCTATTGCCAAAAACTAGTTACTGAATTTGGTGAGTAAATATTTTGATGTGTCATAATTTTTGTCAGTTAGTGTCCTGGAACCTATGTTTATTCATGTTTTAATCATTGTGATGGTTGTGTTTGTGTTAATCTTGCAGCATTTTGTTTTTTTTCTGCATGATAGATATGTTTCACTTTATTTGATAACACACTGGTTAATTTTCAAAGACTGTTGCCAAGGCAATTTTAACTCTTGTTTACAGCTTCTTCTCTGACTTAGACAATGCTCTCTCTTTCTTATAGGATGGGTTTTAATCTCGTGTGTTTTCCATTCATTGTCCTTACTTCTGTTTAAATTTCCGGTGTTTATTTTAAGTGGAAACAATAGTTAAAGTACTGTATGAATATTTACTAAACCCATCTGCTCATCACTTTTTATTCTCATTTGACTATCATTGTCAGATAAAACACATATCTGAATATGTTTTAACCTGAAAACAAGTTGACAATAGCTATTGAGATGCAGCCTGAAATTCTGTAGAAAGTATTGAAAGCTATGCATTATTGATTCTCATCCTCTACAACTTTCTTCATCTCCTAAAAATATTTTCCATCTGTGTGGTGACACAGGGTTATCTTTTCTCTGCTCTTCTTATCCTCTTCAGTTTTTTCCCTATTTCTCTTCATAATGCTCTTTCCTTAATCATTTCACACAATTTTTCCAGGACAAGAACTTAAGAGCAGGAAAACACCTAGCATTTAGTAAATTATGTGAGGTCATTTTCAAAGAGATTTTTAACACATTATTCATACTGTTCTGCTGTGCATTCACTAAATGCAGAATGTTATATCATGAGGTACAGTACATTACATGTCACAGACACTGCACAGATATTTTGGTTCATCTGAGGCTGTGCTTGGTCAGGGGCTTCTAAAACCTCATGAGGCAGACAAACAGCAACTCATAATCACACAGTACCAAACTTAGTAATAGGATGTGAATTGAAAATCTGGACTTATCAAATCACCAGTTACTCAGTGACATATATTCATAACTAGCTAACATTACTCTTTCATGTAAGTTACTGAGATGTATTTAAGGCAAATAGTATGCTTACAACAAATTTAATTTGTAACATAGGATGTCAAGTGGAAAGACATAGCCTATTTCTTTCACCTTCCTTGGCCAGTCCAATTACTACTCCTCTGGTAATTGGGTCATTCCATATCAAATCACCCAATAAAAAATAAATTTTACACCCACCTCCTTAGATTTTCATGAAATTTGGCTCAAATGGTTCTAATACCATCCTGACAACACCTGCAATTTTTTTTGCTGTATCTCTTACAGTTTTTTTTTTATAAATTTTTAAAGTTTTTATGTTTTGCGTTTTCTGTACCTTGGGAAATGGTCAATTTAATTTGTATTCAAAACTTTAAATTTGCTTATCTTAAAAACTCTTTTAGATAACATCATGAATTTTTGCAGCAAGTTTATTTATTATACGTATTTGAAGATAAAAATGATGCTATTAAAATATATTAATATTTTCTATGAAAAAAAATATATATATGTATTTTTTTTCTTTTTTTTAACGGATGTTTTGTTTTATAAGAATTGCAATATCTAGAGTCTCAGACCTGATAGAATGCTCAAATTTGTTTTAATTTACTCTTAAACATATAGGCTACTTGATAAAACAAAAATAATGATGGCTTTTTAACATGTTTATTAATTATAGTAGATTACATTAGAATTATGTATAACCCAACTGATTGCTTGAAACATTGAATTTTTTGAGTAATTTTGTCTTTTTAATAAACATTAATGCTGATTCAAACTGTTTTTCCACTTCATCCAAGAGCTTTCAGTTCTTTTGATACAGTCTTTTTTGAAGTAATACATTCTCCCAGTGCTGCTTGATTGAGGTGCGTCTACTACACAGACTATGTGCTCCAAAGGCACTATGCATGAATCTTCTCTTTCAGGCCAATAAAATGATGCAGCTGGTCCTGAAGGATGTAGAAATAGAATTTCTGCATCTTCTTCATCATTGAATATTGTTTTTACCAGTCCAAAGTACCAGTTACCATCATAATTTGCAGCCACATAGCTATTTACGGATGGTTCAACACGAACCCAATCAGAAGAAGAATGGAAAGAAAAGACTAAGGAGGGTTTTACACTATCTGTAGTCCTTCTAATTTCAAGGTTGTTTGTTGGAAGTGGTTTGAAGTTATGAAAACTTCTAGTTCCAGGAATGGTTCGGGTTGCTGAAAAACGTTTTTCTAGTTTTAACCGTAGCAAATCAGCTTCTTTTTTGTCAATAAAGTGAAAATGAATGTTTTCAATATTTTTTTCACAAAACTTGTACACATAGATTGCTGTCATGATTTGTTCTTCGTCTGAAAGCTGTAGACTGGCTTTCCTTAAAATTCTTTTAATAGTTCCTCCTAGGCCATCACAAATTGACTTCCCATGACTTGTTGCAAAAAAAGAGTGTTGGGCCTTCAAATTAAAGTCTCTCAAGTGTTCAGTCAAGTTTTTAAAACTGTTTCTATTTTTGTACTGCCCAGCACAACCATCTGTAAAGTAGTGAACTGAGTCAATGTCAGTATGATGTAATGACAGCCACTTTGTAATTTCTTTTTGTACAAAGTTAACAAAACCAGTGTCATGTTCTTGGTCGTCACTAATAAAACAGTGGTTGGAAACAAAAACATTGTTTTCCTCATTTCTTAGAAAAACTCCAACTGGGTGTAGAGTACAACCACCTCTATTCCAGTGGTAACTTTGAATCTCATTTTGTATAACAAAGGAATAATTTTCACTGAAATCCATCACAATAATTGCTGTTTTGGGTGGTGGGTCTTCTTTCAATCTTTTAAAGGCTGCAGGGTGGGATTTTGCTATAAACGAGTCCGGGGTGAGCTTTTCCAATGACCTAACTAATAAAGAAATGTAGTCTTCAACACTGATAGACTGTTTGATCATTTCTGCCCTGTCTGTGTTAACCCACTGACTGATTACAATTTCTTCTTCTAAATCATAATCTTCACTTAGTTTTTCAGTTAAGTACTCAGTTAGTGCAGTATTTGCAGGACAGCTGTCGCAATGATGTAGCATGCAGTTTTGGTTTTCCGTGTTGCACACAAGCATCTTAATTAGGTCTTTATAAGATTCTTCAATTTTCACAGCATCCAGTAATAGTTTAACATTCTGGTGGATACTGCATACACATACAGTGTGTGTGCCTGCAGCACCAACAAGGATACACCATTTAGGTCTCAAGAAACAAAATTTTGAAAATCCTACTTCTACCTCGGGATTCTCCCATTTGAAAGAATAATAGAGTTCTCTCAAGTTACACAAAATGAGTCTTTTTTGCATGTACACATTTTTTTGAACACTTACTTTGTCTTTTGTTCCAGGTAGCACTCTGGAACTTTCATCCTTTTCATAAAAATCTGTTACAAGTCTTACTGTATTTTCAGAAAGAGTTTTACCTTTTTTTGGACCAGGAGTTTCCAAAATACCCTTTTCAGATTTTAGCTTTCTAGCTTGTCGCACCATGTACTCACATTAAATTCTTTCATCACTTTATTTCGACTCCAAGAATCCGGAGCCAAGGTCAGAATCTGGATTTTTCTAGACCTCCCAACAGATGAAATCTTCTTTTATAAGAGAAATCATTACATCAAAATCCTTTGCTTTCTCAACCACACTTTTATCTTCTTCGTCATCATCAGAACTTGGTGCATCATATTTTAATGCTTTTGAAACCGCCTTTTTTGCAGTCTTTTCAATACTGCTAACCTTCCTTTTAAAATAAGACTCTTTACTTTGTTCTGACAAGCCATGAAGCTTTATCGGTGTTAAACCTAAATAATCAATAGCAATGTTTGTTTGTACGAGGGATTCATTTCTGGATTCCAATGATTCTAATTCAACCATGACTTCATCATCTGTTTCACTTTCATTGACTTCAACTCTTAATTTTTCCTCACAAAAGTTACGGCATGTTGAGCAAAGCTTTTGTCCAGGTTTTATGCTAATATTTTTTGTCAGTAATTGTTTAGAAAGATCCAAGCCTACACTTCTCAACGATTTTTTGATGGGCTTTTTGTGTTTTTTTAGTGGGTCTACACATGTTGTTTGATACTTTTCAAAAACATTTAAAAAGTAGTAGCTGTGGTGCCAACATATATTCTTAAATTCACACAGATTAATTCCAGATCGTAAGTGGATCAAATCTTTTTCTTCCTCACTCAATTCTGATACCGGTTGTAACTTTTTTGAAGGTGTGTAGGTTGTTTGGAAACAGTCGGATTTTTTAAATAACCCTACACTACAGGTTTGAATATCTGACATACTGATTTCACTTTTGGTCTGATTACTGTTCTGGTTACTTTTATAGGATATTGGAAAAGAATCTCTGTAAACTAAGTAACAGTACTTAATGAGAGTTCGAATAAACTTAATAAAATACTATCCAAGCACTATTTAACACTGTAATAATTTTTTACTTCAAAACACAGGAGTAACAATACAAAATCCAAGTGTACATTGTTACTCCAAGAAGACAAAAACTTATTTTCGGTCTCTAAGTCACTTGGTATTTTTTATTTTTAAAATATAATTAATATTATTTTAAAAATTAGATAACTATTAAACAGGTTAAAAAGCCAACATAATTTTTCTTTTATCTAATAGCCTATACAATTAAGAGTATTTTAAAACAAATTTGAGCTTTCTATCAGGTCTGAGACTCTAGATATTGCAGTTTTTGTAAAACTAAACATCCGTTAGCTAAAAAAAAATAAAAAACTTGAAAATTTTTTTCATTTGGAAAAATTTAATATATCTTTATGGTAATTTTTTTTAACATTTAGATATAATACACAAACTTATTCCAAAATTTCGTACTGATATCTTGAGTATTCTTTAATATACAAATTTTTTTAGTTGTGAGGACACGTTTAAGTTACAGTTTCCGACTGCTGAAACAACGCCAAATCTAAAAACTTTAAAAATTTATAAAAAAAACTATAAGAGATAGAGCAAAAAAATTTTACAAGTGCTTTCAAGATGATAAAAGAAGTAATTGTACCAAGTTTCATCAAAATCTGACATGGTTGGTGTCAAGGCCTGGGTGACTTGACATGGAATGACCCAATTATTGTTTACATTAAACCGTAAAGTTCCTTCTCTCATATAAACATTGCTCCATAAGAAATGCAAACAAAGTAAGAATAATTTATGGGGACTGTCTTTGAAGGCTTTACTGGATATTTTGATCTCACTAAGTCATTTTTAGAAAGAAATGGTCATGAAATGTTTGCTCCATACAATTTCCTGTGTATTGAATGAATGGTAGTTGTCCCACTGGTTTTGTAGCTGTTTCATGCATGTTGTATCATAATTATGATTTGTTTCAGTGTTATTTTCTTTTCAAAATGGTAAAAATTAAGATGTGTTGCTTTTTTCACACAGATTGTGCGTGTGCTACGTGGTCAAGGTGATCAATGGGACAACCGTGCGCGTGCACGGGGAGTAACAGCATCTTTCTCTCTTAATGGTATTGGATTGATGCCGGAAGAGACTCCAGATCTGTACCAGGAAAATGAGGAACTGAAGGTAGCTTTAGCAAGGACAAGATTACACAGAGTGCCAGTGCATGTGCACAGTAATGTTAGTGACATGTCACAAAGGCGTGTTCACAACTTCACTGTATCTACTGCACTACTTACCTACAACACATAACAGAAATTAATAATGATGCTTACTCTGACTCAAAGCTCTTTACAATATTTATTGGTAAAATAAAACATTTGTGTTTGCAGCTCCCTGCTGAAAACTATCAGTTAATCAAAAGATAGAAAAATGAGGAGGGTGATGTGAAACATAAGAAAGGCAAAGCATTTTATTATTGCTGAAAAAGAAAATTTTATTTTACACTATGACCGTTATTTTAATACTTTGTTGCATAGCTCCCTTACATTTTGAGTAGTAGGTAAATATATGTAAATCAGAGTATTGTTAGAGATGATATGATGATGCAAACATGTTCTTCATACTTAAAATAAAACAATGACAATATTTCATCACCATGAGGTAAAATATTTTCTCATTCTTACCATAAAAACATGCATTATAAATCTGAATGCACATAATCATAAAGTTTCTGATGTTGTTTTATGAACAATATTCATTCTTTTGTTTAGCAATAAATTAGAAATTCATTAACTTCATGCAGTATCTGTTGAGCTGATTTCACTCACATGGTGAATGACAAATTGTTACTTGCACAAATCCAGATTACAAAGCATCCTTTATAATAGACTAGCAGTAACGGTGCATAAATGTTTAGACATATTATTTGTCTTGCATACATACATGAAGAGCTGCGTGACGCGCATACACACACACACACACACACACAAACTCGTTTTGCATATATTGAATGCCAGAACTTGTCATCTATTAGCTTATTAATATTAATTTCATAGCCAAAGCAAAGAAAAAATATTTTAAATTATCTTTAGTCATCTGTAGACTTTTACTTGAAGTTATTCATTTATCATTAATTAAACAATTAATGAGATCTCCCTTGCTTGCTGAACTGTAGATCTTAAAATGAGACTGATTATCACTGTATTACTCAATTTATATATATCAACTGCAGGATTAAAACTGAAATGCAGAAGATTTTCCATTTGTGGAATGAGTGACCATAGCCAGCAGGATGTAAAATGAGTACATGATTTTTCTGTTCAAAGACACTGATTAAAAAAGAGAACTACATGTCTAGATTGTAGCTTATTATTAGATACATTAATATGAACTGGTCTCAGGGCCTTTAGGAAATACTGTTATTACAATACTGCACTGATCTTTTGAGAAGACAAAAAAATGGCTAAGATTTCTTTCTGATGTGATACATAGAGGGACCTAAAATAGAAAATGAAGAAAGTGTTTGAATTTATAAGGTACACTGACTGCCAAAAATAAAGACTGCAAAACACAACTGTCGAAAGAATGTGCTGCAAAATGAAATATGAAAATAGATGAGGTGTGCTGTTTGAGGTTTTCCCAATGTAGTAACTGCTTGAAAGTTTCTCAAATGTTGTTTTCCCAATGTAGTAACAGCTTTAAAATTTCTCAAATGTAGGACCTGAAATTGTGGAAACTGCAAATCCTTCAAATAACTGTCCACTAATCATCTTCAGGAGCAACTGTGGCTATTTATAATGGCAAGCCAGTTTATATGTTGGCTCAGCAGAAAAGTGCATGTAGCAGAAGAAGGGAGTGAATTTAAAATGATCAAAAGAGATCTAGATTCCCAAAGACCTCAAATGGAAAATGAGCTACAGACTACGCACTGTATGGTATGCAAATCCTGGCCATAAGTCATGGATGAAAGAATATGCTGTTCACTAGCATTCTGGCTTCAAACGTATGTTTTTGTCAGGTTCTTTTCTCTTTGGCTGACATTCTCTTAGCACTACCACTGCTGTTTCCTATGTGTTGGTGGGTGGAAAACATGTATCTCTGCTGATTAAGTTGTTTGTTATACCTGTATCTAGTGTTCCTTTAATGATAAAGTCCTTGGAGGTTGGGACTAATGAGAGAATTTGTGACTTAATTTCTGTCTTGAATGACACACTGTCAACATATAGCAGAAAAACAGTCTTCGGTTGGTGTGTCATTCAATATCAGCAGGTGTTTCGAAAACCACTTCCATCCTATGTGAGCACAAAAGATGCTGGCCTCAGTCAGTGTGGAAAATCATACATGGGCAGACATGCCACAATGTTAGACTGATGCAATAACATAGACAACACAGCAAAATACATCAGCAAGAAATATCCACTGCTGTGGACCACTGTCTAAATGAGGGACACAAAATGGACTATGCAGAGACCAAGATCCTCTCACTGCCTAAACCTCCATCGTTAAAGAAACACACAAAATACATATAGCAAATTACTGTAATCACCAGAGCCATGAGATTTCATTTCACCAAATCCTGACAACCAGCATTGGTACCATGGCTAAACACTAGCAGATTTTCTAAGCCCGTATGTTGGGAACCATGACTTGCAGCTGTGCATCCCATGCCATGCAGGGTAGAATCTATGATGCCTTTCTCTTGCAGGTGCTCTGGATGACATTAAATCCCCTCCTATCCTCCTCATGTCAGTGTTTCTGTAGTGAGGTTGCATTTCAATTGACTCACCTCTAATAATCCTAAAGATAAGGTGCTGTCTCAGAATATTGTTTATATTAAATGGCAATATTGCTCTTCTAAATTCTTGTACATTTCATCTTCTAAGATATAATCTGCCTCCACTTTCCTGTTCTTAAACATCTAGTAATGACAAAATTCTCACTTGACTTTCATTACTCACTGGCCAGATTCCTATGTTTTTGTCATTCAGATATCTTTGTTTCATCATGTATTTCAGGGATTTGCAACCATGACTAAACAAACATTTCTTATTTGGTCATGTATCTTAGTATCATCATAAATCTCATACTGAATATGCCATAGCAGCCTCATTCACAATAAATATCAATAGAGTAGTCCGAGAAATACAAATTATTGAGTTCTTATGAGAAATATTCTGGTAGACAACACAGGAATGCCATCATAATCTAGGTAGCTACATTGTCCAGGACAGCAGGCAACAAATAAAAACATAGATGTAAAAATTTACATGATGTGTGTAAGTTGCCTGACAGTGTAGCTCACAGTTTTATTTGAATATATCATTCTAAATAGAATTTTAAGGAACAGATATGGAAATATTTGGTGGCATAACAACTTATTGTGTGTATTTAAGCATCTGCCTTTCTTGTGGCTTTTTTAAAATTTTGTTTTCTGGCTTTTACTCTTAACAATGCTTCATTCTTCTGATGTGAACTGGTATTCTGTTGATAGTATTCTCCCTTGACATTTGTAGGGAGACCAGAGAAGGGCAATAAATGATCTTTCAAGTATATTCATGACAGTCATTGTGTACTACATATTATCTTTTATGAGTCACATTTATAGTCCTCTTTGATGCAAAACTTCTGCATATCTTAGAGGATGATGTTTTATGGGTTTACATGTCCATCTGTTATTGCTAAAATTCATCATATTCATAATGTGTGACTGGATACTCATATTTTCTGCTAGTACTGTGACAGTTGTCTGCATATGTCTTTCGATTAGTACTTGCACAACTTGGATTTTAATATATTTGCAACCCTATGTTATGTGTTGTATTTCACAAAACTGTTACGTGTGAAATATTTACTTTCAGAATTTCACTGTTTACTCAACTTCAGTAGACTCTTCAGCATGAGAGTAACAGTTGCTCCTCTTTTTTTCGATCATCAGGCTAGACTCTGGTAGTTATCAAATCAGTTGTAATGTATGTAAATCTGCTAGCTTTCATTCCTGTTGTCATTCATGGTAAAATCTTCTGGTTGACTGGCCACCATATTCTTTTTCAGAGTTCTTCACCAAAACTTAATGTTTCACAGCCTCTGCTGGAATCTTCCTCAGGTGTCTTCTGTTGTTCCCTGAACAGTTGAAAACCAGTGCCATGTCCACTTATGAAAGGATGTTTCCCTGTGCTTTTCCAAACAAATGTATTGAAGAGGAATGTGATGTGAATTAATTACCCAAAAGATTTTACCTTTAATTTTAATCTACTTTATTTAGACTTACCAAACAAAAGCGCTGGCAGGTCGATAGACACACAAACAAACACAAATATACACACAAAATTCAAGCTTTCGCAACAAACTGTTGCCTCATCAGGAAAGAGGGAAGGAGAGGGAAAGACGAAAGGATGTGGGTTTTAAGGGACAGGGTAAGGAGTCATTCCAATCCCGGGAGCGGAAAGACTTACCTTAGGGGGAAAAAAGGACAGGTATACACTCGCACACACACACATATCCATCCACACATATAGACACAAGCAGACATATTTAAAGACAAAGAGTTTGGGCAGAGATGTCAGTCGAGGCGGAAGTGAAGAGGCAAAGATGATGTTGAATAACAGGTGAGGTATGAGTGGCGGCAACTTGAAATTAGCGGAGATTGAGGTATGTGTGTGTGTGCGAGTGTATACCCATCCTTTTTTCCCCCTAAGGTAAATCTTTCCGCTCCAGGGATTGGAATGACTCCTTACCCTCTCCCTTAAAACCCACATCCTTTCGTCTTTCCCTCTCCTTCCCTCTTTCCTGATGAGGCAACAGTTTGTTGCGAAAGCTAGAATTTTGTGTGTATGTTTGTGTTTGTTTGTGTGTCTGTCGACCTGGCAGCACTTTCATTTGGTAAGTCACATCATCTTTGTTGTTAGATAAATTTTTCCTACGTGGAATGTTCCCCTCTATTATATATATCTAAAAACAAAGATGATTTTTAGATATATTTTTCCTACGTGGAATGTTTCCCTCTATATATATATAAAAAAACAAAGATGATGTGACTTACCAAATGAAAGTGCTGGCAGGTCGACAGACACACAAACAAACACAAACATACACACAAAATTCAAGCTTTCGCAACAAACTGTTGCCTCACCAGGAAAGAGGGAAGGAGAGGGAAAGACGAAAGGATGTGGGTTTCAAGGGAGAGGGCAAGGAGTCATTCCAATCCCGGGAGCGGAAAGACCCACCTTAGGGGGAAAAAAGGACAGGCACACACTCACACACACACACACATCCATCCACACATATACAGAGACGTAAGTGTGTCTGCATATGTGTGGATGGACACGCGTGTGTGCGCGAGTGCACACCCATCCTTCCCTCCCCCCAAGGCAAGTCCCCCCGCTCCCGGGACCGGAACGACTCCTCACCCCCTCCCCCAAAACCCACATCCCCTTGTCCCTCCCCCCCCCCCCCCCCCGACGAGGCAACAGCTTGCCGCGAAAGCCCGAATCCCGTGTGCGTGCCCGCGTCCGCTTGTGCGTCTATCGACCCGCCAGCGCCCCCACTCGGTAAGTCACATCATCCTTGTTTCATATATATATATATATATATATAAAAACAAAGATGATGTGACTTACCAAACGAAAGTGCTGGCAGGTCGACAGACACACAAACAAACACAAACTCACACACAAAATTCAAGCCTTCGCAACAAACCGCCGCCCCACCAGGAAAGAGGGAAGGAGAGGGAAAGACGAAACGATGCGGGTCCCAAGGGAGAGGGCAAGGAGCCACTCTAATCCCGGGAGCGGAAAGACCCACCCTAGGGGGAAAAAAAGGACGGGCACACACTCGCACAAACACACACATCCATCCACACATATACAGACACAAGCAGACATATATATATATATATATATATATATATATATATATATATATATATATATATATATGATCTTACATAATTATGAAATATTCTGTTCTTTATTTAAATAAATTGTGTGACAGAAGTAATTTACGAGTGAAGTACACCTTAAGATGGATGACAATGTGCAGTATGGTTGTATACTAAATTTTACACATAGTCTGAACACATTTCAGTTTCTTTAAGTAACTAAGCTTGCAGGTCGCTTTTATCTTTATTACATGTACAGTGTGCTTTTGGGAAATATTACATTTTGAAGTTATCTCTGGCAGCATAGGATGCAGCAATAAAAGTAGTTCATAAAGTCTTGAGGTTTCAGAAACACAAGCATTTTAATGAGGCACTAACATGATGAATGAAAGTGGGATACATGCTACACGGAAAAATAAGTCACTGCCAATATTATTTAACAAAATAAACTCAACAAATGATATGAAGAGATAACAACAGGGAAACATTTTTGGGAGGATTGGGATGCAGTCAAAATGAACAGCAATTTGAAGATTTCTGAATTTTTTATTTCTGTTTTCATTTAATTGTTACCAATAACTACCTTGATGTTTAACTGAACAGAAATGCCTTACAAGTAACATAGTAGTACATGAATCGCACTTCGTATTTAAACCATGCTTGCTTTTAGCAGTACACAATTTTTCAAGTGAGAGATTAAAAATCTTGCCTTAATTGTAGCTGCAGAGCTTACCTCCATGAATGGTGGCCATGTGAAAATTGCTTTTGAGTATTGGTAGTTGCTTGATGTCTCTTGCTTGGACTTGTATGACATGCTTTACCTCTTGAAAAAATGCAATGCATGTATTTATTACCAGAAAGTTATTGGTTTTCCCTGTTTGATTATCTATTTAACATGCCGACTGCTATGAGACTGCTGGAAGACATGCTACAGTCTCATGCATGATTCCATGTGTCTACCGGTGACCGTGTGCTCGAATCTGTTTAATACAGTGTATAGTGCAGTACTGTGCATTAATTTTTATATCTTGATTGAGTTGATACTGGTGTACAAAAAATCAGGTACAATGTCTTGTTCAATATTTGCACATTGTTTTTTTGGAATTTACACACCTCTCAAAAGTATACTGTACTAAACAGAGTTGAGTATGTGGCCACTGATGGGCATACGGTATCAGGTGTGAACCCCTGCTGAGTCTGCAGGTTGTCCCATGGTGATCAACATGTTAATCAGGCTTCTGTGTGTAATGAGGAGTTGAAATTATGCAGTTAAATGGCATTAGTGATGCTATATTGCAATTCAAAGATAATGGTTTCTTATTTGCTACTTTCACCTATTCCACTGTATAGGTATATGCCAAATATATATATTTTTTGGTTCTGCTTACTGTTGGAAGTACTTTGATTGTTATTTATAGAATTGGTTTTCTTAGAAACATAGAATTTTATGTATCTGGGATGAAGGAATGGGAATCTTTTGTATAGTGGACATTAACTGAATCATGAGAAAATAGTTACTTCATGCACTGCAAACACTAGCATTGCCTGCAGGGGTCAAAGTGATCATAGTAATTAATGTACAGGTAAATCACTGCAGGTCACACACTGTTTGACTGATTTTACTAGTTTCACTTATCAGATGTGAACATCCTCAAATATTTGTTACCCTAGTGCCAATGCATTACATTTTTTAAAGCACCACTTGGCAACATCACCAAGATGTTGCTAAACTGTGTTTTATGTCTCTGATATGTTGGCACCAGGGCAATGGATATCTAAGGATGCCCACATCTGATGTGAAACTAGTCAGATAAATTAAAAAAAAAAAAAATTGCAACCTTTGGTAGTTTATCGGTGCATTAAACACTTAGTAATCATCCAGAACAATACTACAGATACATTTAATGTTCTATAGCTTTACAAACAGTTTCCAAGTATCATTCTTTCATGCTATACAAAACTGTAAGTTATAGTGTGTTTGTGGGGCTGATTATCTTAGAAATCATGTAACATCCCCAGTTTATGTGCAGCCTTGTTCAGATGCATGTAAGTTTGCAAGTTCTAACATGTATAGGAAACTTTGTGTTTCAAATTTGATGAGAGGAACACTCATGTACTGTACATATGAGTGATACAACATATATGTTGCATGATGAAATTTCTATACTTTGATATATAAAAGTATGTTATTGGCAGGCATATACTGAAGCTTTCTTTGGCAAGTTTACCCCATTTATCTCAATATGTATTACAATGAGACTGTGGTGAAATATTTCTCCTGCTCATGAATAAGACAACAGTATTTTGAAGCTGTAAAAGTTACAGGATGCATCTTCATAACTGGACTTGTTGCTTCTCATTACTCATTTACCATCAAATCATCACATAAACAAGCTGTTGTATTCTCACTTTTGGAGTACTAATGTTATCAGGATTATTACTACAATGGAAAATGCATTCATACATAATTGAGTTACTTGATCAATTTTGGGGATCAGGCAGTATAAAAATGCCAGTAAAAATTTACTGTTTTTGTTCTTTTACACACTGTGACAGATTTTTAGTTGTTAATCGCATTCCGCAGGAAGAGATTCAGAAGCTGGCTGCTCAGATTGAATTTATGAAGATCGTTCATATGGAGATGAACAACAGGCACTTAAAGCCTAAACCTGGTGGCTACTTCAATGCTGCCAGTACAGCAGTGACTTTGCAGAGTCCATTGGGAAAAACATCTGGATTTGTTGTGGGCAAGAGCTCTGGAGCTGAGGAAAGCTGCATTGTCTCAGCTACTGATGGTGCTAGTGAACGTGTCTGACTAGTAGTCAATAGTGAAGAAGTGTGGTTGTGACAGGAAACCATTTATGGACATATTCTCTTGCTACCCATTTTATCTTTGCTGTGGAAATCCCTTGTTTGCAAATGTGGCTGTGGAATGTTTTCTGACCTTCATTCTGCTGCATCCCCTGCTGTGAAGTATAGCATGCTGACAGTTTTTTAATTTTGCAAAAAAGTATGACTTCTACTTTTTCTCTCCCAGTGTGCAAAACTATACCTCAAGCTTTCTGTTTATTTATTTTGTTCATTTACGTATGCTGATGCAAAGTGAAAGCTGTAATGTCAAGTGATTGTACCTTAGAACTACAAAACTTCTACACCTTTTACTATCACTTCTTACTGCAATAAATAGTGCTAGGACCGGATGTACATCTATCACATCAGAAAACATGAAATTGACATTCCCTTTTTTTTTATTCTGTCTGTGATCTATAACATGTTTTTCCTGATGGTGATTTTACACCACTGAGATGAAACATTACATAATCTTATTTGCAATAAACATCAAACACCTTTTTGTTCAAAAGACACCACAGTACTTGTTTTTGATGAATCCTTGAGTGTTACATTTTTCTTTGGGTGCACCACATTACATTTTAATTTGTTTAGTGTTAATTTTGTAGCTTTAGGAAACCATAGCATTTTGATAATAACAGAATGGCAGCATGTCGATCAGAATTGGAAAGTGCATAATTTCCTTAATAATTTTGATTTCAACTGAACATGGAGAGTTTTGTAATGTCATTATAATAGTGTAATTATTTATTTTATTGATTATTTGATATACCTTTCCACATAAACTTTTATTATTAACACTGCAAAATCTAGTTATGGAGATGGATACTGGTGAAAACTGTGCTCCACTACAGGACTTAATAAATATTACAGGGATGAATTCCATTCCACAGACTTCGAAAAGGTCAGAAATACCATTTAAAGTTTCATTTTTGTGTCAAAAATCTGAGTCCATGTGCATCAGTTCAGAAAATGGTTTCCAGTAAAATGTTAAGTGATTCTAACAACCACAATTCTTTACTATTGGCATATGTATTTGAAGAATGTGTGTCAGTGTAAAATAACTTTAAATAAATTTTATGTAATCTTCCTTAGAAATTAATATTCTACATAAAGAAAACATTGATTATTTAATGATTTAATGTTCTATAAAAAAGACTGTGCTTTGAGTGAACACTTAAAAATAATACTTGTGCTGGTAGTAACCCTGAAAAAAATTATTTTATGTACCAATTTCATTATTAAAAGGATAAAACTATAGGGTTTGATGGCTGTTTTACTTGCAGATTGGGACCAACAGCAAATGTGAATATTTGATGCCTTATGTTTATATTTTTAAGTTCATTGTAAACCACTGCATGGGCATGATTTATACACCACACAAGTGTTTTACCCCCTTTACATGTAATTTGTTTGGGGAACTCGCATGTCTGACTTTTGTATTCTTAAATCATAAAAATATGAAACATTTAAATAAAAACACAGTTTTGTTTACAACAGCAAGACTCTTGCAGGTGACTAATGCATCACATTTTGTGGTACTAACAGTGTTTCTTTATGATGTCTCAAAGAAACACTGAACAGTCCATTTCAATACTTTAACTTCTATAGTTAAGCCTGTGAATCGCAAAGCAAACGTTGTATGCTTTAGTTACCTAAAAAGAACTAGTGACTGTATCATGACTAACTCATTAACCAGTACTAAGTGAAGAAATATGATCATCCCAATATATCTCTTTCACTTATGTTATCTAATGGTTTAGGGCAGAATCAGCTATTCATATTAGTAAATTTAGTTTCATTATTTTTGTTTTTGACACAAATGTCAACACTCATGTTAAAACCTGCATTAAGGATTGCTATCATATTAGGCAATGCATAAACAAGTATTACTAGAATTCCTGGAATTGGTTAAATTGTGGTGACAGATTGACTGATTTTTATTTTCTCCCATTTGACAAAGGTGTGTGCTTGTAATAAAGGACAAGTCAGATAATAATATGTTTCAAGTAATCAGCTTATGTTTGCCTTTGAGACTGATTAACTTTATTTCATTGGGATCTTTAATGTGGCTACAAATATAGTTTATTGATGGTTTTGCAACTGACTATCAGGTTCCGTCACATTTATTATTAAGGTAGATGTCAAAAATTTGTTGATTTTGAATATTAAAAGTTTATTTAATGGTGATGTGACATGAGTTCCCAATTATAAAATTAATTTTTGACTTTGTAATATGTTTTAATTTACTAGTGTACACAAGAAAATTATAAATATTTCTATGCGTTTCCAAATAAGTACGAAGACATGCTTTATTTATAGCTTTATCAATTAATAACATGAAATTCTTCTCAGGAATATTCAACTTTTAATTTTAGGTAGTATGAAAGATACAGTAAGGCAGCTGACATATCGACAGTTTAACAAAAGGAAAATTCACTCAAAAATCTATAGAATTATGACTGAATTGCTGATTGTCTGTACCTTCAGGAAGTGAAATTTTAGTACTGCTGATACACACATATGAAAGTTCATACACAGTCCCAAAATTTTGAACAAATAGTTCTTTCCATGCAAAGGAAAGAGGGATAGGTGGGGGAAGGTTGGAAAGGAAGGCCAGGTCTCTCAGACTGCAGGGTGAAAGGGACCCATCTTTGTCTCTATTGATAGTGATGTCTCAGTGACATTGCCTTCATTTTTAACTATTGACTTCAGTTTAACCTATCGCCACCCCTATCTCCTTCTTCTGCAAGGAAGGAACTATTAGTACTAAACACTAGGACAGTGTACACTTTTCTCACTACCTGTGCCACTACTGAAATTTCAGCTCCTGAAGTTATGTAATGGCCAGCAGTCCTGTCTCATAATTTTATGACATATCAACATTTAAATGCATAAGTTGATGCACTTGTGTGTTCCATATGTAAAACCAGTGGAGTTATGTTGACTTTAGGAAAATGGTAATACCTGCTTTAGTAATTGTAAGTATCAGTAAAACAGAAGAAAACCTGTAGTCATGTCAAGAGCTTTGGACAACCAGATGTTTCTTTCCTCTGGGTAAAGAGACCTTTACATTTCTTAAAACCTCTAAGACTGGTATACATGACACGGGAGTGCAGAGAACATTAATAGTGACAAAATAGTAAACAAATATTTCTTTTAAATAACAATACAAAAATAGCCATCATTATATTTATATGACAGTGGAAAACCCCATGTGGAAGTATCGAGCAGCGAACAGGCACACGAAAAGGTATAGATTATTGTACCTAAACTGTAATTCCACAGTGACAATGAAATCTGTGATCCAACTTTGAATGAATGTATAACAGGTTACAGTGAAACACTTTAGAGCTACGGTGATGAATTCCTACAGAAAAATTGTTAGAATGTGTTGTACAAAACAGCTTAAAATCTACACCAGAAAATGTAAAAACTGTGCAGTTTTGAGACTTCAAGTGTTGTATAACTGTGGGATCTTTAAGCACAACATGCAGCTAAATAAAATGTATTTCAGTCAGTGTATTTTTAATGAGTGATTGTCTTTTCTGCTACACAATCTATGGGAGTGCTTGTTGTCATTTTATAAAACCTAAAAATTTACTTTTGCCTCCTATCTAAGACTCTAATCAATGGTGATCTGGTGTTAATGTTTTGTATTTTTCACTGTATTTGTATTAAAGATGATATTTCAAGTTGCATGCCAGTTAACCTGAAAACTGTAGCTTCAGGGAATATTAAGATTTGAAAATTTATTAAAAATTGTAAATGAAGAAACTCTGATACTGAAGACTCCCAAAGGTTCCTTCACCACTCTGGGGAATAAGTGTAGAGTGCAATAAGGAACCTAACCTAACTTAACCTTATACTTTTCTTAAACCATGGAAAACCTGAAATGTAATAATAACAGTTGTGTACTTATGAATGTGCGTGTATCTGCAAAAAACTCAGTCTGATAGCTTAGTCTACTCTCAGTTGTCCTGTCTGCTGCTCAATGCCAGCTCTACATGAGGAAAAGTTACACTTTTCTTACATTTTTGAACTTGTATCAGCCCAGTTTGAAAAATAAGTTGTTATTGCATTAATGAAATGACACAAATTTCTGAGAAGAAGTTCATTTTTGTAACAATTAATTACTAAGTCAAGTTTTTTTGTGAAGAAAGCTTAAACAAAGGATATACAAATCTATCACTTGTTTTACCCATTCCTGAACCCATTCTTCCCTCATACTTTACTGAGACAGATGGCTAATGAAATAAAATGGTTGGTCCTATATAAATCATGAAATTTACATAACTGTGTGACTGCTGTTACTGTATGTGTTGACAAGAATGTTTATTTATTCCACTCCTTTCATAAATAAATGTATGAAAATACCTGTATGTATCTTACATTATTTCTTGAACAAGTTAGCTCTCACTGATACATATAGTTTCCTAAGTATTATCTGTACGATTCTTGTGGTGTGGCACTTCAAATTTGGTAGCGTAAACTTTTTATTAATAAATGTCCATACAGGAAAGCTTACCTATTTTTATGCAGTAACACCTAACCATGTATGTAGAAAACAGAGGTGTGCCACTATGTAATTGTAAAGATAGATTGGCATAAGGGAATTGTGTCTTCATAATGAGTTTGCTCATATGTCATTTGATTTACCTCATGTGAAAATAGCATTTATGTGTACACTGATGTCTGATGAGTAAATTTCATATTTTAATTTATGACCTGTAAGATACTTTAATGTGTGGTGCTTATCAGTGTGAACTGAATTCTATCCAATAGACATTAGCAAATATTTCGTAGTTACATGTGTTTATACTTCTAAGTGTATTTTGTAGTTCTAATCAGACAGCTGCTGCTGGAAAATTATTTATTTGACTAACATAGGTAACCAACATACTGATTCATATTCTTGCAATTCATCTAATTGTTATAATACACACGAAGAACGCATTTCAAGTAACAAACAACTGATAGCTCAAATTTCAAGCAGCTTCTCTGGTAGTTCCTCCTCCCATACAGTACATCATACTTAGTAACAAAGGACATTACCATATTATTGCAATACATGTTGCATGGTAAGACACATTTTGGTTAATTTTATGTACAGTGTTTCATTGTTTTCATTGCATGGTCCATATATTTTAATTTATCATATTCAGTTTGCTCAGAGCACATTTCCTGAACTTAGTTTTGTTGTAGTACAAAATACCATTTCATATAGATATTATAAAGCTGAACTGCTATAAATAAGCATAGATACTTGAAGATGGCAGATCTGATGGGAAGAACATTACAGTGATCACAAGCATCTGTATTTTCAGCTAAGTTAATCTCTGGATTTCGTGAGAACTTTTGTGCTGTGTTGCATGTTGTGCCTCAGCAAATGGCCATTTCCTTCTGCTGATGTTGTGATAATGTACTTACTATGAAAAACAATTAGTGAAACAAAAATGTTTTGTTTAATCTTCCATCATTTCTTATGTTGTCAAACTAGTTAATGATTTGATGAAAAGTATCATATATGTGGATAGCATAATTTTTACACGAAAGTGTAATTCATAAATCTCACTCCAACATTACTGAAGTACATCTAACTATAAATGAACAGTTTACCAATATGGAAGTTACATGAACATTGCTGCAAGATGTAGTAGTGCATTCTAGTGTGTCAGCGATAAAAGTGGTTATGTACAAGTGTTTAGTGCAATTTATTAAGCTTCACCAGACAGCATTTGAATCACACAATTAGCTGACTGTGTGTCTAAGTACACATTTGATGTGTGTTCAAAATATATGACTAACTTCAAAGGCCATGAAAGACCTGGAGTAATTTCAGGAATATATGCCAAATTTGTGTTTTGCTTAATCAAGAGGTGAGGGACCCATGAAATACATTGATTCTGGGAACCTGATTCTCAGTTACACTGAGTGCCAGAAATGCTTATCCCTCCCTGTCTACAAAGAAATAAAGTGTCTCTACCTTGTAATACTGTATGTAGTGAGTGAAGTTTTGTCCTGTTTTCATTCTGTGACTTCTCTCATAAGATGGACTGTAGCACTGTGTATCCGTTTACACAAAATAGAAAATATTCTAGAAAATATAACATGGTCTAGTTACAAATATTTCAGTCCAGGAAACATTTAACTGTTTTTCGTTGTTTTTCACTCTGTACATGAATTACGAGTTGACTGGAGTATTTCAAAGGCACTGATACTGTTTCAAATAAAGTAGTTAAAATGTACTTATCGTATGTGCAAAGCAAATTAGGTCTTTTTGGCATAGACAAGATAACAATATAAAACGCACAGTTCTGTGGCTCTTATTTTCTTTTCCAGTCTGTGATGGTCAATAAAAATTAAATCAGAGATGTAACACACAATCTGCTAGGTCTCAGTACATCAACTTTGGGATTAAACGTTTTTGTTCTAAAATGAGAGAGCAAGTAATATGATACAAATTCATATTTCTATCTCAGAATGAGTGCAAGCACCAGTATGCTTTTATGTTTCTTTGTCTGTTCAGGACTTCTTTAGGACGAAAGAAAAACCCTGCCTGTCAGAAAATTATGCGTATTCTCTTCCAGGACTTCTAAAATAATTTTTAATTTTAGTAGTATTAAATTAATTCAGTTCACACTTTTGTGAAAAGGATATCGTAAAGTGGGCCATAATTATTCAAATATGACCCAGCACACATTACTCCTGCTATTCTAATTTAAGCACATCATCAAGTGCTAGTATTAGAACGATTGATTCCACATCCTTCACTGGTGTACTTCATAGTGGTAGCTATGAGATATTATGTATGTGTATATGGCAGATAGTTACAACTACTACTGAAAGAAACTTTACATAGGACTGAACAGATACATGAACAAGCAGATATTTGATTTCTATAGTTAAAACATGTACATCAGTAATGTATAATATATATACCTTGAAACAAAGTAATTCCAGTAATTAATACTTACGTTCTGCACCACTGTTAGTAATTGGATAAATCTCAGTCATAATTCTTTGCAATGAAGTAAGCAGACAGTTTGCAACACACAGTTTAAAATATTTAAATGATACATTTATGAATAAACAGTTAAACGAATTGGGATTTTCTCTTAAGTGGGACAGTAGAAATGACTAATATTGAAGAAACAATTTTAGTAACAAATAGGGGATTGATAGAATTGTAAATATACATTTGTTGCATGGAATATAATGGCTAGTTGTGTACAGTAAGGCACATGTAGGTGAAAAATAAGTAGGAGGTTTTTGTCCCTAGAAAGTCGAGTACTGGCATTTGCTTTGAAGATGCTTTAAGGAATGTAGAGTGTATCCATATGATAGTGATTAGCACTTAAATGCTTGGGAGAAGCATCTGTCTGAATGAGCCCCAAACATTTATGTTATACAGACTTCTCTCACATTTTGGTGCTAAAATTTAGTCTTTAAGTAATGAGTGGCATAATTCTTGAAATGATTTTACCTCATTTATCTCATGGTGATATATGAAGAGGAGGGCCCAATCCTCCTGTGCACTTCATGTCATTCTGAATTCTATGATCATATGCATTTATATAATATAACCAGAATTTGATAGTCTTAGACTGTGCAGGTGCATGTTAACAGTAATAGACTTGCATCAACTTTGATGTACATCTACACTAAAATTACAGAATTTTCTTGTAATGGCATTTTGATTGGTGTACAATAGTAATATGCTGTTTCTGCACTTGCTTTCTTTGCTGTGCCAACAAGATTTGATAGGTGTACAGCAAATTATTACCTCTGTCTTGTTGTACAGTGAAACAAAACACACTTTTTTATAAAATTATGTATTTTTTAGTGTTTCAACCACTCATAATTTGCTATTAACCAGGGACTTTCAGTAAATTCACATTAAATAGTATTCTTATGTTTAAAATTATGTGATATTTGATATTTTGATTTATCTTACATTGATAAAGTTGTGATTAATAGCACTAAAATAAATCAAAATGCTGCAGTTAGCTAGCAAGATCTTCACAGCCTCTTCATTGTTTTCACTTGATCGCATTTCTGGAAATGTATTTATAAGACAGACACACATGGTGATCTAAGTAAGCAGGTAGTGATAGCTATAGATGTTAAGCTTGTGGCATGATGTGGTTTTACAATTAAATATTCAACTTACGTAATGTGTAATTTAACATTTGTACTTAGTCATCTACTGAAATATCAGAGACATAATCATTAAAAGAATAATGAGTGTATGGTGTTATGTACGTTTAGGTGTACTTGTTAAATGCCTGTTATATAAATCATGACACTATAGGAATAGTATCTGCTTGTTCAGTGAGAAAAAGTTTAAATAGAGGGATCATAATAATAATATATATGAGAAACTATCAGCCTCGATTACAGTAAGGAAACCAACCTTTACCTTGATTTCAGCCCAAATAATTGAGCCTTCTTCAGAAGATATACCTGAATCTTTAATTTGTCTAAGAGGGCATGGTCTAGAAATAAAAACTAAAACAGTTCTGAAGTGGAAAGTTTAAGAAATAAACACCAATTTAAGGAAATCGCAATAACAAAAACTCTATATGTTGTATGTACAGAAGTACACATACTATTTTATGCTGAATATGGCATGTACTTGCTTAATAATATGGAATTGAAAATGCTGTCTTTTTTTAGATGATAATCAAGTTTGTGGTAAATTCCAGGTTCTCCATTACAATAATTCAAAATACAGAAAGGGAAGTTGTATAGCAATGTGATACCTCTTGGCCTACATAGCAATGAAATTCCTGCATAGTGCTATACTGTTCACATATTCCATTTATTACAGCATATCACTTTATATTACGTGCAAATGTAGGGAAATGCTAGAAACTTCGGACTGTCATAATATCTTTGAGTTTTCTGAACCTGAAGAGAAAAATGAATAAAAGAAGAAACATTTTATGGTAGGAGAAACATATAATGAGAAACAGTCATTTGCACTTGAGATCAAGTGAAAAATTTGACAAAAAGGAACACTGCCTCTCCACAAGCTCTGTCATCCCTATAATCTGAGCTATTATTCCATTAGTTCCTTCATTTTCCCTGCTGCTAAATTTATTATTTTCTGTTCATTTAGATTATCAAAATAAATTCTGAAATAATAAAATTTCTTACACTTTGGTGAGCATCACTCCTGTATCATATTTCAGAGCCTCTCTGAGCATTTTTGTGCACAATACAAACTTAGATTTTTAACAATAATTCCTAGTTTTGTATGCTTCTTACTATTTTTTGTAATAAAGACAGGGTTCTCTGCTGATGTATGAAAGGAGCTATTAAAGGGAAGACAACTACAAATTTAAAAGAAACACTGTATAACCATTGTATTATCGCAGCCAAATGACATGTTTACATCAGAAACCCTATCAATGAGGTCTAAACAAAACAAATTTCAGATAATGGAAACACTAGATAAAATGCAAATACTGAAACAAATAAAGACAGTAGTTCACTGTAGAAGGAAGTGTTGAACATTCAGTAGGCATTTAAATGAGGAATTTCAACACTCCAGTTCATCTTATGAACTTCCTTTGTCTCTCAAGAACACATTCTTAAGAGGTGAGCTACCACATTCAAAATTTCTTATTTATGCACTTATCTGACACCCAATGCTTTCATTACAAGATGAGTGACTGTCCTTACTCCTTCCACACATTAGATAGTTTATCAGTGAGGTTTGACTGAGAAAGAAACAGATCTTCACCATTTGATTAAATAATTAGCAGGAATATGTTGACAAATACCACACAAAATTTTAAGACTTTTAGGTGTTTTACTAGATCTTTAAATGTCACTCAAAAGAAAAATATTCCACTAATCTCACCATGATTATAAAAATATGAGGAAATGACAAGAACGTTCAAATATTAAAGCTATGAAATGTAAATTGTATATTGACCTGCCACCTTTTCCTGTACAGTTACTATAGAAAACAGTAGCTAATTATAGTTTTGTATAAATAATTTTGTTCATAATTTCGTACACTTGCTAGTCATCCAGATATTACATGAACTACTTAGTTCTTACCAGTAACCTCTGTAAATGTTTGGGCTATCTTTCAGGGTCCGTCTACTGGTTATAGAAAGAAAAAAACATCAGAAGAGTAGAGAAAGTTACTTTGCAGACTCTGTTTAACTTCTATATGTCATACTCAGAAATTTTCATGTATTGAGACAGAATGTTCAGCAGTATCACAAAACCATAATTCCATTGCAGCAAATAATGGAACAATATCTAAGAAATAAGTATTAATTATTTGTCGAGACTACTGGCTCTAATTCCAAAATCATAATGAGCTACAAAAGAATTGAAAGAAACAAAGACAACTAGATGATAGTTGTTCTAAAAATATCTTGCAGAATTTACTCAATACTCATTCTTTGGACTTATAGACTATCACTCTCTGTCACAACCACGAGGTTGTTGTACTAATGTCCAAGCCTACTGTCATATACCACAAGATGATGTGCACAGGCCTTGGATGATACTACTCGCATGTTTAGTTTGAATTACAGCTTTCACATGGAAATACCATTATTCTGACAGGGGGCAGTGTATACACATATTTCTGCAACTTCAAATTGATTTGGTTAATGAACTTTTAATGTATGGCTTTCGCTGCCAAGCACAGGACATTAAATTACTTATATTTGTTAACGGGTAGTAAGACCAACAGTTCTTCTATCCCTCCAGCATACATGCTAGAGGTGTGAAACAGTATCAAAAATATACAAATAATTTACAGAAAAATCAGTGTAAGCTTTGCATAGTGCTACAGTTCCTTTGTATGTTTATGTCCTCCAGTAGTGAAATGGACAATTGCTGAAAATATAATGATTACATGTAAAATATTATACATATTATCGCACTGAAATAAATGTCTGAAGATACATTAGACATTATTGTATGACTGGTGCATATAGCTGATAGTTAATTTCTGTATAGATGTATTTTCATTAACTGTTAATGTTTGGAAGATAGATTAAAGTTGTAATATAATATGCATGCTGTGGAGATTTAAAATCTGTTCTATTTATTTTGTTATTAATGTATTTTATTATAAAAGACAAATATGCAAGCAACAGCTGAATGAATGTGTACATACATATTTATTTATTCCCAGAAAATTTATTATGTTGTGAGATGTAAAATGTTTAATAAAAATTTAATAAATGAAGTAAATAAAACTGGCATTTTGAGTGTTTCGATTATATTCTTGCTACAGAGCCTCCTCTTCATTCATCTATATCTACATATACTTCTATACTCTGTAAACAACTGTGAAGTGTGTGGCAGAAAGTATGTCCCACTGTATAGCTCCCAAGTGAGACACATACATCTCTCATCAAGAAAAACTAGTGTAGAGTTATTATAATAAACTGCTAACTTGAAGGCTGTATCAGTTTTCTTCACAATAGCTAGTCACACCAATAATAGATCCTGCACGGACTGTGTAACGTGAAGAGGAACCATGAAGTTATTAGAATTCATTTCCTATATGCAGAGGAGTGCCAGTGGCAGGTTTTCCTTCTGCATGCCACTGAATAATTATCATTCAAGCAAGAGTGTTAGCTAGATCAAAGAGCTCATGTTTTTAAATTGTTTCACAAATGACTGGTAATTTTTGTAGTTGTCTTTTATGACAAATCAAGGTTTCATCAAGAACAAGTTGTGTGTTATGTGTTGTGGTCCAGAAACCAGGTAACAATCAAGCTAGGCAAAGACTACTTCATCACTATAACTGAAGCAAGCAAAACTTGAAAGTAATGTTGGTATATTTATTCAGAATTCTCTATTTCTTTGCCTTAAAAATTCTCAAAATCATTTCAGGCAACTATAATTACATTCAGATATCCATTACATATCACTGAAAATTAAAAATAATGGAATTCACTTGGTGTATCAGGATATAAAATAAGATAAATCTTAATCTAAAGGCAGTATGTCAATTGAAAGGTATAAAGGTAAAGCAGTTATCAACTCAAAGGCTAGTTAAATTACAACAGTACCTTACTAGGCATGGAGGTTGTATGACTTTGACTTTCTCTGACCTCTGAACAGACTTACCTGACCGTTTATAGAGGGACCTAAAATTTAATGTGGACTCTTAATTATGATGCTATTAAACATTTTCCATGTTATCAAACACTGCCAGAGGTGGAAGAGTGATATGTAAAAGATAAAAATCATAGCACTGAAGGGAGTCAAACTCAAGGCCTTTGGATTCATAGTATTCAGTTTCCCATAGACCCATCAGAAGTTAGAAATATGGTTTAATGAACTACATTTATGAAGTAAAAAAATTACAATCTGGCCATCAGAAGTGACTGAGGGCAAAGAGAGCAAACAACAGTTAAATATAACAGAGTCTTAATCCTTTACAGGGAGACGTATAGCTATTAAAATATGTTTTCCCTCTCTACGTTTTGAGGATAGGGCTTTAGTTTACCAAAATTGTTAAGTTATTCAGAAATGAACTGATAGCTAATATATGTGTGAAGCAAGAAGTCAAATAGGGCACTGAACAACACCCCAAAAGGTCATAATTAAAAAATCTTCCTTTATTCCTGTAATAGAAAATGAAAGATTTGATTTGTGTTAAGTATACAGAAAAGTGGGGAAGAAATGCAAAAAAATTGCAAATTTGTATGGATGCAATTCCATGAGAGATGTACGAGGAGCAACAGTAAAATAACCACATAGTGTAACAGCCAGATTCAATTTCCTGGTGGGCTATGTTACATGTGTAGTGGTTACTGTGCATGTGTCACTATGTTCAAGAAAAAAGATCTGTAGAAGAAGATTGACATGATAAGTTTTATTCAATAACTTTACCCAACAACAAAGCATTTTACCATAAACTGACTGTGTGCATCTCAGTACTTCATCTCTCGTATGTAGTTATCTTTCATCAAACATACTTTGTGTAGAAGTAAGGGACCCATTAAGGGGGAAATAAAGGTTAAATATTATTCATGACATGGGAAATACCAGGGTGGGCCCAACAGAACAAAACTAGGTGTTCCAAAAACTTCTACAGGAATGTATGCTGTTTTGATGAGCGCACACCCACACACACCCACACCCATATATATATATATATATATATATATATATATATAAACAAAGATGATGTGACCTACCAAACGAAAGCGCTGGCACGTCGATAGACACACAAACAAACACAAACATACACACAAAATTCAAGCTTTCGCAACAAACTGTTGCCTCATCAGGAAAGAGGGAAGGAGAGGGAAAGACGAAAGGATGTGGGTTTTAAGGGAGAGGGTAAGGAGTCATTCCAATCCCGGGAGCGGAAAGACTTACCTTAGGGGGAAAAGTTGACAGGTATACACTCGCACACACACACATATCCATCCACACATTACAGACACAAGCAGACATATTTAAAGTTTGGGCAGAGATGTCAGTCGAGGCGGAAGTGAAGAGGCAAAGATGATGTTGAATGACAGGTGAGGTATGAGTGGCGGCAACTTGAAATTAGCGGAGATTGAGGCCTGGTGGGTAACGGGAAGAGAGGATATATTGAAGAGCAAGTTCCCATCTCCGGAGTTCGGATAGGTTGGTGTTGGTGGGAAGTATCCAGATAACCCAGACGGTGTAACACTGTGCCAAGATGTGCTGGCCGTGCACCAAGGCATGTTTAGCCACAGGGTGATCCTCATTACCAACAAACACTGTCTGCCTGTGTCCATTCATGCGAATGGACAGTTTGTTGCTGGTCATTCCCACATAGAATGCATCACAGTGCAGGCAGGTCAGTTGGTAGATCACGTGGGTGCTTTCACACGTGGCTCTGCCTTTGATCGTGTACACCTTCCGGGTTACAGGACTGGAGTAGGTGGTGGTGGGAGGGTGCATGGGACAGGTTTTACACCGGGGGCGGTTACAAGGGTAGGAGCCAGAGGGTAGGGAAGGTGGTTTGGGGATTTCATAGGGATGAACTAAGAGGTTACGAAGGTTAGGTGGACGGCGGAAAGACACTCTTGGTGGAGTGGGGAGGATTTCATGAAGGATGGATCTCATTTCAGGGCAGGATTTGAGGAAGTCATATCCCTGCTGGAGAGCCACATTCAGAATCTGATCCAGTCCCGGAAAGTATCCTGTCACAAGTGGGGCACTTTTATGGTTCTTCTGTGGGAGGTTCTGGGTTTGAGAGGATGAGGAAGTGGCTCTGGTTATTTGCTTCTGTACCAGGTCGGGAGGGTAGTTGCGGGATGCGAAAGCTGTTGTCAGGTTGTTGGTGTGATGCTTCAGGGATTCCGGACTGGAGCAGATTCGTTTGCCACGAAGACCTAGGCTGTAGGGAAGGGACTGTTTGATGTGGAATGGATGGCAGCTGTCGTAATGGAGGTACTGTTGCTTGTTGGTGGGTTTGATGTGGACGGACGTGTGAAGCTGGCCATTGGACAGGTGGAGGTCAACATCAAGGAAAGTGGCATGGGATTTGGAGTAGGACCAGGTGAATCTGATGGAACCAAAGGAGTTGAGGTTGGAGAGGAAATTCTGGAATTCTTCTTCACTGTGAGTCCAGATCATGAAGATGTCATCAATAAATCTGTACCAAACTTTGGGTTGGCAGGCCTGGGTAACCAAGAAGGCTTCCTCTAAGCGACCCATGAATAGGTTGGCGTATGAGTGGGCCATCCTGGTACCCATGGCTGTTCCCTTTAATTGTTGGTATGTCTGGCCTTCAAAAGTGAAGAAGTTGTGGGTCAGGATGAAGCTGGCTAAGGTAATGAGGAAAGAGGTTTTAGGTAGGGTGGCAGTTGACCGGCGTGAAAGGAAGTGCTCCATCGCAGCGAGGCCCTGGACGTGCGGGATATTTGTGTATAGGGAAGTGGCATCAATGGTTACACGGATGGTTTCCGGGGGTAACGGATTGGGTAGGGATTCCAGGCGTTCGAGGAAGTGGTTGGTGTCTTTGATGAAGGATGGGAGACTGCATGTAATGGGTTGAAGGTGTTGATCTACGTAGGCAGAGATACGTTCGGTGGGGGCTTGGTAACCAGCTACAATGGGGCGGCCAGGATGACTGGGTTTGTGAATTTTAGGAAGAAGGTAGAAGGTAGGGGTGCGGGGTGTTGGTGGGGTCAGGAGGTTGATGGAGTCAGGTGAAAGGTTTTGTAGGGGGCCTAAGGTTCTGAGGATTCCTTGAAGCTCTGCCTGGACATCAGGAATGGGATTACTTTGGCAAACTTTGTATGTGGTGTTGTCTGAAAGCTGACGCAGTCCCTCAGCCACATACTCCCGACGATCAAGTACCACGGTCGTGGAACCCTTGTCCGCCGGAAGGATGACGATGGACCGGTCAGCCTTCAGATCACGGATAGCCTGGGCTTCAGCAGTGGTGATGTTGGGAGTAGGATTAAGGTTTTTTAAGAAGGATTGAGAGGCAAGGCTGGAAGTCAGAAATTCCTGGAAGGTTTGGAAAGGGTGATTTTGAGGAAGAGGAGGTGGGTCCCGCTGTGACGGAGGACGGAACTGTTCCAGGCAGGGTTCAATTTGGATAGTGTCTTGGGGAGTTGGATCATTAGGAGTAGGATTAGGATCATTTTTCTTCGTGGCAAAGTGATACTTCCAGCAGAGAGTACGAGTGTAGGACAGTAAATCTTTGACGAGGGCTGTTTGGTTGAATCTGGGAGTGGTGCTGAAGGTGAGGCCTTTGGATAGGACAGAGGTTTCGGATTGGGAGAGAGGTTTGGAGGAAAGGTTAACTACTGAATTAGGGTGTTGTGGTTCCAGATTGTGTTGATTGGAATTTTGAGGTTTTGGAGGGAGTGGAGCTGGAAGTGGGAGGTTGAGTAGATGGGAGAGACTGGGTTTGTGTGCAATGAGAGGAGGTTGAGGTTTGCTGGAAAGGTTGTGAAGGGTGAGTGAGTTGCCTTTCCGGAGGTGGGAAACCAGGAGATTGGATAGTTTTTTGAGGTGAAGGGTGGCATGTTGTTCTAATTTGCGGTTGGCCTGTAGGAGGATGCTCTGAACAGCCGGTGTGGAAGTGGGAGAGGAAAGATTGAGGACTTTTATTAAGGATAGGAGTTGACAGGTGTGTTCATTGGCTGAGTTGATGTGTAGGTGAAGGATTAGGTGGGTGAGGGCAATGGATTGTTCAGTTTGGAACTGGTATAAGGACTGATGGAAAGAAGGGTTGCAGCCAGAGATGGGAATTTTAAGTGTGAGGCCTTTGGGGGTAATGCCAAATGTCAGACAAGCCTGAGAAAATAAAATATGCGAGCGTAATCTGGCTAGGGTGAAGGCATGTTTGCGGAGGGAATGTAAATAAAACTTAATGGGGTCGTTGTGGGGGTGTTGTGAGGGTGCCATGGTATTGTAACATGAGGTTGAGATGAAAATGAAAATAACTGGAGAAAGTAAATGGAGATCTGTTGTGAAAAAAGGTGAAAAAGTGTTGGTTAAAGTTGGGCTATGTTGATCCTGTGGTGAATAGAGAACGATGTGCACATAGGTTAGGTGGTTGTGTTGCCGCCAAAACACGTTAAAGGATGGAGAGATTCGGGAAAATTTCGAAAAAACGGCGTGTAAATGTGTTAAAAGAGTGGTTTTGTGATGGCAGATTATGGAAATGAGGCTAACAATAGTCTGGCTAAGAAATAATGGCGTGAAAACCTGTGGGAAGCGGCTAAAAATTATCAGTGATGTGGGAAGAACGGAAATGGAAATAAAGCGAAAGTTATCAGAACTAGACGAAAAGGTTGTTTAATAGCTGAAATGAACTGTTTGTGGACTAGAAACGGTGGATTTCATAGCTGCGGTAGTGTTGAAAACGGAAAAAAATTTTTGGTTATGCTTTGGAAGTGGGTGACGCATTATTGAGTCTATATAGGCAGGATAAAATTGTATAGTAGATTACGGTAAAAAGGAGAAGGTGTATACAAAGTGAAACTACTGGCACAAACAAAAAGAGAAAATAAGATGACAGAAAAGGTTTCGAAATACAACAGTGACAATAACAAACTTAATTGTTGGGTTCAAATTAATGATATAAATTAATAGAGGGAAACATTCCACGTGGGAAAAATATATCTAAAAACAAAGATGATGTGACTTACCAAACGAAAGCGCTGGCACGTCGATAGACACACAAACAAACACAAACATACACACAAAATTCAAGCTTTCGCAACAAACTGTTGCCTCATCAGGAAAGAGGGAAGGAGAGGGAAAGACGAAAGGATGTGGGTTTTAAGGGAGAGGGTAAGGAGTCATTCCAATCCCGGGAGCGGAAAGGCTTACCTTAGGGGGATAAAAGGACAGGTATACACTCGCGCACACACACATATCCATCCACACATTACAGACACAAGCAGACATATTTAACGTTTGGGCAGAGATGTCAGTCGAGGCAGAAGTGAAGAGGCAAAGATGATGTTGAATGACAGGTGAGGTATGAGTGGCGGCAACTTGAAATTAGCGGAGATTGAGGCCTGGTGGGTAACGGAAAGAGAGGATATATTGAAGAGAAAGTTCCCATCTCCGGAGTTCGGATAGGTTGGTGTTGGTGGGAAGTATCCAGATAACCCAGACGGTGTAACACTGTGCCAAGATGTGCTGGCCGTGCACCCAGGCATGTTTAGCCACAGGGTGATCCTCATTACCAACAAACACTGTCTGCCTGTGTCCATTCATGCGAATGGACAGTTTGTTGCTGGTCATTCCCACATAGAATGCATCACAGTGCAGGCAGGTCAGTTGGTAGATCACGTGGGTGCTTTCACACATGGCTCTGCCTTTGATCGTGTACACCTTCCGGGTTACAGGACTGGAGTAGGTGGTGGTGGGAGGGTGCATGGGACAGGTTTTACACCGGGGGCAGTTACAAGGGGAGGAGCCAGAGGGTAGGGAAGGTGGTTTGGGGATTTCATAGGGATAACCTCTTAGTTCATCTTCGTGGCAAACGAATCTGCTCCAGTCCGGAATCCCTGAAGCATTACACCAACAACCTGACAACAGCTTTCGCATCCCGCAACTACCCTCCCGACCTGGTACAGAAGCAAATAACCAGAGCCACTTCCTCATCCTCTCAAACCCAGAACCTCCCACAGAAGAACCATAAAAGTGCCCCACTTGTGACAGGATACTTTCCGGGACTGGATCAGATTCTGAATGTGGCTCTCCAGCAGGGATATGACTTCCTCAAATCCTGCCCTGAAATGAGATCCATCCTTCATGAAATCCTCCCCACTCCACCAAGAGTGTCTTTCCGCCGTCCACCTAACCTTCGTAATCTCTTAGTTCATCCCTATGAAATCCCCAAACCACCTTCCGTACCCTCTGGCTCCTACCCTTGTAACCGCCCCCAGTGTAAAACCTGTCCCATGCACCCTCCCACCACCACCTACTCCAGTCCTGTAACCCGGAAGGTGTACACGATCAAAGGCAGAGCCACGTGTGAAAGCACCCACGTGATCTACCAACTGACCTGCCTGCACTGTGATGCATTCTATGTGGGAATGACCATCAACAAACTGTCCATTCGCATGAATGGACACAGGCAGACAGTGTTTGTTGGTAATGAGGATCACCCTGTGGCTAAACATGCCTTGGTGCACGGCCAGCATATCTTGGCACAGTGTTACACCGTCCGGGTTATCTGGATACTTCCCACCAACACCAACCTATCCGAACTCCGGAGATGGGAACTTGCTCTTCAATATATCCTCTCTTCCCGTTACCCACCAGGCCTCAATCTCCGCTAATTTCAAGTTGCCGCCACTCATACCTCACCTGTCATTCAACATCATCTTTGCCTCTTCACTTCCGCCTCGACTGACATCTCTGCCCAAACTTTAAATATGTCTGCTTGTGTCTGTAATGTGTGGATGGATATGTGTGTGTGTGCGAGTGTATACCTGTCCTTTTTTCCCCCTAAGGTAAGCCTTTCCGCTCCCGGGATTGGAATGACTCCTTACCCTCTCCCTTAAAACCCACATCCTTTCGTCTTTCCCTCTCCTTCCCTCTTTCCTGATGAGGCAACAGTTTGTTGCGAAAGCTTGAATTTTGTGTGTATGTTTGTGTTTGTTTGTGTGTCTATCGACGTGCCAGCGCTTTCGTTTGGTAAGTCACATCATCTTCGTTTTTAGATATATTTTTCCCACGTGGAATGTTTCCCTCTATTAATTTATATCATTAATTTGAACCCAACAATTAAGTTTGTTATTGTCACTGTTGTATTTCGAAATCTTTTCTGTCATCTTATTTTCTCTTTTTGTTTGTGCCAGTAGTTTCACTTTGTATTCACCTTCTCCTTTTTACCGTAATCTACTACACAATTTTATCCCGCCTATATAGACTCAATAATACGTCACCCACTTCCAAAGCATAACCAAAAATTTTTTTCCGCTTTCAACACTACCGCAGCTATGAAATCCACCGTTTCTAGTCCACAAACAGTTCATTTCAGCTATTAAACAACCTTTTCGTCTAGTTCTGATAACTTTCGCTTTATTTCGATTTCCGTTCTTCCCACATCACTGATAATTTTTAGCCGCTTCCCACAGGTTTTCACGCCATTATTTCTTCGCCAGACTATTGTTAGCCTAATTTTCATAATCTGCCACCACAAAACCACTCTTTTAACACATTTACACGCCGTTTTTTCGAAATTTTCCCGAATCTCTCCATCCTTTAACGTGTTTTGGCGGCAACACAACCACCTAACCTATGTGCACATCGTTCTCTATTCACCACAGGATCAACATAGCCCAACTTTAACCAACACTTTTTCACCTTTTTTCACAACAGATCTCCATTTACTTTCTCCAGTTATTTTCATTTTCATCTCAACCTCATGTTACAATACCATGGCACCCTCACAACACCCCCACAACGACCCCATTAAGTTTTATTTACATTCCCTCCGCAAACATGCCTTCACCCTAGCCAGATTACGCTCGCATATTTTATTTTCTCAGGCTTGTCTGACATTTGGCATTACCCCCAAAGGCCTCACACTTAAAGTTCCCATCTCTGGCTGCAACCCTTCTTTCCATCAGTCCTTATACCAGTTCCAAACTGAACAATCCATTGCCCTCACCCACCTAATCCTTCACCTACACATCAACTCAGCCAATGAACACACCTGTCAACTCCTATCCTTAATAAAAGTCCTCAATCTTTCCTCTCCCACTTCCACACCGGCTGTTCAGAGCATCCTCCTACTGGCCAACCGCAAATTAGAACAACATGCCACCCTTCACCTCAAAAAGCTATCCAATCTCCTGGTTTCCCACCTCCGGAAAGGCAACTCACTCACCCTTCACAACCTTTCCAGCAAACCTCAACCTCCTCTCATTGCACACAAACCCAGTCTCTCCCATCTACTCAACCTCCCACTTCCAGCTCCACTCCCTCCAAAACCTCAAAATTCCAATCAACACAATCTGGAACCACAACACCCTAATTCAGTAGTTAACCTTTCCTCCAAACCTCTCTCCCAATCCGAAACCTCTGTCCTATCCAAAGGCCTCCCCTTCAGCCCCACTCCCAGATTCAACCAAACAGCCCTCGTCAAAGATTTACTGTCCTACACTCGTACTCTCTACTGGAAGTATCACTTTGCCACGAAGAAAAATGATCCTAATCCTACTCCTAATGATCCAACTCCCCAAGACACTATCGAAATTGAACCCTGCCTGGAACAGTTCCGTCCTCCGTCACAGCGGGACCCATTTAAAGACTGTCTTTAAATATGTCTGCTTGTGTCTGTATATGTGCGGATGGATATGTGTGTGTGTGCGAGTGTATACCCGTCCTTTTTTCCCCCTAAGGTAAGTCTTTCCGCTCCCGGGATTGGAATGACTCCTTACCCTCTCCCTTAAAACCCACATCCTTTCGTCTTTCCCTCTCCTTCCCTCTTTCCTGATGAGGCAACAGTTTGTTGCGAAAGCTTGAATTCTGTGTGTATGTTTGTGTTTGTTTGTGTGTCTGTCGACCTGCCAGTACTTTCATTTGGTAAGTCACATCATCTTTCTTTTTAGATATATTTTTCCTACGTGGAATGTTTCCCTCTATTATAACCATATCATTAATTTTAACCCAACAATTACGTTTGTTATTGTCGCTGTTGCATTTCGAAATCTTTCCTGTCGTCTTATTTTCTCCTTATTTTCTCTTTCTGTTTTTACCAGTAGTCTCACTTTGTATTCACCTTCCCCTTTTTACCGTAATCTACTATACAATTGCTGTCTTTAAATATGTCTGCTTGTGTCTGTATATGTGCAGATGGATATGTTTGTGTGTGCGAGTGTATACCCGTCCTTTTTTCCCCCTAAGGTAAGTCTTTCCGCTCCCGGGATTGGAATGACTCCAGCCCAGGCTATATATATATATATATATAAAGATGATGTGACTTACCAAACGAAAGCGCTGGCATGTCGATAGACACACAAACAAACACAAACATACACACAAAATTCTAGCTTTCGCAACCAACGGTTGCCTCGTCAGGAAAGAGTTGAGAGGGAAAGACGAAAGGATGCGGACAAGGGTTCCACGACCATGGTACTTGATCGTCGGGAGTATGTGGCTGAGGGACTGCGTCAGCTTTCGGACAACACCACATACAAAGTTTGCCAAGGTAACCCCATTCCCGATGTCCTGGCGGAGCTTCAAGGAATCCTCAGAACCTTAGGCCCACTGCAAAACCTTTCACCTGACTCCATCAACCTCCTGACCCCACCGACACCCAGTACCCCTACCTTCTACCTTCTTCCTAAAATCCAAAACCCAATCATCCCGGCCGCCCCATTGTAGCTGGTTACCAAGCCCCCACAGAATGGATCTCTGCCTACGTAGATCAACACCTTCAACCCATTACATGCAGTCTCCCATCCTTCATCAAAGACACCAACCACTTTCTCGAACGCCTGGAATCCTTACCCAATCTGTTACCCCCAGAAACCATCCTTGTAACCATTGATGCCTCTTCCTTATACACAAATATTCCACACGTCCAGGGCCTCGCTGCGATGGAGCACTTCCTTTCACGCCGATCACCTGCCACCCTACCTAAAACCTCTTTCCTCATTACCTTAGCCAGCTTCATCCTGACCCACAACTTCTTCACTTTTGAAGGCCAGACATACCAACAATTAAAGGGAACAGCCATTGGTACCAGGATGGCCCCCTCGTACACCAGCCTATTCATGGGTCGCTTAGAGGAAGCCTTCTTGGTTACCCAGGCCTGCCAACCCAAAGTTTGGTACAGATTTATTGATGACATCTTCATGATCTGGACTCACAGTGAAGAACAACTTCAGAATTTCCTCTCCAACCTCAACTCCTTTGGTTCCATCAGATTCACCTGGTCCTACTCCAAATCCCATGCCACTTTCCTAGATGTTGACCTCCACCTGTCCAATGGCCAGCTTCACACGTCCGTCCACATCAAACCCACCAACAAGCAACAGTACCTGCATTATGACAGCTGCCACCCATTCCACATCAAACGGTCCCTTCCCTACAGCCTAGGTCTTCATGGCAAACGAATCTGCTCCACTCCGGAATCCCTGAACCATTACACCAACAACCTGACAACAGCTTTCGCATCTCGCAACTACCCTCCCGACCTGGTACAGAAGCAAATAACCAGAGCCACTTCCTCATCCCCTCGAATCCAGAATCCCCCACAGAAGAACCACAAAAGTGCCCCACTTGTGACAGGATACTTTCCGGGACTGGATCAGACTCTGAATGTGGCTCTCCAGCAGGGATACGACTTCCTCAAATCCTGCCCTGAAATGAGATCCATCCTTCATGAAATCCTCCCCACTCCACCAAGAGTGTCTTTCCGCCGTCCACCTAACCTTCGTAACCTCTTAGTTCATCCCTATGAAATCCCCAAACCACCTTCCCTACCCTTGGCTCCTATCCTTGTAACTGCCCCCGGTGTAAAACCTGTCCCATGCACCCTCCCACCACCACCTACTCCAGTCCTGTAACCCGGAAGGTGTACACGATCAAAGGCAGAGCCACAGGTGAAAGCACCCACGTGATTTACCAACTGACCTGCCTACACTGTGATGCATTCTATGTGGGAATGACCAGCAACAAACTGTCCATTCGCATGAATGGACACAGGCAGACAGTGTTTGTTGGTAATGAGGATCACCCTGTGGCTAAACATGCCTTGGTGCACGGCCAGCACATCTTGGCACAGTGTTACACTGTCTGGGTTATCTGGATACTTCCCACCAACACCAACCTATCCGAACTCCGGAGATGGGAACTTGCTCTTCAATATATCCTCTCTTCCCGTTACCCACCAGGCCTCAATCCCCGCTAATTTCAAGTTGCCGCCACTCATACCTCACCTGTTATTCAACATCATCTTTGTCTCTTCACTTCCGCCTCAACTGACATCTCTGCCCAAACTCTTTGTCTTTAAATATGTCTGCTTGTGTCTGTATGATAGCAAATATCCTTCAACTTTCCCCACAGAAAGAAATCCGGGGATGTCAGATCCAGTGAACATGCGGGCCGTGGTATGGTGCTTCGATGACCACTCCACCTGTCATGAAATATGCAATTCAATACCGCTTCAACCACATGCAAGCTATGTGCCGGGCATCCATCATGTTGGAAGTAAATCGCCATTCTGTCATGCAGCGAAACATCTTGTAGTAACATCAGTAGAACATTACATAGGAAATCAGCATACATTACACCATTTAGATTGCCATCGATAAAATGGTGGCCAATTATCCTTCCTCCCATAGTGCCGCACCATACATTAACCCACCAAGGTCGCTGATGTTCCACTTGTCACAGCCATTGTGGATTTTCTGTTGCCCAGAAGAGCATATTATGCCGGTTTACGTTACCGCTGTTGGTGAATGACGCTTCGTCGCTAAATATAACGCATACAAAAAATCTGTCATTGTCCCATAATTTCTCTTGTGCCCCAGTGGCAGAACTGTACACGACATTCAAAGTCATCATCATGCAATACCTGGTGCATAGAAATATGGTACTGGTGCAATCGATATTGATGTAGCATTCCCAACACTGACGTTTCTGAGATTTCCGATTCTTGTGCAATTTGTTTGCTACTGATGTGTGGATTAGCCATGACAGCAGCTAAAACACTTACTTGGGCATTAACATTTGCTGCAGGTCATGGCCGATGTTTCACATGTGGCTGAACACTTCCTGTTTCCTTAAATAACGTAACTATCCGGCGAACGGTTCGCACACATGGTTGATGTCGTCCAGGATACCATGCAGCATACATAGCACATGCCCGTTGGGCATTTTGATCACAAAAGCCATACATCAACACGATATTGACCTTTTCCGCAATTGGTAAACTGTCCATTTTAACACAGGTAATGTATCATGAAGCAAATACCGTCCGCACTGGTGAAATGTTATGTGATACCACATTGGTATACGTTTGTGACTGTTACAGCACCATTTATCACAAAGAGAAAAAAGTGGTCCAACTAAAACATTCATATTTCTTTACATACTACATGAATATGTAATAAAAAATGGGGATTCCTATTTAAAGAAGCGCAGTTGATATCTGTGAGACCTATGGCAGCACCATCTAGCAGGCCAACCATAGCACCATCTGGTTTCCCCCTTCAAGCTAGATGAGTTTTGTTCTTTGTAGTTTGTAGTATTTTGTGAGATATTTGGCCTGGTCACTATCAATGGACCACCCTGTATACACGGTATATCTGAAATGAGTGTAGAAATTGAGAGGGCTCATAGTGTGGGTTATAACAAGCATATTTCACATAGCAACCCATGCTTGCATCACTTAATGTGTAGCACTAGGTGTTCTTGAAGAGCGTCACATGCTGCAAATAGGGTAGGAACACATCTGACCTGTACAGCACTAGGTATTGTTGAACAGCGTCACACGCTGCAAAGAGAGTAGGAACACATCTGACGTGCCATGGTAGTAGGTCTGTAGAATAACATTTTCAGTGTATTTGCGGCTTGAAAGTAAATGAGAAGTTGGGGTGAGGTTTTATAATCTTCATTTGAAAACAATTACAAAAAGTGTTAGAAATTACACCCTCCTGCTCGAATGGATGCCATGCATTGATGCTGGAGTAACTGTTGCACTCTTTCAAATACTGCTGACAAAGTGGAAATTGTATCAGAGGCTGCCAAAATGTGAGCTATCAACTCTTCATCACTCTCAATGGGTGTTTCATAGACAACAGAATTTCAGGTGACCCTAGAAGGAAAACATCAATGAGTGTCAATTCGGGGGAACATGCAGGACATGCCACTGGCCCACCACGCCCCCAAATGTTTCATCCAAATGCATTTGCGCTGCATGTGAGGAATGCACAGGTGCACCATCGTGTTGGTATCACATTCACTGTCTCACTTTGAGGGGAACATGTTCCAACAACACTGGCAAAATATCTCATAAAAGATTAAATATCTGTCAGTCACTGGGGGAACATCTATGAACCAACCAGATAGCCTACCGAGCTGGTAGGCAGTGAATCGATCTTGGTGAACAGGAACAAAGGCAGAGTGTGGATTTTCCTGTGCCACACATGTTGATTGTGGCTGTTCAACATACCCACACAAAGGATGGCTCATCCATAAAATGAACACACTTTGGAAAATCTGACTGAATGACACACCTTTGCAAAAACCACTGGCAGAATTCAATTTTATGTGGTAAATCATATGGGTTAAGGGCATGTACCTCCTGAAAGTGATAGGGGTGCACATCATTTTCATGTCACATACAGCAAATTATGGAATGGCGTACACCCATTTCTCATGCAGCATGCTGCAAGCATTTTAAGGGTGTGTTTTTCAGCAGTGCTAACACCTCCTCTTCAAGCACTGGTGTAGACACTGTGCATTGAAAACCATGTCCGTCAAGCCTTCGCACCTGTAACACAAATTGAAAACACCGGATTTTAAAGTGGGCTTTAAATGCAGATATGCCATTACAAAAATGTGCCAGTGAAAAACGTACCTCAGTTGAATCTGTCGACCTTAGGGACCTTTAGATGGTAGTAAATGTGAATGGACGTGGCACTTGACTATTTGGGAACCATCGAACATACAAACATTGGGCAATGTGAGCATTTCCATCCACCATCCCAGAATCATAGCGCTTATCTGCCCTCTCCTTGCAGGAATAGGGCTCCATTCCTGTCCAATCCACACAGTATCAAACACGTGAGTGTCCCTGTTTGATGACAAACTGATGCAGGGCAAACCAAATTCTGCAATGTACACAAGGAATGCCCTGTATGCAACACCTATCAAACAGTCATTTGCACAGCCAAAAACAACATGTTCATGTCCCTGTAAGAGGAGAAAAACCGATAGTGTTGTCCTGCCTGGTATATCCACAATTCTGTCAACTACAACATTTGCAAATAAAGGTTATAAAACATCAACCCAACATATTTTTTGCATTGATGCCACAAATACATTGAATTTGTTGCCCTGCAGACCAGCTACCATGACGGCTCAGATGTCATGTTGTTTGCCTACCCTCTTGGTGACATGTAATGCCGTCCAACACCACCTAGTGTCATATGTCATACACTAAGGGATTGAGACGTGGGTTGCTAAGTGAAATAAGCTTGATATGATCCACTCTATGAGCCCTCTCATTTTCTATACTCATTTCAGGTAGACCATAAAATTGTGACCTTTTTATTGCTCATGAAAAACACACATTGCATGTTGTATCAGAGATACAGCAAGACCTTCAGAGGTGGTAGTCCAGATTGCTGTACACACCAATAACTCTAATACCTAGTATCGGGTCCTCTTGCATTGATGCATGCCTGTATTCGTCATGGCATACTATCCACTAGTTGATCAAGGCACTGTTGGTCCAGATTGTCCTACTCCTCAACAGCGATTCGGCGTAGATCCCTCAGAGTGGTTGGTGGGTCACATCATCCATAAACAGCACTTTTCAATCTATCCCATGCATGTTTGATAGGGTTCATGTCTGGAGAACATGCTGGCCACTCTAGTTGAACGATGTCGTTATCCCGAAGGAAGTCATTCACAAGATGTGCATGATGGGGGCACGAATTGTCGTCCATGAAGGCGAATGCCTCTCCAATATGCTGCCAATATGTTGCACTATCGGTCGGAGGATGGCATTCACACATTGTACAGCCATTATGGCACCTTCCATGACCACCAGCGGCATATGTCGGCCCCACATAAAGCCACCCCAAAACATAAGCAAACATCCACCTTGCTTCACTCACTGGACAGTGTGTCTAAGGCATTCAGCCTGACGGGGTTGGGTTGCTTCCAAACACATCTCCAACGATTGTCTGGTTGAAGACATATGCGACATTCATGGTGAAGAGAATGTGATGCCAATCCTGAGCAGTCCATTCAGCATGGTGTTGGGCCCATCTGTACTGCACTGCATGGTGTTGTGGTTGCAAAGATGGACCTTGCCATGGATGTTGGGTGTGAAGTTGCAAATCATGCAGCCTACTGTGCCCAGTTTGAGTCATAACATGATGTCCTGTGGCTGCACGGAATGCACTATTCAACATTGTAGCATTGCTATCAGGGATCCTCCAACCCATAATTTGTAGGTAGCGGTTATCCACTGCAGTAGTAGCCTTGGGAGGCCTGAGCGAGACATTTCATCAACAGTTCCTGTCTCTCTGTGTCTCCTGAATGTCCAAACAACATCACTTTAGTTCACTCCGAGACGCCTGGACACTTCCCTTGTTGAGAGCCCCTCCTGGCCCAAAGTAAAAATGCAGACAGGATCAAACTGCGGTATTGACCATCTAGGCATGGTTGAACTACAGACAACATGAGCCATGTACCTCCTTTCAGGTGGAATGACTGGAACTGATCAGCTGTATGACTCCCTCTGTCTAATAGGCACTGCTCATGCTTGGTTGTTTACATCTTTGTGCAGGTTTAGTGACATCTCGGAACACTCAAAGAGACTGTGTCTGTGATACAATGTCCACAGTCAATCTTCAGGAGTTCTGGGAACTGGAGTGATGCAAAACTTCTTTTGATGTGTGTATATGTATATTAAGTGTAGCTGCATTAGTAGCACAAAAAATAATAATATGTTCACTAATGTTAATAATAAGAAAGTACACATATCCTGCAAACTAACTAATTCTACATCATTTTGATAAAATAATCATTCAAATGACGTATGGAACAAGTTACTGATTACCTAACAGGTCAGAAGCTCTCATTACATATTGAGCTGGAGCTTCATTTTATTCTAGTACTAGTATCACTCTTTTTTGAAATGACATCCCTCTTCCTCCTCACATGTACAAGACTGTGCAAGTGCACACACCCACACACACACCAATTCACAACTCTGTGGCCACAAAAACATTGTTCGTTTGTGATGGGATGCAAGCACCCATGGTCTAGGGATAGTGTCTTTGATTAGAAATCAAAAGGTCTTTTGTCCTGGGTTGCAACCATGTTATCATTTAAATTTTGAATATAAATAATTAACAATGGCAACCAAAGACTGCCAGGCATAAGAAGTCACCCCACTGAGCCAACAATCTTGTCAAAGAGGGCAGAAGAGTGGACAGAGGTTCAGAGTACTCTCTTGCTCTTGGGGTGGAAAACTGCCCATAAAGGTTGAAGAATAAGCAATGACCAACAGCATGACAATGCAGAAGGCAGTGTAAAACAGCCCACTAAAGACACATAATGTGTACCTGTAGGGTATGTGGCCTGTAACTGAAAAAGTGATGATCCTTCCATTGGCAAAAGATTCTGGACCAGTCCAACATTTGGATCACCAGGATGGGACTACCAAGAGGGGGGTGATCATGAGAAGAAGACTGAATAACCAACAAAGGATGTTCTACAGGCTAGAGCATGGAATGTCCGAAGTCTAATCATGGTAGTGAAGCTAGTAAGTTTGAAAACGGAAATGTTAAGGCTCAGTCTAGATATGGTGGGAGTCTGTGAAATGAAATGGAAAGAAGACAAGGATTTATGGTCAGATTGGTATAGGGTAACATCAACAGCAGCAGAAAACAGTACCAGAGGAGTAGGATTTCTTATGAATAGGAAGGTAGGACAGAGAGTGAGTTACTATAAACAATTCAGTGATAGGGTTGTCCTCATCAGAATTAACAGCAAACCAACATGAAGTAGATGATGAAGAGATAGAGAAAGTAAATGAGGATATTGAACAGGTAATTCAGTACTAAACGGAGATGAAAATATCATAGTCCTGATGGATTGTAGTGCAGCTGTAGGAGAAATAGTAGATGAAAGAGTTACAGGGGAAAATGGGCTTGGTACTAGGAATGGGAGAAGAGAAAGACTAATTGAGTTCTGCAATAAATTTCAGCTAGTGATAGGAAATACTCTTAAAAATCACAAGAGGAAGAGGTATGTTTCGAAAAGGCCTGGACATATGCAAAGATTTCAGTTAGATTGCATCATGGTTAGGCAGGGATTCAGAAATCAGATACCGGATTGAAAGGCATATCTAGGAGGATGTGTAGACTCAGGTCGTAATTTAGTAGGTTGTCAGGAAGACTGACTTAGCATGTTGAAAAGTCATAACAGCCTTCAGTGAAATTAAAAGCAAAGATGGTAACATTAAGGGTGCAATGGGAGTTCCATTGTTAAATACGGAAGAGAGAGCAGATAAGTGGAAAGAGTACATTGAAGGTCTCTAAGTGGGAGAATATTTGTCCGATGTGGCAGAAAAAGGAACAGGAGTTGATGTAGAGGAGTTAGGGGATCCAGTATTAAAATCAGAATTTAAAAGAGCTTTGGTAGACTTAAGATCAAATAGTCAGAGGGGATAGATAACACCATCAGAATTTCTAAAATCATTGGAGGGTGTGGCAACAAAATGGCTGTTCACATTGGTGTATAGAATGTGTGAGTCTGTCGATATACCATCAGAGTTTCAGAAAAACATCATTCACACAATTCCAAACATAGCAAGAGCCAATAAGTGAGAGAATTATCACATAATCAGCTTAACAGCTGACACATCCAAGTTGCCTACAAGAACAGTATGCAGAAAAAAAGGAAACGAATACTGAGGATGTGTTAGATGATAATCAATTGGCTTTAGGAGAGATAATGGTCCCAGAGAGCCAATTCTGATGTTGCAGTGGACAATGGAAGCAAGACTAAAGAAACATCAAGACACTTTCATAGGTTCTGTCAACCTGGAAAAAACATTCGAAAATGTTAAACAGTGTAAGATGTTCAAAATTTTGAGACAAATACAGTTACATTATTGGGAAAGATGGGTAATACATGCTATGTACAAGAGCCAATAGGGAACAGTTATTCTAGAAGACTATGAACAAGGTGCTTGGATTGAAAAAGGTGTGAGACAGGGATGTAGTCTTTTGGCCCCATTGTTCAATCTGTACATTGAAGAAGCAATGACAGAAATGAAAGAAAGGTTCAAGAGTGGAGTCACAATTCAAGGTAAAATCAACAAAAAGATTCACTAATGTTATTGCTATCCTCAGTGAATGTGAAGAAGAACTAACAGGGACTGCTGAATGGAATGAAGAGTCTAATGAGTGCAGAATATGGACTGAGAGTAAATGGAAGAAAGACAAAAGCAATGAGAGGCAGCAGAAATGAGAACAGCAAGAAACTCATAAGGATTGGTGTCACATAGTACAGGAAGTTAAGGAATTTCACTACCTAGGTAGGAAAATAACCCATGATGAATGGAGCAAGGAGGGCATAAAAAGCAGACTGACAGTGGCAGAAAGGGTATTTCTGGCCTAGAGAAGCCTATTAATATCAAACATAGGCCTTAATTTGAGGAAGAAATTTCTGAGAATGTACATTGATAGCACAGAGTTGTATGGTAACGAAACATGGTCTTTGGGAAAACTGGAAAAGAAGAAAATTAAAGCATTTGAGATGTGATGCTACAGACAGATGTTGAAAATTAGATGGACTGATAGGATAAGGAATGAGGTCCTCCAGATAATCAGTGAGGAAATGAATAAATGGACAATGCTGACAAGAAGAAGGGACATGCGGGTAGGGCATCTTTTAAGACATCAGGGAATAACTTCCATGGTACTAGATTAGATTAGATTAGATTACTACTTGTTCCATAGATCATGAATATGACACTTCGTAATGATGTGGAACATGTCAGGTTAATAAAAGATGTCTGTACAAGATATTACATTACACAAAATATTGCATGACACTAATGTTTAAGTTGGTTTTTTTTCCCCTCCCTTAATTTATGGAGCTGTGAACAGTAGACACTGTAGAGGAAGGCAATGAAAGGAACATATGCAGTAAATAATTGAGGACATAGGTTGCAACTGCTACTCTGAGGTGAACAGGTTGGCACAGGAGATGAATTCATAGCTGGCTACACATCAAACCAGTCATAAGACTTATTATCCAAAAAAATTTAAAAAAAATTAAAGAGACAGATGATTGTAACAGGAAGGCAAAGGCTTGGTGTGTATGTGTAGGTGGGTGAAGGAAACAGTGCAATGAGAGGTACAGGATTACTGGGAGGTGGGAGAAGCAGGTGCTGTCTTACAGTATTGCTTTTGGGATGGTGCATCTAAAGTAAATAAAGAGTTTATTCACCATATGTGAGCAGTAAGGATATTGTGTAAAGTAGAGAGACATAAATCTCACAGAATCCATTTTATAAGTCTTGGAATTATTACATTCACTTCCTACTACATTATTACATAGTCAGGAAACAAGACACAAAAATAATTTTCATATCAAATTCTTCTCTTAGTTTAGTGTTTAGAATGGAGTTCTGTACTCATTTGGGAAGATAATTAACCACCTCTTATCTAACACAGAATAAGAGTTTGAGAATACTTATCAATTCAAAAGAAAATTAAAAACATTGCCTATTAGTCACTCTCCTACAAATCCAGCAGTTGATAATTTCTGGTATGTGCATCAGAAGTAGCAGTATTCATTATAAAGCTACATGACAAGTAATAATGCAGAGTAATTAAAACACAGTACTTACAGATGAAGGTATATACTTTCTTTGAAAAATACCACTGTAATAAGATAAATAAGATATTGCTAATTACAGATAACATAGCAGCTTCTGTAGTATAGTAGAGAAGCAGCAGCATTATACATAATAGCAGTTTTCATTCTAATTTTCTGTTGCATTTGTATGACATCAATGTGGATAATCTTAATCAATATAATGATAATTTATTGTTAATATAGTACACAGATTAATTTTTTTACTTCATTGACTTTTGTTAATGTATAGACACTTATCGGAAAGGATGTGGGGATCCAGGAGTTGTAAGAAGCCAAACCCTCAATAAGCAAAATAAAATTTCACCATTTGTTTCATACCAGCAGTTTTACATAAGGCACACACTGGTACCCTGAGCACACTTGATTATTAAATTGTTTAAAATGACCAATAAGTAAATAAGGCACTTTGAACAGCAAGCTACTTCTCTTAAAAGGATCTCTGTGCCTCAGTTTCCAGGGCAAGGAGCAAGAATCTGGCAGGAGACAAACTCTTATTGATCTTACACACCACAAGACATGAGAGTAACATTTTCCCAGCAGTCCCTGTGCCCCTTTACTTTGCAGCCAGAATTTCTTCACATAAACAATGTCCTCCACTGTCATTGAATCTGTGCATCTTCCCTGATTATAACTATGAGCCTCTCTGATGGGCAAGAGAAATGTTATTTTTACCAGCCCCCATTTAGCTCTGATATCCTCATGGTCAATACACTCCAGTAATAGGTCATTTAATGGCCACACATTACCCATCAGCAAACTGAGGAGGAATGCTCAACAGGCATCATCCTATATGCCTCATGGAGAATAGTATTATTCCAATTAGTCAATTCACAGATCTATCCCAGCTGCAAATGAGAATGGTAAATTATTAATGGAGATTTTAAGTTTCTGTTAATACATTCTGCAAAACACAACTAATGTTTCGGGTTTAGGAATCATACATACTCAGTTCACTAGACAAACAATCAAACAACTCGTATTAATGAGTTTTATTACAAAAGACAATTACAATTACTTAACTTTGATATGTGTTGCCAGCAAATGGTGACATGGAAAAATAATCAGCCTTCTTCAGAATAGATAACCACAAGTCTGTGCTACGTAGAGGTTTCTAATGACATGCTATGCTGCATCTGCGAACAAAGGTCATAGTGTTGGACAATGGCACTCAGTTCAAGTCAACTCAATTTGAAACATCCTGTGAACGCAACTGCATACAGCACCTAACTAGTGCACCATTCCATCCAAGGTAGTCAAAGGACATAGTGGAACTTTTGTCAGAACCTTCAAGCAGCAGATGGCCAGACTTCACACTACAGACACCAGGGATCAAGCATTGCAACTGTTTCTCACCTCCTATCATTTGCATCCATGAGACGGACCACCGCTAGTGGAATTGCTTCACGGCCACCGCCATTGGACACTCCTCCTCAGCATCTTTGTGCCACATGATATTGTGTTTTTCAGGGTTTTTAGTGGCAGCAGATGGGGGGGCGCGAGGTGAGATCCTTCATTGACTTGGCACATGCATGTACCTCATTTCAGGCCCAGACGGATTGCAGCAACGACAGGATGACAATGCAACAATAGCTTCCTCTACGTGAAGATGACACAAGCATCGCACTCGATTAGTGGGACCCACTTGGATAGCAGCTTCAACATTAGCCACTTCATTAGCAGATGCATCGTAGCATCTGTCATTAGAAATCTCTGTGTGGTTGTCTATTCTGAAGAATATTGATTATTTTGCATGTCGCCCTTTGTTTGCGACACATGTCAAAGTTAAGTAATTGTAATTTTAATTGTCTTTTGTAATAAAATTTATTAATATGAGTTGTTTGTTTGTTTGTGTAGTGAACCAAGCATGCAGGAGTCCTAGACACAACAACATTGATGTTGAGGATGGATGAATAACATTGGCGGTGAGGTGAATGAATACCATAGTGACAACCTGTTAACCGAGCCACCCACTGCCACACATTGTTTCTGTTTTGTTTTGTTGTGGGCTTTTGTGTTTTACCTGCTGCCTTAATTGTACCTTGTCTTTTCTTTGCAGAGGTGTGTTTACATGTTTTAACAGTGTCTCTTATAGTGTTTTTTTCTATTCAGTGTTTTCAGGTGGGCGTTGCAGAAATTCTCTTTGTTTGTGTGCTTATTTTTATTGCTTGCATTGTCTGTTTATTGCATTTGCCTATTACAAAATGAGCAACCCACCTCTCACATCCCCTGCTCAGGCACCTCAGCTTCAAGCAATAGATGCAACACACCTAACACAGATGTTTCAGTTTCAGATGTAGCAGATTGCAACACTTCTAAACACAGTACAGCAGTTACTCATCAACCAAGCAACTAACACAGTGCAACATACAACAACTGTAGCTCCGAGTGCCATAGCACCTTTTCACCAGATTAATGAAAAATAAGAGGAGTGGCTCAAGTGGTTGCAACAGTATGAAGCCCACATCATTGCTCACAAAGTGTAAGGTGAAACTATATTACTTTTTATCAACTGTAGGAAGTGCAGTCTTTCGCCTCATTCAGAAATTGGCCCTAACACCACTCTGAGTGAACTTTCCTATGACCAGGTTGTGGGTTCTCTAACTAACTTTTATGTTCAACAAGTGAATGTGGTGGCAGCTAGGTACCAATTCTTTCATTGCAAGTAATGGTGAGTGGGTAATAGATTTTCAGCATACGACAAAGAAATGCAAATTCAAATGTGCTTGTGGTGCTTTATATTCAGATGTTATGTTGCATGAAGCAATCATGTACAATGTAACTGATGTCAAACTTAGAGAACAGATTTTCAAACAGTCAGATTTATCAATTTATCATGTAGTGCAAAATTCTAGATCAGTATGATTCAGGTGCTGCGGTGGCTGATAAATTTTAGCAGTGACCAATTTGTTGGGTTGAGTCACCCCTTGCTCATGACTGGCCCAGTAGGCAGCAACACCAAGTGCATGCCAAGTCACATAAACAGTTCTCTAGACAAGCGGCTACATCACTGAGTAGAATTAAGCCATGCTCTCGGTGCTATTCATGGCACAAATGCCAAGATTGCCCATCCAGACAAGCACAGTGTTACATTTTTGAAAAGAAAGGTCACATACAGTCCAGGTGTTTGCAACAGAGCAAACATAAGACTTCTGTCCACTCACAAAAATCTAGTCACAAGGTAATGTAAACAATGCAGTGTATTTAAAGCCTGCAGCAGGCATTAGCAAAACTAGCAAGCAAACAGTTTCTTCAGTGCTACACTAGCCCAAAAAACGTTTTGTTCATTTGCATCTTAGTGGAAAACATGTGAAATTTCAGTTGGACATGGGTGCCTCTGTTACATTGCTGAATCATAACACATGTGAACTGTTAGGCACCGCATGCCTATCTAAAACTAGCATGCACCTGATGGCTTATAATAGATGAGACAATCCCATTCTTAGAAAATGTACTTTGAATGCCATATGTCCCTCACATATGAAAACTGTGACTTTCACTGTGCTACAATCACATGATTGTGAGAACATATTTGGCCTTGATTCATTTGATTTGTTTGGCTTTCAAATTCAGGACAATGTGTTGTCAGTGACTGCCTTCAGTGCCAGTGACAGTGTAGCTCGCTTGCTGAAAGAATTCCCTGAACTCTTGTCTGGAGTTTTAGGCAAGGCTAACAATTTTGTTGCCCATATTACTACAAATGACAATGCTCAGCCAAAATTTTGCCGGGCCAGAACTGTTCCTATTGCATTGCAGGACAAAGTGGCTGCTGAACTTAAAGAATTGCAAGATTGCAGAGCTATTGCACACATACAAGCTAGTCAATGGGCAAGTCCACTGGTTTTGCTCCCCAAACCTTCAGGTTACATTCTCCTCTGTGTTTACTTTAAGTCTACAGTCAACCCACAAACTGAGATTGATACTTATCCATTGACACACCCTCAGGATCTCATGGACAGATTAGGCACTGGTTGCTACTTTTAAAAAACTGATTTGCATGACACGTATCTTCAGATACTACTAGATGAAGAATCTCAAACTGTGTATGTTGTGAACATTCATTTGGGATTGTTTAAATATTAGCATTTGTTTTTTGGCAGTGTTAAACACCTGCCATTTTCCAACGGTGTTTGGAACAGCTGATTGCTCAGGTACCAAACTGCTCAAACTATTTGGACTATATTTACACCTGAAGAACTCATTAGGAATTTGTATGCTTTGTTTCATGTGCTATCTGATGCAGGACGAAGATATTAAAACAATGTGGAGCAATTACAGCTGATGTTCTGAATCACATATGTAATGCATCACTAGCTAAAGGTATTTTCCCAGACAGGTTAAAATATGCCATTGTCAGGCCTCCCTACAAAAAGGGGGACACCACAGATGTCAATAATTGTTGGCCAGTATCCTTGCTTACAGCATTTTCAAAAATCTTCGAGAAAGTAATGTACTCAAGAGTGGTTAGCCATCTCAACAGTAATGGGATACTTAGTAGATCACAGTTCGGATTTCAGAAATGCTGTTGTACTGAAACAATTTCACTGTCCACATAATAGAGTCTTTAAATAGTAAAATGTCACCAATAGGAATTTTCTGTGACTTGTCCAAAGCATTTGATTGTGTGAACCATGACATTATGTTACAGAAATTACAATTCTATGGTATAAATGGAATATCATATGAGTGGTTTAAGTCATGCCTACAGAACAGGAAGCAAAAAGTTTCCTTATATGGGTCAAGTGATTTAAGGAAGACTGCCACTCCATCTAACTGGGGTCAAATTACATTAGGTGTTCCACAGGGTTCAATCATGGGTCCCCTTCTGTTCTTGATATATGTGAATGACCTCCCATCCTATCTCAAACAAGAAGCTGAACTGACACTGTTTGCTGATGATACAAGCATCATTATTAATCCAGTAAAAGGAACTCCAATTGAAAATGATACAAATAAGGTCTTTGGAAAAGTCATTAATTGGTTTTCTGCTAATGGGCTTGCTCTAAACTTTGAAAAAACACAATACATTCAATTTTCTGCTGTAAAAAGTACAGTTCCTTCAATAATTATAACATTTCAACAGAAGCCAGTAGACAGTGTAGAGCACACAAAGTTTTTGTGTGTACTTATAGATGAGAATCTTATTGGAAAATTTCATATTTTGGATCTTCTAAAGTGACTAGGTTCAGCAGATTAGATTAGAGATTAGATTAGATTAGATTAGTTTTTCGTTCCATAGATCCATGCTGAGGAGACCCTCGTGGATGAGGAACATGTCAACATTTTTTTTAGCTGAAATAACAATACTAATAGTATGAATATATACAATACATCATTTGTTTCTATTAAAAAATTTGTCAATGGAGTTGAAGGAGTTGGCCACTAGTAAGTCTTTCAGGCTCCTTTTAAATTGATCTTTATTTGTAACTAAATTTTTTATGTTTGCTGGCAAATTATTGAAGATTAGTGTTCCTGAGTAGTGGACCCCTTTTTGAAGTAAAGTAAGTGCTTTTAAGTCTTTGTGCAGATCATTTTTGTTCCTGGTATTGTATGTATGAACTGAGCTGTTTGTTGGAAAAAGAGATATATTATTTAGGACAAATGTCATTAAGGAGTAAATATACTGAGAGGCAGTGGTTAGTATACCCAGTTCTTTGAAGAGTTTTCTACATGACGTCCATGAATTTACTCCACAGAAAATACGCATTACACGCTTTTAGACTCTGAAAACTTTTGTTTGACTTGAAGAGTTACCCCAAAATATTATACCATATGACATTATGGAATGAAAGTAGGCAAAGTATGCAAATACAGATTTGTTAAGGTGTTTCTGCAGTTTTGTGGTGTGCTCCTCCCAACTGAATTTATTATCAAGTTGTAATCCCAGGAATTTAAGACTGTCAACCTCTTCTATCTGCTCGTCTTCATACTTTATGCATATGCTGGGTGGAAACCTCTTACAGGTTCTGAATTGCATGTAGTGAGTCTTTTCAAAGTTTAATGTCAATGAGTTGGCTTTAAACCATTTATTAATATCCATGAAAATATCATTAGCAGATCTTTCTAGAACTAGACTCGACATACTATTTATTGCAATACTTGTGTCATCTGCAAACAAAACGAACTCTGCTTCTGGCAGTGTAACTGATGAGAGATCATTAATGTACACAAGAAAAAGCAATGGCCCTAAGATGGATCCTTGTGGGACACCACATGTAATTTCTTCCCATTCTGATGATGACATGACTTAATTCACTACTCCCTTGTACTGGCACCCTTTGTTTCCTGTTAGCTAGGTATGACTTGAACCATTTTGCAGCACTGCCCGTGACACCATAGAATTCTAATTTATTTAAGAGGATGTTGTGGTTCACACAATCAAATGCCTTTAACAAATCACAGAAAATACCTGCTGCTTGTAATTTGTTATTTAATGAATTATGGACATTTTCACTGTAGGTGTAAAAGGCCTTCTCGATATCAGAACCCTTCAGAAATCCAAACTGTGTTCTTGATAATATGTTATTTGTGGTCAGATGGTTGAGAAGCTGTCTGCACATTACTTTTTCTAAAATTTTTGAGAATGCTGGCAAAAGTGAAATCGGTCTGTAGTTTGATGGTATCTCTTTATCCCCTTTCTTGAATAGAGGCTTAACATCTGCATATTTTAGCCAGTCAGGAAATGTCCCAGTTATAATTGACTGGTTACACAAGTAACTTAGAATTGTACTAAACTCACAAGAACATGCCTTAATTAACTTTGTTGATATTACATCGTAACCACTAGAATGCTTTGTTTTCAAGGATTTTGTTATGGAAGTTATTTCTTTTGGTGAAGTGAGTGACATATTCATGTAGCTGAAGCTATTTGTAAAGGTTAGTTTCAGACATTCAAGGGCATTATTTACTGATCCTGACAATCCCATTCTATCAGTAACGGATATAAAGTACTTGTTAAATAGATTTGCCACACTATGCCCATCGGTTACTAATGTGTCATCTACCCTTAATGCTATTTTCTCTTGTTCCTTTCTGGTTCTACCAGTCTCCTCTTTCAGTATATCCCATATTGTTTTTATTTTGTTCCCTGACATTGCTATCTTCTTCTCGTAGTGCATTTGTTTAGATGTCTGAATTACTTTTTAAAATATTTTTCAGTATTCCTTGTATTTAGCTAAATCGTCAGTATTGGAGCTATTCTTGGTCGACAGATACATTTTCCTTTTTGACTTACAGGAAATCTTTATTCCTTGTGTAATCCATGGTTTTATTATAGACTTCTGTTTTATTTGAGTAACTTTTAGAGGAAAATAGTTTTCAAACATGGTACTGACATTGTTCATGAATGTATTATATTTTTCATTCATGTCATGGGCACTATAAACATCTTTCCAGTTCATATCTTTGAGCAGTTTTCTAAAACACTCAATTTTTGGTTGACTGACTACTCCCCTGTACTCAGCCTTAGCAGTATTGATAATCTGCTCAGAATTTACATATAAAACAAGGAGCTGCATGTCATGATCTGATAGTCCATTTATTACAGGTTTTATGATATGATTTTGTTCCTTTGATTTGTCTATAAAAATGTTACCAATGGCTGTCCTTGAGGATTTAGTGATCATAGTTGGAAAGTTTACAGTGTGAGTTAGATTGAAAGACAACATTACTAACTGCAGTAAATGTTTACTGGAAGATTGCATTAGAAAATCTGTATTAAAGTCACCAGCAATCAAAATTTCTTTGTTTCTTCCTGTTAAATAACCCAAAAGAGCTTCTAGATGATTTATGAATAGATTATAATTTCCTGCAGGTGCTCGGTTAATAGTTACTATTATATAGGATCTGTTATGGAACTCTACTTCTGTTGCACATGCTTCTAGATGCTAGTCCAAACAGAATTTATTAATGTCAATGTTCTTGAATTTATGGCAGTTTTTAATAAATGTGGCAACTCCTCCTCCATCCATATCTACTCTGCAGAAGTAGGAAGCTAGCTTAAATCCTGAAATGTCTAACATATCTATGCCAGTGATCACTTGATGTTCAGAGAGGCAGATTATGTCAATTTGGTTAGATGAATTCATTTCATCAATACAAATGAGTAGTTCATCAATTTTATTTCTGAGTCCCAGAATGTTCTGATGTAATAACAATAACTGATACTGCATACTAATGTGATTATAACTGCTTTGGCGAAGATGAACTGGCAGTTTCTGATTCCTTTCTGTTAAACATTGTTTAAATGGAATCTGTATGCTAAAATCTGACTCCTGTTCATCTGTTTTCTCAAACTGAGTGTGTCTGCCAATCTCTGTTAAAACTCGTTTTCTTTCCCCCTTCCCTATCCTAAAAAAGGCATTCCTCTGACACCTGTGACCACTGGTATTTTACCACTTGTGACAGTGCCCCCCTTATGTTTTCTGCAATCAACCCAGACAGCTTTCACTTCCCTTTCCTATTGAGGTGAAGGCCATGCCTAGTATAGTCCCACCTATCGATAGCATCCACAGGAATCAAACCAATTTGGGACCCTATATCCGTCCTAAGCAGCCACTCCAACTCCAAGTTCACCCTCCTGATGGAAGAGTTCAAATGAGGATGATCATGGCGTCTCAACACAGACACAAATCCCACACTCGTATGCTTTGTTGCTCACGGCATCCTCCTTTGTGAAATCTTTGCATAAAGAACCTACAACTTTTGCAATCAGAATAATTTCCAATTTTGAGGATACAGAAATTAGTAAGCTAACATACTTTTCATGCTTTCAGTCTCTGATGTCATATGGGATAATACTTTGGGATAACTCAACATTTGGACAAAAAGTATTCACTGCTCAAAAGAAAGTGGTTAGAATAATGTTTGGGGCTCATAGTCACACATCTTGTAGGCTTCTTTTTAAAAGATTGGCAATTCTTACAACAGCCTCACAGTACATTTACTCACTAATGAAATTTGTTCTCAACAACAAGAACCAGTTTAAAAACAACAGTGACATTTATGATTATAATACCAGCAAAAGGAAGACTTACACTATCCTTTACTCAACCTATCTTTGGCACAGAAAGGGGTAAAATAGGCTGCTATAAAAATGTTCTACAAATTACCAGATGAAATAAAATGTCTGACAGACAGCAGTAATAGTTTCAAAAATAAATTGAAATTATATCTCCTTGACAACTCCTTCTATACCATAGATGAATTCTTGATTAGGAATAAATAAATCTATAAATATAGTACATGCATTCTGTGCCATTTAAGGGAATGGGGTAAATAGTAGAAATATTAGTCTTTAACTATATATGAAATGTCTGATTGTGTCTGTATATGTGTGGATGGACATGTGTGTATGTGCGAGTGTATACCTGTCCTTTTTTCCCCCTAAGGTAAGTCTTTCCAGTCCCTAGATTGGAATGACTCCTTATCCTCTCCCTTAAAACCCATATCCTTACGTCTTTCCCTCTCCTTCCCTCTTTCCTGACAAAGCAACCATTGGTTGCGAAAGCTTGAATTTTGTGTGTGTGTTTGTGTTTGTTTGTGTGTCTATCAACATACCAATGCTTTCGTTTGGTAAGTTGCATCAGCTTACACACAAACAAACACAAACATACACACAAAATACTAGCTTTTGCAACCAACGGTTGCTTCATCAGGAAAGAGGGAACAAGAGGGAAAGATGAAAGGATGTGGGTTTTAAGGGAGAGGGTAAGGAGTCATTCCAATCCCGGGAGCGGAAAGACTTACCTTAGGGGGAAAAAAGGACAGGTATACACTCGCACACACACACATATCCATCCGCACATACACAGACACGAGCAGACATTTGTAAAGGCAGAGAAAATATATATATATATATATACATACATACATACATATATATATACACACACACACACACACACACACACACACACACACACACACACACACACACAAAGAAGATGTGACTTACAAAACGAAAGTGCTGCCAGGTTGATAGACACACAAACAAACACAAACATACACACAAAATTTGTTGGTAATGAGGATCACCCTGTGGCTAAACATGCCTTGGTGCACGGCCAGCACATCTTGGCACAGTGTTACACCGTCCGGGTTATCTGGATACTTTCCACTAACACCAACCTGTCCGAACTCCGGAGATGGGAACTTGCCCTTCAGTATATCCTCTCTTCTCATTACCCGCCAGGGCTCAACCTCCGCCAATTTCAAGTTGCCGCCACTCATACCTCACCTGTCAGTCAACAACATCTTTGTCTCTGTACTTCCGCCTCGACTGACATCTCTGCCCAGACTCTTTGCCTTTACAAATATCTGCTTGTGTCTGTGTGTGTGCGGATGGATATGTGTGTGTATGCGAGTGTATACCTGAGTATACCAACAAAGCTCACCTTTGCAATTTTTGGGCAGTTCATACTGGAACCTGGTTCATCGGATGAAGGCTGACTGGTCCATCGTCATTCTTCCGGCGGACAAGGGTTCCACGACCGTGGTACTTGATCGTCGGGAGTATGTGGCTGAGGGACTGCGTCAGCTTTCAGACAACACCACATACAAAGTTTGCCAAGGTAATCCCATTCCTGATGTCCAGGCGGAGCTTCAAGGAATCCTCAGAACCTTAGGCCCCCTACTAAACCTTTCACCTCACTCCATCAACCTCCTGACACCACCGACACCCCGCACCCCTACCTTCTACCTTCTTCCTAAAATTCACAAACCCAATCATCCCGGCTGCCCCACTGTAGCTGGCTACCAAGCCCCCACAGAACGGATCTCTGCCTACGTAGATCAACACCTTCAACCCATTACATGCAGTCTCCCATCCTTCATCAAAGACACCAACCACTTTCTCGAACACCTGGAATCCTTACCCAATCCGTTACCCCCAGAAACCATCCTTGTAACCATTGATGCCACTTTCTTATACACAAATATCCCGCACGTCCAGGGCCTTGCTGCGATGGAGCACTTCCTTTCACGCCGATCACCTGCCACCCTACATAAAACCTCTTTCCTCATTACCTTAGCCAGCTTCATCCTGACCCACAACTTCTTCACTTTTGAAGACCAGACATACCAACAATTAAAGGGAAAAGCCATGGGTACCAGGATGGCCCCTTCGTACGCCAAACTATTCATGGGTCACTTAGAGGAAGCCTTCTTGGTTACCCAGGCCTGCCAACCCAAAGATTGGTACAGATGTATTGATGACATCTTCATGATCTGGACTCACAGTGAAGAAGAACTTCAGAATTTCCTCTCCAACCTCAACTCCTTTGGTTCCATCAGATTCACCTGGTCCTACTCCAAATCCCATGCCACTTTCTTTGATGTTGACCTCCACCTGTCCAATGGCCAGCTTCACACGTCCGTCCACATCAAACCCACCAACAAGCAACAGTACCTCCATTACGACAGCTGCCACCCATTCAACATCAAACGGTCCCTTCCCTACAGCCTAGGTCTTGGTGGCAAACGAATCTGCTCCAGTCCGGAATCCCTGAAGCATTACACCAACAACCTGACAACAGTTTACGCATCCCGCAACTACCCTCCCGACCTGGTACAGAAGCAAATAACCAGAGCCACTTCCTCTTCCTCTCAAACCCAGAACCTCCCACAGAAGAACCACAAAAGTGCCCCACTTGTGACAGGATACTTTCCGGGACTGGATCAGATCTGAATGTGGCTCTCCAGCAGGGATACGACTTCCTCAAATCCTGGCCTGAAATGAGACCCATCCTTCATGAAATCCTCCCCGCTCCACCAAGAGTGTCTTTCCACCGTCCACCTAACCTTCGTAACCTCTTAGTTCATCCCTATGAAATCCCCAAACCACCTTCCCTACCCTCTGGCTCCTACCTTTGTAACCGCCCCCGGTGTAAAACCTGTCCCATGCACCCTCCCACCACCACCTACTCCAGTCCTGTAACCCGGAAGGTGTACACGATCAAAGACAGAGCCACATGTGAAAGCACCCACGTGATCTAGCAACTGACTTGCCTACACTGTGACGCATTCTATGTGGGAATGACCAGCAACAGGCAGACAGTGTTTGTTGGTAATGAGGATCACACTGTGGCTAAACATGCCTTGGTGCACGGCCAGCACATCTTGGCACAGTGTTACACCGTCCGGGTTATCTGGATACTTCCCACTAACACCAACCTATCCGAACTCCGGAGATGGGAACTTGCTCTTCAATATATCCTCTCTTCCCGTTATCCACCAGGCCTCAATCTCCGCTAATTTCAAGTTGCCACCACTCATACCTCACCTGTCATTCAACATCTTTGCCTCTGCACTTCTGCCTCGACTGACATCTCTGCCCAAACTGTTTGTCTTTAAATATGTCTGCTTGTGTCTGTATATGTGTGGATGGATATGTGTGTGTGTGCGAGTGTATACCCGTCCTTTTTTCCCCCTAAGGTAAGTCTTTCCCCTCCCGGGATTCGAATGACTCCTTACCCTCTCCCTTAAAACCCACATGCTTTCGTCTTTCCCTCTCCTTCCCTCTTTCCTGATGAGGCAACAGTTTGTTGCGAAAGCTTGAATTCTGTGTGTATGTTTGTATTTGTTTGTGTGTCTGTCGACCTGCCAGCACTTTCGTTTGGTAAGTCACATCACCTTTGTTTATATATATATATATATATATATATATATATATATATATATATATAGAGAGAGAGAGAGAGAGAGAGAGAGAGAGAGAGAGAGAGAGAGAAACACTCCATATACATCAAATTCCACCACTATTTCTGTGGCAAAAAGTTCTACTTAGGAATGTGGTCACAAGCCACTGCAGTCCTTATTTCATCCGATGAACCAGGTTCCAGTATGAACTGGCCAAAAATTGCAAAGATGAGCTTTGTTGGTGTCTCAATACCAGCATGAGATTGTGATGGTCCAACAGCTCATCATGGTAATATGGACACACTTTCACATCTTCTGAATGGCCCTGATACAGACTCTGATGCTTCTACTGCATCTAGTTGTCATATTGATGCTCACATTTCTGAATTGCTTCAATCCTTTCCTCTCAACTATAGGAAAACTTCACAGGTGATGGAAGCTGATTGAGATTTGAACATTTTGCTAAAATACATTTTCACCTCTTGGCCTCACAAATTGTGTAGCATAAAGAATTCTGTAGTGTGCCGATACTTTGCACGTTGGCATAGCCGCGCTATACAGCAAGGTGTGATTCTTGTTCGAAATGACAGTGTACAGTCAAGTGTATTGATCCCCAATGCTTTACAAAAAGAAGTGTTGCTGATACTTCACCAAGGACATAGGGTGAGTGTTCATATGAAACACTTAGTGCATCGCCACTATACTTGTCAGGGTATGGACACACAAATTGAACAGATGATATCACAGTTTCACGCATGTGCAGAAAATCAGTCAGCTCCACCACAGAAATTCTCTGCTTGGCCTAAGTCTCAATCACCAAGGCAACATGTGCACATAGACTTTGTAGGTCCTTTTTGGAACATTCATTGGTTGATTGTGTTAGACTCTTATAGCAAGTTTCCTTCTGCTCTGCCAATGAACTTGACAACATCATGTAGCACAACCATCTCTTCCCTATAGTTCCCAAATGGCATGCCAGAACTGAATTATGCCATAACACAAGGATTACATGAAACCATTATTAAAACTATATTTTTTCCATATCACATGACATAAACTCAGGAGTGTTGTCACTTACAAAGACCCCAAGAGGTACAAAATACAAAAATATAACAATTAATTGCTGGATAATAATGGCAGTCATCATTCCTTTACTAGGCACCAACCACATAAATCATGTAAAGGCACCAGCCACCACTAAATCATATCTATTATCATTGTTGGTACACATGAGAGATCCTGAATAATTGAAGGGTTCAGAGAGATATAGTCATAAGCCACAACTTTCACGAAGTTGAGTTTTTCATGTTTCGGCATTCTTAACAATGTCATCTTTACAATGTGTTGGAAAAGTTCCGTGTTACTGCAACAGATGGCAGGCTATGACAGAGTGCAGTTCTATGCTGTGCCATCTGGTGGTAGGTTCAGAAGATACATAGTCACAAACCACGGCAAAATGGCTGGTGGGTCAGGAATGTCTGAAGCGTCTTCGGATCTTCAATGCATATTTGACACAGACAGTAGTGGAAGTGAAGAGGTTTACCCTTTGGATCCTGACAGTGATGAATCTTGGCATCCATCGACCAGCAGTTCCAGCTCAGATGATGTTTCGGTAAGTATATAAAACGGTTTGCTTCTGGTGATTAATTTCCTGTTGCTTGTGGCTTTGTTTCTCTCAACATTGCCAACACATTTGACAGCCATCCTGTGTGTTAATGATGAAACTTGATGGGCACATTTATATTACTGCTTAATGGTGCAATAATGTAGTTTCAAAGGCAAAAGATGTGTAAAAAATATTTTCTCATTAATGTGATTTTAGCTTATGACTATCTCATGCAAATCCTTAGACTATTTTGCTCTTCATATTACAGTTTGAAATAAGTCGAATAAATGAAGAATCACCAGAAAAACAAAAGCCTTCACGGAAAAGAAAGCGAAATATTGATCAGTGGAAGAAAAATAAAGCAAAACATCGACGAAATGCTGGTCAGCAGTATGAGTCTTTAAAAACCCACAAGACTGTTCAGGCTGCTACTATAGGAAGTCCCTGTACTTGTTTAAATAAAAGCTTCACAAAACTGCTTGGAGAGGAAGAAAACATTTTTCATTCATTTTGGGACATAGGAAACTTTAATGCCAAGAGTACTTACCTGATGAGCTGTATGAAAATGGAACCGAAAAAGCGGAGGTTTGTTAACTGTTTAAATACAAAAGGTTTAATATTTTGTATATTTATTTCATTTTGCTATATCTGTCATAATTTCTTTCAAAGCTATCCAAAAAAGACTTCCAAGAAAATATCATCCAGGGACATTACATTTTATTGTAATGTGAGGTTATGCAGAATAGAAGTCATGATCTGCAAGGAAGCTTTCCTAAGGTTTCATGGCTTACAGATACATGCACGAAGAGTGAGGAATTTGCCACATCAAATGAAGCAGGGATTTGCATTGCCAAAAGGAGATGGAAGAGGTTCAAATGGCTCTGAGCACTATGAGACTTAACTTCTGAGGTCATCAGTCACCTAGAACTTAGAACTAATTAAACCTAACTAACCTAAGGACATCACACACATCCATGCCCGAGGCAGGATTCGAACCTGCAACCGTAGCAGTCATGCGGTTCAAGACTGAAGCGCCTAGAACCGCACGGCCACACCGGCCAGCAAGATGGAAGAGGTTTGTATGTTACTCTGTGCTATATGTTAGGGATGTACTCAAATTGAGTAGGGGAGAGTGGGGGAAATACACGCACCTATGGAAAAATCGATGTGAAACATTCGTTACGTCATTAAAACCTACGAAAGTAAGTACATACCATACAATGGACATTTCTCCACATATTCCAATAGTCTGTAAATAGTTATAAACAGTACCTTAATTTTGAACATTAAAATAAAAAAAGTGCAAATTCGTGGTATTTCCCACCCCTGAGGGTAATGACACGCAAAGTACTGGGTAATAACATGTAAAACAAACAAACGATAAAAATGTACAATACTTGCTATTTTTATTTGCTTATTAGTTACTACAAATAGTAAGCGGTATATTTAAGGATGAGATAATGTAATTCTACAAACAACTCTTATAATTTTCGTTTTTTACATTTTTATTGATGTGAAAAGATTTCATTTTCTCATACAGCAATGATCGCATTGTAATCTTTTGGAGTGTTCCAGCCACTACATTCTTCATTATTCCATCTGCTACAAGAAATACATTGGTATCATAGTTCTCCATCTTTCCCAAACTCTCCACAAACAAAACAAACATCTTCTGAAATCGTCAATGGATCAATATCATCCATTTCATCGTCATCACAAATGTTCTGAAAGTCCAGATTTAGGTCATCCTCACTGCTACTTTCACTTTCTTGGTGGTGTTTCTTCTTATATAATGTCTGTTTCTTCTTCAAGACTTTTTTAAGTTGCAGATTTCTGTACTTATCTGCTTTATCCTTAGGATTTCTTTTCTTCTTTCCTTCAGCTTTCTTGTTCATGGCTTCTTTTTGTTTCTTTATTGATAACTCTGTTTGCAGTTTATTCTTCTCTGGAGTTGCTGTAAGGATCACTGACTTTCCTGTAGGCTTTCCCCTGTTTTTGTTTTGGAACAGGAGATATGTCAAATACACTAACGTGCTTGACACATGCACTTTTAGTTGATGTTGTTGTGGCCTCCTCTAGGCCTACTAGAAGTGGAACATCATCTGCTGAAGATCCAGGAATCTGTTCTTGACTCCTTTTGGGGATATGTGGCTCGTTTGTAGATGCAACCACTTCATTTCCATTTGTTGCATTTGGAACCTCTTCATCTTCAAGGACAACATCTTTGAAGATCTAACATTGTTGTAAGTCGTCTTACTGAAATTTGTTTGGATTGAAAGGGCAAATCCCACATGCCTTAAACCCTGACTGCCCTTTGTCCATGGTAGCGACCTTAATATATGCCTTATTAAAAAGTTCTGCTAACTCATATGGTGTAATTTTTTGATACACTTGTGAATTAATATACATGTCACATTCACAATTGAAGGCTGATTTCAAAGAAGAAAAGAATGTAACATCTAGTGGTTGAAGCTTGTGAGAAGTGTGTGGAGGTATGGTTACTATGACAATAGTGTTTTTTACAAAATTCAAAAATATCAAATGAAATGTGGCTGCTGTGATTATGTAAAATCAGCAGCACAGGGTCATCAATATTTGATTTTACATTGTTCTGAAAATGTTGGATCCATTCGAAAAATAATGACTCATTGGACCAGTCATTGCAGTCATTGATGTAACAATCATATATTGCTCCGACTGGTCCACCTTTACTTAAGAGATTTGACATCCTCTTCCTGGGGAAGATAAACATGGGGGGGGGGGGGGGGGATGTAGGTACCAGCAGCACTGAAACAATGTATCACAGTCACGTTTTTCCCCCTTTCCAAAGACGTGGCCCCACCTATTTGTTTAAAATATTTAGGAGCCAAAATTCTCTTGGGCTTTTGTACAGTATTTATGCCCGTTTCATCGACGTTGAACACTCACCCCTCTTTAAATTTATATTTTTCAAAGACATGTTCTAAGTTTTTAAAATATGCATTAACCTCTTCTTCATTAAATGCCTGTATTCTGTTAATGATAGTTGCTTCAAGTTTTCTCATGCTAATACTTGGGTTCCTTTTTAAAAATAGAGCTAGCCAATCCTTTCCAGCTAACCTAGATGACTTGTCAAAACTGTTTGCAATGTTGTTAGCCTCAGTATACTCAAATGCAATCTTTCGCAGCTGGATGCATGTAATGCCATAGAACAGCTTGGCCATTGTAATAACATGATCCCTAATCTCATTTTCCTGTTCTGTCAAAAATGTTAGGTTTCTTCCAAGTTTTGGACCCTTGGTATTTTTAATATTTATTCTGTTTGCAGAGAAGCTTCATAAATCCCAAAAGCTCTTGATACTCCTCTTATTTTTCTTCCAGATTTGATGGCATCAAGAGCCTTACAAAGTTCCTCTTGCGTCCATTTTGCTTTCTTGGTTTTTCTTCTATAATATCCAACTATCTGAAATTTAAAAAAAACCTCGTTAGTATTGAAAATAAAACCTGCAGGGCGGAATACCACGCACTTCAACAGCTGCGTGGCTTTGTCCCATTGTAAGTTCGATGACTAACCTAAGCATAACTCGGCACCTAATTCAAATAGCGGGACAAATCTACATTTAAATTAAAGGTTTCATCTAGCATTAGTAGTTGATATGGAAGAAGTACATTAAAGCAATTTATAGTAGCACTTACCTTGCAAAATACAGCTGACCAAAATTACATGAGACACGCCGAAAATAAACAATACTTCACTGCTCCAACAATGCCACTGGAAAATGGGTGGCATAAGCCACGTAGTAGTTGTTACTTCTGCCAGCAGGGTGTAGCACCAACTCGGAACAGCTTGCACCATTCAAACTGCGTAAATCAGCCTGCGTGGGATTACCCACATGCGCGTAATTCCCCCACCTTCCCAGGCTATACAAATATTTCTATTAGGAAGAGGATATAAGTTAATCTTTTTTTTTTTCTTTCAGGAAAACATGGAAACTACCCACATAAATTTCAAGACAAAGCTGTACAAAGTGTTAGAGAATTTCTCAACACCATACCAAAATATAAGTCATTAGAGTAGGCAACAGAACCCCAATAAAGTGTATTTGGATTGTGATCTCACAATTGCTTCCTTATTTCGAGATAAATACTCAGAATACTACAAGGGAAAGCAGGTTCCTACAGTATCTGAAAGTAAATTCGGAGAAATTTTCATATCTGAATTTAACATAGGCTTCAAACTACCAAAAAGTGACACCTGTTCAAAATGTGATGGATTTCTAATTGCAATAAATAACCCAGAATTATATGCAGAAGAAGTCACAGAAAAGAAAGAACAACATGAACTGCATCTCAAAAAGGCTGACGGAGGACAAAATATGATTACGTCTTTAACTGCTCTGGCTCAAGAAAATTCGAAAGAGCATCATGTGATAGCAATGGACTTGTAGCAAACGTCCCCCACATCTAAACTAACAGTTGGTCCAGCATTTAACAAGAGGAAAATACGGACATACAACTCTGGTATCCACGACTGTGGATCAAATAAGGGTTATATGTTTCTGTGGAGTCAGAAAGATGGAGGACGGTGTTCAGATGAGGTTGGGAGCTGCTTATTGAAGTACTTGGAGATAACTAATCCTCAGATAAAACATCTCCACATAATCACAGGCAACTGCAAGGGTCAGGCAAAGAATTGGACTATTATTGCTTTGGAAAGGTCCCTTGTTGCTACCAAAAGATTTGATTCTGTCCAGCATTTCTTCCCTGTGGTAGGTCACATCATGCTATCTTGCAATCGTGGTTTTGGTCACATTGAACGGTATGCAAGATACAGACGTCCAATAGTGTACACTCCAGATGAATGGGCAGAAGTAATAAAATCTGCGAGTCAAAATTGCATTTCCTTAGGATTCTTCCAATGAATCTGTCTGGCATCCGCTTTACCGACGATCAACTTTATATGATCATTCCATTTTAAATCACTCCTAATGCCTACTCCCAGATAATTTATGGAATTAACTGCTTCCAGTTGCTGACCTGCTATTTTGTAGCTAAATGATAAGGGATCTATCTTTCTATGTATTCGCAGCACATTACACTTGTCTACATTGAGATTCAATTGCCATTCCCTGCACCATGCGTCAATTCGCTGCAGATCCTCCTGCATTTCAGTACAATTTTCCATTGTTACAACCTCTTGATACACCACAGCATCATCTGCAAAATGCCTCAGTGAACTTCTGATGTCATCCACCAGGTCATTTATGTATATTGTGAACAGAAACGGTCCCATGACACTCCCCTGTGGCACACCTGAAATCATTCTTACTTCGGAAGACTTCTCTCCATTGAGAATGACATGCTGCGTTCTGTTATCTAGGAACTCCTCAATCCAATCACACAATTGGTGTGATAGTCCATATGCTCTTACTTTGTTCATTAAACGACTGTGGGGAACTGTATCGAATGCCTTGCGGAAGTCAAGAAACACGGCATCTACCTGTGAACCCGTGTCTATGGCCTTCTGAGTCTCGTGGACGAATAGCATGAGCTGGGTTTCACATGACCATCTTTTTTGTAACCCATGCTGATTCCTACAGAGTAGATTTCTGGTCTCCAGGAAAGTCATTATACTCGAACATAATATGTGTTCCAAAATTCTACAACTGATAGACGTTAGAGATATAGGTCTATAGTTCTGCACATTCGTTCGACGTCCCTTCTTGAGAACGGGGATGACCTGTGCCCTTTTCCAATCCTTTGGAATGCTACACTCTTCTACAGACCTACGGTACACCGCTGCAAGAAGGGGGGAAGTTCCTTCGCGTACTCTGTGTAAAATAGAACTGGTATCCCATCAGGTCCAGCAGCCTTTCCTCTTTTGAGCGATTTTAATTGTTTCTCTATCCCTCTGTCGTCTATTTCGATATCTACCATTCTGTCATCTGTGTGACAATCTAGAGAAGGAACTACAGTGCAGTCTTCCTCTGTGAAACAGCTTTGGAAAAAGACATTTAGTATTTCAGCCTTTAGTCTGTCATCATCTGTTTTAGTACCATTTTGGTCACAGAGTGTCTGGACATTTTGTTTTGATCCACCTACCGCTTTGACATAAGACCGAAATTTCTTAGGATTTTCTGCCAAGTCGGTACATAGAACTTTACTTTCGAATTCACTGAACGCCTCTCGCATAGCCCTCTTCACACTACATTTTGCTTCGCGTAATTTTTGTTTGTCTGCAAGGCTTTGGCTATGTTTATGTTTGCTGTGAAGTTCCCTTTGCTTCCGCAGCAGTTTTCTAACTTGGTTGTTGTACCACGGTCTTTTCCATCTCTTACGATCTTGCTTGGCACATACTCATCTAACGCATATTGTACGATGGTTTTGAACTTTGTCCACTGATCCTCAACACTATCTGTACTTGAGACAAAACTTTTGTGTTGAGCCATCAGGTACTCTGTAATCTGCTTTTTGTCACTTCTGCTGAACAGAAAAATCTTCCTACCTTTTTTAATATTTCTATTTACAGCTGAAATCATCGATGCCGTAACCGCTTTATGATCGCTGATTCCCTGTTCTGCATTAACTGTTTCAAATAGTTCGGGTCTGTTTGTCACCAGAAGGTCTAATATGTTATCGCCATGAGTCGGTTCTCTGTTTAACTGCTCAAGGTAGTTTTCAGATGAAGCACTTAAAAAAATTTCACTGGATTCTTTGTCCCTGCCACCCGTTATGAACGTTTGAGTCTCCCAGTCTATATCCGGCAAATTAAAATCTCCACCCAGAACTATAACATGGTGAGGAAATCTACTCAAAATATTTTCCAAATTATCCTTCAGGTGCTCAGCCACAACAGCTGCTGAGCCAGGGGGCCTGTAAAGACATCCAATTACCATGTCTGAGCCTGCTTTAACCGTGACCTTCACCCAAATCATTTCACATTTCGGATCTCCGTCAATTCCCTTCGATACTATTGCACTTCTTATTGCTATAAACACGCCTCCCCCTTCACTGTCCAGCCTGTCTCTGCGGTATACATTCCAATCTGAGTTTAGGATTTCATTACTGGTTACATCTGGTTACAGCCAACTTTCTGTCCCTAGTACTATATGGGCGTTGTGACCGTTTATTAATGAGAGCTGTTCTGGGATCTTTCTATAGACGCTCCTGCAGTTTACTATTAGCACAGTAATATTGTTATTCCCTGTTGCATTTTGCCTACTCCTACCTTGCTGCGCCTCAGGAGGCGTCTTGTCGGGCCTAGGGAGGGAATTCTCTAACCTAAAAAACCCCCATGTGCACTCCACACGTACTCCACTACCCTTGTAGCCGCTTCCGGCGTGTAGTGCACGCCTGGCCTATTCAGGGGGACCCTACATTTCTCCACCCGATAGCGGAGGTTGAGAAATTTGCACCCCAGATCTCCGCAGAATCGTCTGAGCCTCTGGTTTAAGCCTTCCACTAGGCTCCAAACCAGAGGACCGCGATCGGTTCTGGGAACAATACTACAAATATGTTGCTTGAGGCCGAGCATTGTCTCAGTACAGGCCATTCTATGAATTACCTACATACAAAAATTCTCGCATCGACGAGTTCGTACTGGGACAGTGTTATTAAGGAAGCAGAGGAAATACGTAGCTCGACGAATCTTGTAAACAGACACACGGGCTTTCAGCTTAGTTCAGCATGGGATCCAGCACTGGCCATATTGAAGTCGCTTTGAGCAGAGAGGAATACTTTTGGTCATAAGACGGACGACGATTCGCCAGCAACATAAATATTCTGTTGACAACGGGAGGATAATCAAGGCGCCTACGTGGACACGCAGTACTGCTTGCGGCTTCCGACAGAGGTCGCTGGGGCTGCCGATGGCAGCACAGAGCAGCGGCGGCAGCCTCCGCGCGTGCGCCGAAGTATTTGGTTCTTCATCCTGTAGGTGGCGTTACTGTCCTTCCAGCTATCAGTTGATATCGTCGCTATTGGCCATCGAATTTGGCGCCTCCACGCATACGCACTTCCTGCCTAAAACTGGCATAAATGGGGAGCCCTGGTCCTGCCTTAGCAGTGTGTTTGTCACACCTGAAGATGTTGGCCAGTTGCGCTGATAAAATATTGTGGAGTTTTCACTATGACATCCGACGTCTCGCCCGAGAACCATATATACAATACTACAAATAGTTAGCTCTGATTCCACCCCGCGAGTGAGGCATTCTGCCTTCACCAATTACGCCAACTGCCTGTATGAACTGAGGATGACCTCTGAACCCAGATGGCAGGAGTCATTGGTGCCGACATGAGCAACAATTTGCAGTTAGGTGCACCCAGTGCTCTCTATCGCCGCCGGTAGGGCCTCCTCCACATCTCGGATGAGACCCCCCGGCAAGCAGACAGAGTGAACACTGGCCTTCTTCCCCGACCTTTTCGCTATTTCCCTAAGGGGCTCCATCACCCGCCTAACGTTGGAGCTCCCAATAACTAATAAACCTCTCCCCCCGTGTGCCTGCTCGGACCTTGCTGAAGGAGCAGCCACATGTCCACTCACAGGCAGAGCGGGCGATGCCACACGGCCAGCCTCCACATTTACCCTCCACCTCGTGCGCCGCGAATGCCGCTGAACCCGCCACTCCCCTTGGGGAGAGGGTGGCCCACCCACGCCCGGTACCCGCGAAGATGTCTCAACAGCAGGGACAGTGGGTGAAGCATGTAACACCTGGGGTGTACCTTGTGATGAACCAGACTCCCCACTGCCGCTACACTCCGAGGCAGCAGCCTGAAGACGGCTGACCGAGGCCATCAACACGTTCAGCTGTTCGCGAACAGTGGCCAGCTCCTCCTGCGTCTGTACACAGCAGTCACACATCCTATCCATCCTAAGGAATCAATTTACTGAAGAGAGTTAATAAACTTTTAACTAGACTGCTAATTCACTAAAGGCGGCTGACTATTGACTAAACTGTGATTTCTAGCCACTTCTTGTAGAAAACAAAGAAAATAGCACTACCTGTCTGTGGACTGTATTGAAAACAAACACTAGCACTACTGGCACTATGGCTGACTAAAGGGACTCTCTCTGACTGTATTCAAAACAAACACGAAATCTATGGAACACTATTAATAGCCGGCCGCGGTGGTCTCGCGGTTCTAGGCGCGCAGTCCGGAACCGTGCGACTGCTACGGTCGCAGGTTCGAATCCTGCCTCGGGCATGGATGTGTGTGATGTCCTTAGGTTAGTTAGGTTTAAGTAGTTCTAAGTTCTAGGGGACTAATGACCACAGCAGTTGAGTCCCATAGTGCTCAGAGCCATTTGAACCATTTGAACTATTAATAGCACTCGACAAATAAAGCTTCCTAAAAGCAAAAACACACGGAAGAAGAAGTGACAAGTAAGAAAAATACAGTTAATACTTAAATTAAGGTAGCTCGCTGCACAGTAGACGTGAAGCAGACGGCGTTTAGGACTACACTTCTTCCACAGATTTTCTTGAAACATGTGACTAAGTGCATCTGCAATGTGTTATTGCACCCACAGGATATGTGCTAGTTGAAACTGAAAGGTAGATTTCAGTCTTAAGGGGCCTAGAAAGTACCCAGTTCAATGCTTGATTATCAGTTTGTAATCTAAGTTTATTATGCTCCTGGTAAAACTCAAACTTTTCTAGAACAAAGAGGACTGCCAAAGTTCCACTCATAAACAGAATAATGTACTTCAGCAAATGATAAGGCTGTTGAAGCATGAGCCAAAGGCCTCTGCTTTCTGTCATGTCCCTGTAATAAAATTGTGACAATTCCAGAATTTGAAATGTCTATCTGCTCAACAAATGGTAAATTGAAATCTGGGATATCCAACAATGGAGCACTGCTCAATGCATGTTTCAAGGCAACAATGGCTGCCTGTTGAGAATTTCCTCATTGGAATTTCTCATTTTTCTAGTGTAGCTGATTAAGGGTGGCCAAAAGCTGGGAAAAATTCAGGATGAATTCACCATGCCTATGAACAGGCAATACCCTTCTTGTCTGTGGGTAATGGGAAGTTAGAAATAGCTTGTTTTAAGTCCTGATCTATAGTAATAACCCCCCCCCCCCCCAAGCTAATAATATATGCCTCAAAAATGAGATTTTATTATGTACCAAATTTACTTTAGATGGCATAATGGTCAATCGTGCGTCCTTCAGACACTCCAAGACTTGCCTAAGATACTCTAAATGATCAGCAAAGGTTGCAGCATAAATGACCACATAGTTGAACTAATTGTAGACACACTCAAACTTTAGATCCCCAACACAGAATCTGAAAGGTGACAATGCCACCACATCTGTAGTCAGGCTAAAAGGAACCCTGTTAAATTCAAAACGGTTGTTGTCAGTGCATAATTTTGTTAGAGGATTGGAATCTTCGGTGAGGGACATCTAGTAATAGGCTTGATTAAGATCCAGTACAGTAAAAACATGCACTCCTGAAAACCACATAAAACAGTTCTGCAGGTCAATAAGGCAAACACCACTTGAATTTAGGCTCACCCAGGACAGTAAATAGAATAGCAAGTCTGGTATGACTACAGAATCTATATATTTTTTTGGCCTGTAATTCAAAGAAAAAGTTTTTCCCAGTATAATCCAACATATAACATGTAACACACAAAAAATTGCACCTAAACAATACCTCGATTATAAGTCCTTTGGCTACAAGAAATCTTAAAGGCTACGTAAAATCTTCAAATCTTAATTGAAAATGAGCCTATCCTATAACATTCAATAAATCACCTGAAATCAGCATTTCTTGGGAACAACCTGCAAACTAGAATGTTCCCTACCTGGTGATTTTTACAATGTCAGCTATAATCAGTCAAAGAAGTATTGCTGCCAGAATCAAGCAATGGACAAAACAGTGCAAAACTGAGGGTAGTGCAAAGAAAATGCAGGTGCACTTTATCAGCTGTGTAGATGTTATGATAGAAGTTTGGTAGCAATTTCAAACTAATGGGTCTCACCACTGCTGGGCAGTATCAGTTTCTCTGATGCTCATCCCATGACTCCCCACACCAGAAACATGTATTTCAGGACATGCTCTGCTTCTGTCTGGGCCATAAGCATCAATAACTAACCTTCCCTTGCAGCTCTGCCCTGTTGGTATCCCATTTTTCATCACTGAATCTGATAATCTCAATCCCAAAAACCACTTTATTTAAATCAGAAAATGTGTTGTCTTATCAGTATATAAAATCCTTGATGTGCCACATCCCTTTCAAAATAATAAAGACAGCACTGTATTCAGAAATATCCAAGCAATGCACCATCATTGCTGTACTTACCTCTAAAGAATCATTCCCTACCTCCACTCTAAAAAAATGCTGGTCAATGAGCTCCTTTCACCTCCAGGTCCCTAGATTTTCTAAGAGAGTTTTCCTCCAGACTTCAGCTAGTGACCCATCACCCTGTAAAATTTTAGCAATTAGCCTAATTAATCAACTGTGCACTAATGGATGAATAATTTGGAATGTGATGCCATGTGGAATTTGCAACATGTCAGCCTCTGTTGGCAACCTAAAAGTTAACCTCAGTTATTCCTAAATTAGATTAGAATTTGCAGTAGATAACCTCTGAACATTTGGAATAATCTCTGTGCATTCAGCAGCTGACAAAATTTTTTTCACAGTGCCATATTCTTAATCAACCCCTCAATCATATTTAAATTTTGTTCATATTCAGTACTGATTCCTTTGTCCTCAGCCTGCCAGTTGAGAAATGAAAATCATTGTTGCAATAGTAAAACTTCCTCTTGTAGAGCCTGAATCTCTGACAAAAACTTGGGAACCAGATGCACAACATGAATCCTTACAGTGACATGAACTGTGAGAGCTTGTAAATGAAAAATTCATGTGTGAGATGTAGTGTCACCAACTAACAGAGTAACATTTTCACTCTCATAAGAAAGTGACATCCTGTGAATGGAGCATACAGCTTTTACTTCCACAGCCATCTCTGTGGTAATGTTTAATAGATGACTTAATGTAGCTGCTGCCCTCTTAAGGTAAATTATGAATCTATGGCAGGTAATGTAGGTACTTTTACCTCAAATGAGTCAGCTCCATCATGTCTCGTGCCTTATACTCAGTGGCCCATTCTTTGCAAAAACAAGTAGAACAATAATTACTGGAAATAACAGTTGCATCCTACCAGAATGTAAGGAACCCCAATCACAGAATAATCATGCTCTGCTGCCATTGAATGTAGGGATCTAAGACTGGTAAGCAACCAAGGCTGTACTAAACAAAATAAAATTTCACAATTTCTGTCACACCAACAATTTTACATACAGCACACACAGGTAACTTAAGAATGCTTGATTGTTGAATTAAAAACTCTTGAGATAATTGGTTGGTTGATGTAGGGGAGGGGATGAAACAGTGAGGTCATAAATCCCATCACATCATGGAAGGATGGAGGAGGAAGTTGGCCATGCCCTTTCGAAGGAACAATTCCATCATTTAGGGAAATGATGGAAAACCTAAATCAAAATAGTTGGATGTGGGTTTGAACCATTGTCCTCCTGAATGCGAGTCCAGTGTGCTAACCACTGCACCACCTTTCTCGGTGTGAGATAATTACTGAATTGTTTAAAATCACCAATAAGTAAATGAGACACATTCACTTAAAAGGATTTCTGTGTCTCAGTTTTCAATTAATTTGGAACTATTAACTCACAGAATTCAATTAACAAGAGTTTAATTACAATGCATGACTTAACAATTCTTTAGATTTAGATAGTGTCATTAAAAATGAAAGAAGCAAGAAAATTAATGTAGCCCCCCAAAAATTTAATGATTATTTTATTACATTAGTAGAAAAAGAAGGGAAGGCTATTGTCAAACTTGACATTAATACTCCAGAAATTCTTTCAAAAAATGTTTGTAAACCACCAGCTAATACAAGTATGTCTGCCTTCTCCCATATCTTGAAACACATTAAAGAAAGTAATAGATTGTATTCTGTATGCTTTAATGTATTGTATTAACAAGTGCATATATCATGAATATTTTCCTGATGAGTAAAAGTGTCTAGGGTTATTCCAGCATATAAAAAAGAAGATACTGACTTACCTTCAAGTTATAACCCAATTTCTATAGTCCCAGCTTTTTCTTAGGTACTGGAATATGTAATTATCAACAGTTATCAGTTTACTTTGAAAATCTAGAAATAATTAGTGAATCACATACATCAAGTGTTTGAGGATCAAGGCTTTGCTCAAATCACTTGTTGTGATCTAAGCAAAGTTTTTGACTGTGTAGAGCACACACCACTTTTGGAAAACATGGAATTCTATGGCATTGAAGGCACAGGCCTTAAACTATTAATATCATATCTACAGAGCTATAGGCAACTTGTCTGCGTTAGCAAGGAAATGTCAAGTATAGAACAAGTTAAGGAAGGTGTTCTACGAGGATCCATAGAGGGCCCTTTCTTACTTCTAATAATGATTTGTTCGCAGTATATCATGTGAGAAATGTCTGTGATGAACAGTCACCATAAAGAACAACATGTTTGGTTCTATAATTTAAGAAGTCTTTGAGCCACTAAAATATCTGTGAACTTATTCCAGATGCTCATACTTTCATTAACAGCCTGCAATTGGGCACCATGTCAAATGATTTCTGGAAACTTAGAAATATGGAATCTACCTGTTGTCCTTCATCCACAGTTCAGAGTATATGATGTGAAAAAAGGGAAAGCTTAGTTTTGCAGGAGCGATGCTTTCTAAAACCATGCTGATGCATGAACATAAGTTTCTCGGCCTCAAGAAAGTTTAATATATCCAAACTGAGAATACATCCACGGATTCTGCAGCAAACTGAAGTTAGAGATATTGGTTTGTAATTTTGAGTGTCTGTTTTTATACCTTTGTTATATAATGGAGTCACCTGCAGTTTTTTCCAATCCCCTGGGACTTTATACTGGGCAAGCTATTCATGATAAATGTAGGATAGGTGTATGGTAAGGTGTCAAAGTTGAGTGACTGTAAGGAAATACAAGACAACTCAGACAAAATTCCTAGTTGGTGTGATGAATGGCAGCTACCTCTAATTGTGGAAAACTGTAAGTTATTGCAGATGAGTAGGAAGAAAACACCTGTAATGTTCAGATACAGTATCACTAGTGTCCTTCTTGACACAGTCAAGTCATTTAAATATCTGATTATACATAAAGCACAAAAGTGGCAAGAGGCAATCAATACCTTCACTATGCATTAACAACAATGAAGTTACTGATGACAGTGCCACTAAAGCAGAGTTATTAAACATGATTTTCCAAAACTCAGTCACCAAAGAAGATGTAGTAAATATTCCTGAATTCCAATCAAGAACAACTGTGAAGATGAGAAACATAGAATTAGATATCCTCAGTGTAGCAAAGCAGCTTAAATCACTTAATAAAGGCAAGGCTTCCAGTCCAGATTGTATACCAGTCAGGTTCCTCTCAGAGTATGCTGATACAATAGCTCCATATTTAGCAATTGCTTGAAAATTGCTCAAGTCACACCATTACCCAAAAAGAGAAGTAGGAGTAATCCAATGACTTACAGGTCCATATCACTAACATCGATTTGCAGTAGGGTTTCGGAACATATACTGTATTTGAACATTATGAAGTACCTCGAAGAAATGGATTTATTGACACATAGTCAGTACGGATTCAGATAATATCATTCTTGTGAAACACAACTAGCTCTTTATACTCATGAAGTAATGAGTGCTGTCGACAGGGAATGTCAAATTGGTTCCATACTCTTAGATTTCCAGACGGCTTTTGACACTGTCCCTCCTGAGTGTCTTCTAACCAAACTGTGTGCATATGGAATATCACCACAGTTGTGCGACTGCATTCATGATTTCCTGTCAGAAAGGTCACAGTTTGTAGTAATAGACAGGAAGTCATCAAGTAAAAAGAAGTAATATATGGCAGCGCACCAAAAAGTGGCAATTGAAGTTTTCCACATGAGTACTAAAAGAAATCCACTAAATTTCAATTATGCAATAAGTCGCACAAATCTGAAGGCTGTAAATTCAACTAAACACTTAGGGATTACGATTACAAATACCATAAATTGAAACGATCACATAGATAATGTTGTGGGTAGAGCAAACCAAAGACAGAGGTTCATTGGCAGAACGCTTAGAAGGTGCAACAGGTCTACTAAAGAGACTGCTTACGCCACACCTGTCTGCCCTATTCTGGAGTATTGCTGTGCAGTGTGGGATCTGCATTAGGTAGGACTGATGGATGACATCAAAACAGTACAAAGAAGGGCAGCGCTCATTTTGTATTATCATGAAATCGGGGAGATAGTGCCACAGACATGATACGTGAACTGGAGTGGCAGTCATTAAACAAAGGCATTCTTTGTTGTGACAGGATCTATTCATGAAATTTCATTCACCAGTTTTCCCCTCCAATTGCAAAAACGTCCTGTTGGCACCCACCTACATAGAGAGAAATGATCATCATAATGAAATAAGAGAAATCAAGGCTCGCACAGAAAAATTTAAGTGCTCATTTTTTCCGCACACCGTTCGAGAGTGGAATGGTAGAGAGACAGCTTGAAGGTGATTCATTGAACCCTCTGCCAGGCACTTTATTGTGAACAGCAGAGTAATCATGTAGATGTAGATAATGTGGCAAAGCGATATGAAATGGAATGAGCATGTGAGAACTGTGGTAGGGAAGGCAAATGATTAACTTCAGTTTATCTCCTGTAAAGGAGACCACATATAGGATGCTGATGCTTCTTGAGTGTTTGGGATCCATACAAGGCCAGATTGAAGGAAGACACTGAAGCAATTCGGAGACGGGCTGCTAGGTTTGTTACTAGTAGATTCAAACAACACATAAGTGTCACAGAGCTGCTTCAGGAACTCAGATGGGAGTCCCTGGAGAGAAGGCAATGTTCTTTTTGAGAAACACTATTGAGAAAATTTAGAGAACCAGTATTTGATGAGCTGACTGCCAAACGATTTTACTGCAGTCAACTTACATTGTGCTTAAGAAACATGAAGATAAGATACAAGCAATTATGGCTCATTCAGAGGCATATAGATAGTCATTTTTCCTTCATTTTATTTGCCAGTGAAACAGGAAAGGAAATGATTAGCAGTGATACAGTGTACCCTCCACTATGCACTGTATGCTGGCTTGCAGAATATTTATGTAGATGTAAATGTAACACTGATGTCACTTTTACCTAGTTCTACAATTAATAATGACACATGGAACTGAAATGCAATACAATTTCATCAATTTGGAATCAGTGTTTATTTAACTGTGAGTTTCTTTACTGAAGTTCATAAAACTGAAAATGTGAAGGATCTGGAAATAAACCATGATGTCATTTCACTTTGAATTAATATCTACACAGATACTTTACAAGCCTGGATTTCAGGACTCATACCCTAAGACATATTAAAATGATAAGCTGAGCTGCAAATATTTTGAAGAATCAAGATGATTATTAAAAGTGCTTTTGGCCATTGCAACAACCATTATTGAAACATATGAATGGGTGGTGTTCCGTTCTTTCAGACATGTCTTAATGAAAATCTGCAGCTAATACACATTATGTAAATTGAATGGGGAAGACAGAGAAGTTGAAATAGGGAAGGAACTATTGAGTCCAACTGCATCAGTACTGTACGTGAAATCAGTGGCAAAGAGTGAAAATGCGTGCTAGACCAGGATTTGGACCCAGGACCTTTTTCTTACTAGGCAGTTGCATTAACAACTGTGCCATCCTGACACAGTGCTTATCACAACTGCATGGACTAACTCAGTATGCCTATCATCCAACCCACATGCCCACCTAATGCCACCCATTTGCAGGCCCCATTTGTTTCCTCCATATTCACTACTTTGAGATTCCCACAGGAGGTTGAAAGTAACTGTACATCCAAACTGTAGGTGGTAGATTCATTGCCCAATCAGGTGAATCAATTATATGAATATGTGGTGTCTTTTTTTTTTTTAAGATATGTGTGAAAGAACAGGCACCACAGAACTCCTCAGCTATGATACATGTTATATGAACTGAAGGGGGGGGGGGGGGGGGAAGAAAGGAAAGGAAAGGGAAGGAACAATTGATTTATGTAGAATCAGCAGTGATGAGTGAAAATGGGTGCCAGATTGGGATTCATACCCAGGATCTCATGCTTACTAGTCAGTTGCATTAAGCACTGCACAGTGCTTATCACAGCTGCATGGACTGTTTTGCCACACCTCTCAGGTGACCCACATTCCCACCTAATGTCACTTATCAGGAATCCCTGTCTGTGTCTTCTATGCTCCCTACTTTAAGATTCCCGCAGGAGATCAAATGTAATTGTGCATCAACACTGAAGCGTGGACATCTGTCCAAAAGAACAGTCACGCATTCATCCTACACATTCAACTTTATGGGCAATGAATCCACTATTTTAAGTGTAGATGCACAATTACATTTGACCTCCTGTGGAAATCTCAAAATAGTGAGTGTGGAGGACATGTGGGGGGGGGGGGGAGGCTGCAGGTAGCTGATATTAGGTGGGAATGTCTGAGAGAACAGACACAATGCATTGATATAACTGATTTACATCGTTGGGCAATGAATCCACCACCTTCAGTGTGGATGCAAAGTTTTGTTCACCCTCCTGTGGGAATCTCAAAGTAGTGAGCACGGAGGGAATGAGGAATGGATGGGGACAGCAGATAGGTGGCATTAGGTGTGAATGTGGGTCAGCTGAGATATGTGCCGAGATAGTACAAGCAATTGTAATAAGCTCTGTGTTTGAATGGCACAGTGGCTAACACAACTTCCTAGTAAGCAGGAGATCTTGGATGTGAATCTTGGTCTAGCACATATTTTCATTTGTCACCACTGATTAAGCACAAAGTCCCTTTTCAGCTGACACCAATAGTTCCTTCCCTGTACTTTACTTTCTCCCCATCCCCCTTCAATTTATATCACATTATTGAAGCAGATATTCTACTGTGCTGTTTCCTATTGAATTTTGTTTGGCATTTACGGATCAGAGAGTTCTGTTAGAGAAATGCTAATACTTTTTTAAAAATCATATTATATATTCTATGAATACAATAGAGGGAAATATTCCACGTGGGAAAAATATATCTAAAAACAAAGATGATGTGACTTACCAAACGAAAGCGCTGGCAGGTCGATAGACACACAAACTAACACAAACATACATACAAAATTCTAACTTTCGCAACCACCGGTTACTTCATCAGGAAAGAGGGAAGGAGAGGGAAAGGCGAAAGAATGTGGGTTTTAAGGGAGAGGGTAAGGAGTCATTCCAATCCTGGGAGCGGAAAGACTTACCTTAGGGGGAAAAAAGGACAGGTATACACTTGCACACACACCCATATCCAACCACACATACACAGACACAAGCAGACTGTCTGCTTGTGGCAGTGCACGTGCGGCCGGATATGGGCATGTGCGCGAGTGTACACTCGTCCCTCCCCCCCCAAGGCAAGTTTCCCCGCCCCTGGGACCGGAACAACCCCACCCCCTCCCCAAAAACCCACATCCCTTCGTCCCCCCCCCCCCCTTGACGAAGTAACCGGTGGCCGCGAAAGCTAAAATTTCGCGTGCATGACCGTGCCCGCTTGTGTGTCCATCGACCCACCAGCACCCCCGCCCGGCAAGTCACATCATCTTTATTTTTAGATATATTTTTCCCACGTGGAATGTTTCCCTCTATTATATATATATATATATATATATATATATATATATATATATATATATATATATAAACAAAGATGATGTGACCCACCAAACGAAAGCGCTGGCAGGCCGATAGACACACAAACTAACACAAACAAGCACACAAAATTCCAGCTTTCGCAACCAATGGCCGCCCCGCCAGGAAAGAGGGAAGGAGAGGGAAAGACAAGAGCATGTAGGTCCTAAGGGAGCCAGTCCAACCCCAGGAGCGGAAAGACCCACCCTAGGGGGATAAAAGGACGGGCACACACACACATCCATCCACACACACACAGACACAAGCATACATATTCAAAGACAAAGAGTTTGGGCAGAGATGTCAGTCGAGGCAGAAGTGCAGAGGCAAAGATGTTGTTGGATGACAGGTGAGGTATGAGTGGTGCAAACTTGAGATTAGCGGAGATTGAGGCCTGGTGGTTAACGGGAAGAGAGGATATATTGAAGAACAAGTTCCCATCTCCGGTGTTTGGATAGGTTAGTGTTAGTGGGAAGTGTCCAGATAACCCGGATGGTGTAACACTGTGCCAAGATGTGCTGGCCGTGCACCAAGGCATGTTTAGCCACAGGGTGATTCTCATTACCAACAAATGCTGTCTGCCTGTGTCCACTCATGCGAATGGGCAGTTTGTTGCTGGTCATTCCCACATAGAAAGCTTCACAGTGTAGGCAGGTCAGTTGGTAAATCACGTGGGTGCTTTCACACGTTGCTCTGCCTTTGATCGTGTACACCTTCTGGGTTACAGGACTGGAGTAGGTAGTGGTGGGAGGGTGCATGGGACAGGTTTTACACCGGGGGTGGTTACAAGGGTAGGAGCCAGAGGGTAGGGAAGGTGGTTTGGGTATTTCATAGGGATGAACTAACAGGTTACGAAGGTTAGGTGGACGGCGGAAAGACACTCTTGGTGGAGTGGGGAGGATTTCATGAAGGATGGATCTCATTTCAGGGCAGGATTTGAGGAAGTCGTATCCCTGCTGGAGAGCCACATTCAGAGTCTGGTCCAGTCCTGGAAAGTATTGTGTCACAAGTGGGGCACTTTTGTGGTTCTTCTGTGGGAGGTTCTGGGTTTGAGGGGATGAGGAAGTGGCTCTGGTTATTTGCTTCTGTACCAGGTCAGGAGGATAGTTGCGGGATGTGGAAGCTGTTGTCAGGTTGTTGGTGTAATGCTTCAGGGATTCCGGACTGGAGCAGATTCGTTTACCATGAAGATCTAGGCTGTAGGGAAGGGACCGTTTGATGTGGAATGGGTGGCAGCTGTCATAATGGAGGTACTGTTGCTTGTTGGTGGGTTTGATGTGGACGGACATGTGAAGCTGGCCATTGGACAGGTGGAGGTCAACATCAAGGAAAGTGGCGTGGGATTTGGAGTAGGACCAGGTGAATCTGATGGAACCAAAGGAGTTGAGGTTGGAGAGGAAATTCTGGAGTTCTTCTTCACTGTGAGTCCAGATCATGAAGATGTCATCAATACATCTGTACCAAACTTTGGGTTGGCAGGCCTGGGTAACCAAGAAGGCTTCCTCTAGGCGACCCATGAATAGGTTGGCATACGAGGGGGCCATCCTGGTACCCATGGCTGTTCCCTTTAATTTTTGGTATGTCTGGCCTTCAAAAGTGAAGAAGTTGTGGGTCAGGATGAAGCTGGCTAAGGTAATGAGGAAAGAGGTTTTAGGTAGGTTGGCAGGTGATCGGCGTGAAAGGAAGTGCTCCATTGCAGCAAGGCCCTGGACGTGCGGGATATTTGTGTATAAGGAAGTGGCATCAATGCTTACAAGGATGGTTTCCGGGGGTAACAGATTGGGTAAGGATTCCAGGCATTCGAGAAAGTGGTTGGTGTCTTTGATGAAGGATGGGAGATTGCATGTAATGGGTTGAAGGTGTTGATCTATGTAGGCAGAGATACGTTCTGTGGGGACTTGGTAACCAGCTACAATGGGGTGGCTGGGATGATTGGGTTTGTGAATTTTAGGGAGAAGGTAGAAGGTAGGGGTGCGGGGTGTCGGTGGGGTCAGGAGGTTGATGGAGTCAGGTGAAAGGTTTTGCAGGGGGCCTAAGTTTCTGAGGATTCCTTGAAGCTCCGCCTGGACATCGGGAATGGGATTACCTTGGTAAAATTTGTAGGTGGTGTTGTCTGAAAGCTGACGCAGTCCCTCAGCCACATAAACCCGACGATCAAGTACCACGGTCGTGGAACCTTTGTCTGCCGGAAGAATGACGATGGATCGGTCAGCCTTCAGATCACGGATAGCCTGGGCTTCAGCAGTGGTGATGTTGGGAGTAGGATTAAGGTTTTTTAAGAAGGATTGAGAGGCAAGGCTGGAAGTCAGAAATTCCTGGAAGGTTTGGAGAGGTTGATTTTGAGGAAGAGGAGGTGGGTCCCGCTGTGACGGAGGACGGAACTGTTCGAGGCAGGGTTCAATTTGGATGGTGTCTTGGGGAGTTGGATCATTAGGAGTAGGATTAGGATCATTTTTCTTCGTGGCAAAGTGATATTTCCAGCAGAGAGTACGAGTGTAGGACAGTAAATCTTTGACGAGGGCTGTTTGGTTGAATCTGGAAGTGGGGCTGAAGGGGAGGCCTTTGGATAGGACAGAGGTTTCGGATTGGGACAGAGATTTGGAGGAAAGGTTAACTACTGAATTAGGGTGTTGTGGTTCCAGATTGTGTTGATTGGAATTTTGAGGTTTTGGAGGCAGTGGAGCTGGAAGTGGGAGATTGAGTAGATGGGAGAGAGTGGGTTTGTGTGCAATGAGAGGAGGTTGAGGTTTGCTGGAAAGGTTGTGAAGGGTGAGTGAGTTGCCTTTCCAGAGGTGGGAAACCAGGAGATTGGATAGTTTTTTTAAGGTGGAGGGTGGCATGCTGTTCCAATTTGCGGTTGGCCTGTAGGAGGATGCTCTGAGCAGCCGGTGTGGATGTGGGAGAGGAAAGATTGAGGGCTTTTATTAAGAATAGGAGTTGACGGGTGTGTTCATTGGCTGAGTTGATGTGTAGGTGAAGGATTAGGTGGGTGAGGGCAATGGATTGTTCAGTTTGGAACTGGTATAGGGACTGATGGAAAGAAGGGTTGCAGCCAGAGATGGGAACTTTAAGTGTGAGGCCTTTGAGGATAATGCCAAATGTGAGACAAGCCTGAGAAAATAGAATACGGGAGCGTGATCTGGCTAGGGCGAAGGCATGTTTGTGGTGGGAATGTAAATAAAACCTAATGGGGTCGTTGTGGGGGTGTTGTGAGGGTGACATGGTATTAGAAGGTGGAAAGTGTAACATGAGGCTGAAATGAAAATAAAAATATATGGGGAGAGATAAAGGTGAACTGGAAAGTAACTGGAGATCTGGTGTGAAAAAAGGCGAAAAAGTGTTGGTTACAGCTGGGCTATATTGGACTTGGGTTGGTAGACAAAGGTTAGGTGGTTGTGTTGCCGCCAAAACACGTTAAAGGGCGGAGAAATTAGGGAAAATTTCGAAAAAACTGAGTGAAAATGTATTAAAACGAGTGTTTTTGTGGTGGCAGAGTATGAAAATGAGGCTAACAATTGTATGACGAAGAAATAATGACGTTAAAACCTGTGGGAAGCGGCTAAAAATTATCAGTGATGCGGGAAAAACGGAACTGGAAATAAAGCGAAAGTTATTAGAACTAGCCGAAATGGTTGTTTAATAGGTGAAAGGAACTGTTTGTGAACTAGAAACGGTGGATTTTATAGCAGCGGTAATGTTGAAAGCGGAAAAAATTTTTGGTTATGGTTTGGAAGTGGGTTACGTATTATTGAGTATATATAGGCGGGATAAAATAGTATAGTAGATTACGGTAAAAAGGAGAAGGTGAATACAAAGTGAAACTACTGTCAAAAACAGAAAGAGAAAATAAGACGACAGAAAAGATTTCGAAATGCAAAAATGGTTCAAATGGCTCTGAGCACTATGGGACTCAACTGCTGAGGTCATTAGTCCCCTAGAACTTAGAACTAGTTAAACCTAACTAACCTAAGGACATCACAAACATCCATGCCCGAGGCAGGATTCGAACCTGCGACCGTAGCGGTCTTGCGGTTCCAGACTGCAGCGCCTTTAACCGCACGGCCACTTCGGCCGGCCTTCGAAATGCAACAGTGACAATAACAAACGTAATTGTTGGGTTCAAATTAATGGTATGAATATAACAGAGGGAAACATTCCACGAGGGAAAAATATACCCAAAAACAAAGATGATGTGACTTACCGAACGAAAGCGCTGGCAGGTTGATAGACACACAAACAAACACAAACACACACACAAAATTCAAGCTTTCGCAACAAACTGTTGCCTCATCAGGAAAGAGGGAAGGAGAGGGAAAGACGAAAGGATGTGGGTTTTAAGGGACAGGGTAAGGAGTCATTCCAATCCCGGGAGCGGAAAGACTTACCTGAGGGGGAAAAAGGACAGGTATACACTCGCACACACACCCATATCCAACCACACATACACAGACACAAGCAGACTGTCTGCTTGTGTCTGTGCACGCGTGTCCGGACATGGGCGTGTGCGCGAGCGTACACCCATTCCTCCCCCCCCAAGGCAAGTCCCCCCCCGACCCCGGGACAGGGACGACCCCCCACCCCCTCCCCCAAAAAACCCACAGCCCTTCATCCCGTTATGTATTCTTGTTATATATTCTTGTTTATTAAATGGAGGTAATGGTATTATTAGAAGGTGTGATGCGAAACCTTACATCCCACTACCCATGAGGTGTTTCCAATGCTTACGCTTTCATCATATATCGTCCCACTGCATGGCAGACCAAAAATGTGGTAACTGCAGACAATTACTCCACAAAGGTAATCCTTGTGAACAACCACTTAGCGTGTCAGTTGCACGGAACACCATTGTCCAGATTCACTGGTTTTCCCAGTCTTCAAGAGAGAAAAGAAAGTTCAGGAATATAAATCAACTGGTCACCAGTCATGTACTGAGGCATGAAAAAAATATGAACATCTCCATCCTGTTGACATAGTGACCAATAATGCAAAAGCCACAGCCATCACTCCCAGTACCTCTATTTTTTCCATATCAATTCTCGCACCATCCTCCTGATATCCTCCGACCTGGCAGTCAGTTTTCTTATGGTTTCTATGGCACCATCTTCAGAAATCACTTCCTGCATCTGACACGAGGAGTTGCTTAATTCTTCAGCATCTTCCAGTGCCAAGGACACCTCTCAGGATCCCTCTCTCTGGAAACCCACAGATCAGAGGACTGACACCAGCCAGTGGCTGAAGGAACCATAAACTGTAGATCCCAGGGCTGTCTGCTCTTCATTCTTCCCTACACTTATCACAGATAGCCCTCACAAAAATCTCATTACGTTAATATTTGTTCCTTAGATCATGAATATGACATTTTGTAAAGAAGATGTGAACTTTGTCACTTTAACATAAGTTTTCTGTACAGAATATAATTTTTTTTATAGTTACTACTTCATATCGAAAAATTCATCTGTTGAGAAGAGGGAGTTGTCATTCTGAAATTCTTTTAATTTGTTTTAAAATATTTATTGGCTAAGTACCAGACTTTTAATGTTATTTGGCAAATGACCAAAGTTTTTTGAGGCAGCATAGTTCACCTCTTTCTATGCCAAAATCAGAGTTAACAGTCATAGAAGGTTAATTTACTGAAATTTTTATCTCCCAAATTTGCAATATCCCTAATAGTGTAAGTATCTGAACCTAACTGTTTCAGCAGATCATCAATGTGTTTCTTCCAATTCAATTTCTCATCAATGCACACGCCCAGAAATTTAGAATAATCTGCCTCTGCAACAGAATTCCGTTTGCAGTAGGAGAGGTGGGTTGAATTTCAATTTTATCAAATTACATAGGTATTGCCTATCAGTGTGCTGCTTTCCTGCACCACCTGAGTGGGAAAATCAATAACTGATGTCAAATTGAAAGAATCAAGTAATACTTCAAGGTCAAGCTTTCTATTGGAGTCTTTCAGAAAATCTACACTGAAATCCCCACAAACAATAACTTGCTTCCCTCTGTCTGACAGATAACATAATAAAGTATCCAAGTTTTTAGAAAATAGCAGAAAGTTTCCCATTGGGGACCTATACACAGCTATAATTATGAAAGTACCATTATTTAGTTTAAGCTCACATGCACATGCTCTACACAAAAATTTTTAGTTTCTTAATTTTTCACACTATGACACATTTTAACATATATAGCCACTCCTCCTCTCCCCATAGTGTCTCTACTTACAAGTTCTGAAGGCTTACATCCACCTACACTTACCTTTCCTGTATCTGTGACTATATGATGTTCAGACAGGCATAGTACTTCTATTCCAGCCTTAGCTTCTAAATCTTGTAGACAAACCTGAACCTCATCTACTTTGTTTTTCAATCCCCTAATATTCTGTTACAATACACTAAAATTATTTTTCACTATGCTTTTATCTGAATCTTGTGAAATACTAACATTATTTTTCACTGTACTTTTATGAGAATCTTGTGATATTTGCACTTCTCTAGTATCTGCCTGTCTGAGTTTCTCATTAAGTTTAATTTAATTCAGTGTTGGATCACTGGACACTGATCTTAGTCTAAAAAAGAGGTACTCCCATGAGTTTCAGTTCCCCCCGTAAGGATTTTGCTATCATTCCAGCCAATTTACTCTTTCCTTTGCTATTGAGATGCAGGCCATGTCTTGTGAAGTCCCACCTGCCAAAACCATCAACAGGTACCAAAACTATGCCTGACAAAGTAATTGCATGAAGCAGCTGATCCACCTCTATACTGAACCTCCTGTCAGAGCTGTTCAATTGGGGCCAATCATAATACATGAAAGCAGGAACCAAGTTAATATTTGTATGGTTCATTGCAGATAATATTTTTACAAGATCACACTCAGTGTTGTAGCCCTGATGCCTATCAATACTGTTTCCCACTCCACCAACTACTACAATGTGATCCTGTTTGTAAAACCCTTGGGCAATGGTCCTGTATCATCTATCACTTGGCTATGACATGCACTGGGCTTGAAAAAACTTGTGACCTAGTACCTGTCACCTGATTTTTCCTGCAAGATCTGGCCTACACCTCTTCCATGTGCGCTATCTAACAATAGACCTTTCCTCCTACTTTCTACTTTTTTTTTGAAACAGTTGTCTCCTACTGAAAGTCTGTTGAGTGCTAACTACACTTACATCTACTTGAGCCTCTTCCTTAATTGACTGAGGTAGCAAGGTAAATCTATTGTTTGTACCAATGATGAAACTGTCAGATACTGTTCTCTTTCTGTGGACCCTGTTCCTTGCTACCACTTCCCACCTATCTTCACCCTTCTCCCCCCTTAACCTCATCAGTTCCTCCCTAGCACTATCCAGTTCAACCTTAAGGGCTGTTCAGCAATTTTTCTTTCCCTTGCATGAACTCTACAATATCATGGAAGAGACCCATTTACTTTCCCAATTTCCATAGCACTACATTCCCCCTAATGTAACCATCTGTCACAACAGCTGCATAGAACCCCAGAACTAACTTTCCAATGGTGACTCAAATAGTTCTTGCTCATAATTGTTTACAATATTTTTACAAAATTTATCTAGGCAATAACAGTAATATTCTATTAACTACAGATCACAAGAGTCACTAAATTTATGTGAAACACTAATATACATATATATTATTAATATAGTAACATAATGCACTTCAACTAACATTCAGGTTCAAAACCTGTATACCCAAAAAATTAGGCCTAAGGTCACATATGCATGATATGGATTTTATGCATTCTGAAAGGAAATAAAAGGTAGAACTTAAAACTTTTAATTTCCTGAGTAGGTACAGCACTACTAAATATATGTGTAATAAAAACAAACTGAATTCTTCACTTAATACTTACATAAATGCCTTAAATTTGCATGTAAACCTATGTCTAAAGTATGTGGAAACCAGCCCTTAGGTTACAGTGGGGGGAATGTAGTGGCATGGGATTTGGGGAAGTAAATGGGTCTCTTCCACAGAATGGCAGAGTATGTTCAAGGGATAGGAAAACAGCTAAACAGGAAGGGAAGATTAGAGCCCTAGGTTGAACTGGATAGTTCTAGGGAGGAACTGATGAGGTTAAGGGGGGAGAAGGGTGAAGACAGGTGGGAAGTGGTAACAAGGAACAAGGGCCACAGAAAGAGAAGAGTATCTGACAGTTTCATCATTGGCACAAACAACAGATTTGCCTTGCTACCTCAGTTAACCAAGGGAAAGCTCAGGTAGATGTAAAGTGTAGTTAGCACTCAACAGACTTCCACCAGGAAACCAACTGTTACAAAAAGTAGAAAGTTGGAGGAAATTTCTGTTGTTAGGCAGTAGCCATTCAAGAGGTGTGGGCCAGATCCTGCACGAAAAATCAGGTGACAGGTACTAGGTCACAAATTTTTTCAAACCCAGTGCATGCCTTAGCTAAGTGATGGGCTACAAAGGAGGAGAAGGAGGAGGAGGAGCAGAAGAAGAAGAAGAAGAATTTGAACAGGACTACTCCAGTGTCCCCATAGATGCCAGATCTCCACACACAGTCAGTTTCTGAACCAATGCTCATTGGTGTGGTTCCTTCCCCATTGGTGACAAGCAGTGATCCTGATATGTGACAGGTCTGGCCCCTTCTGATCTGATCACCCATAACATGGGCATTTAGTGAAAGTGTATTGGTTATTACTGGCACCTTGCAGAGCTGCAACACCTTGTTTCCTAATGAAAGGCCATTGTCCAACTGTGGCCAAGAGCAAAGCTGACCACCCTGTGACACAACATGCAGCTGGACATAACATGCTTGATTTCAATGGCAACTTCACTGCCTGAGCCATTTGGATCCTCCCCTCCACCAACACCTTTTCTGAACTATGCAGGTCGGACTTTTCTGAACTGTGCAGGTGGCTTATACTTAACACCACTTCTCCTCTCTAAAATTATCTAGACGTCAACCTGCGGTAACCTACTGTCCCCACACCCTCTACCCAAGAGTTTCCATCCCCTCTATCCTATCACTTCCTTCCTATTCTTGCCCCCCAACTCTCTTTGTGTATCATCCTCTGCAAATGAATCTGCCCCTCACTCCCCTTCCTCATTCTTCTCCCTTTTTCCTTTTTGCTTCACATTCCACTCCCCCCCCTCCCCCCTCCTTTGACCACCTCCCTGCCCCACAGCCTCTTGATGGTGTGCCTGTTGGAAGTCTAGTCCCTGCACATTGTGTCACACAGTGCTCTTCCTCCCTCCCCCCCCCCCCCCCTAAAAGATCACCATTTGCAATGTTTATTTATGTATAGGCAGGCCCCTTACAGGGAATTAACCACCTCAACCTAATAACTTGCAACTCTTCTTCTCCTATTTGAGGAATTCAATGTGCACCACCCCTGCACTGGAGTACCACTTAGTTTGGTAGAGACATTCTAATTGACCAGCTTCTTACCAACCATTATCAGTGTCTCCTCAATGATGGTTTTCCTATCCACTTCAGTGCTACCCATTTCACCTTTTGAAGTATTGATCAGAAAAACTCTTCCCAATCTTTGGACTGCTCTACATTACTTGCTAAGTGATTGTCTTTGTGTCTGTGACGACTTTCCAATGATCCTGTCACTTCCTTGCCATCACCAGAAGGACCAGCTAACATGCTGGATGCTTCAAAGAGCCACTGGCAGTAATATACCTCTGCTGTTACCTTTGCAATCCCCTCACCCTCCTCTCTCAGATTGCATTGGCGAGACTGAGCAAGAGGTGTATGACACAATCATCTTTATCACTGGAACTGCCAGTTTCCTTTTTACAGTTCACTTCCATAGCCGGTCAGTGCCATGGTAGACCAAAAGCATTGAAATAGATGTTCAGGATTGCTGATGAGATAGATCAACTCTATCACTTTTAAACAAATTCATGCTAAGGACCATAATTAAACACAGTAAGAAGGAATGCTGGAAGCACTACATCTCTCCCCTGAACATATACTTATTCATTCCAGATCTGGGGCAAGATTCTTAGTCTTCTGTGCTGCAAGGGATCAACACCTGTTCTGGGTCTTGTCCTTCAGGAAGGTCTTTGTACCAAGGCTTCTTGCTGAACACTTTGTGACCCAGTTTGCAACAGTATCAGTATCCTGTTCTCATCCAGTTACCTTTCTACTGGAGGAAAACTGAGCTGAAGACATCCCCCTACATTTCAGCTCCTTCAAGCTGAATTATATAATGAGCCTTCCACTGACTGCTAACTGCTTCAGGCTCTTCCCTCATCTCATGACACATGGCCCGAAGCCCTGATTAGATGATCCAACAACTCACTGTTACACAAGGGTTAAATCTGTGCAAGGTCTTCGACCATATTTGGCTTGCTGAGATAATATAATAATCCCACTCCTTAAACCAATCAAATATCCAATGTGTCTCAATAGATACTGATTGTGTAGCCTAACAAACGTGCTATACAAACTGCCTCAAAGAATGATTGCCTGTCTATTATGCTGGCTTCTCAACCCCCCCCCCCCCCCTCTCTTCCTCCCCCTCTCCCAGTGTCATCCAGCCATATCAAAGGCTTTCTGGAACAATGGCCAACACCTGGAGTCCTGATGCCCAGGATGATAGGAATCTCCTCTTTGACAAGAGTGGGGAGTTAATAGTTCAGACATTTCTGTGTTGTCCAGGGGATCAACTGAAAGGGTACATAATGACCCCACCAAGTCAGACTGGCTATCACATTTATTCTGAAGTTCACATGAGTCTACACAGGTATTATGTGCAGTTCATCTTTAATAGTGCATGCAGTAGGCACTGATTTGGTTTGATTTGATTTTGACAAGGAAGCTAAACAAGCTTTGGTCTAACCCACCACTGCCTGCACCAAAACTGAGTTTATTGTGTGGTATCACTCCCTGTATATCTAGTAAAACCAATCAATGCCCTTAAATAGTGCAAAGAATCCCTTTACCAGCTTGTTTGTTAGAGACAATTTCTTCAGATCTAGTTGTCACAAAGATTCTGTATCTTTTGCTCTCTAATGCCATTCATTCAAAGATTAGGTGTGATTAAGTTTCTTCACCCTGATCACAGATCGTACATTTAGGGTCTTCTTCCACTATACTCACTGTGTGTAGGTGTTTTTTGAAATTCCCATGGCTGGTCATCAATCCAGTCATGAGTTTGATCTCTTTCCTGTTCAATCCCAGGATTACAGAGCTTCTTTTAAAACATGTCATAGGCATATTTACTTTACCATGTTTTTGTTTACAGACCTTGGTCCAATATTCTACATGCTGTTTCCTAAGCCAATTCTGTAGTTCTAGTTTGATCATATCCTTGGTGATCATCAGGACAGGTTCTGGTCCAATAAATGGAGCCAGTGCCCCCATCCGGTCCAATCTGTTGGCTTGTTCATTGCCACAGATCCCTCAGTGGCCAGGGACCCACACAAGGTTTATCTTATTGCTTCCCCCTAGCTCCAACAGAGCCCTGTGGCAGTGAGCAACAATCTTAGATTTCTTTGCAGGAGCTGCCAGTCATTTCAGGGTTGCCTGGCTGTCTGAATAGATGTGGATGCTGCAGTCCTTGTAGCACCGATGCATATTCTCCTCCACACATGCCCGGATTGCAGTAATTTCAGCTTGGAATACTGTGGCCAGTTTTCCTAGAGAGAGATGATGCCCTCCAGTCTTGGCTGAAGCCCGTACACCCCTGCCCCAATGTCTTGGTCTGATTTTGACCCATCGGTGAACCAAACAGTGTCCCCCGTATGGTGCTGAATTTTTTTTTTCCCACTGCTCCTGTTCCCAATTGTTATATTGTAAGGCTTGTTGAAGCAGTTGGGAGTTATTATATAGTTGGCTGGCATTTCCCCAGCCATTCCTATATTTACCGCAATCCCTATATTAGTGTGTGATTCTGGATATCCCAATGAGATAGAGATTTTACCAGTTTGTATGCCCCAGCTGCTGCCTCCATCTTGACCCACAGATGTAGTGGAGGCCTGTCCAGCATGGCTTCCATACCAGTAATTGATGTGCTGCTAATTCCACCTATTATGGCTAAGCAGGCCAGTCTCTGCAACTTAGCAAGCTCCTTAGCTGCAGCCCACTGTTCTACCTTCTTTCACCACACTACGGCCCCACAGGAAATCCTAGGTCTAACTATCGTGGTGGATATCCAGTGCATACCTCTGGGGCGTAGGCACCAGTTTTTACCAGATGCCCTTTTGGTACTCACTAGAGTACATTTTGTCTTGGAGCAGATGCTCTTAATGTGAGGGGTCCATGTTAGTTTCTCATCTAAGGTTACCCCTAGAAATTTAACTATCCCCTTCACAGGTAGAGTTTCATCGAAGAGGTTTATATTCCAACTTGAGTGAATGGTGAATGGCACCACAACAGTCTTCTTAGAATTAACCCTTGGATCCTGTTTCATGCACCAGTCTTGCACAATGTCCAATGCACCTTGTACCGTATTTCTAACTGTGTCAGTAAATTTGCCAAGTATTACTATGACAAGGTCATCTGTATATCCTTGGCAAAAGCATTGTCTCGAATTTAGTTCCTCAATGCGTTCTTTCAGCACTAGATTCCACAATAGAGGAGACAAAACTCCTCCTTGTGGGCAGCCTCTAGTGGTCTTAATTACCATCTTTTCATTCATCATGGTAGCCTCTACCTTCCTTCCACTAAGCATGGCCCTGGTCCACCTATGTACAGTAGTCCCTAGGTCATGAACCTCTGCTGCCCTTACCATGGAATCGAATGTCATGTTACTGAAGGCCCCCTTTATGTCCAAGAAGATGCAGAGTTCTTGGAAGTGACATGTTTTCCCCACCCTCCCAATGAGTTGATGGAGAGCTGTCTCACATGATTTACCTGGTTGATATGTGTGCTGGTTTGAATGTAGACAGGCCCTAATTAGTCTCCTCTCCCAGATGTATATATTAACCAGTTTTTCCAGTTTTTTAAGAATGAAGGAGGACAGACTGATTGGTCTCATATCCTTGGTCTTGGCATGATCAATTCTCCCTGGCTTTGGAATGAAGACAACCTTCACTGCCCTCCAAGGAGTGGGAATGATTCCTACTACTAGGCTAACCCTGAATAACCTGCATAGGACTCTAATGAGATTCTCTCCTGCCTGTTGCAGGAGAGCTGGAAAGATTCCATCTGGGCCAGGTGACATGAATGCTTGGAATATTCCCACCACCCATTGGATTTTCTTGAAGTCCACACACTCCTTGGCTGATTCCCATTCCTCTCTGCGAGTGCCTGTGCACCATTGTCTCTCAGGAATCCCATTCTGGCCTTTGTTGTCAGGCAGAACATATTGAGGAAAGTGAGTTTTGAGGAGCAGTTCCAGCATCTTATGTGCTGTCTTTGTATATTCCCCATCCTCCTTCCTCACTGTACCTTCTGGATTGGTTGGTACTCTAGCGAGGATTCTGTGAAGTGTGACTTGAGCAGCCATGTTCTCCACTTGCTCACAGACTGCCTTCCAGGATGCCTCCTTTGCTTGTCTAATTGCAAGGTTGTAGTTGACAAGGGCCTCATGATATTTGGCCCATTGCCCTTTACGTCTTTCGAGGTTAAACAGTCTTTATACCTGTTTTCTTTGTGTTCCAAGTTATTATTCCACCAAGGCACACTCCTATTTTTGCACTTCTTGGTGATTGTGCACTTGTCCTGATATGAGGTCACTATGGCAAATTTAACAGCCTCTGTTACTTCCTCAAACTCTACTGGATTCCTTATCGAGGTTTTAATTTCCAATAAGCTTAAGTCAAGGTCCCTCCTATATGTCTCCCAGTCTGTTTTCCTGTGATTCCTATAGGTCATGGTCTGTCTGATTCCAATTTTAACCTTGAATTTAATGTACATGTGGTCTGATGAGGATGGCTCTAATGCCACATGCCATTGTTTGTTTGACATAGCTGCCCATCATCATGGAACCAAAGGTTATGTCAATTACTTCTTCCCTTCTGCTATTCCTTAATGTAGGTTCATTGCCCCTATTCAGGACCTCCAAGTTGTTAGCTAAGAGAAATTCAAGAAGGTACTCACCTCAACTGTTGGTGTCCTTGCTGCCCTACACTAGGTTGTGGCCATTGGTGTCACATCCAACCAACAGTTGGTCACCTTGCCGACGGCAAGCTTCTATGAGTCTCTCCATGTCAAAAGGAGGAGGAGAGCTGTCTTTGTAAGGAAGGAAGGTTGCTGAGGCCAAAACAATTTCTCTCAAGATACCTTCCTCACACTGTTGCATTCTGATGGTCACTACGTCCATGGAGCAGAAATCCATCATTGGCGTGAAAGAAATTCCATTTCTTACATAGGTGCATGTTCTGGAGTTTCTTAGATTTCAGGCATACATCAGCTTATCTCCAGTGCCACCAAGGCCCAATACGCCCCCTTTATATAAGTAGGGTTCTTGTATCAGGGCCTCCCTAGGCAGAGGCCCCTTTATTGTGCTGCAGATTAATCTGCAGCACCTCCAGTCTCCATCTTACTGCCATCATTGCCTTTGAGGTCTTTGACAACCCTGACAGTGACCTGCAAGAACCCTAAAAACAATTTCAGGTTTTGCTCTCACATTGCCTTCAGGGACTTCACTCTGACCTCCACCACCAGGGTTCGTCCTTCCGGTACAGCCTTCTGGTTGATTACCCTCCAGTCCTCTGTCAAGACTTTTGGGGGTGGGGGAGATATCCTTAAGGATCTTTGGTACCCATATTGATACCTTTGCGGTCTTAAGAAGCTCCAGTGCTGTCTTGACCAGCAGCTTCACATCCTCCCACGGAAATATGATGAGCACCTTGTCCTTAAGCCATATCACCATGTGCACACCCTCACAGACAAAAATGAGGGCAATACAGTCTGGATAGACCCTGCTGAAGTTGGGTCCTGGACCAGTGTCCCCCCAATCTTTTCAAAGAGGGCCATCTGCACAAGTTTCTCCTGCCGTGATGATGACTACCAGTGGATAACCTTCCTGGATAACTGCCGTCTTAAAAATTGAGACTGCAGTACTATAGGACTGTTTCCCTATTTCTTGCCTCAGTTTTTTCTGGGCTTGCTTATCCAGGGAGGAGGGAGTCTTAGATTCCTCCCTTATGCTCTTGCTGCCTGTCTTCGATGTTGTGGGGGTCTGTGTATCCCCTTCAACCTGAGACAGCTTTTTCTTGAGAGTCTTAGGCTCAAGCCCTTTTAATTCCCTCCACTTGTCTTTGGGAAGCCATACTTTCCCTTCCTTTTGTCTCTGTTCCCTGAGAAGTTTCCTCCTCTGGGCCTCTGACAAGGCTTTATTTAATCTTGATCTGGTCCAACTTCTCGGTTACAGTTCCCACTTCTGGCTCAGGTCTAGATCCTGATTCAGTTGTGAGAATGCATTCCATTGGTCCTGACCCTAATGTATGGATGTCTGAGGTCTCAGTTTGTGCCTCAGTTTGTTTTAATTTACTTCCCTTAGTCGTGTCCATCTTGGTCCCACAAGATTTGGGAATCTACATGGTCCACACCACGAATACCCTGTGCGGTGTAGAGCTACTTACTCAGGGACGTTGCCCGGTATCACCGAGGCTCTGTTTGTGAGACATCTTTGCATGTGCCATGCACCCCTGGGCATGGATCACATCACATATTGCGTTGGGAAAGGGAATTGGGTCAGGACTAGGAGTGGATGAGGAAGATGGAATGTTGTGGGACACTCTTAGTCTGATCCATCACCAAAGGCCTTTCTGGCACTAGGTCCTCTACGTTTGGCATTGTCCTCAGCTTCACGCGGATTCACAAGCCTCTCCACCCGCACGGCCAGTGCTTCATGAAAGTGGTGTCCCCCAGAATGGCAGTAAGCATTATTTAAGGTGATATTCGCCAGTTAGTCCATGCTACACAAAAATTTGTAAAATGGAGGTCAAATCCAGAAGAGAGCCAAAAATTACGTCAGCAGTACGGAGATGTAAAGTAATTGAATGTACATTCCATGGAAAGAAAGCAGAACCTAAGGAATAGCTGGATTCATATCAAAAGCTGCACCATGAGAAAGAGAGTAACAGAATGAAGGATAGTCAGACATGAGAGATTGTAGTACAGGAAGGGAAGTAGGTATTGCAATAGCTTGGGGCCCTGTACTTGCCAAGTAATATAAAAGAGTAGAGAGTTCCATGTTGTAGAAAAACTTACATGTAATGAATAAATCATTGCCAAAATAAGATAAATTGCACCCAGAACACATTGTTTTATTCATTATCTGTTATAGCATATATTCTACACATCCAACACTATCAACAAAAATTTAGATCAAGACAATCAAGTTCTAATGCTCTAGTGCATCTGCTCTATTACAGAGCAGCTACTGACTCAAACTGGAGTATATCACATAACTGCCATTGCTTGCATTAATATGTGGCATATTTCGTAAAATCTACTTTCATTAACTTATATTTAATTTATGTAATATAACCCTGATAGAATAACAAATAGTTCATATTTCTTCAATGTTTCATAACAGCCTTTAAATATTACGTTCAGCGTAACCTTCCACAAATGAACATTTTGACAGGAGCTTTCATCCTAGGACATTGTACCAACTTAATAGGATGAAAACAGACAATTTTATGTTTCAAAGTAAGAAAATATCACAGATTATTAACAAATACATGTTGTTGTGGTCTTCAGCCCTAGGACTGGTTTGATGCAGCTCTCCATGCTACTCTATCCTGTGCAAGCTTCTTCATCTCCCAGTACCTATTGCAGCCTACATCCTTCTGAATCTGCTTAGTGTATTCATCTCTTGGTCTCCCTCTTCGATTTTTACCCTCCACGCTGCCCTCCAATACTAAATTGGTGATCCCTTGATGCCTCAGAACATGTCCTACCAACTGATCCCTTCTTCTAGTCAAGTTGTGCCACAAATTTCTCTTCTCCCCAATCCTATTCAATACCTCCTCATTAGTTATGTGATCTACCCATGTAATCTTCAGCATTCTTCTGTAGCACCACATTGCAAAAGCTTCTATTCTCTTCTTGTCCAGACTATTTATTGTCCATGTTTCACTTCCATACATGGCTACACTCCATACAAATACTTCCAGAAACGACTTCCTGACACTTAAATCTATACTCGATGTTAACAAATTTCTCTTCTTCAGAAACGCTTTCCTCGCCATTGCCAATCTACATTTTATATCCTCTCTACTTTGACCATCATCAGTTATTTTGCTCCCCAAATAGCAAAACTCCTTTACTACTTTAAGTGTCTCATTTCCTAATCTAATTCCCTCAGCATCACCCGACTTAATTCGACTACATTCCATTATCCTCGTTTTGCTTTTGTTGATGTTCATCTTATATCCTCCTTTCAAGACACTATCCATTCCGTTCAACTGCTCTTCCAAGTCCTTTGCTGTCTCTGACATAATTACAATGTCATCGGCAAACCTCAAATATTTTATTTCTTCTCCATGGATTTTAATACCTACTCCGAATTTTTCTTTTGTTTCCTTGACTGCTTGCTCAATATACAGATTGAATAACATCGGGGAGAGGCTACAACCCTGTCTCACTCCCTTCCCAACCACTGCTTCCCTTTTGTTCCCTCGACTCTTATAACTGCCATCTGGTTTCTGCACAAATTCTAAATAGCCTTTCACTCCCTGTATTTTACCCCCACCACCTTCAGAATTTGAAAGAGAGTATTCCAGTCAACATTGCTGAAAGCTTTCTCTAAGTCTACAAATGCTAGAAACGTAGGTTTCCTTTTTCTTAATCTAGCTTCTAAGATAAGTCGTAAGGTCAGTATTGCCTCATGTGTTCCAATATTTCTACGGAATCCTAACTGATCTTCCCCGAGGTCCGCTTCTACCAGTATTTCCATTCGTCTGTAAAGAATTCGTGTTAGTATTTTGCAGCTGTGACTTATTAAACTGATAGTTCGGTAATTTTCAAATCTGTCAACACCTGCTTTCTTTGGGATTGGAATTATTATATTCTTCTTGAAGTCTGAGGGTATTTCGCCTGTCTCATATATCTTGCTCATCAGATAGTAGAGTTTTGTCAGGACTGGCTCTCCCAAGGCTGTCAGTAGTTCTAATGGAATGTTGTCTACTCCTGGGGCCTTGTTTCGACTCAGGTCTTTCAGAGCTCTGTCAAACTCTTCATGCAGAATCATATCTCCCATTTCATCTTCATCTACATCCACTTCCATTTCCATAATATTGTCCTCAAGTACATCACCCTTGTATAGACCCTCTATATACTCCTTCCACCTTTTTGCTTCCCCTTCTTTGCTTAGAACTAGGTTTCCATCTGAGCTCTTGATATTCATACAATTGGTTCTCTTTTCTCCAAAGGTGTCTTTAATTTTCCTGTAGGCAGTACCTATCTTACCCCTGGTGAGACAAGCCTCTACATCCTTACATTTGTCCTCTAGCCATCCCTGCTTAGCCATTTTACACTTCCTGTCGATCTCATTTTTGAAAAATTTGTATTCCTTTTTGCCTGCTTCATTTACTGCATTTTTATATTTTCTACTTTCATCAATTAAATTCAGTATCTCTTCTGTTTGCCAAGGATTTCTACTAGCCCTCGTCTTTTTACAACCATGATCGTCTACTGCCTTCACTATTTCATCCCTCAAAGCTACCCATTCTTCTTCTACTGTATTTCTTTCCCCCATTCCTGTCAATTGTTCCCTTATGCTCTCCTTGAAACTCTGTACAACCTCTGGTTCTTTCAGTTTATCCAGGTCCCATCTCCTTAAATTCCCACCTTTTTGCCGTTTCTTCAGTTTTAATCTACAGTTCATAACCAATAGATTGTGGTCAGAGTCCACATCTGCTCCTGGAAATGTCGTAAAATTTAAAACCTGGTTCCTAAATCTCTGTCTTACCATTATATAATCTATCTACTCAAAGGAGTAGATTTCCTAACATTGTCTACTTCATGTTCCCTAATTTTGATGTTAAGTTTATCAGTAATCTCATTTTTTCCACTTCAAATTACTCTCATTATTCTTCAGTTTACTCTCAGTTGACACATGGTTTAGGTGTAGCGTCTTTGATTCATAATCAAAACATCTTCGTTTCCGGGTTTGATCCCCGCCACTCCCTAAATTTTGATAAATAATCAGCATTGGCGGCCGAAGACTTCCGGCATAAGAGGTCAGCCTCATTCTGCCAACGGCCATGTCAAAGAGGGCGGAGGAGCGGATAGAGGTTCAGGGCACTCTCTTGTCCTAGGGGTGGGAAATTGCCCCTAAAGGCGAAAAAATCTGCAATGATCAACGACATGAGGATGCAGAAGGCAATGGAAACCACTGCATTAAAGACACGTAACGTGTTTCCACAGGACATGTGGCCTGTAATTGAAGAAGTGTCATGATGATCTCTCCATTGGCAAAAGATTCCGGAATAGTCCCCCATTCGGATCTCCGGGAGGGGACTGCCAAGGGGGAGGTTACCATGAGAAAAAGATTCAATAATCAACGAAAGTATAACGTTCTACGAGTCGGGGCGTGGAATGTCAGAAGCTTGAACGTGGTAGTGAGACTAGAAAATCTGAAAAGGGAAGTGCAAAGGCTCATTCTAGATATAGTAGGGGTCAGTGAAGTGAAGTGGAAGGAAGACAAGGATTTCTGGTCAGATGAGTATCGGGTAATATCAACAGCAGCAGAAAATGGTATAACAGGTGTAGGATTCGTTATAAATAGGAAGGTAGGGCAGAGGGTGTGTTACTGTGAACAGTTCAGTGACCAGGTTGTTCTAATCAGAATCGACAGCAGACCAACACCGACAATGATAGTTCAGGTATACATGCCGACGTCGCAAGCTGAAGATGAACAAATAGAGAAAGTGTATGAGGATATTGAAAGGGTAATGCAGTATGCAAATTGGGACGAAAATCTAATAGTCATGGGCGACTGGAATGCAGTTGTAGGGGAAGGAGTAGAAGAAAAGGTTACAGGAGAATATGGGCTTGGGACGAGGAATGAAAGAGGAGAAAGACTAATTGAGTTCTGTAACAAGTTTCAGCTAGTAATAGCGAATACCCTGTTCAAGAATCACAAGAGGAGGAGGTATACTTGGAAAAGGCCGGGAGATACAGGAAGATTCCAATTAGATTACATCATGGTCAGACAGAGATTCCGAAATCAGATACTGGATTGTAAGGCGTGCCCAGGAGCAGATATAGACTCAGACCACAATATAGTAGTGCTGAAGAGTAGGCTGAAGTTCAAGACATTAGTCAGGAAGAATCAATACGCAAAGAAGTGGGATACAGAAGTACTAAGGAATGACGAGATACGTTTGAAGTTCTCTAACACTATAGATACAGCAATAAGGAATAGCGCAGTAGGCAGTACAGTTGAAGAGGAATGGACATCTCTAAAAAGGGCCATCACAGAAGTTGAGAAGGAAAACATAGGTACAAAGAAGGTAGCTGCGAAGAAACCATGGGTAACAGAAGAAATACTTCAGTTAACTGATGAAAGGAGGAAGTACAAACATGTTCCGGGAAAATCAGGAATACAGAAATACAAGTCGCCGAGGAATGAAATAGATAGGAAGTGCAGGGAAGCTAAGATGAAATAGCTGCAGGAAAAATGTGAAGACATCGAAAAAGATATGATTGTCGGAAGGACAGACTCAGCATACAGGAAAGTCAAAACAATCTTTGGTGACATTAAGAGCAACGGTGGTAACATGAAGAGTGCAACAGGAATTCCACTGTTAAATGCAGAGGAGAGAGCAGATAGGTGGAAAGAATACATTGAGAGCCTCTATGAGGGTGAAGATTTGTCTGATGTGATAGAAGAAGAAACAGGAGTCGATTTAGAAGAGATAGGGGATCCAGTATTAGAATCGGAATTTAAAAGAGCTTTGGAGGACTTACGGTCAAATAAGGCAGAAGGGATAGATAACATTCCATCAGAATTTCTAAAATCGTTGGGGGAAGTGGCAACAAAACGACTATTCACGTTGGTGTGTAGAATATATGACTCTGGCAACATACCATCTGACTTTTGGAAAAGCATCATGCACACAATTCCGAAGACGGCAAGAGCTGACAAGTGCGAGAATTATCGCACAATCAGCTTAACAGCTCATGCATCGAAGCTGCTTACAAGAATAATATACAGAAGAATGGAAAAGAAAATTGAGAATGCGCTAGGTGACGATCAGTCGGGAGTATGTGTCTGAGGGACTGCATCTGCTTTCAGACAACACCACATACAAAGTTTGCCAAGGTAATCCCATTCCTGATGTCCAGGCGGAGCTTCAAGGAGTCCTCAGAACCTTAGGCCCCCTCCAAAACGTTTCACCTGACTCCATCAACCTCCTGACCCCACCGACACCTCGCACCCCTACCTTCTACCTTCTCCCTAAAATTCACAAACCCAATCATCCCGGCCGCCCCATTGTAGCTGGTTACCAAGCCCCCACTGAACTTATCTCTGCCTACGTAGATCAACACCTTCAACCCATTACATGCAGTCTCCCATCCTTCATCAAAGACACCAACCACTTTCTCGAATGCCTGGAATCTTTACCCAATCTGTTATCCCCGAAAACCATCCTTGTAACCATTGATGCCACACATATATTCCACATGTCCACGGCCTCGCTGCGATGGAGCGCTTCCTTTCACGCCGATCACCTGCCACCCTACCTAAAACCTCTTTCCTCATTACCTTAGCCAGCTTCATCCTGACCCACAACTTCTTCACTTTTGAAGGCCAGACATACCAAAAATTAAAGGGAACAGCCATGGGTACCAGGATGGCCCCCTCATACGCCAACCTATTCATGGGTCGCTTAGAGGAAGCCTTCTTGGTTACACAGGCCTGCCAACCCAAAGTTTGGTACAGATTTATTGATGACATCTTCATGATCTGGACTCACAGTGAAGAACTCCAAAATTTCCTCTCCTTTGGTTTTAACAGATTCAGCTGGTCCTACTCCAAATCCCATGTCACTTTCCTTGACGTTGACCTCCATCTGTCCAATGACCAGCTTCACACATCCGTCCACATCAAACCCACCAACAAGCAATAGTACCTCCATTATGACAGCTGCCACCCATTCCACATCAAACGGTCCCTTCCCTACAGCCTAGGTCTTCGTGACAAACGAATCTGCTCCAAAACAGCTTTAGCATCCGGCAACTACCCTCCCGACCTGGTACAGAAGCAAATAACCAGAGCCACTTCCTCATCCCCTCAAACCCAGAACCTCCCACAGAAGAACCACAAAAGTGCCCCACTTGTGACAGAATACTTTCCGGGACTGGACCAGACTCTGAATGTGGCTCTCCAGCAGGGATACGACTTCCTCAAATCCTGCCCTGAAATGAGATCCATGCTTCATGAAATCCTCCCCACTCCACCAAGAGTGTCTTTCCACCGTCCACCTAACCTTCGTAACCTGTTAGTTCATCCCTATGAAATCCCCAAACCACCTTCCCTACCCTCTGGCTCCTACCCTTGTAACCACCCCTAGTGTAAAACCTGTCCCATTCACCCTCCCACCACCACCTACTCCAGCCCTGTAACCTGGAAGGTGTACACGATCAAAGGCAGAGCCACGTGTGAAAGCACCCAGATGATTTACCAAACGACCTGCCTACACTGTGAAGCTTTCTATGTGGGAATGACCAGCAACAAACTGTCCATTCGCATGAATGGACACAGGCAGACAGCATTTGTTGGTAATGAGGATCACCCTGTGGCTAAACATGCCTTGGTGCATGGCCAACACATCTTGGCACAGTGTTACACCATCCGGGTTATCTGGATACATCCCACTAACACCAACCTATGCGAACTCCGGAGATGGGAACTTGCCCTTCAGTATATCCTCTCTTCTCGTTATCCGCCAGACCTCAACCTCCGCTAATTTCAAGTTGCTGCCGCTCATACCTCACCTGTCTTTCAACAACATCTTTGCCTCTGTAGTTCCACCTCGACTGACATCTCTGACCAAACTCTTTGCCTTTACAAATGTCTGCTTGTGTCTGTGTTAATTCGGATGGATATGTGTCTGTGTGCGAGTATATACCTGTCCTTTTTTCCCCCTAAGGTAAGTCTTTCCACTTCCGGGATTGGAATGACTCCTTACCCTCTCCCTTAAAACCCACATCCTTTCGTCTTTCCCTCTCCTTTCCTCTTTCCTGATGAAGCAACAGTTTGTTGCGAAAGCTTCAATTTCGTGTGTATGTTTGCGTTTGTTTGTGTGTCTATCGACCTGCCAGCGCTTTCGTTCGGTAAGTCACATCATCTTTGTTTTTAGATATATTTTTCCCACTTGGAATGTTCCCCCCCCCTCTCTCTCTCTCTCTCTCTCTCTCTCTCTCTCTCTCTCTCTATATATATATATGAAACAAAGATGATGTGATTTACCATATATATATATAGATGCAAGCAAGGACTCCTCACTAGCATATGACCGCTGCCACTGGCAGCTCTTCCTGGAATAATTACAATTATCAGTGGGAATAATAATAATAATACTACTTCATCCAACACTGAATGATTCATTGCACATGTATAGAAACAGGTTACAATTCTTGATACCTAGCACAATAATACATTCTTCTGAATATGTCATTGATTAAGAAAATGATTAACTTACAAATAAAATGATTTGCTTAACACTACTTTCTCGTAGCACTTCTTATGCTGCATGTGAGCATGGTATCCTTCCAATGTGTAAAATGGGTTTTGTAACAGGAACTTGTTTAGCTGACTCTTAAGCCTCATTGTGGGTAGGGTCATAACATTACTGGGCAGTGCATTGGCTATCTTTAAACTTGGATGTTGTGTTCCCTCTTCATAGAGTGCTGTTTTTTGGCTGCTAATGTAAAATTTTTCTTTATTTCTGGTGTTGTTCTGATACAAATTGGAACAAATATTGGGCTGCAGTCTTGTAAGAAGAAATATGGCTTTTAGAATGTACTTGTTTACTACATTTAGTACACCAGTTTTTGGAAACAGGCCATGGCATGATTCCTTGTATTTTTCTCCACAGATGATTCATATAGCCCTTTTCTGAAGTAGCAATAGCTTATTTACATTTGCTTATTTCTAATCCGTAATTCAGATGAGACGAAAATAGAGCATGTTATGCAGTCTTTGGAACAACAGTGTCTTTGTAGAACTTGCTAATCATATTAATTGCAAACATATTCTTAGACAACCTACATGCTAGAGTGTCAAAATGTGTGTCCCACTTTAGATCGCTTTGAATTGTTAAACTGCGGAATTTTACACTAAACCCTATTTTTACTAATTCATTGCCTATGTGTAGTTTAATTTTGTCATTAAAACTACTGTTGTTAAACTTCATGAGACATGCTTCACAACTGCTCACGTTTAAGTGGATTTCATTAAAGTACTGCACAATTTCATTTATCACATTATTACAGTGGGTCTCTAATTCATTAAATGATATGTTTTTACACACAATGTATGTATCATCCACGCAAAGAACTATTTTGGAACTCTGACTGCAATATATGTTATTTAGATAAATCAAAAACAGAAGTGGATCCAATAGTGAGCCCTGAGGCACTCCATATTTTATATTAGTGATTTTGGATTTGTGAACATCACTTTCAGTTTTAAGCAGTACAAATTGTTTTCAGTTACTCATGTAAGATTTTATTAGGTCATGAGCAGTACCTCTGATGCCAATGTTCCATAGCTTTTCTAATAGGATTGTGGCATTCACACAGTCGAAAGCTTTCTCAAGGTTGAGGTATATACCTGCAACATGTTGCTTTTTCTCAATGCCACTTATTATTTCTTCAATTAACTGAGCAGCTACTGTGCTTGTTAATTTACATTTTAAGAATAGATTTTGATTTTCAAATAACAGGTTGTGCATCTGGAGAAAGCTTATAATTTTGCTGTACATGACTTTTTCGACTATTTTGGAAAAGACCGGAAGTATTGAGATAGGTCTGTAGTTTTGAATTTTGAGTTTGTCTCCTTTTTTAAAGATTGGTGTTACCTGAGCTATTTTTAGTCTGTCTGGGAAGGTGCCAGATTGTAATATATTATTTACTGCTATAGACAGAGGTACAGACACACTTTCTCTCCACACTTTTAATACATTAATACTGAGGCTATCTTGCCCTGTGAAACTGGAGGATTTTAGACAGTTAATGATGTTAATTATTTCTTTGCAATTTGTAGGGGCTACATGTATGCTATGCTCAGATGGATTGCCTTTAAAGTTATGCTGCAGGTTATTATGATTGTCATTGATAGCTTCCCCTACAGAAGAAAAATATTCATTGAATATATTCGCAATGTCAAACTGATCTTTTACTACCATCACATTGTGGTCCATTTTAAAGCCCATACAGCATTAGTCTCTGCCTGTTCTAAAACTGTTTAACGCTCCCCAGGCACCAGTAGACACATTGTGTGAAGTCTGAAGCTAGTTTGCAACCTAGCTGCTCCTGGTCTGTATTAATAAATCTTTATAGTATTGTTGATACGTTTTGAAAGCTTCCTTTAGCCTGAGATTTTGTCTATTATTCAACATTGCTTTGGGGAATAATTTTAATTTTTCCCTTGCTTCAATGACATCATTATTTATCCAGATACTTTTGTTTATATTTTTAGTTTGTTTAACTTTTTTGGCTACAACTGGGCAAGTGGCAACAAAACAATAGTAGAAGTCAGCAGCAAAGGTATCATAGGAATACCTATCATTCTCAAACCATGATATGTGTACCCACATGCAGTTCAGTCTACTTATGTTATCATTATACATAAATCATTTGCTTACATATAGTTTCTTTTTAGTGACAAATGGCATCTCATTTGTCTCCAATTGAAGCTGTACTGCATGGTGACCAGAGATGGTATAATTGAATTCTCTGTGATTACTTTTGTAAATGATGAAAGTCTATATGTGGTGAATGCAGCTTGCCGCTAACTCGGTGTAATATGTTGTCTGTACAGAAGTGTATCTGTCGCTTTTATCGCTCCTTCACTCTCACACAGAAATGTTCTTTATCTGTATACAGTTTAAACTATATTAATTACTTGAAATCAGCCTAGTAGAATCTCTGGTGGAGCCCTTCGTCTTAATATTCAGTGGCTGGCTTGCTAGAAAAGATCTTTGCATTGGTTATTATTATTAAGCGCTGCATTCAGTTGGGAAAATCGATCGTTTGAACCATTCGTTCAGTTTACGACAGATCTAAAATTTCAGATGTGGACGAAGCCTTTTTGGACGATTTCTAAACTCAGAGATTGCAGGCTCTCTTCGTCACAGCTGAAACTTCCCAATTAATTACAGGGACCAGACAATCATCAATGATTCAGACAGAGAACTCATTCGTCATTCACTCTAAAATAAAATGGTCACAAACCTTATTTCAGAGGCAAAATTATATTGGTTCATTTCCATACATGTTCCGTTTGGTGTTGGTTCCAAGTCTCTTGCTATTTGCTGGTACAGGTTTATATTTCTCTTTACTATCGCGCTAGCGGCACAAACTATCCTCTTTACGAGCTCGCTTTAACGCGAAGAAGAATAAATAAAACTCTTTTAGCAATCCGCTAATCTTCAAACGAATACTTCCGAAGCTGTTCCTCTCTCTCTCTATAACTACAATAACCATGGAGCATACATTTCGTACCTCTGTTGTTCCAAGGAATAAACGTACTAGGAAAATACCTTGGCGTCGACGAGCTGTCGGCACATATATTACTAGGAAATCTGATCAGATACTTTACAAACGTAAATAAATGTGGATGATTTGATTGACCATTATTAATGATTGCGTGATAGATGGTAATTTTCCAGTGGGTAGATTACAATGCCCCTCGCAGCGAGCGAAGTTTGTGAGCTCAATTTTGATTCACCGAACACACTTCGCGAGCTATCTATTAGCGTGGATAACCCGGAAGTGATGATTGTTGAGACAGATGAAGAAAAGAAATGTTGAAGACAGAAGAAATGAAGAGACAGGTACCGCTGCTGTATTGCTTTTACGTGCATCTAGGTGTTATGTTTGCTGTGCACAACCAAGGAAGATGATCTTTTATGAACTGATGTCAGGGTCTACCCATTCGGGAACTTTCTTAAGCAGGGAAACCTTGGAAAACCTCTTAAGCTTAGACCCCCAGCCTACGGTACATAGAAGATAGGAAAGCCTATAGAAGAACAAAAATAATTTTGAAATTGATCTCTAAAGGAAAGACAGGGATCAATTTGTATCACAATTTGGAGAAGAGTGGTTTGTGCCTCTAGCAAAAAAAACGTTTTACAATAAATAACGTGAATTCGCGTTTTACAATCTTGCTTCTAGTACAATATCTTGCGGTGCTAAACTCCCCCGGGTCTTGCATGTCCCCGACGTCCACATTTGTAGTCGGTCTTCTACGCGGCCCACTCTGTAGTTGATCTTCTACGCGGCCCACAATGGGAAGAGTAAAGGGAACGGGGATACTCGAATTCACATGCAACATTCATTCCAAAAGAATTAGCAATGACCAAAAGGGAAACTCTTCCTGTAAGAGAACTGATTAGGTTGCACCGTCCAAGATTCTCCTTTTTGAAAGCAAAATCCTTATGGCTTCATGGATCCTTTTTGTTACGACATACTTCACGGAATTCAACGATTACTTAATGATGTTGCCAAAAGCATCATCCGATTTTTTCGTTTGAATACTCTTTTTTACTTTTCCTCCCCACTTGTGTTTATAAGTCCTAAAAGTTTTCACAGATTTTCTGTCATTGATTTGTTCTTCGTAATTTAAAGGATTCATGTAACTTACTATAGATTTTGGATTCAAATCATCGAATAATGGAAAGTGTAGTTCATTTTATACCAAGACATCATCCATATTTCCTTGATAAGTCATATAATTTAGCTATACTCAAACCCTTTTATTTTAAATACATATAATTTTACGTTTGAGCGCTGAAATGTAAAAGTTATTATCATTGAGAAATGCGGATTCACCTCTTTCATTTACTCTCTGATTCATACGGTGTTCATCCATGCTCATATATGGAAATGGATTTTTTCAAAAAAAAATTCTCAAACGAACACGAACCATTAAATTACTACTGAATCTATGCATATTTACTTTCTTTAATCATTCATTAATAAATTAAAAACTCTTAACTTCTAATTATAACACCTATTCCTTTTAAAGTGCACCATGAATCAGTTTATCCTCGCGTTTAGTGCGAGTCTCTTACAAAGCATCTCTGTATCGTCTATATCGATTTTAATTCTCGCGCCGACGTCAACTGTTTTGCGCGGGAAATTATCTTTGCGGCGTTAACCGTCACTCACAATTCACTACCACAACACATTCCTTCACACGTTTACACATCTAAGCGTTCACATGAGATTATATATGAATATTCACTCGGAACCTCTTTAGATTATTCAGCGTCATTTGCGTGAAAAACTATTTCAATTTAAAGGTTTCTATTACTACACACAGAGTTTATGGTTATGTTTTTTACGAGCGTTCATTTCTGTCACTCGGAACACCATTACTCACTATCTTCTAATCTTCATTATACTTTTTTAAGTCGTTATGAGAAAATAACCCTTTTATTTTGTAGATTACAATGGCTAGTTTTAGAACAGCTGTACTGTAGGAAAGATGGGTCTTGTTTGTTATTATATTATCCTGGCATGCTTTCCTGTTACCAGTCTCTCTAACTGGCTCATGGATAAGTGGCATCAGATTGAATTGATCATGTAGGAGGTGTAGCTTTTTGGTGGTAGAATCATTGGTTAATAAGTCTATACTTATATCCCCTGTTATTATAGTATTTACACGGCCATTTAACTGAGAAAACGTTCTGTCTATACATATTGGCAAGTCAAATAGATTTTTGAAAAATGTATCTATACATGCCCCAGGTGGCCTATACACATTGGTAGTTGCTATATTTTCTCTACCCCATTTTAGATGTATTGCAGCAAATTCTGTGATTCTTTCCACACAGAATGTACTTACGTTAATAACACTGAAATTACTTGCTTTAACAGTGACAATTGCTACTAAAGGCAGAACAAAATTTCATGGAGAGTGGTTGACAAATGCTGATTAGGTCTTGAGTGTACTATTGTGCAGTTCTGACTAAAATATCAGGTTTATCAGGACTTGTAATAATATTCAGATCATGGTGCTTGTTTTTAAGATTACCGAAATTCTGGTGTATGACATTAAATCTGAGTTTCTCCTGATGATACAGGATGACTATACAGGATGATTTAGGGCTAACAAACTGTCCAGTGGGCCTTAAAAGTTTCCAAGGGTAGCCTGCAGTGGCTGTTTGTGTGGCAGTTTCTGATTTAGTGGATTGGGCCATTCCATAGCAATGCACTTATTTACACTGCTTTGTGGAGGATTTCTTCTAATTTCCTTGACAATTAATTTGAGATGTGGCATCAACAATCCCTACAGTCACATGGCTTGTGTTGTGCATGGACGAGATCATTGATACGGTTGGGCTCAGGGGTCAGAGTGTACGCAGTTTGGAAAACAATGAAAAACCACGTGAAAGGAGAGAAAGACTGGACACTGAGAAGTGTAATGTCTTGAAGATAATAACAAAGGAAAATAACACAGGATTGTGGGATGGAAGAGAAGCCATTAGGCATATTTCCGAACTGGGGCAAAAACTTGATAATGGCGCCCCCCCCCCCTCCTCTCCCTCAAACGTTGGAGATAGAACGTCAAAAACATGAGAAAATAAATTTATTTTTCAAATATATGTTCATTTTGTAGCGCACATCTTTCTGAAGAGTTTGATGTATAAAACATATATGTTCGAGGAAATGTAAGACATGTTATTTGGTCTTAATTGTGCCAAAGTGCAGTGCCCTGCCTCCCCAGGTCGCATTCTTCTATCGCACGTGTCAGTATTTTTGTCTGTGGATTTCAAACGTCTATATTTTGCAATGGAAGCCGTCAAGCTTATATTCAGGACAGCGAACGGTTTGACATACCAGCCCTCTTTAAAAAAAAAAAAAAAAAAAAAAAAAATAAAATAAAATAAAAAAATAAAAATAAAAAAAACTCACAATTAATACTGGATGGTATTAATTGTAACTGGGAGAATAAGAACTCTTCAGACAATTTCCACTTTTTGTTGCCTATTAGGTAGTAAATTTCTCTTTTGTGTGACGTAAAATTAAATATACGAAACATGAAGCCAGTAAAGGCAAGCGACAAGCAAGACAGTACACATTTCTTCAATCAGCCCCCGCATTTTTTCTCTCTAATCTTGATAGAGCTTCAAACGGCGTGCTTTCCTTTGCGCAAAAGAATCTATTATACCTTCAAAGTTCGTAAACGTTTGACCACATGAAAAATCAAAATGTCGTCGTTTTCTGTTACTGAAAAAGCTGTTGATACGAATAATATCCAAGAATAGTGTGGTTTGGCGATTTGATTACTTCTATTTTGTCGCTGTATGCTAGATAAAACGTAATAGGCCTTTCTAATATTGCAGCAGTTGTAACACACGCCAAACAAGCGTTGCAACACACGCCAAACAAGCGAGAATGTCATGGCACAAATGGTCACTCATTTTACATAAATAACACAACAGAATATAATTAACAAAGTACCAATGTCAAATGCCTGTTAGGCCAATTACAACCAACAAGTTTTATGTTAGGGAATAGTTTCACATTTCATTCATATGTTCCAGTTTTTCAAGCATGAGATTGTGAATTAGTGGTAGTACGAAACCTTTAAATAATTTTGGAATCGTCATATTCTTCCATATAATTTATGGAATGTCCCCGTTTATTCTCTTTCGTTGTTCAAACAAACAATCTTGTCATTACTAATTCTGCGAATATTGCTGCCATTGTCAAAACTTACTCTCCAGTTAAATAATCCTACAAGAATCAACGGTTTAGTTATCCCGCGTTTATTCTCCGGTTAGGCGTTATTACGTGTTCGTACAATGCGTTTCCTGCCCTATTCCGAGAATAGAATTTAAACGGCCGCTAACTGGGGACTGTACAACTGGCCCTTAGTAGTGTAGCGATGTGGCAAAAATTTTCTGTCAAAATTTCATTTTTTTGGATACTTTGTGAAGATACTTACTTACCTGTTAGTCGTTTATTTCCACTCTAGTAGTCTGAATCTATGGATTTCACTAGTAATGATAACAATGCTTATTATTCGCACACCGAATCAACCAGGTAAACAAACAGCGACTGACACTGAGTGTAGCCCCGTCCCCTTTCGTCTGCGGGAATGTTTTTCTATTTCTAGATGTGACGGGGATTCCCCTGGCAGAAATATCACGTACACTGTGCTTGCATTCAAAATTCAAGTAGTGAATCGTTCAGAAATCAACTTAGAATGTGTTGAAAAATGTTCAAATACCAACAGGGGTGCGTTTCAAAATCGTGTGAATAATCGATAGACCAACGGCCGCTGGATGCTAGGCGCTTTGTGGAACAAGGTTTCCCTCTTCAAGAATATGAATTTGGCGCCCCCTGAAATCGCTGCCCGGGATAGATTCCCCGGTTCCCCCCCCCCCCCTCCCCCACGCCCACCAGATTTGAGCTGCACACCCGCTGCAGCCGGATCTCGAACGACTGCACTCCCGCACTAACTCCATGAAACCCCGTCTTTTCCGCTGGATAGTAAATGAACCACGCGACCTTCCTTACAGTGCCACGACCTCACCCGCACTTTCACATACATTTACCTGCGTCTCAGACATCTGACATCCGAATAGTCGTACCTACCCCGTCGGACCCGGTACGTCGCTCATATGCGCGGCCGTTCTTCCAACAGCTACCCGAGTTCTACGCACATCGCCGCGTGACGCCGACGCAGCTCGCGCCACTACATGAATCCCCTCGTCATGCGCCTCCCTATGTCGAGCCGCATTTCTTGTCCGTCTCGCGCACCGTCGCCCCAGCGCCTCCCGCCCCGTACTACGCCCATCTCGCGATTGTGCCTTAGGCCGGTATTACACTATCATATTTCTTTGTCAAAGATTTGATCAAAGATGTGATCAAATATTCCGTCAAATATATTTGACAAAGATCTTTGACGTAGCGTTAGAAGGGGTATTACACTGTCATCAAATTTTCTGTCAAAGTTCAAGATGGCTGACAACAAGTTGTTATTAACCGCAGCAGTTGCACGTACCGCAATTGCATTGTGTGCACATGCGGAAAAGAAGTGGGGGAAAAAAGGAACCATACATACGAGGTTGACAGTATTAAATTCCTGTGATTACGACTTGATAAAAGTTACAGTTGGGAGGAGCACACCACAGAACTGCAGAAACGCCTTAACAAATCTGTATTTGCAATTCGAGTGTTAGCAGACATAGGCAACATAAAAATGAAAAAGCTTTGCCTACTTTCACTCAATAATGTCATATGGTACAATATTTTGGGGTAAATCTTCAAGTCAAACAAAAGTTTTCAGAGTCCAAAGGCGTGTAATACGTATTATTTGTGGAGTAAATTCACGGACGTCCTGCAGAAACCTCTTCAAAGAACTGGTTATACTAACTACTCCCTCTCAGTATATTTACTCCTTAATGAAATTTGTCCTAAACAATATATCTCTTTTTCCAACAAACAACAGTTCATACATACAATACCAGGAACAAAAATGATCTGCACAAGAACTTAAAAGCACCTACTTTAGTTCAAAAAGGGGTCCACTACTCAGGAACACTCATCTTCAATAATTTGCCAGCAAACATAAAAAATTTTGTTACAAATAAAGATCAGTTTAAAAGGAGCCTGAAAGACTTACTAGTGGCCAACTCCTTCTACTCCATTGACGAAATTTTTAATACAAACAAATGATGTATTTATTCATACTATTAGTATTGTTATTTCAGCTTAAAAAAAAATTGACATGTTCCATATCCACGAGGATCTCCTCAGCACGGATCTATGGAACGAAAAACTGATCTAATCTTGGTAAAGCCGTGGGTTTTACGACACACGATAGAAGCATTCAACACAACTTGTTACGTGTGTTTACAGTGGAAGACGTCAAGTCGTACATGAATTACTTAGCAATGGATGAGGATACATTTCTGTATGTGCTCAGTAAAGTGTATCCTCATATCACAAAGCACAATATTCACTTAAGAACTGCTACATCTTCAGAAGACAGGCTCACTGTAACACTCCGATTCCTTGCTACAGGAGAGGGTTATGTTACGTTAGATCAGGTCAGGTCTCCAATTCTCTTAATCTATTTTTGTATTCAGGGTGCCTCACGTTGTAAAGCGCCTCATCAGCTTCATACATCTCTATTAATTTTGTAGTTGTCGGCTCACACCAATTGTATTTATCGGCAATGTTTATAAAAACACTACAGACGACAGAACGCTGCAGCGATGCTAGCGCTCCATGTGGTAACATATCACATTGCAGTGAACAGAAGATAAGCAATTTCTTTGATCAAATCTACAGCGAGGCCCTAGATTTGATCAAATATTGGACGACATTTGACAAAGTTCCTATTACACCATTAAATATCTTTGACAAAGATTTTTGACAAAGAAATTTGATAGTGTAATACCGGCCTTACAATGAAACCACTGACAGCCATCGTACTGTTCACCATCGTCCAAAGCTACCATCATTTCGCGCGGATACTCTTGCGATGTGATTTGCCCTCAGCTATAGTTCAATTCTTTTATCTTGGCGGTTCGCGCATGCCCGCCCAGATGCGGGAGATTGCTGCGTTGCCAGTTGTACGCGCCAAGAGAAGCAGCGCCATAGTATAGTTCGCAAACTTACATTTAGGGGGGAGCGCGTAGTTTATGAAGTAAAGCCACCACAGCCGCATGAACCCTTTCGCTGCTACAGAGACGTGCTCTCCGCATTCCGCGATGTGCGCGATTTAGTCATCATTGCACTGCTCTCCTGTGCAGACACATGATGCTTCAACTGCTTTGACACACTTTATCATTCGATTTCACAAAAACTATTTGGCCCAAAAATTTGATTTTTACACATCTTCTTGACTGATACCTTCCACCCATAAATGACTTAATTTTGTTTCGAAGTTCAACGCAGTTATTGTGCAGCATTAGATGTAATAAACCATTGCACGAAATTTTGAAGAGTTTGCAGAGGTAAAAGTCCATATCGTATACTTTCTGTATGGTCGATTTTAGTTGCCACTAGAAATTTCAAAAAATTACATTCAAACGAATAAAATTCATGAAGTAAGACACTTCGATATTGTTTTTAAATAAAAAAAATATAATGCACCGAACAAGGCTTGAATTCAAAACCTTACACTTGGCAACCATACACTTCAAACATTATACTAACGCAGCTCGTCATTTAATACATCTCCCGGAGGACTTTAAAATCTCATGCAAAATACCGACACACACACTGTTGGTAAGACTATGAATTACTCATGTTTCGTCGAAGTACAATATGAAATAAACAATTACTGCTGTTTTTTATTGCGAAAAAGCGGTTAGTGAGAATGATCCAAAGACCTTTCCTTGCTATCGCCTGAATTAGGAGGCTTTTTGCTTGTTTGGTTTAATTAATTAATAGAATATGAGGCAATTGGTATAAAGAATGCTTTTTCCAAACTTTCTATATAAGAAAGTCTGCTTTCAAGAAACTGCTTTTGTTCAGTTACTTTATTTATGACTGAACGTTTCTAAAACTGAAGGCACTCGTCCGTGCTCTGCACTGCACTCAAGCTGTGGCAACATCGTTCTCTGTTCATTGGCTGACTGTGTTTTGTGACGTCAGATGCGCAGAACGAACCTAAACTCGGCCGCCGTCAGCACTTTAGTCATTGATGTCAGCCAGCGGCATAATTGGAGACGACGAGAAGTTTGCCACTCTCCTTAGCCATCTTGGAAACAGTACGGACCTTATTAACAACTTGCTCTGGATACATGACACTCCAGCGACAAGCAGCAGCATCAGGCGACAACCCTGGGTGTCCTGCATGCGAGTGACCATGTCGCGGTACAAGATGGCTGCTTAGAACCAACCAGCTGTTTCTATAAAATGGCGTCTTTAACCTGTAGAATACTGTAGCTGGAGAGTAAGGCTACAGAATTAGGTTTACTTAAGAAAATAAAGCGAAAAGGAATGCTGTGCATGAAATTTATTTTTCTCCTTGGAGAATTTCATAAGTATCGTCAACTACACAGATTACCAGACAAATTCTTCGAATACACGTGAATGAGCAAAGGAGCATTCGACTATCTCATCAATAAATTAAACACGAATGTTTTTTTACATGATCAAGAACTTTTAACAGCCAATAAATGCGAATGAATGTCTATTACACGACTTACTATGCTAAATACAAACATGAGTACAAAATTTGCAACGAATGATAAATAGCTAGCTGTGTTGCAGGGTGTACCATATTCACTACATAATTTTGTGTGAAGAAAATGTCCTGGGTTCGATTGCCGGCAGTTCATATATTTTTACTGACTCAGTTACGATTCTGTATACTAAGTTTTATGCATACTGTTTACACTGCATCGCTAAGTATATTTTTAAGGTCTTGCCAAAGAACTTGATCTTCACACCTATCCCAGTATATCACACACATTTAATTTCTAATAAATTACAATGAAACATGAAATTTTACAGATATTTGATGTTTCGAACGTAATTAATCAGCAGTCAGTGTAAAGGCCCAGCGTTTTAATTACTCTAAATAGTCTGTAAAAGTAAACCTTACAAAATTTTTGAAAAGAAAGTCACGCGTTTTGTGTAATTATTTGTCTAAAAGTATGAAATAAAAAAGATTAGGGAAACGTTTGGTGCACCTCATTTTCTGTTTATGATTTCGAGCATCATTCAAAGTCACGTAGAACGTTTCTCTAATCTACTTATTTCTTTTACTCAAATCATTTCATAAAAAATTTGACTGATTTCTTCCATTTTTGAATTTCAAGTTTTATTCGGGAAGTATGATCTTACTGACTCCTCGTTTCCCTTCCTAACGTATTTGATTCTAAGGAAGCTGTTATGACATTTAAATACCACACCAATGTATCTTTTCATGTGCAAAATAGCTAGGTCTTGAACAGATGACATTTTTGACACTTCATTTACAGCAGCTTTTCGTGAAATATTTAATTTTTTTCCTCAGCTTGTTAATTAAGTTTTCGTTCATTACCCTGATTACTTTCAAACTAGACCTCATGCTGGTCACTTTGATACCCCGTTTACCTGTTTCTCTCCCTTTGTTTGGCTATGAAAATTTGGACAAATCTCATGGTGTAAGTTATAGGGAGTCTTGTTTTCGCTCTGTTCACGCGTTTACAAAAAAGTATCGACGGTTAATCACATGATAAATAGTCCTTTCTGCGTGCTGTCATTTTCAAAATTCGTCGTTTCGATATCTTCAACCGTTTATGAGATACGATTTTTACGACCACTTGATTCCCGCAGTGCAGGAAAAGTTCGGACGTGCCGCGAGCCAATCGTACGCGGATATAACAATCAATATCTCAAGAATGAAAAGAGATATCATTCCGGTCTCAACTTTAAATACAATTTAGATATACTGGTTACATTTCATATGCAATAATGTATGGCCTTAAATGAACTATACGGAAAGTCTACAGAATGTGATTTTACCTCTGAAAATTCTTAAAAGTTTCGTGCAGCCATGTACTAAATCTCGTGCAGCACAGTAACTGTGACGAATAACGAAAATAAATTCTGACCTTTATCATTTAAGGATATCTAGCTATAGGTTGCGGAAGAATCAAATTTTTTCACCGAATAGTTTTCTTAAAATCGGATGTTAAGTAATTCATAGCTGCCGTCGCGTCGGCTCCACTGCTTTGCCAAGAAAACACATGGCTGTCGCCTTGTGTCACGCGAGCTGCAGCGAGAAGATTCAAACACGTTTGAATTCAATCGTCACCAGTAGCAGCGGGAGACAGGCAGCGACACAAATGTCGCTCATGTAGGACACCTCCGTAACTACACCTGTGGTTGTGTTTTGTCGCATGAAGCTGTCGCGCACTGTCGCTCACTTCTGTCGCTCACATAGGACACGGCCTAACACGCACGCCTGAACAGTATCTACATTTCGTCATCGCCAAGACTACTTTGGACACCAGCACGCCGTCTTCGCTCTAATTGATCCAATGCTACTGCATGATCGCGCATAGGGACATTTTGGCTCCTAAAACTGCCAGATAACATCCAGACAGTGACGATAGTGCATGGCGAGGCATCTCTGAAGTTTAAACTTCGCCTCGCTGACAGAATGCAGGCACAGTCACAACACTGTATTCTAATTAACAGTCAACTACGCTACGCTACAGTCGACACCCAGTACGCCTGCACCCAAACCGATTTAGCGCAACCCTGGCTGAGCCGCCCCTGCATTCCGCGCAGCCGCGGACTGCCCGACGACGGCCGAACCGACCGGAACCGTGCTGTGCCCCACCGCCTCTACCACTCCGAGCGTCTTTCACAGTCCGGCGTGCGACAGTCATCTATCGAGACAAAAAAAAAAAAAAAGAAAGGTTCAAATGGCTCTGAGCGCTATGTGCCTTAACTTCTGAGGTCATCAGTCGCCTAGAACTTAGAACTAATTAAACCTAACCAACCTAAGGACATCACACACATCCATGCCCGAGGCAGGATTCGAACCTGCGACCGGAGCGGTCGCTTGGCTCCAAACTGTAGCACCTACAACCGCACGGCCACTCCAGCCAACCATCTATCGAGCCAGCCGAGGTTGTTGGTTTCCCAGCAGCCAACCGCCATTACTCTGTGCATAAACAAAAGCCGCCCCTGCTTCCACGCCCAGCACACAGCAATGCTACAGCTGGTTTTGTGGTGTCACCGCCAGACACCACACTTGCTAGGTGGTAGCCTTTAAATCGCCCGCAGTCCGTTAGTATACGTCAGACCCGCATGTCGCCACTATCAGAGATTGCAGACCGAGCGCCGCCACACGGCAGGTCTAGAGAGACTTCCTAGCACTCGCCCCAGTTGTACAACCGACTTTGCTAGCGATGGTTCACTGACAAAATACGCTCTCATTTGCCGAGACGATAGGTAGCATAGCCTTCAGCTACGTCATTTGCTACAACCTAGCAAGGCGCCATGTTCAGTTCCTATTGATATTGTAAATAATGTACAGACAAGAGCTACGTTCAACATTAATGGATTAAACTTAAGTATTCCACCATCGGCGTCCGTTTTTCTAAGTTCTAATTTGCTTGTCCTGTTCCAGACCTCACACCAGCCTGCATGAGCTAAAACGCATGCCTTTCGGCTTCCTCTAAAATTCGTGGGTTGGCTCTCCTGCCAATCCACAACATTTTGGCGATGAGGCCAAACTGCGTTCGTATCTATACTGCCGTGATTTACTTGTGTAATGGCTTCGCCACCATCTCCAGATGTCCTGTCTGAATTTTATCGCTTGCAGAATCAGCAGACGCAGGCCTTAATGGATGCCCTTGGACAGCTCATCCAGGGTCAACTTGCATTGCAAAACGATGCCGCAGCCGCCGCTCCACCGCTAACGCAGCCACAACACGCAGTTGCACCAACTTTTCGACCTATTGATGCTGCACTGGAAAGCTGGACGGAGTGGTCACGCCAATTAGGATTCCATCTCGCCGCCTGCAGAATTCAAGGTAATGATCGGCAGCCTTTTCTCCTGTCCTCCGTTGGGGTGACCACGTACCGTGTGATAGTCAAATTATTTCCCCGACGCGACGTAGCAACTCTGTCCTACGACGAAATTTTGTCTGGATTAGATGCATATTTCAAAGAATCAGTCAATGTAGTTGCCAAACGGCATACCTTCTTTCGTACAAAACGTACGGCAGGTCAGACTAATAGGGAGTGGGTTGCAACCTTGCAAGGCCTTACTAGGGATTGTGCTTTCGAGTGTCAATGTGGACTCCCTTATTCAGATACTATGGCACGTGATGCAATTGCACAGAACGTTTCTGATGTCCGTATAAGGGAACAGATTTTGAAACTAGTCAATTCCTCCCTTCAACAAGTGATGGACATCTTGGATCGGCTGGACACATTTGACTTTGCTCAGGAATCATTTGAAACTTCACCAGCCATGTGTCACGTTAACCGGCCCACCGGGCGAGCTGCACGGAGTAGTAAACAGCCCTCGCGCCCGGCCGCACAGCTGCCACCAAGCTCTCAGCCTGCCGCGCAGGCAAGCAAATGCAGTGCTAAAATCATGCCCGCGGTGTGCTACTGGACATTCGCATGAGAATTTCCTGTCACGCCAGGCTATTTGCTTTTTCTGTAATAAAAAGGGTCATGTTCAAAGTGTTTGCCAGAAAAAGCTCTGATCGGACACTCACAACCGTTCCAGGCCCTTTGCTTTGCGCCGGAATCGGAATCGAACCAAGAACACTCAGGCTCATGAAAGTTCGCCCATGGAAATTCATGTAGTTCATTCCACTCCGCCCAGTTCCACTCTCTCTAACAGTGACTGTGTTCGTCCCACAAATAGTGTGCGTCGACATCGCCGGAAATCCCGTCATGTCGCAAGTGATTTTGTACCAGAGTCAGTTCACGTTGCACGAGACAGTCGCTCTTGTCGTCAGCAGGACAATAAACTTTTTGTCGGCTTGGACATTAACGGCAAAGTGATACCATTCCAGCTCGATACCGCAGCTGCAGTTTCACTGATCAATCAAGACACGTACAAACAGCTGGGCACACCTCCGTTGCGTGCCGCAAATGTTAAGCTAACTGCATATTCAGGTCACGGGCTCCCTGTGTTAGGACAGTGCAGCCTTCTTGCAACATATAAGGGACAAAGAAAACTTGTGTCATTGTATGTCCTTCATTCTTCTTCTGCAGTGAACTTGTTTGGTTTAGATTTATTTCAGTTGTTTAACTTGTCTATAGTCAATGAGGTCCTATCAGTGAACCAGACTGTGCCTTCAGACAGTGTTTCTCGTCTATGTGAAGAATTTGCAGGCATTTTTGCACCGGGCCTTGGTTGCGCTAAGAACTGCAAAGCACATTTGGAACTGCAAGTAAACGCGCAACCGAAATTTTTCAGATCGCGCAATGTTCCCCACGCATTGTGTGATGAGGTCGCAAAAACGTTACACGATTTGGAATCACAAGGTGTGATTGAACGTGTGCAGGCTTCTCTCTGGGCATCACCCTTAGTAATTTGCCAAAACCTTCTGGAAAATTGAGACTTTATGTGGACTTCAAGGCAACAGTGAATCCACAACTAGTGATTGCAACTTTTCCTTTACCCCACCCGGAAGATCTTTTTGACAAACTGTGCCCGGGTAAATATTTTTCGAAGTTGGACCTAGCAGATGCGTACTTGCAAATACCGGTGGACGAAGACTCCCAGCGCGTTTTGGTGGTTAACACGCATCTTGGTTTGTATCGATTCAAACGACTGCCATTCGGGTGTGCATCCGCCCCTGCATTGCTTCAGCAATATCTGAAAACTGTTTGTGCGTCGGTCCCTCCTGCACAAAACTATCTGGGCGATATTGTGATCTCCGGAAAGACGGAAGAAGAACATTTAGCCAATCTCAGAACATTATTTCAGGTATTGCGACAAGATGGTCTTCGCTTGCGGAAGGAGAAATGTGTGTTTTTTGCTCGTGACTTACCCTACCTGGGACATGTACTCAATGCCCAAGGCATACCTCCCAGACCCGAGCACCTCCGTGCCATACAAGACTTGCCTTCGCCGCAGAATTTGAAGCAGCTACAGAGTGTGCTGGGAAAAATTAATTATGACAACAAATATGTGCCGCACGCCTCTTCCATTTCAGCTCCGCTTCATCGCTTACGCCGTAAAGGTGTTCCGTTCGTCTGGACGACGGAATGCGAACGCGCCTTTCGCCAGTTGAAATCGGCGTTGCTTTCCAATACTTGCCTTACGCCATTCGATCCCCAGAACCCCTTTTGTTGATGGTGGATGCATCAGATTTCGGGATCGGTGCTGTGCTTGCGCACACAGATGGATCGCACGATCGCCCTATTGCCATTGCGTCCAAACTGCTCTCGTCTGCGCAAAGAAATTATTCACAGATCGAGAAAGAAGCATTGGCTCTCGTATTTGGTGTTACAAAGTTTCATGATTTCTTGTATGGACGTCACTTTACCGTCATCACAGACCACAAACGTTTGACGTCGCTTTTTCATCCGAACAAGCCTGTACCTCTACGTACAGCCCAGAAATTCATTCGCTGGTCTATTTTCCTCTCGCAGTACCGCTACGATATCTTGTATCGGTCCACTGCTAAGCACGGAAACGCCGATGCGTTGTCCCGTTTGCCTGTTGCTGAGGATAGAGCATTCGATTCCTCCGAACTTGCTTGAATGTTCATCGATGCGGAAACCGATGACGTGGTCGAATCGTTTCAGATTGATTTTCGTCGTGTAGCTACAGCCACAGCTGCTGACCCTGTCCTTGCTACCGTTCTGCGTTTTGTTGCTACGCAATGGCCCTTCTCAAAGTCACGGATCGGGGATCCGTTGGTTCGCCGATTTTTTGCTCACAAGGAGAGACTTTTTGTATGACGTGGTGTTTTTCTGTTGCGTTCTGATAATGATCAGTCCAGGGTCGTGGTCCCACGTTCGTTACAGTCCTCTGTCTTACGGCTTCTCCACCAAGGACATTGGGGTATAGTGAGAACGAAACAACTTGCTCGTCAGCACTGTACTTGGTTCGGAATCGATGCTGCGATTACGAATATGTGCTCTTCTTGCATGGCGTTTGCCGAACAACAATCCGCACCACCGCGGAAATTCTTTGCATGGCCAAAAGCCACTTCACCTTGGCAACGCTAACACATCGATTTTGCTGGTCCATTCTGGAATGCTCGATGGTTGGTTGTGGTAGATTCATTCAGTAATTTTCCTTTTGTTGTCTGGATGTCTTCCACGACGTCATCTGCCACCATCCAAGCGTTATCTGCTATCTTTTGCATTGAAGGTCTGCCACAGACTATTGTTTCCGACAATGGCCCACAATTCATGTCCGCAGAATTTCAGTCATTCTGCAAGGCCAATGGTATTCAACATCTGACGTCCGAGCCGTTTTCGCCACAGTCAAACGGTGCCGCTGAACGATTGGTCAGGACTTTCAAGTCACAGATGTTGAAGTTGAAAGAGTCGCATTCTCGGGAGGACGCGTTATTGCTCTTTTTGTCCTCGTATCGCTCTCAGCTGAGTCGCTTCACGGTCGTCCTCATCGCACCTTGATGTCTTTGCTATATCCGCCGCATCAGGTTCATGTGCAGCGGCAGACACCTGCTTTTGCTCCAGGCGACGTTGTCTACTATCGTCACTATCAGGTTCACGGCGTTGGCTCGAAGGGCGCATTCTTCGCTGCCTCGGCCGCGCTATGGGGCCTCTGGTGAGATGCGTCGGCATCTTAATCAGCTGCGCCTCTGTCGTCGCACGGGTTCTGCCGCTCCTCGTCTGCTTTCAGCGACGGTGCCGTCCGGTCAGCGCCCTGGGGACCCATCACTAAGAAGAATCGCTTCTCGGCTTTTGGCAAGATCAATGTGTAGTCTTCTTTATTAATAAATTTATTGAGGTAAACAAATATACCCTAGAGAAAAAAATGTTATAAAGGATTATTCTTCAACAAGGTCCTAGTAATACTAGGTCCCTTGTTGCTGCAGAAAACAGGATTACGTAATGTCTATTTTAAGAAAACAGGATTACGTAATGTCAGTGCCGCCGCCACCTGTTCTCCCGCCGGCGACGCCCGCAGTGGACGCGTCGCTGAAACCGCCGGGCGCTTCCCTGGGTCACGCGCCGCCGATCGCTTCCCGTGACCAGTTGTCCTCCGACATGGAACTCTTGCCCGCTTCGGACCATATGTCGTCTTCGCCCGTCGGGTGCCCCGGCCCGGTGGAGGTCGACCCTTCGGCCCCTCCTGTCTCTCTTCAGGCGCATACGCCGCATGTTGGCGAGCACCATGGAGCAGGTTTTCAGGCGTTTCCTAGCTCCCCGCGAACCGAATGGCAGGGTGCGGGTGGCACAGCCTCGCCTGTTGTTAGGCTCCCCACCTCGTCGCATACGTGAACATGGGGTCCTCCCCACGGCGGGCGGAAGCCTTATAACACAACCGTACGCCCATTTGCGGGGGAGGAATGTGGCGTCACCGCCAGACACCACACTTGCTAGGTGGTAGCCTTTAAATCGGCCGCGGTCTGTTAGTATACGTCGGACCCGCGTGTCGCCACTATCAGAGATTGCAGACCGAGCGCCGCCACACGGCAGGTCTAGAGAGACTTCCTAGCACTCGCCCCAGTTGTACAACCGACTTTGCTAGCGATGGTTCACTGACAAAATACGCTCTCATTTGCCGAGACGATAGTTAGCATAGCCTTCAGCTACGTCATTTGCTACGACCTAGCAAGGCGCCATGTTCAGTCCCTATTGATATTGTAAATAATATACAGACAAGAGCTACGTTCAACATTAATGGATTAAACTTAAGTATTCCACCATCTGCGTCCGTTTTTCTAAGTTCTAATTTGCTTGTCCTGTTCCAGACCTCACGCCAGCCTGCGTGAGCTAACACGCGTGCCTTTCGGCTTCCTCTAAAATTCGTGGGTTGGCTCTCCTGCCAATCCACAACAGCTTTCACATCACATTTGAGCAGGACGCACAGCGCTGCAGACAACCCTGCGCCCACCCGAACTAGAACGGCAATCTGACGTAGGTGCAGCGGGCCACTCTCCATTAGCTAGACGCCTCTGTGCACAGCGACAGAATAGCAACGACGTAGCTTTTCAACAGGTTGACGGTTGCCGACTATTCGCCCATGACAGGCGACTGCACCCGTATTTCCTCGTTGGTATCGGGGATGATGTGAGCACTCTACCGCCTGCTTTCGCGCCTGCTACACTGTCGCCGTCGCCGCTGCAACTGCACGCGGCTAATGACACTACAATCACAGTTTCTGGAACTGCGCAGATCATGCTCGACCTCGGAACAGATACGCAAATACCTTGTACATTATAGTGGCAAAGACAGTTGAACCAGTCCTGGGACCCGATTTACACTAGCACTAGGAACTACTGCTGGATCCAAATCGCGCGCTCCCATTACGACGGGACAGCCAGCAGGTGATCCGTGGTGTGGTCAGCGATACACTGCCCGCCGGCGCAGCGACAGCCTCGCTCACGCTGCCGCCGCACGACACATTACTCGAACTGAAGATACAAAGTGAAACACTTTTCAAGCAGCTACGCTTAAAGGCAGCTGAGTACTCGTCGTTACATCATGAAAACGTCACGCGCCTCCACAACGAACAACTAAGGAGACGAATCGTGGACGCCATCGCATCACTACATGCAGCTCAACAGCATCTCGACAACTTTCGTCATCTCGACACCGATCACTACCGTGGCGCCGCTACTACGGACATTTCTCAGATTAGTGAAGCGTCACAATCCCCACTCGAGTGCGCCCCCGAGACAACGCCATGTGATGTTAACAGCGTGCGAGAATCATGTCTCTCCCGCCTCCTGGACTCACTCCACGCTCCCCCCAATGCCTGTGCAGCCATTGACAGCTGCTCCATTTCTAACTTGCACAATTTTTCCAACGCCTTGGCTAGGGCAAAAATTTTCAGCTACCGATTGCAAAACAAATGTTCAAATATGTGTGAAATCTTATGGGACTTAACTGCTAAGGTCATCAGTCCCTAAGCTTACACACTACTTAACCTGAATTATTCTAAGGACATACAGACACCCACGCCCGAGGGAGGACTCGAAGCCCCGCCGGGACCAGCCGCACAGTCCATGACTGCAGCGCCTCAGACCGCGCGGCTAATCCCGCGCGACTGATTGCAAAACAGCATATCTGCAAATACAATTGGCGGACCAAGACGTAGCAAAAACTGTGATAGTCACGCCATTCAGTCTCTGTGAGTTCGTCTATATGATGTACGTACTAAAAATCGCAGCACAGACATGACAAAGATTTATTGACAGAGTACTATTGAAAGACGTATGCGTCGCCGGCGATGGGCGAGGCATGGCAGAGTCTCTGACCAGAGTTGTTGCTTGTCGCGAGTCGGAGTTAGTCGGCTTTAGTCTTCTGTCCGTGCTAGTAAGGCCGGCCGAAGTGGCCGTGCGGTTAAAGGCGCTGCAGTCTGGAACCGCAAGACCGCTACGGTCGCAGGTTCGAATCCTGCCTCGGGCATGGATGTTTGTGATGTCCTTAGGTTAGTTAGGTTTAACTAGTTCTAAGTTCTAGGGGACTAATGACCTCAGCAGTTGAGTCCCATAGTGCTCAGAGCCATTTTGAACCGTGCTAGTAAGCAGTAGTCTGCAGTAGTCTTGAGTAGTCTGCGTGAGTCGGCGGTAGTCAGCGCGTGTCGGCAGTCTGCTCGGGACTCTGGTCAGAACTCTGGAAGATGAGTATTGTTGTAGAAGGTAAAGAAGCAGCCTCGCGTATATCTAGTAATGTATATTAATTGTCTTTTAATATCTTTAAAAAAATGCCCCAACAATAATTTTTATAATATAAAGTAACTTTTTAAAGAAAAGCATTCATTTCAATTTAAAGAATATTTCCAATGCGTGATCATTCCTTCCAAGAATCAAAAAAAAAAAAATATATACGCCAGCATTGCATGAAGCTGTGTCGAAAATTTCTGCATAAGAGCAGATATATTTGCAGTTTTTATTGAGGTAAGAATTTTTGCTTCTTTTTTTATTCAGAATACAGGGCCGAAGGGCAGCGCTGCTGTCCTCATAAAATTTACCAGGTTACTAATTTTTTTATTATTTTTGTGTTTAGGAATTTTTCCGTTTCGAACTTAACATTAAATGAGAAAAGAATTTTGTGGGAACATTAAATGTGAATGAATTTCAGCACATAGATTATAAATGGGAGCCAATTTTGTTCTGAGGTTACAATATTAGAAAAATTCATTTTTTATTATTATTTTTCTGGGGAGGTTACTCTTGGTTCAATTATATAAAATAATTTTCGTGTGGGGAGGTTACACTGTTCAATTTGCCGTTTTGTAACACCTATCTAGATGACGTCTTAATCTTTTCGCAAAAGGAGCAAGACCATTATCACTATCTGCTTATCGTCCTTGATAAGCTAGCCTCTCACAGTGCCGGGGTGGCCGAGCGGTTCTAGGCGCTACAGTCTGGAAACGCGCGACCGCTACGGTCGCAGGTTCGAATCCTGCCTCGGGCATGGATGTGTGTGATGTCCTTAGGTTAGTTAGGTTTAAGTAGTTCTAGGTTCTAGGGGACTGATGACCTTAGAAGTTAAATCCCATAGTGCTCAGAGCCATTTGAACCATTTGAACCTCTCACAGTGTCGTAATGAACAACGACAAGTGCCAACTTCGACAACCCTGTGTGACCTTTGTCGGACACCACATCGATGCATCTGGGATGCGTCTTATTCTTGAGAAAACGGAACAGGTTCACCTCCTCCCATCTCCGAAGAACTACCAAGAGCTTTTTTGGGAGTCATAAATTTCTACAGAAACTATTTCTCACACGCCGCTGAGACATTACTACCAGTCACACAAGCGTTGCATGGCAGGAATACACCTGGTAAACGAAGCCGCGATTGGTAACCGCAAATGAAGATAGCCTTCGACAAAATTTTGTGTACCGGGAATGTGAACAATTGTAAAATTAAATTCCTGTAAATAATGTTTCCATCTGCTTAATCTGTCGTGTGTAAATTTAGCCGAAAGTAAAAACTGTATCGCTCTATGGTCTGTGTAAACGGTGGTATGTCTTCCAGAAAGAAAATGCCGAAATCTCGTAAAAGCCCATACAACACATAATGTTTCAAGTTCTGTAACAGAATAATTGCGTTCAGCAGGTGACAGAATGCGACTCGCAAAGGCTATGTTTTTAATTACTGTAGTGCCATCTTCTTCAATTTCCTGAAAAATATGTACGCCTAAAGCGGTGTTAGAACTGTCGGTGGCAATGGAAAAATTTCTAGTAAGATCTGGGTGCGATAAAAGTGGCGCATTCAACAAAGCATGTTTCAAATAACATTTTCGTGAACAAGATTCTGCGTGTCTGAAGTATTGCTTGTGTTACTGGAAGATGCAACCTGTACTGTATTTAGTCAAATTCTATCTGACGTGCTATTATTTGCAGGAGGATGCTGCGGCATTTCCACTATTTGTACTGTTCTGTTATTTCTTCCTGACGTATTACGTTCGGGATGATACCTACTGTCTGGTTCATTCACGATAATACGTTGTTGCGGATGATTTTGCTGTTTGTAAGACCGAGTGTTATTAAATGTACGCTGAAAATTGTGCTCATTATTTTTACGTCTGTCATGATAGCCATTTCTATACGGTGCATTGCGATAGGAATTGAAATAGTGTGTTTTCTGTACGTAGTTATTTCCTTGTTGCTGTGCATTACTATTTGTTGGAGCTGACGCTATACGTGCAGGCGGCGAAATATTAAAGCTTGGTTGACCTTGTACATTACATTGTTGGTTAGGTATGCTAACCGGATGGCTTTGATGCTGTTGTTGTGAAAAACCTCTATTGTTACCAAAATGCGTTCGCTGTTGCTGAGTATTTTACACATACTGATGATTAAATTTTTGTCTGTAATTAATGTTCTCGTGGTTGTCATTTCTGGAGCGTAAAACTGTCACTTTCGGTAAAATTTGTCGTATCGGGCTTCCTTTACTCTTTCATAATTATAGATAGATCGATAGTTGAAGAGCTGTTTCAATAGATATAAAGGATAGTAGAAGATAAGGCAGCAGTGCAGAAAACTAAAGATGAAATAGCACTACTAAGGCTCGGGGCCCTGTGCACGCTATGGCACATATTCATTAAAGCGTAATGAATCCCCTGAGGTCCATTACGCGCTGCAAATAAATTTTAGCTTTTGCGTTACAAGCAATGGCAGTGAAAATTCAAAAGCAAATTGCTGTATCCATGCCAATTCTAGTTTTCTGCATTACAGGAAATGCCGGTAAAAATTCAAGAGCAAATTGCCGTATCCAGTTCAAAGCGTGTATCTGGGCTCTGTCATTTTTAAATACCTTAGATTTTCTTACGGATAAAAATTGCTCGTAATCAACGTTATCGTCTCTGTATGTGTGAATAGGTTCAGGATTGCATAAAAATCTGTTTGTCTGTGGTTGCTCGGAATCTAAGTCACGTACTCTCTGTAAATTACCTAAATTATACTGGCTGTGTGAGTGTGACAAATGTTCGGAATGTGCCGTATGCTGTGACGTGTTAGAGGCTAAAAAATTTTTCATTTCTGTTACTTTAATACGTTCCTCAATTTGGCTGTTCTGTTGTTCACATTTCTTATCGACTTCCGTATCCAGAGTGTGTGAAAGTTCTGGTGACTTTAAATTAAACTCGTCGCGTATCTGTAACTCGTCGCGTATCTGTGTTGCGTTTTCTGAACATTGTTCAGTGACTGCATTAATTTCATCTCTACGTGCTTCTGTTGTGCCTGCATGTCTATTACCTAATTCTTGTGCAAAAGATCTAATTTCTTCACTACTGTTACTAGCACAAGCCTTAATTTCATCACGTAATTGTTCTTTGGTATCATGACGTTGCACGGTAACAGCTGTAATCTGTTCACTAAGTTGTTTGTTCTGTTCGTTAAGGTTGTCGTGTTTTTCATTCGACAGTTTGAAACTTTCATTAAATTGTTTCCACGACTCATTAAGTTGTTTGGAATGGTTATCTAGTATTTCATTCCGCTGTTTGAGACTTTCATTAAGTTCGTCGTATTTTTCATTACGTTGTTTGAAATTTTCATTCGACTGTTCCAGAATTTTATTATGTTGTTTGTACGATTCATTAATTTGTAGCAAAAATGCCATAATTTGATCCCAGCCAAAATTATCGGCTCTATTCACTGTGCTATTTGATGGCGTACCTGCAATTGTCACGTTTTGCGTAACCATTTGGTCATTCTGTGATTCTCGAAAAGGTTTCCCAATCGGATGTGCACTGTTAGTCACTACCTCGGAATTAAATGAATCTGTCGTACTTTGAGTACACTGTTCATTTTCGTTAGAAATAATTATCTGTTCATTACGTAAATTTTGCAAACCGGGTGTGTCAAGCTGGGCAGCGTTCATTGTAACAGAACGTCCCGCGTCATCAATTGTCGTTAAATTAACAGAGGACACAATTGAATTTATTTGCTCATCACTAGGATCAAAATCAATATTAGTGGTCGGTACGCACTGATTGTCTACAATTAGGGGATTATCATCATTACACTGAGTGTCGCAAATACTATCAGTCAAATTATTCGAGTCGGCTATTTCACTCATTACACATCGCCATGTACTGTTAACAGTTTTTCGCGGCATTTTTCACAAATCACAATTAAGCACAAAAATGAAACAAGGATAACGCAAAAAAATGCAACAAACACAATTACAAGAAAGAGCAACAAATTACCGATGATCTGTGAAAGAAAGAGTGACAAATTAGTAAATGCGTTGCGCCAGATGCAAACTACATTTAAATAAATAAGAGCAGATATATGACTACTTCTCAGAAGATTCCCAAAGAAATACGATCCTGGCAGGGTCGCCAAGTGTAACCTCCACACACGAAAATTATTTTATATAATTGAAACAAGTGTAACCTCCCCACAAAAATAAAAATAAAAAATGAATTTTTCTAATATTGTAACCTCAGAACAAAATTGGCTCCTATTTATAATCTGTGTGCAGAAATGCATTCACATTTAATGTTCCCACAAAATTCGTTTCTCATTTAATGTTAAGTTCGAAACAGAAAAATTCCTAAACACAAAAATAATAAAAAAATTAGTAACCTGGTAAATTTATGAGGACAGCAGCGCTGCCCTTCGGCCCTGTATTCTGAATAAAAAAAGAAGCAAAAATTCTTACCTCAATAAAAACTGCAAATATATCTGCTCTTATGTAGACATTTTCGACACAGCTTCGTGCAATGCTCGCGTATATATATATATATATATATATATATATATATATATATATATATATATATATATATATATATTATTCTTGGAAGTAATGATCATGCATTGGAAATATTCTTTAAATTGAGGTGAATGCTTTTCTTTAAAAAGTTACTTTATATTATAAAAATTATTGTTGGGGCATTTTTTTGAATGAAATTAAAAGACAATTAATATACATTACTAGATATGTGCAAGGCTGCTTCTTTACCTTCTACAACAATACTCATCTTCCAGAGTTCTGACCAGAGTCCCGAGCAGACCAGACAGCCGACACGCGCCGACTACCGCCGACTCACGCAGACTACTCTAGACTACTCAAGACTACTGCTTACTAGCACTGACAGAAGACTAAAGCCGACTGACGCCGACTCGCGACAAGCAACAACTCTGGTCAGAGACTCTGCCATGCCTCGCCCATCGCCGGCGACGCATACGTCTTTCAAGTTTACACGACAGGACACACTGTAAGAGGTCCATGATCAAGGAATTTGTTGCTAGCGCACTCGAGCAGATGTAATTTCGATGGATTGCTCACGCGCTGCCAGCGATGTGTAAGCTATAATAGAATCTCAGACCAGAGAGCAGTGTTGACTGCAGCAGGAGCTGTGTAGCAGTTGTAGTAGTAGTTGCGAGCAGTCTGGTGTATCGTGTTGGCTGCGCCGGTGGTGTGGAGCGACGGCGGTGCCTGAGCGATGTAGTATAAGGTAAAAGCAGCTTCGCGCATATGTGCATTTTGTTATATCAAGTCCCATGTAAATGTTTAAAAAATCTCTTATTAATAATCTTTTTTATAAAAATTAACTTTTGACAATCATTTAAAGAATTTACTAATTTCTCCAATCCATGGTCATCCCGATTTTTGTAAAGAAAAATTAGTTGTTTCCTTTTACACATGACAAATCTATCGGCCAGCATTGCACTGGGCTGTGCCAGAAAAATTTCTTATAGGAGCATATACACTCCTGGAAATGGAAAAAAGAACACATTGACACCGGTGTGTCAGACCCACCATACTTGCTCCGGACACTGCGAGAGGGCTGTACAAGCAATGATCACACGCACGGCACAGCGGACACACCAGGAACCACGGTGTTGGCCGTCGAATGGCGCTAGCTGCGCAGCATTTGTGCACCGCCGCCGTCAGTGTCAGCCAGTTTGCCATGGCATACGGAGCTCCATCGCAGTCTTTAACACTGGTAGCATGCCGCGACAGCGTGGACGTGAACCGTATGTGCAGTTGACGGACTTTGAGCGAGGGCGTATAGTGGGCATGCGGGAGGCCGGGTGGACGTACCGCCGAATTGCTCAACACGTGGGGCGTGAGGTCTCCACAGTACATCGATGTTGTCGCCAGTGGTCGGCGGAAGGTGCACGTGCCCGTCGACCTGGGACCGGACCGCAGCGACGCACGGATGCACGCCAAGACCGCAGGATCCTACGCAGTGCCGTAGGGGACCGCACCGCCACTTCCCAGCAAATTAGGGACACTGTTGCTCCTGGGGTATCGGCGAGGACCATTCGCAACCGTCTCCATGAAGCTGGGCTACGGTCCCGCACACCGTTAGGCCGTCTTCCGCTCACGCCCCAACATCGTGCAGCCCGCCTCCAGTGGTGTCGCGACAGGCGTGAATGGAGGGACGAATGGAGACGTGTCGTCTTCAGCGATGAGAGTCGCTTCTGCCTTGGTGCCAATGATGGTCGTATGCGTGTTTGGCGCCGTGCAGGTGAGCGCCACAATCAGGACTGCATACGACCGAGGCACACAGGGCCAACACCCGGCATCATGGTGTGGGGAGCGATCTCCTACACTGGCCGTACACCACTGGTGATCGTCGAGGGGACACTGAATAGTGCACGGTACATCCAAACCGTCATCGAACCCATCGTTCTACCATTCCTAGACCGGCAAGGGAACTTGCTGTTCCAACAGGACATTGCACGTCCGCATGTATCCCGTGCCACCCAACGTGCTCTAGAAGGTGTAAGTCAACTACCCTGGCCAGCAAGATCTCCGGATCTGTCCCCCATCGAGCATGTTTGGGACTGGATGAAGCGTCGTCTCACGCGCTCTGCACGTCCAGCACGAACGCTGGTCCAACTGAGGTGCCAGGTGGAAATGGCATGGCAAGCCGTTCCACAGGACTACATCCAGCATCTCTACGATCGTCTCCATGGGAGAATAGCAGCCTGCATTGCTGCGAAAGGTGGATATACACTGTACTAGTGCCGACATTGTGCATGCTCTGTTGCCTGTGTCTATGTGCCTGTGGTTCTGTCAGTGTGATCATGTGATGTATCTGACCCCAGGAATGTGTCAATAAAGTTTCCCCTTCCTGGGACAATGAATTCACGGTGTTCTTATTTCAATTTCCAGGAGTGTATATACGCGCTATCCGGCGACTTCATTGAGGTAAGAATTTTCAATCTTTACAGTATGGTCTTTCAGGGCCATGACGCAGCACTGCTGACGTCCAAATTTACCAGTTTAGATTCACAGTCAGTTAATTATTGAAAGGTTATAAGTGAGGCACAATTTTATTGAGAAATTAGTCACGTTATTATTCCAAGGTTACGGAAGATAACTGTTGGTAGGTTACGCTGAATGTGAATAATATAATTATTTCATCTGTGGGGAGGTTACAACACGTCCTGTTTTTTGTCAGACGGTGCACTCACCGCCGCAGGTCCCGCAACGCCTGTGGATGCAATAATGCAAGGCAACGCCTGCAACATGCCTCCCTCTTCAAATATCGCCGCCGAGCCAGCAACAATTGAAGCTACCGGCAGCAACCCATTAGTATCACAGTGGACGTCGCGCTTTCGGGGTGCCCTGCTCTCCCCGGCCCTCCTTGCTGACTACGACGTCTCTTCCGTCGCATCCATCGTCACACTGCAGTCTACATCACTTCCGGCAGACGACGCCCCGCCGTAACGTCTCCGTCGGCCGCGGTGGTCTAGCGGTTCTAGGCGCTCAGTCCGGATCCGCGCGACTGCTACGGTCGCAGGTTCGAATCCTGCCTCAGGCATGGATGTGTGTGATGTCCTTAGGTTAGTTAGGTTTAAGTAGTTCTAAGTTCTAGGGGACTGATGACCACAGATGTTAAGTCCCATAGTGCTCAGAGCCATTTTCGTAACGTCTCCTCACGTGCGCCGCGCTACGAAAGTTGAGGGGAGGGGGGGAGGGGAGGAGAGGGGGTTCTGTTTCGACGTGACATCTCTTACTGCAGAAAAGTCAGATCGCTGCCCAGTGAGGCATGGACAGTTAGTATGCTCTCTACAGTTCTGACGATTACACGCATTTTGTATACTGCACCCAGTAAAAAATAGTGTGGAAATAGTATCACTATGGTGTGTCACTATTCTACTATCACACCTCCAGCACCCCATTTCCCACAAATTCATTATTTCTTGCATTACGTTTTGCAGGACATACGACTTAGCTCTGAGAGGTAAGCCTTATTGCAAAGGAATTATGGAAGGGTTTAACAAGGAACGATCTGAAGCAGCAGACGTGGCTTTGAAGAAGCATTTTGAGCATGGGAAAAAAATGCCACCTATCGATTGGTCCATTTCCGAAGTGATATTATCTGAATTTGTAGTGATGTGTTTAAGGCAGACATTACAAAGAAATTCTCTGCCTCGTGATGACTGGGTTTTGTGTGATGTCCTCAGGTTAGTTAGGTTTAAGTAGTTCTAAGTTATAGGGGACTGATGACCATAGATGTTAAGTCCCATAGTGCTCAGAGCCATTTGAACCATTACAAAGAAAGCGAATAAGGAAAAACCATATAGTGTATTAGCAGATGAAAATGTTGATATTTCTGGATCTGATTGATTATCGATTTGGCTTCGATATTGTGATGAGAAATCCGACAAAGTCGAAGAAATATTTTTGCATTTATCGAGCTGAAAATCGATTGCACAGATCATCGATGACTTTTGGCAAAAGAAAATACTGACCGTGTGAAATGCGTTGGTTTAGGTTTTGATGGTTGTCCAACGATGACTGAAAAAGACACTGGTGCTGAAGCAATCTTGCGCAGAAAGTACACCATGGCTTTATTTTTTCACAGCTTTTCCCACAAAATGAATATAGTCATCAATGATCTCAATAGTCGTCTTGGGATTCGCAAGACTGTGGGAACCGTCAAAGGAATTATTAATTTTTTCCATGAATCAGTACTGAGAAGAAAGTTAATTACCAAATTAAGTTATGTGAAAAAGATGGAGTGAGGAACACCGAAACGTCAGAGTTTGTAAGGACACTTTTCCATTTTAACGAAAGCCTTAAAAAACCTTATCAAATGAAGGAAACTGCCAGACTAGAAAAAATGTTTTCCATTTATTCTTAACTTAAATTAAATATCGAAATATTCAGCTTTGTTGGAACCGGTAGTATATAATCGGCAGTCCATTGCTTTGGACGCAGTCAAGGCCTCGCAGCATATTAAATTAATTTAGCAACTGTTGATAACTCACCGTAATAATCCTGAAAAACTCATAGACGAAATTATAAAGGATGCTACTGTCATTGCTGAGAAACTTGTTATGGAGGACATAAAAACATGCTGCACATAGTTGACAGAAAACAACATTGGGGCAACCTTCAGCAGAAAGTCCCTCAGAATTCTGGTCCAGGTCCTTAATAAAACCCTATTTAGACTCTATTATTAACTCACTTGAAGCACGTTTTTCTGACGAAAACATCCTAGCATTTGCTTTATCTCACTTACGTCCTGGGCAAGCGATGTCCATATCGAAAGATCATTTAATGGAAGCTTGTAAAACCTACGCCAGATTATACTATCAATACTCTGGTAAGAGTTGTGGCAGGACACATTGAACCAAGGGCAGCTAACTGTTCTTGATATCCTGAAGGAAATGGAAACCTCCTTGCCCAAAACACGGAAAGCCTTAAAAGTGTACATAGATTTTTATCCCTTAAACAACAAGTACTGTGGAACAATCTTTCAGCAGTTCAAGAACAATCAGAACCTGGTTGAGGAGTGCAATTTCAGAAACGTGCCTTTATCGTTTAGTATTGATGAGTATTCACAGAAAACTTATTCTTCACAATGAAGAGGATTTTATTAGTAAAGTGTTGTGAGAGTTAACAAAAAATCTGAGGAGTTTATGTTTTAACTAATATCTTTAAATTTTACTAATCTCTAAAATTCATTTAAACTGTCTATAACTTTTCTTGTCATCAAACAATTTTTCTACTTTGATCATTGTACCAGCATTTCTTGCTTCCCCCATGTTCTTTCTCATCCTGCACAACTGACGCAGTACGTCCAACTTGTGCAGAAATTCTCCGAAAGTACGAGGGTAAGTCAATTACTATCCACAAAATAGCTATAAAATTTTATTGTAATCAAATAGGAAAGTTACAAGAACACCATTTTTCGCACTTGGTCCATCGTTGCACAAGTTTCCTGATGCCCTCATAAAAAAAGGTTCTTGGTTGAGTTGCGATCCAGGAATGCACCGCTTCTTTCACTGCAAATCGACAGCCCCTTAATGTCTGTTTGGGTGGACCACACAAGTGATAGCCAGAAGGGGCAAGATCGGGACTATACGGAGGATGATCCAGTACTTCAAATTTCAGCTTCTGCAGCGTTTCAGCAGTGTGGGCAGCAGTATGCTGACGAGCATGGTCGTGCTACAACACAACACCTTTTGACTGCAATACTCGGAGTTTGCTTCGAATTGCAGGCTGTAGCCTGGCAGTAAGCATCTCACTGTAACGTACGCTGTTTATTGTTGTGCCTCTTTCCCCATAATGTTCCAGTACTGGACCTTGTGCGTCCCATAAAACCGTGAGCATTAGTTTTCCTGCGGATGGTTGGGTCTTGAACTTCTTCTTGCACGGCGAATTTGGATGTTTCCATTCCATACTCTGGCGTTTACTCTCCAGCTCGTAATGATGGATCCATGTTTTGTCACCAGTAATGATCCTGTCTAAGAAGTTGTCCCCTTCGTTACCATAGCGATCCAAATGTTTTTTCCAGATGTCGAAGCGCGTTTGTTTGTGCAACTGTGTGAGTTGTTTTGGGACCCATCTTGCACAAACTTTATGAAACCCAAGGCTGTTGTGGATGATTCTGTAAGCCGAACCGTGACTAATCTGCAGACGATGTGCCACTTCGTCAATAGTTAATCGTCTGTCTAAGAGATTCATTTCACGTGAACGTTCAATGGTTTCTTCATTTATGGCGGAAAACGGTCGTCCGGCTCCTTTATCGTGCGTAACACTTGTGCGACCATTTCGGAATTTTTCAATCCATTCGTAGACACACCGTGGAAAAACACTGTTCCCGTACTGTACCGAAAGTCTTCGATGAATTTCGGCCCCTGGTACGCCTTCCGACCACAAAAAGTGGATCACTGAACGATGCTCATCCTTGGTGCAAATAGACAGCGGAGCAGCAATGATTAACAGCATGGTAGCAATAACGAAACTAACCTATCAGCTTCAAAATTGCAGAGATGTAACAAAAAATAAACAAAGAATGCGTCATCAACGTAAAACGACAGCACTTCCAAAATAAACAAAAATATAACTAAATTGCTGATAATAATTGACTTACCCTCGTACTATCCGGCCATTTGAAAGGCAACACTTTGACCCTTTCAAACTCACACAGTCAGCTGTAGGAAGCACGAATGTGTCTCCTTCGCATGGAAGCCTGCTTGATTCACATGTCTGCACCACACTGAACCTTCTGTGAGTATTCCCTATTAAACAGTAGTCACAGCTCCCGTAGCTATGCCGTTACGTTATCTGTTGGCGGACAACAATGAAACCATTATCGGTACATCTATTACGGCCAAGTGGTATATGCCATCATCGTATCAAAATCGACATCGTCTCTCCAGGCAACATAGTATTTGTGGTGTCACCGCCAGACACCACACTTGCTAGGTGGTAGCTTGAAATCGGCCGCGGTCCGTTAGTACATGTCGGACCCGCGTGACGCCACTGGCAGTGATCGCAGACCGAACGCCACCACACGGCAGGTCTCGAGAGACGTACTAGCACTCGCCCCAGTTGTACGACGACTTTGCTAGCGACTACACTGACGAAGCCTTTCTCTCATTTGCCGAGAGACAGTTAGAATAGCCTTCAGCTAAGTTAATGGCTACGACCTAGCAAGGCGCCATTTGTAACATTGCATGTATCTAAAGAGTCTCACTTGTATCGCCACAATCTCCAGATGGCTCATCAAGAACGATGTATACAAAGGATGGATTAAAGTTAAGTATTTTAGAAGCTACGTACTTTTCTTTATAGCATTCATAACGTATCCTGTTTCAGACCTCACTCCATCCTTCGTGAGTTAGCGCGTGCATCTTGGCCGCCTCTTTCAATTAGTGTGCGTAGTGTTGGCAAGTCTGCCGACGCTACAGTATTTTTTCTGATAGTGCATATATATATATATATATATATATATATATATATATATATATATATATATATATATATATATATTTGACATGTTTATCTTGCTTGTATTTTGGTGACAGATCTTGCATCATTGTAAGATGATCCCTGCGTGAATAAATAAATGAAATTAACGAATGAATGAATATGGGTGCATAGTAATACGATCAGACAAGTCAATTTGCCTTACGTACATTGAAATTATCCAGACTACTGTTTCAGGTTGTTTACAGTATGGTTTCATAGTCATCCTCTGTGGTGAGACTGGACAACGGCTCATGCTACATCACACAAATAAGTTTGCTGGTGTTATAAAATCACACTTTGCCAAGACACTGGTTTTCCTTCTACGGTTCTAATTTTCACGGCACGTTAATAAAGTATGACCAGGAGGCTCTTGGTGTTTGACGAATATAGAGTTGGAACTGACTAACATCCTCGTCACCAAAGAGGCTCAAAATAATTTTAGACATGATGAAGTATGGGAGAGATTGCACTCGAGCATGTGGTTTTAATTCATTGTTTTTGGCCTTTTAAAAGAGTGCCGATAATACCTAGATTTTTTCATAGATGGATTTAAGCAGTTAAACTCTTTTAAGTGCTTCGTGGTTTTTCCAGAGCATGTCCTCTAAATCTGTCTAAGGTATTACAAGCAATGTTGATGTCACTAGAGCAGGAGTGATGTATTTGGTCTGTGAAATACCCCGCACGCACTTTATTCCTCAGTACCCTTTAATATCTACAATACTTGAAGCAAACAGATGAAGTAGTGTGAATTATCCAGGCTGGTCATCTCCATGGTCAAAGACTTGATAAGAATGTGTTGTTCTGCTGGGTTAAGGGGCTCATGGCAATTTAGGAAAACCCATTAGTAGGTATGACTACCAAGGAGTCTTCTAGCGGTAATTGGGCAATGCAGTGTGCGTCCCCTAGATTACTATTGTGGTAGCGAGTCATGCATAAATGGGAAGAAGAGTGTCTGGAAGTGACAGATAAAATGCTGTGGCTAGTTAAGTCAGCAGCTCAGAAAGAGCCTTCTGGTTACACTGAGGAGTTGGAGCATTTGTTACTCATCTATACCTATGACATAGTCTAATGGTACTTGAACTCTTGCTCCAGTTTCATCCTGCAATGAAGAAGGATGTGTGTCCCTATGAATACTGGGATTCGAAGACGAGACTAAACGAAACCATGTTGCCCAGAAAAACCGCATTTACCAGTAAACTTAGAATCAGGCCACAACAGCTGCAGAGTAAGGGAATGCTGTGAGTGTTTGGCAATAGTTCAATATCCATTACTTAGGATAACATTCTAGATTATATATGAACACAGACGCACTGCTGCTGGCATATCTATGAGATATTCCAGGGTGCATGCATGGACACACACACACACACTACAGATCCAGCCTTCTGCTACACCGCATCGAGGCTTTCGAAGGACGGAATGTTACAAAAGACATTTATCAGTATTAAGCTGTTGACCACTGTGGACACGTTGCTCTGTTTTGAACGCGGGATGTCCCAGCATGTGCACAGGTACGTGAAGGCTATTAACCCACGAATAAGTCATGAGGAGTACAAGGCATTTCATGATTTGAGTTACATCCTATACTTGAATGTAAACAAGTTATAGGGGTGCGTCATGCAACCATCTCCACTGATCCGAGGGTTTTGTAGAAAATCGCCAAATTAATGAGTTCCAACCTGTGGTGGCAGATTCTGGCTTAGGAACGTCGTGATGACAGAACTGGCATATCCTACTGATTTGCGTAACGTGCTCAGTGACTTGTCACTGTGTCGAGAGTGCCTAGTCCTGCACAACGGCTTCATTCCCCAGCTGATGATGACAATGGGGAATAAACAGAGGTACGTTCAAAAATGGTTCAAATGGCTCTGAACACAATGGGACTTAACATCTGAGGTCATCAGTCGCCTAGAACTTAGAACTACTTAAACCTAACTAACCTAAGGACATCACACACATCCATGCTCGAGGCAGGATTCGAACCTGCGACCGTAGCAGTCACGCGGTTCCGGACTGAAGCGCCTAGAACCGCTCGGCCACCGCGGCCGGCACAGAGGTACGTCATCCATTACTAAAACTTCCAGCAGTATCTCAGTTTGGGTATGAAACTTACTGAGTCACCAGCGCCATTTACTCAGGCAGTTTTACCGAATAAAGGAATATATAGACGTAAACAAGGATAAGAGGACTCTTACGACTTCTGGTTTCGAAAAGGATTTTAAAAATTAATGACTAACTAAATTTTTGAGGAAAAAGGAAAAGATCACTGCGAAATAATTTAGTTTACGGTTGAGAGGGGCGTAATAGTTCTAGAGATTATATCCCCAGGCCAAATTTTAAGCAGGCCACTATCTTTAATCATGGCTCTGAAGACGGCTAAGGTTTTATTACAATTCACGAAGCTTGTGTATGCCGGTATATGTATGCTAGATCTTTTTTATATTTCAGATTTACCGATTTCTCTACGAGATGGAGACCAAACGTCACTGATATGGATACAGACAGTTCCAGCTGCTGGGTGAACGGCTGCAATTAATATTAAGTTATTGGGTACCATCCCAATGCATTCGATACATGTGGATATGCATCCGATAATCCTTATTGCATACACACCTCAAAACAAGAGGAGTGTTAGCTTGATGTAGGACGAGTTCAATGTGTCGCAGATTGTGGAGGTCATTGTGCTCAGATCGAAAATGTATGGATACCATACTGATACATATGCCACAAAAAGGTAGGCTAAGAATGTGCATCGTACGACCTCAATGGCTCCCATGGTCGAAGATTACAAGAAATGTCTGGTTCATGGTGTTGGCAGCGCTGTGTCTCGACCTCAGCATGTGGTTAGCACACTGGATTCGCATTCGGGATGACGACGGCTCAAAATCGCGTCCGGCCATCCCGATTTAGTTTTTCCGTGTTTTCCCTAAATCGCTGCAGGCAAATGCCGGAATAGTTTCTTCTAACGGGTATGGCTGATTTCCTTCCCTAATCCGAGCTTGTTCTCCGTCTCTAACGATCTCTTTGTCGACTGGACGTTAAACATTAATCTCCTCTTCCTCTGCGTATGGAATGCCAAGCGGTCTTTGGTTGCGAGAGCATGTGACACGTTCTGTCTCACAATTGCAAGTCAGTCTGTCACCTCAGTGATGAACAGTTGATCCTGAAGAAGAGATCACGGACCCTCCTGTTTTCACACAATGCACTTGAGTGACTGAGGGTGAATGGGTATTTGTTTGTAGATAGTGGATGTGTGCAGAAGTGTATGTGGAATCGTAGTAAGAACTGTTTGCCATGGAACCGTTTGTCATGAGTGTGTATATCTGTATGCAAGCCTGAGTTGAGCTACTGCAGGCTTTGCGTATGTTTAAATTGTATATAGTACACATCTTTGTGTGTGTGTTTTGTGTGCTGTTGTTCATCTGCTACTAGACGTATCAGTTAGTCCTGTTTCCCATTGTTGTGTATATAGTATAACAGAATGAAAACTATATATTGAAGAGCGACTATTGCACAAAAAGAAAAATGAATTATATAAAAAACCACCAGAAAACAATGATTAAATTCGAAACACAATATGCAGAATCTTCTTCTTTATTAGTTTTACTCATCTTTAAAGCACAAAATATAATTTATTGTACAGTAATTTTGAGAATTACCGTTAATAAAGCACAAATTTACAAAAATATTGTAAGAAGACTTTGAAAAATGATCGTTGAATAACAAGAAGTTAAGAAAATTATTGTTAATAATAACACATAATTTAACTTTCTTTATGAATGTTATTTTTATTTATAAAAGAATGTATTCCTTTTATTGCAGAGTACAAATGACTAGGCTCATGCAGCTGCTCTAGATAGAAAAGGATGAAAATTATTGTTAATAATTTTGAAATTAATTATAACTTATAACAAACATGATTCTCTTACTGTGGTGAACAGACCTTAACTGTTAAGGCTTAAGCAACTATTATAGTAATAAAAGGAGGAGAAGCGGTTCAGTCTACACTCCTGGAAATGGAAAAAAGAACACATTGACACCGGTGTGTCAGACCCACCATACTTGCTCCGGACACTGCGAGAGGGCTGTACAAGCAATGATCACACGCACGGCACAGCGGACACACCAGGAACCGCGGTGTTGGCCGTCGAATGGCGCTAGCTGCGCAGCATTTGTGCACCGCCGCCGTCAGTGTCAGCCAGTTTGCCGTGGCATACGGAGCTCCATCGCAGTCTTTAACACTGGTAGCATGCCACGACAGCATGGACGTGAACCGTATGTGCAGTTGACGGACTTTGAGCGAGGGCGTATAGTGGGCATGCGGGAGGCCGGGTGGACGTACCGCCGAATTGCTCAACACGTGGGGCGTGAGGTCTCCACAGTACATCGATGTTGTCGCCAGTAGTCGGCGGAAGGAGCACGTGCCCGTCGATCTGGGACCGGACCGCAGCGACGCACGGATGCACGCCAAGACCGTAGGATCCTACGCAGTGCCGTAGGGAACCGCACCGCCACTTCCCAGCAAATTAGGGACACTGTTGCTCCTGGGGTATCGGCGAGGACCATTCGCAACCGTCTCCATGAAGCTGGGCTACGGTCCCGCACACCGTTAGGCCGTCTTCCGCTCACGCCCCAACATCGTGCAGCCCGCCTCCAGTGGTGTCGCGACAGGCGTGAATGGAGGGACTAATGGAGACGTGTCGTCTTCAGCGATGAGAGTCGCTTCTGCCTTGGTGCCAATGATGGTCGTATGCGTGTTTGGCGCCGTGCAGGTGAGCGCCACAATCAGGACTGCATACGACCGAGACACACAGGGCCAACACCCGGCATCATGGTGTGGGGAGCGATCTCCTACACTGGCCGTACACCACTGGTGATTGTCGAGGGGACACTGAATAGTGCACGGTACATCCAAACCGTCATCGAACCCATCGTTCTACCATTCCTAGACCGGCAAGGGAACTTGCTGTTCCAACAGGACAATGCACGTCCGCATGTATCCCGTGCCACCCAACGTGCTCTAGAAGGTGTAAGTCAACTACCCTGGCCAGCAAGATCTCCGGATCTGTCCCCCATTGAGCATGTTTGGGACTGGATGAAGCGTCGTCTCACACGGTCTGCACGTCCAGCACGAAGGCTGGTCCAACTGAGGTGCCAGGTGGAAATGGCATGGCAAGCCGTTCCACAGGACTATATCCAGCATCTCTACGATCGTCTCCATGGGAGAATAGCAGCCTGCATTGCTGCGAAAGGTGGATATACACTGTACTAGTGCCGACATTGTGCATGCTCTGTTGCCTGTGTCTATGTGCCTGTGGTTCTGTCAGTGTGATCATGCGATGTATCTGACCCCAGGAATGTGTCAATAAAGTTTCCCCTCCCTGGGACAATGAATTCACGGTGTTCTTATTTCAATTTCCAGGAGTGTATTTTAGCCATCCTTCTGTCCGAGACTAGCAGAGGAGGACGACCTGGAATGCACCACACACAGTTGCCTAGGTGCGAGGATTCACTGGGGAGGGTGGGGGACGGAGGAATTGGAGGTACCCCCTGGCTTTGAATGTTCCTCACACAATTCCCTCATGTATTACCTAATAACCTCGTTATCTTATCTTACCACAGGAAGTTACCTTGAGATAAGCGTCCCTTTAAATCTAGAGTTGCCACTAGTTCTCTACCGACGATCATAAGCATTGTAGGTGGTTGAGGAGACCTTTGGATCACTTACTGGCACGAGCAGCACAACTCATACATTACTAAATGTATGTGTTTAGTGACAGATGAACCTGCCCAGGAACGGCAGCATAATGCTACAGACGAAGAATTGTGCTCCACCACCATTACAGGCAATGCATTCAGTAAGCTGCTACTGAACTGCCAATTGGATCTGGCCTGGCTGAGGAACAACGCTGGTGAATGTTAGCTTTAAATATGGACTGGAGAAAAGACAGACCATGCATTCCATGGTAACACAGTGATCATCTTCCACATAGCCAGTGCCTGAATAAGGCGTCACTGGCTAAACGATGGACAATTCGAGTAGATGAGAAGTAGATGCTGCAAGACGATGTCGCTGAAGGTTCAGAGTCCTTGGTGCCCTTCTGTGGTCCTTGTGAAGAGGAAGTGTGCTAGACGGCGTTTCATGCATTACCTATCCACAACTGAAGAAAATCACGGAAAATGATGCCTACCCATTGCTGGGCATTGATGACAGCTTAGACTGCCTTAAAACGACAAAGTAATTCTCAGCGTGGAGATGCAGACAGACTACTTGCAAATCGAAGCTGAGATGGCTGATTGGGAAAATACTACTTTCATAACATTTGACGACCTATATGAGTTCAATGTTTGGACTATCTAACCCTCCATTCACCTTCGAACGTATGATGGGCAATGTGTTTCGACAACTTAAATGTACGTCGTATCTTTGTATATCTGGATGATATTTTCGGTTTTTCGAAGACATATGAAGAACGTTTCAGTCAACTGACTGCCGTGTTGAAGTATGTTCAGACCGCAGGCTTCTAACTCTATCCGAATAAGTGTCCTCCATCACCCAAGTAATGAAAATTTGGGGCAACTAATTGATGCCGGCGGAGTTCGACCCTATGCAGAGACAATAAGAGCAATCTTACAGGTTTCTGTCTCGTTGCTTGTTCGTTACACGAGAAGTCTTCTTGGAATGTGGCCATATTACTGGCGATGCATAAATTATTTCTGTACCAACGTAAATTCTGCGCAAGAACTACTGCAGGTATATGCCAAAATCTCCTCGAATGAGATTCCATAAAAACCTTTCCTTGTCCATAAAGAGGCGCTCTCCTCTTCTCCATTCTTAGCATTGTATGACGAGAATGCTGAGACAGAATGTCACACCAGCACTAACGATTGCTGGATAAGTACAGTTATAGTGCAAATTGAGAAGGGTGCTGAAAAGGCGATAGTTTATGTTTCTAGAGTATTTACCAAATCCAGGACGAGCTACTCGTCAACCAATACAAAGTGCCTTGCAGTTGTTTGGAAGATTAGCATGTTCTGAGTACATTTATTTGGTAAACCATTCACTGTTGTGATGAACCTCCATCCTCTACGCTGGATGTCTAGCGAATAGCATGAAGGATCCATCAGGTCGACTCACGAGATGGGCACAGAGGCTTAAGGCGTATGGGGGTCACATGGTGTGCTAGGGGTTCAAATACGAGGACGCCAACTGCACTTCAAAAGATCCTTGGGCAACACGCAGCAGCGGCAACGAAACCTCAGTTATGTCTTCTTTAAATGACACCGCTGCTGGTCAGAGGGAATATCCAGTATAGTTAAAAACCATGGAATGTTTGAAGAAGGGGGAACTGACCAAAGGAGAATTCCACTTAGTAAACAGTACATTGTGTAAGAAGAACTACGATCCAGAGCGGCAGGTATGTTTGCACGACATCCCAGCTCATCTGTGGTGGGCTCTTCTCAAGTATTTTGACGACGCCCCAGCTTCTGAACAGAGCTGCCTTGCGTCTGTGATGAGGTGAGAGCGCAAGAAGGGCTGCTTCGAGCTGGATACAGCGATGCGGCGCACTGTGTAAATGAACAAATAAGAAGAGGCCACCACTGTTTATCACTGCCACGCAAACAGGCAACTCTGGTAGCATCCTTGAGGTGCAGAAGCTCTTCTGCTTTCCTGTCAAAGCACCAGTCCTTCAGGTGCCAGGGAGAAGGCCATGTGACGAAGCACTATCTAAATGGCACAAGGTGCACAAAATTCCCTGGTGAGCATAACAGTCGCTCTTGTGGCAGAGGCAGAGAAGAAATGCCAATGTGCACCCAGTGTGGTGGGTCCCATGTTGCTAAGTTACGAAGCTACCTGGTTCATGCAAGCCACAGCAAGACCAACAGCTGTTGACAGCCCCTACCAAAAAAAGACACACAGTTAAAGAAGATGAACTCGTCTGGCAAGGCCAAAGCAGGTGCACCAGGCCGAGGAATCGGCAGCAGCACCTCCTGCACGCGAACAGGTGGAATATCCAACAAATAGTGGGGGAAATCAGCCACAAGCAGGAGGGCGGGAAAAGCTTCACAATCCTGGGAATATGGGCGGAAGACCAATGACATGCATGTAGCAATGTGCAGTGTAGCTGGAGAGGCAACTGCAGCCTTCAAGGCTATCATGGAAATGGAGAGGTCTGCCCTTAGCAACGCTCTGGTTGCAGAGATGGAGGAGGCATGCCGTCGGCTGTGGCAATTGCATGTGGAGCTTGTATGCGACTTACATGGCAATACAGAACAAAAGCCTGTCCCCATCGCCATTCCTTGGAGTGGAAGGCGGGGGAAGGTTCCTCCATGGAGTTATCCACTCCCTTGGTAGCTACAGAGGTACAAGGAGCGACAGAGGTGACCGCAAATAAGAAGAAACTTGCTGCTACTGTCACCCCACCTGTGGGGTCAGTCAGGTGTATCATGGGCTGACGAACACTCATGAAGATTGTGCAGCATGCTGGCATAGCACTGACAGAACTGTAGGTACCACTGACAGTGAATGCTCAGACGCCCACAGTGCCTGCACAGCCACCTACATTGCCCAACCGCCATGCACATAAAATGCAGCCTAAGAAGAACTGGCAGCCAAACTGCTGGATGGTCCAGTCAAAAGCAAAGCTGAAACAGCAGACCTCCCGACCAGCAAAACCATGGATAGAAAGGGAAACACCCTTAACGCAGCTGTTGGGATGTCATGAGGGAAGGAGCTTCAGCCAGCCCAGGCCTGCTGCTGCACCCTGTCCCCATTGACACAGCACAGCAGGGTATCACTAAAGCAGCACACTGTGCTACCACACAGACGTGGACTGACCTTTCTACGACGAACTGATGGAAATAGCATGATAATGAGCTGCATGATGCTCCCTGCTAACATATCCTACTCTTGTGTGATGTCTTGACGATAGCAGGCAATTCGCTTTTGCACTTACTCACCCTCCATACTGTCGCACATGTTGCGTTGGCACTTTTTTGTTCTGCTCTTAACGCAACATTTCTTTGTACGTTTTTGTCTAGTACTATCTCCCAATGGGCAAGTGTTAGTAGGTAATCTTACTGTGACCTGCAGACATCATACTCTCACATCCTGTGAAAACCCTGATTTGAATCACAAACCAATGCAGAGGTGACAGTTGAGATTTTTGTGGTGGTCACTATGCTAGTGCGGATGTGGAGAGGCTCTACTCTTTAATACAAGCATCGGCCAGTGAGAAATAGCCGAGAAGATTTCATATGGATTTTAACGTCTGTGTGGAAAATGGCACTATCATAAAAATTGCTTATCCTTTGTCACTTGCTGGACGTCAGATACGAAGTTGAGGATTTTGACCTATTATCTTCCCCCATGAACCATGGACCTTGCCGTTGGTGGGGAGGCTTGCGTGCCTCAGCGATACAGATGGCCGTACCGTAGGTGCAACCACAACGGAGGGGTATCTGTTGAGAGACCAGACAAACATGTGGTTCCTGAAGAGGGGCAGCAGCCTTTTCAGTAGTTGCAGGGGCAACAGTCTGGATGATTGACTGATCTGGCCTTGTAACATTAACCAAAACGGCCTTGCTGTGCTGGTACTGCGAACGGCTGAAAGCAAAGGGAAACTACAGCCGTAATTTTTCCCGAGGACATGCAGCTTTACTGTATGATTAAATGATGATGGCGTCCTCTTGGGTAAAATATTCCGGAGGTAAAATAGTCCCCCATTCGGATCTCCGGGCGGGGACTACTCAAGAGGACGTCGTTATCAGGAGAAAGAAAACTGGCATTCTACGGATCGGAGCGTGGAATGTCAGATCCCTTAATCGGGCAGGTAGGTTAGAAAATTTAAAAAGGGAAATGGATAGGTTAAAGTTAGATATAGTGGGAATTAGTGAAGTTCGGTGGCAGGAGGAACAAGACTTTTGGTCAGGTGATTACAGGGTTATAAATACAAAATCAAATAGGGGTAATGCAGGAGTAGGTTTAATAATGAATAAAAAGATAGGAGTGCGGGTTAGCTACTACAAACAGCATAGTGAACGCATTATTGTGGCCAAGATAGACACAAAGCCCATGCCTACTACAGTAGTACAAGTTTATATGCCAACTAGCTCTGCAGATGATGAAGAAATTGATGAAATGTATGACGAGATAAAAGAAATTATTCAGGTAGTGAAGGGAGACGAAAATTTAATAGTCATGGGTGACTGGAATTCGTCAGTAGGAAAAGGGAGAGAAGGAAACATAGTAGGTGAATATGGATTGGGGGGAAGAAATGAGAGAGGAAGCCGCCTTGTAGAATTTTGCACAGAGCATAACTTAATCATAGCTAACACTTGGTTCAAGAATCATAAAAGAAGGTTGTATACCTGGAAGAATCCTGGAGATACTAATAGGTATCAGATAGATTATATAATGGTAAGACAGAGATTTAGGAACCAGGTTTTAAATTGTAAGACATTTCCAGGGGCAGATGTGGATTCTGACCACAATCTATTGGTTATGAACTGCAGATTGAAACTGAAGAAACTGCAAAAAGGTGGGAATTTAAGGAGATGGGACCTGGATAAACTGAAAGAACCAGAGGTTGTAGAGAGTTTCAGGGAGAGCATAAGGGAACAATTGACAGGAATGGGGGAAAGAAATACAGTAGAAGAAGAATGGGTAGCTCTGAGGGATGCAGTAGTGAAGGCAGCAGAGGATCAAGTAGGTAAGAAGACGAGGGCTAATAGAAATCCTTGGGTAACAGAAGAAATATTGAATTTAATTGATGAAAGGAGAAAATATAAAAATGCAGTAAATGAAGCAGGCAAAAGGGAATACAAACGTCTCAAAAATGAGATCGACAGAAAGTGCAAAATGGCTAAGCAGGGATGGCTAGAGGACAAATGTAAGGATGTAGAGGCTTGTCTCACTAGGGGTAAGATAGATACTGCCTACAGGAAAATTAAAGAGACCTTTGGAGAGAAGAAAACCACTTGTATGAATATCAAGAGCTCAGATGGCAACCCAGTTCTAAGCAAAGAAGGGAAGGCAGAAAGGTGGAAGGAGTATATAGAGGGTTTATACAAGGGCGATGTACTTGAGGACAATATTATGGAAATGGAAGAGGATGTAGATGAAGATGAAATGGGAGATAAGATACTGCGTGAAGAGTTTAACAGAGCACTGAAAGACCTGAGTCGAAACAAGGCCCCGGGAGTAGACAACATTCCATTAGAACTACTGATGGCCTTGGGAGAGCCAGTCATGACAAAACTCTACCATCTGGTGAGCAAGATGTATGAGACAGGCGAAATACCCACAGACTTCAAGAAGAATATAATAATTCCAATACCAAAGAAAGCAGGTGTTGACAGATGTGAAAATTACCGAACTATCAGTTTAATAAGTCACAGCTGCAAAATACTAACGCGAATTCTTTACAGATGAATGGAAAAACTGGTAGAAGCGGACCTCGGGGAAGATCAGTTTGGATTCCGTAGAAATGTTGGAACACGTGAGGCAATACTAACCTTACGACTTATCTTAGAAGAAAGATTAAGAAAAGGCAAACCTACGTTTCTAGCATTTGTAGACTTAGAGAAAGCTTTTGACAACGTTAACTGGAATACTCTCTTTCAAATTCTGAAGGTGGCAGGGGTAAAATACAGGGAGCGAAAGGCTATTTACAATTTGTACAGAAACCAGATGGCAGTTATAAGAGTCGAGGGGCATGAAAGGGAAGCAGTGGTTGGGAAAGGAGTGAGACAGGGTTGTAGCCTCTCCCCGATGTTATTCAATCTGTATATTGAGCAAGCAGTAAAGGAAACAAAAGAAAAATTCGGAGTAGGTATTAAAATTCATGGAGAAGAAGTAAAAACTTTGAGGTTCGCCGATGACATTGTAATTCTGTCAGAGACAGCAAAGGACTTGGAAGAGCAGTTGAACGGAATGGACAGTGTCTTGAAAGGAGGATATAAGATGAACATCAACAAAAGCAAAACGAGGATAATGGAATGTAGTCAAATTAAATCGGGTGATGCTGAGGGGATTAGATTAGGAAATGAGACACTTAAAGTAGTAAAGGAGTTTTGCTATTTAGGGAGTAAAATAACTGACGATAGTCGAAGTAGAGAGGATATAAAATGTAGACTGGCAATGGCAAGGAAATCGTTTCTGAAGAAGAGAAATTTGTTAACATCGAGTATAGATTTAAGTGTCAGGAAGTCGTTTCTGAAAGTATTTGTATGGAGTGTAGCCGTGTATGGAAGTGAAACATGGACGATAACCAGTTTGGACAAGAAGAGAATAGAAGCTTTCGAATTGTGGTGCTACAGAAGAATGCTGAAGATAAGGTGGGTAGATCACGTAACTAATGAGGAGGTACTGAATAGGATTGGGGAGAAGAGAAGTTTGTGGCACAACTTGACTAGAAGAAGGGATCGGTTGGTAGGACATGTTTTGAGGCATCAAGGGATCACAAATTTAGCATTGGAGGGCAGCGTGGAGGGTAAAAATCGTAGAGGGAGACCAAGAGATCAATACACTAAGCAGATTCAGAAGGATGTAGGTTGCAGTAGGTACTGGGAGATGAAGAAGCTTGCACAGGATAGAGTAGCATGGAGAGCTGCATCAAACCAGTCTCAGGACTGAAGACCACAACAACAACAACAACATCAAGAAGATAAAAGCGCAGAGACGTCGTCCATGTCCCCTCTACGAAGCTGCACTATATTCTGACGGTGCAAATCGACAGTAGTAATTTCGAAGAAACTGGAGACCACTCGCCAATTGAGAAGCATCTGCCAGAAGAGTTACCGTTGTGGTTCATTTTAGTGAAGAGGATGTAACAACACAACCAGAACGTCAGCCAGCGTCGCTATACAGACGACAGTTGACAAGATCTTGATCCAAGATGTCATAGATGGCTCCAATAACATATTCTGGAATAGTAGGTCGGTGTTTCTCCAGGTGAAAGAGCAATGGCTGAAGCTGTGACGCATGCTGTGTCGTGTACTGGTTAGCGTCACTAGACGATGGTCTGCGAGTGTCCAGCTGAAAGCCAGGCGGCGTAGCCGCCCTCTCAGGCATATTGGCACTGTTTGCGCGGCTCCCTCCGTCAGAGGTTCGAGTCCTCCCTCGGGTATCGGTGTGTGTGTTGTCCTTAGCGTAAGTTAGTCTAAATTAGGGTAAGTAGTGTGTAAGGTTAGGGACCGATGACCGATGACCGATGACCTCAGCAGTTTGGTCCCATAGAATTTACCACAATTTTCCAAAACTTTCCAGTTATCTGTGATTCAAGTAATGAAAATCGACAGCAGTTACTTATTTTTCCGTGTTTAGCGCAACACATTTCGGTAATTTATTCTCGTTTTTAGGTTGTATTGGGACTAGTTATATGGTAGTTAACGAATGTTTCGAAACAACTAAAAGTTTATCAGATTGTAAAATACCCATTCCATAATATGTAATGGACATAAGTTAGAAAGTATGGTTTTTCCTATTTTCCAGCAGCAAATTAAACTGTGTGGTCCACTTATATACAGAATTAACAACATTAATACTATTTCAGATCATTAGACTGTAATTAAGAGAAAGCTGTACTTAGTTAGGAAATGGGGTGTTGTGAATTAACATACCGCCGCAAAATTCAGTGACATTTATAATTTTATTCTCATGATTGCATTATTACATTCCCATACAATATCGATGTTGTAATTAAACCAATAATTAATTAAAAAAATTCGTAAATTTCGACTTACATAAAAAGAGATTTTTGGAACATCAGTTATATGATGAATTTAACGTGACTTGTGCACTTTATGTATCGTGTCAATGACGAAAGACCAATTACCTCAGTTGTAATTAACTTTTCCGATATCGGTTCTCGAACTTTCTGATGTAAATGCTTTTGCTTTTCAGTCATTTTGATACTACAAAGTTATCACATAGAATTGTAACAAGAAATTACATTTTCGCATTTTGTACTCTACCTCAATTAATGTTAGGAATAAATCCAATGTGAAATCAAGATGTATTTAATGATTTCACGACAGGTTTTGTTACTGTACCTTCACAACCAAATTTCCAAACAAAAGTCAAAAGAAAAATATTTAGAAATGTATTCGGAATGAATCATCATTTTTTGTTTTTAGAACTATTCTAACAAATTGTTATAAAACATTAACATTTCATTATAAATCAGTAGATGTAATTGTTTTTGACAACAGGCTAAAGAACACACGTTGTTAGGATAAGGTATATATTGAGTGGTGCATTAGAAGTCAGTTGCAGTTTAGCCAGTGTAATGACGCATAGTCTGTAATGGTTGCTGTTTTATCAGTTATATTGGTAGAAAACGGTTTATATGTGAACATCTTTCTAAATACTTTCGGAAGGTATATCTGATGTTAAAAATATCATCAGTGTGTTGGAAAATATTACTTTAACATCCAAGTTTTCATCACGTCCGAAATCCTAGGTAATCTGGAATATACATTCCATAATGGACGTTATTGGTGGAGCAGAATCGATGGTTCAATGCTAAGTATTCCATTGCAAAAATTATATCACTTCCATACTACAATGGATCCCTCGTAAAGAGAGGTATTTTAAATAGACTGCAGTTGGAGTAAGATCAGAAGGTGCATTCGTTTACATTAATCTTCTTTGTGATGTTTGCGTGTGTGATTTTGTGTTTCCCTTGCACTTTCGATGTCTTTTTGAAGTTATACAGTATTCTGCCTCCTTCATTGCACAGAATGTCACATGCATACAAACATAAGAGAAATTTTTACCTAAGCAAATACACTTGAAAATGAAATAAATTCTCAAAACCTGTTGTGCTAAGCGTGAAAAATAAATAACCGGCGTAATTTTAAGTTATTTAGATAATGAAAGACACAGTTGCAGGCTTTCTAAAAACATCGATTATAATGAACGAAATTAAATTATTTGTGATTTAGTATTTACTATCTCTGGAAGGTTTTTGGAATATCTTCCGTGTAATATTTGTATATTCTGGAATTTCTTACATTTGTGTATATACCAGTGTACTGGAAGATTAGATGTTTCTACAAGTAGCTGCACTCCCTCTCCAGGAGGTCAGTTCGGTTCTAGCTGTACACTCGTGTTCGTAAGAAACTTGATTTCAATGCGAAGTCTTCTATTTGAATGAGGACCCAACTTTCGGATTTGGGCATCAGTGTAGTTAGTATGTATGTATATTTAATCATGCATTTAAGTAGTCCTTAAGTGCTCTTAGATTACATAATTGGTTATAAAACATTATAGTTATTAATGAAACTAAAGCAACCCCTACTTATTGGAAGACTTCTCAGAAACAATTTCATGCTAGACGTTTCTTTACTGAAGCAATTACCACACTATTGGTTTGAAAGTTGTTTCTATTTGTCATTTAAATGCTGTAAAAACGACAGGTTGTTGTCAACATACTTTCTGCATATAGAGAATACGGTAGAATTGCCAGTGCTGGTTGGGTGATTCATACAGCCTTCTTCTTATTCTCATTTAACAGACAAAATAGTTCTCGTGACCTATATTTTCAAACGACAATTTATAGTCTTCTGTAACCGCTCTCTAGTTCATGGCATAAGATAAGAAATTCGAGATAAAAAAAGAATCTGAATTATCACTAGTTGTAAACCACAGTTAATACTCATTTAATTCATTTAGCTTTGCATGAAAATGGTTTACAAAAACTGCCAATGCTATATTCTAGGAATGAGATTCCAGCTTACAATGTAGAGTTTGATAGTAAGAGCTAAGTTGTAAACAATATTTTACATTAGCATAATTCTCGCAAGTTGAGTGATAAATTGGGGGACTGATACATTAGCATGCTCATAGATTCGCTTTACCAATGAAAAATTTATTAAAATGTTAAAATGTTTGTATATGCCTGTGTTAAATCGAAATTATGAAACTCAGTATTTTCTCTATTTAGCACACAAAACTTTTTGTACTAGATTATCCAGCATTCATTAATGTGTTCTGTTTGTTCAAAAATAACCGTTCGTTAAGAAGTTACTTACATTTTTCCTAGAAAAAATAAACATAAAACTCAAAACAGCATTTTCTATCAAGGAACAAAACTGTACTATAAATTACCGAAAGAGATACAAGAAATTGCAAAAATACTCTTATTTAAAAAGGCAGCTAAAACGTAAATGTTATGCAATACATTTTATACACTGAAGGTTTACTTAGATAAAGCAGCACAGGGCTTTGGTAAAAAAGAAATGTTATACAAATACATCCAACATTCCACATAACACCTTCTCACTACGTTTTTTTTCCTTTTCTAGAAAAACTTACCCCAAGCTATGCATTGCGCAATACTAACACCTCTTCCTCTTTCTGAACTCAACGTCTCACTCATTATAGACGGATGCTGACTCAGTTTTTCAGGATAGCAAATGTGAAGCTGTGGTACAGAAAATGGCCCAGAGATCACCAGTGTGTGTGTGTGTGTGTGTATGTGTGTGTGTGTGTGTGTGTAGTGAGTGCAGTGTCATGAAATAATGTGTGTATAGGGTGTGCAGTGACTGATAGAGAGACATGAGTGAACAGTGTGACATTACATTATTTAATAAGTTATTTGTAAAAAAAATTATTGTATACCAGAAGTAAATCTAATGATTGTTTCTAACTAGAAGTCTGTGAATGTATGTGTACACGAATTAGCTTAATTTAAATTGGTCTGTACTTTTAAACACTTTGACATGTCCTATATCCTTTTAAAAAGAGCTCTATGGATGAATAAAGTTACTACTAAGGAAAACTTCCAGAATTTCAATATATATATATATATATATATATATATATATATATATATATATATATATATATATATATATATATATATGGTAACAAAAAGAACTTCACGAAGTTTTCACTGACATTTTCAGTAGCACCAATTATGCCAGAAATATTCAATAAAGAACTGAAGCTGGTCCTCTAAATCACATCCTTTTAACCATTTTACAAGTCGTTATGAATAAAACCTGTTATTTGAGTGTTTATAGAAATGTTATTGAGCAATGCTAAAAGTGATACTATGAAAGCTGCAAGCAGACTAAATGAATGCCAGTTGTGGCTTAATTAAATGACATTGATGATTTAAATGACAAAGTAGTGTTTTATGGTGGAAGAATTATACCGGTAATAATGGTGTTATGTTCAGGATAAGAGTAATTGATGTGACTGTAGGTCTGAAATAATGAAAACATTTTTCTTGTGTAACTTTATTCGAACTACAAAGTATACTGTCTATTTAAATAATGTTATAGAACAACTCTGAACTATTTTTTATGAAATCTAATGTTAATAGTTTTTAGTGGAGCAAAGTGGAAAGTGGCTAGGCTCAAAGCACTAAACAAACGAATCCCATCTCAAAACACAATTGTATAAGGTAACAGTTAAACATCTTCTTGATATTGTGGTGACTCAAGGTTTAGCACACATTAAGTTACATAAGGACAGGGAAGAAAGTCAGCTGTGACCTGTTTAAGTATATAAATTCAGCTTTTTTCAAATTTATTTACAGAATGTTCATGATTGACCAACTAGCTAAAGAAATGATGAGGCGGTTTTCATTAATGAATTGGAATTCTATAGATGTAAATGAAATACGTTTTGTCAAAGTTTTCAGTGTTATAATGTCATTTTAATTTTAGAAATTCAGTTCTTAGACGTCAGAGTGGCCAAAGCAAGACTCTCTGCTGCCATGTTTATTTCCCATCTTGCAGCGTATGTTTCATCCTGTCATCCTGTCTTGCAGTGGGCTCTGGTTGAGGTTGTTAGACTGGCTTACGATCGTCACAGAGTCAGCTACAAGTTGGACCATACATTCTGCATATCGCCGGGTGCTTTGTGAAGGGTGTTCTGTTAGCATTTTGGTTGTGCCATTCTTCCTGCTCCACTTGGTCAGCTGGAGACCTATGGCCGTGTGACTCAGTTGCTGTCCAGTTGCCTCAGCAACGTGTAGTACGAGTAGGAGGCTTTCATCAGCTGCAACACAACAGCACAGGTCATACACCAATGTAAGTTTTTTATTACAGGTCCATTTTCGTTTGTTGATCACATCACTATAGTACAACACAACGTTGACACAGCTCTATCTGTTTATACAGCTTGTAAAACTACTATCGCTGTACTAATAGTAAAACTGTAAAACCATTGTGTCTGTCTGTCTGTTTCAACAAGCTAATCTCCAAAATCACTAGACGAATTTTTATGAGTTTTTCACGGTTAACGTGAGCGTGGCTTGGGTCGACGTATTGGCTTTATTTAATCAAAATCTCAACACGGAAAAAAGGATATCTTAATTTAAAATTTTGTCTAAGTCCATCTGCTCAGCTAAGTATTTCAGATGCTTAAGGATTACAAATCACGGCATAGTACATCAAAGAATGGCGTTGTTAGTTTAGTATTGCACCAAAGAACCACTAGATGGCGCTGTTAATTTTTTTAAACGTAGCGACAGGAATATTTGCGGAAATTTACACCAATGACAGAATTAAATGCCGCAGTCTTATCTTAACGAATACAGACTAACAGAAAATTTACTTGGCTAGGATATATGGATTTACTGATTTCTTTTTGTGTCTTGAAAACTTAACGAAATTGTTTTGTTTCTTTCCCTAGACTTTGTAAATATTATTTGCTAGAAAACCTAATTTATTAAGTTTGCTTCATGATTTGGGTGCCTACTCATCATATTTTGATTTCGTTTTGTTTGCAAATAAAAGCGTCTAGAAAATGGTCGAGTTTTTCTGAACACAACAGAATGGCTAAAAGACTGAGGACTATGCATTCTCAAGAATCCAATGAAAATTGTGAGCCGAAAGTTGGTGTAGCTCGAGAACATCAGGCTTTAACTCGATCTTTGGAAACTCCTTCCAAAGGTGAGGCACAACATTATTTCGCGCCTCAGAAGCCTTAATTCAGAGAAGTTTTAAGCTATTTGTGTGTGATGTAACTTCATAGAATCGAAATTTTGACAGGAAATGGCGCAAACGAGCGTGTTTTTATACCCCGATTCCCACTTATTCCCAGTGAGTTGACGTTGTGCCATAACTATAAACAAAGCACAAGGCCAGAAGCAGCATGTTGTGGGTATGGACTAAAGTGTCAGTTGCTCTTCGCATGGCTATCTCCTCATGCTGTCTCCCACGTCAGTGAAGTAAACAAACTCTTCATTCATTTCCCCAATTACTCTACTTCAAATCTTAAGTCAAAAGTAAATTCCTCTCATATGAAGCCTCAGGCACAGTTATAAATAAATACCTGGGCAATTCCATGTTCCTCAGCTGGTATACAATATTTTGGATTGTTTGGAGGAGGTAAAGAATAATGTCACAAGTGCAACGTTTCCCCTGTAGGAATCCATTGGGTTTTGACGCTAGTGGTGAGGTGGTTTTCAAACTGTTGCGTGATAAATATTGTTTTAGAGATGTTGCTAAAAATATTATCCATCACCATTAATGCACAAATGGCATCTGCAAGCTAATAATTGTATAACACTGTTGGATATTATGCACGACCACCTGACTGGTCCATATGCTCTGCCTAATACGCTCAACAGAGTATATTACCATACTGTGAAGTACTACCAGAACTACAACTGGAAATATTGGAGAATTTACCACCAGTAGTCAGGCAATGATTATGGTTCCAACGTGGGACTAGTCACACTAAGCTGCTGACGTAACAGAATTTTTAGGCAATGTAATCCGCAGTTGTCATATTGGGTGGAGTGGTTCAGTGCTGTGGCCACCATGTTCTCCTGACCTCACTTCTATAATTTTTTTTTTTTTTGAGGTGGAGATGAAGAGTTTGGTGTACGAGACACCAAAAGATATCCCAAAATATTTGCTCGTTTTACTGAAGCCTCAGCCATTGTTTGTGATACACTACGTTGTTTTGATTGTGTTAGACAATCATTAGCACACAGATGCCAGTTGTCACTAAAGTAATGGGCGACATTCTCAGCAATATCTCTTAAACAATATTCATCATAAAGATGTTTCAACACTGTGTCTAAATATCAACACTATCACAAAATTCATAGATAAGTTGTGGAGAAACGCTACAGCTGTGACATTTTGTCACACAAAAGTTTCTATTTACGTCTCCTCTAAATATTTGGAACACACAGTTTTTTTACGTCTTGTTTAATCAATACGATCTGCAGTTATACAAAGAAACAGTATTATACACAGAGCCATAAATTCATTTTACGTTCCAAGAACCAGTATTCAGTCTTTCAATGAAACCACTTTTTGCGTAGGCTTTAACTGTACTTTAAACAAACAATTACTTCACACGAGTGGCCATTTTCAACGCCGATCTCATTTTTCAGTCCACGTAGGTAACACATCAACAAAAATGAAAGCTAGGAGACATGGAACAAAAATATAATGTAATACCAAAGAGTTGATCATCTCATAATGCCTAATTTAGTCTTTCACCTGTAATTTTAATACACAATTTACGTAAAACGTTATGTGACACATTTACTAACATTCTGGGTGAAATATTGCATTACGTGATGATCCAGTTTTTGGAAGAAAGCTGTCTTAAGTAGAATATGTGCCATGGTGGTGCTCAACAATTTTCACTGCTTTGAGAGGGATAAACTGATGCTACACCGTTCATCTTCCGCACTCTAGTGTACCAAAACATGGGTGTGGCAGGATACATTGTGTATTGTAAAAAGTTTGTGAGAGCTGCGTGAAACCCATTTCGTACCATTTAGACAGCAACGTACTTCATTTGTGCTTTCCAGAAATTTTGGCAATAATATTCTCGTTCAAACAATCGGTCCCTTCAAATGTCAGTGAATATCTGATTGATGAAATGTATATTTTTGGAAACTTTCTGATGCTTACAAGAGGCATAAAGAACAAAATGTTTCAAATGGCTCTGAGCGCTATGGGACCTAACTTCTGAGGTCATCAGTCCCCTAGAACATAGAACTACTTGAACCTAACTAACCTAAGGACATCACACACATCCATGCCCGAGGCAGGATTCGAACCTGCGACCGTAGCGGTCGCGCGGTTCCAGACTGTAGCGCCTAGAACCGCTCGGCCACAGCGGCCGGCCATAAAGAACATATTCGTAGCAAACTGACTGCTGTGTTTTACAGTTTCGTACCATAGAAGTTTTAGTAGTAAATTTCTTTCTCCTTTTATTATAGTGTAAGTACTTCCGCGATTTGTGCATTGTTTGTATATTCTTCCGTTCACTGGCCTTCTCCTTACATTCGCCAAACCTCAGGTACTGACTGCAGTAACTTTTGCTTACAAGGACCTGCTCGACCATTTACTCCATTCTTTCTATCTACGCGCAGTCATTCTGCTAGCTGGACTATTGGTAGCACTTTGAAACTTACAAGTGATATCTTCCATCAGTTTCATGCTATTTTCTACAACCACCGTTCACAGTGCCCGACGGTCCCTGTCCATCAGTACATAAGGTCTGCCTGGCCTTTATGTCGCACTTCACAATAACATTACCAATAGTCAACTTGGGTAACTTTAGAAAGGCTGCATTGTCCCCGATGGATTTATTACTCAGGTAACATCTACTGCCCAGTCCACATTTGAAGTCACCGAGGTCTCTGGCCAACCTAATCTGCTGTTACTACTTCTCTAGTGGCAATACAATACGGCTCACATTCTTTTATAATGGCGCGTCCTCCTGTAGTCGTGACATCTAGTGGTGGAATCCGCATTAAACGGGTTTGTCGGGATACTTTTGATCAGATAGTGTTTTGAGCGGAGCATATACAGAAAGTGAAACATTCTAGCGACGACAAGGAACGCAAAAGGGAAAATCCATTGACAAAAGCGACCGTAACAACAGGCAGACTGTTTTGGCCTGGCACCTCGGAACGATCATCTAAGAAACGACGAAGCTGGTCGGTTGTCCTCGTGCTACTGTCCAAGGCACTTACGGAAAGTGGTTGAAGCACAGTGAAACCACGTATGGCCGGCAATGTGATTGACATCCACACCCATCGAGATTGAACCACCGCTCAATTAAAATGTGTCGCATGATTGGATGAATCGCATTTCTTTTTACAGTAGGCCGACGGCCATTCCGGGATACGCCGTCGTCCAGATGAATAATTACTCGAAACACGCACCACCCCACGGAGGCAGGCTGGTGGTGGCAGTATTATGCTACGGGAGACATCCATCTGGTCTTGCACATGTGACAGAAGCCTGGAATATGTTTGAAGAGAAAATGGACGGTCACAGACGCCACACAATTAAGATGCTGTAACGACGCAAAAAAGGGTCTGAGTAGCAGAAGCACGCTAGAGAACAGGAGAATACGAAGGAGAGCTCAAGATCGCGACCTAATTTCCCACTGCTTTCACATCTGTCAACTTCTCATAGGCACTGGAGTCGGAAAGTGCTGGTGTTAACCCCCACAATTTTTCACTTACCTAAAAATTTCGGTGAATTTCGACAACGCATACAAACTACGTTTAAACAATTACCGCGACACCTCCACATCCATAGCCGCCGCATACGGTAAAAAATTTTGAGTTTCAAACGCTAGTAGAGTTCTCACATCAAAAAATGCAGTGACGACCAGTCACATTTAATTCACAGCCCACCGCTTTAAAAACAATTAACACAGGATAATCGATAGTGGATGGCTAAATGTATAAGTAACCCATCATTTAAACAAGTACATTTTAAACGGCAGAAAGCACGGTTCGCTCTGTAGCAATTGCCACACAGGCTTGGAAATTACCGAGATTACCGTCCAGCCACCACAATGATTTAAACAATTCCACCATTCTATTGAAACATTGCGCATAAGTATAAACCATTGACATTGTCAGGTTACCCTCCATTCAGAGGCTGTTGCACGCAGCGTCTGTTATATTGACTTGTAAATAATAGATTTCAGCTATGAGTCGTCCTTTGGAATTTTATTGGCGGATCTAGATTTCAGCTAGAAACTAGCCATTCTTAATTTACTATCATTTTTGATCAATGGTCGGGCTTCATCCACAGTTCATTGAATACTAATTAGTATTCAATGAATTGTGGATGAAGCCCGACCAACAGGCATTACTCATTAGTATTCAATGAACTGTTGATGAAGTCCGACCAACAGGCATTACATGCATTTATCAAAAATGATAGTGCATTTAGAATGGCTAGTTTCTAGCTGAAATCTACATCTGCCAGTAAAAATTCCAAAGGACGACTGATAGCTGAAATCTATTATTTACAAATTGACATTGTATTGTAACAGTACAACTGGCCTATTGCAATATGGTGAGAATTAGGTTAGCAGTTGTTTCACTTCATTTAAACAATTCACTCGTTTTTCCGCATATATACTTCAACCAATTTACAAAGCGAAATTGGACTAGCAACAGTGTGATGTCATGTTTATTTTATACTTTATTTAAACTAAGCATTGTGCATAGTCATGTCACAGGCATATACTTCACGACATAACAGTTCTAGAATTGAAACAATTGGAGTGACAGTGCATGATGGTTAACAGTTAAGCACATGCAGGTGCTACAGACGCACCACATGCACACAGTAAGTGTAGCACCGACCAAGGTAACAAGAGTAAATATAATATATTGCAGCCTCAGAGCAGCCAATAAGCTTTCCCGTGCATCTTCTATGCATGTACTTCCTGACATGACAGTTCTAGAATTTAAAAGAATTGTGGCAGATCTAGTCTTACACGACATGCATCGAAGTAATTAGGAAGCCTTTCACCGAAAAGTATTGAAGTACAAAATTTTACACACTTACTGCATCCACACTAATATACAAAATTAGTAACATTTAATAAGAAATTTTTTAAATCACACAGTTACTGGCATTTACCAACAGCTGTGACACTACGTTTTAAGAATTATTTAAGCTAGTCATTTGGTGTGTACCATCAACTACAAGACCTGCCAGTGCAATGGACTCATGAGTCAGTTGAAGCGACTACATTGACAGGAATAGACTTAATGACTGCTACCATTGTGGCACTCACGTGCGTACTCTTTCACATGAACATAAATATATGACTTTGAAAAGAGACAGTACTGAACGTATTAAAGCAAAATTAATTTAGGGTCGTCTTCATGGGTGAGGTCATTATTAATTTTGTAAATCGTTCACAAACACCATTATTCATACCATAGTAAAGAGCCTTACATGCGTTGAGAACTTCAGTACTGTTTTTTTTTACTATAAAGGTAAATCATTTTATGCTTGCCAGGTAGGCAGTACGTGAGAATTTCTAATGTCTGAGTGGCAATTACTACACAGTTCCATTAACATTTGTAAATAAGTGCAGCGATGCGAGAATTAAATTTTTTAGATTTAACAAGGGCAAATGAGATATTCAGAATACGCATGTGTCACGCTCGCTGGTTATTACATAGCAGACGCTCTTAGGGAAAGAATACTCCCCCTTTCAGAATCGAATTAAAGCATACTGGAAAGCAATAATCCACAGCAGATTCATACATGTAAGATCACACTGCAGTAATCTCGTGTAAAAAAAAAAAAAAAAAAAAAAAAAAAAAAAAAAAAAAAAAAAAGACTCAAGGGAACACAATTTAATATGATTTTTGCCAGGAAAATACACAATTCTGTTACCAGATTGCCTGTATGTGGGTAGTGGACACTAGCTTTCGTATCGTAACAATCAGAATTCGTTACCTCTTGAAGAATGACGCATCATATGTGAGACTTCTGTTGTGTACACCCAAATGTTATAATCCATCACAGTTGTCACTTTATTAATCATGCCCTGATTTATATGTATAGTAAATAGACTTAGGATAAATAATATATCAAAATTAATCAAAATTTTACAATGGCACAAGAGTCCAGTCACAACAAAGAAATGAGTTCTGCGTATAATAAGACTAAGTTCTTTGCAGACTTTGATCATTAAGGAAGGAGTTACACTGATCAGCCAGAACATTACGCCAACCGACCTGCTATCTATAGAAACCCATCCAGGCGATAGCAGCAGCATCTGGCGAGGAACGCTGCTGGTCAGAAACACGCATGGTGCAGGAAGTAACAGTGAGCATGCTGACCACGTGTAGAATTGGGAAGGCGCGCGATCTATCTGTGTTTGATCGAGGGAAGACTGTGTTGGTCTGAAGGCTCGGCACGAGCATTTTGTAAACTGCACGACTTGTTGGGTGTTCGAGGAGTGCTGTGTCGAATGTCTTCAACACATGGCGAAACCAAAGTGAAACCACATCCAGACGTCATGGGGTGGGGCATCCACCCCTCATTACAGATGTCGGACATCGTAGGCTGGGGGAAGACAGGTGAAACAGGACAGGCGGCGAACTGTGGCAGAGCTAACATCAGACTTGAATGCTGGGTGGAGTACAAGTGCGTCTGAACACACAGTGCATCGAACACTCCTAACAATGGGCCTCTGCAACAGAGGACCCATGCAGGTGCCAATGTTATCACCATGACATTAGCAATTATGACGGAAGTGGGCACAAAACCATCGACACTGGCCTTTGGTTCAGTTGCAGAACATTACATAGTCCGATCAATCCTCTTACCATCTACATCATGCCCATGGGATTGCGTGAATCTGTTGTCTTTCAGGGTAACAGCTCCTTGACACCTATACTGTGGGATAGGAACAAGCTGGCGGCGGCTCCGTTACGCTCTGTAACATTCACATCGGCATTCGTGAGTCCAGTGGAGCTTATGCAAGGCACCGAGACAGCCAGGGAGTATTGTACACTGGGCGCAGATCACGAACAGACCTTCAAGACAATCATGTCATAAGGGCTGGCGTATGATGGAGTAGTTGGAGGAACACAGTGGCAAGTTCCAGTTGATGTGTTGGCCCCCCAACTCGCCAGATCAGAACACGGTCGTAGACATATGCGATGTGGTTGAATGTGGCGTCAGACCTCAGCACACACCTCCCCAGAATTTGTGGGAACTATGTGACTTGTGTGAACAGATGTGGTGCCAGATCCCTCCAGCTATCTGTCTAGGCCTCACTGCTTCCATACCATGATGTGCCGCTTCTGTTATCCATGCCAAAGGTGGACATAGCGGCAATTTGGTAGGTGTTCACAGTGATCAGTTTACATAAATTCACGATTATCAGAGAAGCTTGTGTATAACTGAGAGGAATAAAACTCATGCATAAAGACAACATTATCTCCCATAAAGTAACACATCAGTACCACTTATTGCAGAATGCTAGGCAATGGCTACCACATTCACAATGTGAAAAAGTGACCAACACTCTTGAACAAATGCACAAGGTATGCTATAGCTTCCAATCTCAGACAGTATCCAAATTACGAAGTTCATGGGTTGAATAAATGATATAAACACTAGCTGTAAAGCTACAATAATGTGGTATATCATGTCACATATCTGAACCATAAGTAACAAACAACACCAAATTTCACCCATAAGCAGACGTTCTGGAGGAGAGAGTAATAGTATACACGAGAACCTAGTAGTGACAAACTATTAGGTCACCTGAATCATGCGAGGGGGAGGAGGAGATTAGTGTTTAACGTCCCGTCGACAACGAGGTCATTAGAGACGGAGCGCAAGCTCGGGTGAGGGAAGGATGGGGAAGGAAATCGGCCGTGCCCTTTCAAAGGAACCATCCCGGCATTTGCCTGAAGCGATTTAGGGAAATCACGGAAAACCTAAATCAGGATGGCCGGAGACGGGATTGAACCGTCGTCCTCCCGAATGCGAGTCCAGTGTGCTAACCACTGCGCCACCTCGCTCGGTGAATCATGCGTTACAAGTGTGTATCATCAGGTAATATTCCTAAGCATAGAAACTGGTGTTGTATAACATCAGTTGCTAACATCAGTGTACAGAATGTAACTTGAACTATTGTTTTTTTTTATTGTTGAGCGAATCACCGGTGCCGGCCGCAGTGGCCGAGCGGTTCTAGGCGCTTCAGTCTGGAACCGCGTGACCGCTACGGTCGCAGGTTCGAATCCTGCCTCGGGCATGGATGTGTGTGATGTCCTTAGGTTAGTTAAGTTTAAGTAGTTCTAAGTTCTAGGGGACTGATGACCTAAGATGTTAAGTCCCATAGTGCTCAGTGCTATCTGAACCATTTTGAATCACCGGCTTGTGGGCTATTTACCTCGTTGTATAGACATGTGTCTCCTTTCTGTCACCCACTAACCGTGCGGCTACTACGGTCGCAGGTTCGAATCCTGCCTCGGGCATGGATGTGTGTGATGTCCTTAGGTTAGTTAGGTTTAAGTAGTTCTAAGTTCTAGGGGACTGATGACCACAGATGTTAAGTCCCATAGTGCTCAGTGCTATCTGAACCATTTTGAATCACCGGCTTGTGGGCTATTTACCTCGTTGTATAGACATGTGTCTCCTTTCTGTCACCCACTAACCGTGCGGCTACTACGGTCGCAGGTTCGAATCCTGCCTCGGGCATGGATGTGTGTGATGTCCTTAGGTTAGTTAGGTTTAAGTAGTTCTAAGTTCTAGGGGACTGATGACCACAGATGTTAAGTCCCATAGTGCTCAGAGCCATTTTTTTGTCACCCACTAAACATGCTCACATGACATGTCTGAACGCGCAGAGCAGTCCAGAGACGTACCTCACACTCACACATAAGATTTTAAGTAAGTGATCTGCTTCATCCACACTTCATTGAATTCAATGAACAGTGGATGAAGCCCGACCAACAGGCATTATATGCATTAATCAAAAATGATAGTGCACTGAAATGGCTAGTTTCTAGCTGAAATCTAGATCTGCCAATAAAATTTCAAAAAGACGATTGATAGCTGAAATATATTAGTTACAATTCCGGCGAGTGGTCTGTCTACCCGTTTGCTCGACTTAAATCCCGTAGAACACGCGTGGGAGGCGTTGGAGGTGCATTGCAACACGTTCATACGAACCAGCAACCTAGCTGTTGTCAACCGTGGTGCAACGCCTTACCATAAGAACTCCTTAGCAACATTGCGACCAGCATGGTAGCACGTAGCAGAGCATGCACTCCCGTCCACTCACTGTGATCACATACGCTCTTAAGAACCAAGTCCCACATTTTGTAATATCCCTGGGACCTTCATGAATCGCAATGACTTCATTGAGATGATTGCCTTTCAACAAAAGTGTCATTTCTGTTCATCTATAATAATTTCCACAACGAAACCTTGTCCTGAAACCTGGCAGAAAAATCAAAGAGATTCCGATCATATATAAAGTATGGTAGCTGCAAGATACAAGCAATGCCTTCTCTTCACGACAGCAATGGAAATACTATCGACGATAGTGCTGCTAAAGCAGAATTACTAAACACAGCCTTCCGAAATTCCTTCACCAAAGACGACGAATGAAGAACAGCTGCCAAAGCAATTTAGAAGTAGATAGCCGAAGAGTAGGACATCTACTCTAAATCACTTAATAAAAGCAAGTCTCCCAGTGTTGACTGTATACCAATTATGTTCCTTCCAGAGTATGCTGACGCAATAGCTCCATACTTAACAAATATATACAACCGCTCGCTTGGCGAAAGATCCATACCCAAGTACTTGAAAGTTGTCCAGGTCACGTCAATATTCAAGAAAGACCATAGCAGTAATCCACTAAATTACAGGCCCATATTGTTAACGTCGATATGCAGCAGGATTCTGGTACATGTATTGTGTTCGAAGATTATGAATTACGTCGAAGAGGAAGGTGTACTGACACACAGTCATTACGAAATTAGAAAATATCTTTCTTGTGAAACACAACTAGCTCTTTACTCACACGAAGTGTTGAGTGCTGTTGACAAGGAATTTCAAACTGATTCAGTATTTCTAGATTTCCAGAAGGCTTTCGACCCCATACCCCACAAGCGGCTTGTAATAAAATTGCATGCTTATGGAATATGGTCTCAATTATGTGAATGGATTCGTGATTTCCTGTCAGAGAGGTCACAGTCAGTAGTAACTGACGGAAAGTCATCGAGTTGAACAGAAGTGATTTCTGGCGTTCCACAAGGAAGTGTTATAGGCCTTCTGCTGTTCCTCATCTACATGAACGGTTTAGGAGGCAGTCTGAGCAGCAGTTTTAGATTGTTTGCAGATGACGCTGTCATTTACCGCCTAGTAAAGTCATCAGAACATCAAAACAAATTGAAAAACGAATTAGAAAAGATATCTATGTGGTGCGAAAATTAGCAATTGACCCTAAATGATGAAAAGTGTGAAGTTATCTACATGAGTGCTGGAAGAAGTCCGTTAAACTTCGGTTACACGAATAATAAATCAAATCTAAAGGTCGTAAATTCAACAAAATACCTAGGAATTACAATTATGAACAATTTAAATTGGAAAGGACACACAGAAAATAATGTGGGGAAGACAAACCAAATACTGCGTTTTATTGGTGGAACACTTAGATGATGCAACATATCTACTAAAGAGAATGTCTACGCTGCGCTTCTCTGTCCTCTTTCGGAGTACTGCTACGCAGCGTCGGATCCTTACGAGATAGAGCTAACGGAGCAGATCGAGAAAGTTCAAAGAAGGGCAGCAGGTTTTGTACTATCGAGAAATAGAGGAGAGAGTGCCACGGACATGATACACGATTTGGGGTGGACATAATTAAAGTAGAGGTGGTTCTCGTTGCGGTGGAATCTCCTCACGAAATTTCTTTCTTCTCCGAATGCGAAAATAGGTTGTTGACGCCGATCGTCATAATAAAATAAGGGAAATCAGAGCTCTCGTCGAAAGATACAGGTTTCCGTTTTTTCCAATCGCTCTTCGAGAGTGGAATAATTATTGTAAAGATGATTCGGTGAACTCTCTGCTAAGTGAGCTGTAGATGTATTTCTTTTAGTTACCTTCTGTACTGTAGCATTCATTCTATGTGTGATACAAGTTTCATCGAGCTGTGCTACTTGCCAATGACGCATCATTTGAAAGTTATTTTCCTCCTTAGGTTTTCCATACCATTGTACATGCCTATCAGACGAGCATACACAATGAATTGTTCTAGTAAAGTGAAAAATAAACATGATGCCATGCTGTTGCTAGTCCAGGTGTTTGACGTATATGTGTGTAACGATCTATGAAGTGTTTAAGTAAAATGAAACAATTGCTAACCACATTCTATTCCTACCTACAACATTATTGCAGTGGTCAGATTGTGCTGTTACAATAAACTGCAATTGTTTACAGCAATGATCTGTGTTTAAATAAAATGGTGCAACTGTTTAAATGACTGTGGTCGCTGAGTGATAATCTGTAATACCAAAGCTTGTGTGGCAAGAGCTATGGGGTATGTTGTGTGTACAACCGTCTAAGTAAAGTGTAATTGTTTAAATGAGGTGTAGCTATTCACTATTGTGTATGCTGCGTTAATTGTTTAAATAAAATTATGGGTTGCGAAGTGAATATATGGTTTGTCGGCAACCAGTTGCTTAAATTAAGAACTCTACCAGAGAATGCAGCACAAAATTGTTCAAAGTAGGCATGGTGTTAGTGGTGTTTGTGGTGGTGTGGCGATTGTTTAAAATGTAGTAGACATGCTGCATATTGTGTCGAACTTTGTGAAAAACAGATGAATTTTACGAAAATAAAAAATGCTGGGGGTAAAAAACAGAACCTTTCGATTCCAATACCTATGACAAGTGGCCAGAGGGAAAGCATCGTGAAAGTAGGTCAAGGCTCTCTCTGAGGGCTCCTCGTAAGCTACTGAGAAGTATCGACACTAAAGTAGGTCTGGATCCAGTTTCTATGGGAGAAACTAGTGGAAATAACAAAAAAATTGGAAAAATCGGTGAAATGTTTTTTTGAAATGATTTGTCTAAAACTGAGAGATAAAACAGATTAGAGAAACATTATGCGCACCTAATTTGCTGTACGTGACTTCGACCATCATTCAGGAAAGCTCGTCAAACGTTTGTACAATCTGTTTCAATTACCACTTTCGGACAAATCACTACACAAAACATTTGACAGATTTTTCCAGTGTTTCATTTTCAAGTTTTTATGAGAAAGCATGATCGTATTGAGGTATTTGTGTTCCCAGAATCATCTGTTTTTGAAATGTCCTCAATTTAGTACTTGATTCGAGGATAACTATTTTAAACATAAAATATTACACCATGGAACGTCTTTTACGCAAAATAACTACGTCTTGAAGAGACGAATTTATTGACACCTCGTTTGCACATCTCGTTATGCCTTCCTACTGTATTCTGCTCTCTAAATGTCATAAATTCAGAAACTGATTCGGGGGGAAATCTTTTTGCCACTTAAATAGGACACCAATGTAACTTTTTATGCAGAAAATAGCCAGGGGTTGAATGGATGATCTTGACACTTCTATCACGTACGTAGCAGCAATTCTTCGTAAAACATGCCAATTTTCCATCAAATCATTAATTAAATTTTTCCTAATTAGCCTAATTACTTTTTTCATCAAACCTAGGAAGTTTAATATGTAAATCTGCCACTCAGGGCATAACAGTGGTATAGGACACGAGTGAATAACAGCGTTTTGACTTTCCACTTTCACGCATATGCAGGGAAGTTAGCCATCTAGATTTGCTACGAGATGAATTGGATTGTATGGTTAAACGGTAGGGGGCCCAGGTCTCAGGACGCATCGTGGTTGGCTCAGCCAAAACGCCGTTGCTGACCCAGTCGCAGTGACTACCGCTGGCGAGCCCAGGTGTGGGTACAAAGACAAATGTGTAATTTAACAGTGGCTGTTCGCTTAGAGGACGAGAAATTCTGGAATAAAACACAGTTACACAATAAAGCAAATCCGAATACATCTACGATCTCAGAAAAACGAGGCGCATCCAGTGACACAACAATATTTTCAATATCTGTAAAATTACAAAAGTTAATATTTTATGGTGACTAAATATTTTCACAACAAGCCTCAGAATCAACAATATTTAAACGCTTCATGTGATTTCAACAAGCGATGTGTCAGGTGATGGCGTTGGACTATAGCTATCATCCCTGAAAGCTGCCTATGTATCTATTTTATTTCTTTTTTTTTTTACATTTTTTCGTTATGCAAGTGTTCGTTAGAACATCGTAATCTCCACACTAACACAGCAAATTTATGCACCGTGAATGCCTCATTTCTTGTCATGCTTGAGTTTTTCATTATCGAATATGTTGCCATTTTTGCCATATTCTTACTTAAGTAATGATTATAATTGCTAATACATAACATGGCAATTTAAGAAGTGCTCAATCACATGTGTTAGCTGACACCACTGCTAAAGAAAGTGCAAAAGACGATTATCTTTAGCATGCTTAAGTAATTGTTTAAACAACATTTTACAATAATCTGTTGTTATTTAATGTGGGCGCACTTGTGCAAGACTGCCAGCTTATTTAATTTTGAACAAAGCTTTATTTGTAATCACTGTGAACGGTCTCAGTGTGACTGAAGGTTTATAATATTAATCTACTTGAATAATGTCATAACATGTTAGTTTAATGTGAGAAATGTTTAAGTTGAGTCAAATCATGTCTGTAAAACAAAAGAACAACGAATTTTTGGTGGGAATGATGACCATTATGCAATGGAAAGGTAGGCAGTGGCGGAACACCATTGGAGTCAAGTGGAGACAGACACTTTTTCGAGCGGTGTACTCACGGGAGCGATTTGGGGCTTGTAGGTGAGTTAGTGAAGATTATAGACATACATGTGGTAACAAGAGTGAATCCAGAACACACATAATAAGAGTTACTACTTTTTTTATTTCGTGTGTTTTGTAAATGGTAATGCTGAACTCTGAATTACTTGAGCTGGCAAGTATTTCGTGTTTCGTGTTTTGTGATCAAGAAATCGACTTAGTTTGCGCGCGTGTTGGATGACTATTTAGCTTGGGGAGTCTGCTACCATTCTCATAACACTCTCACTGCAACTTTACTGCAATTGACATGGTTATTGTCTGTCTGTATTTTAACTGGATTTCATAGGACCACTTTCCATTTATTTGAGATGTACTTCCTCGAAAAAAAATTATTCAACGTAATTCTCCGTCATCTACATCAATTAGAGATGTTGGAATAGGACCCTTTTTTTATTAAATTATTAATTTATCTTTTATCTTATATGTTTGTGTATGTTATGCATTCGCAAGTCTAACTAATGCATAGACAATGTGACGACACGATCACAGCTATAGTGAGTTAGCTGCTGGCAAGAAAGCAGACATGTGTGGCTCGACCCTATGACTACATCAAGCTACACTTTTTTAACAGAGCCGTGCATAACCAAATTATCTAAGGTGCGAGCAACATCAGTCAAAATAACAACTGGTTTTCGCATGAGGGATGTTGTTTAGAGAGCTACCACTCAGCAAGAAACCCTTTAGTTTACGTCACACTGAAATGCTGATATATTTTGTGGTAAAGTCAGTTGGCGATTTTTTTCGTGGTTCTAGGGAATGTGGTGATGCCAGGATACGAGCTGTTAGCTGTGGTGTATGTCTGCAACTATGGTTAGAGGAAATGGTTCTCGCTGTGTTCAGATCAGCCTTTCTAGCGCAGGCAGATGACTTTCGCTTTGTCAGTGTGAACTGTCGAAGAGGTCATATTGGATTTATGGAAAGGCTGCTGTAGCGCCTAATGTGCTAAATTCTGAGAATTAGCTTTTGTTGTCTATTGTATTCAGATAAATTTGATCTGTCTTTACGGCTGGAGTTGATTGAGTTAATTTTCTCATTTATTATGGGCTGTGGTCTGCATTAGGTATGTTCTATTATTTATGTTTTGTTCTCTTGTTAACTGAGTGTAAAATATTAGTTTAGGAGGTCGGCATTTCACGGTGTACATGTTGGGATACTGTGTTCTGGGCTAAGATTTGAACTGTGTGTCTTTACTGTCACATTATTGTCATACTTTGACGGTTTTGTTGTTATTAATAGTATATTGTTTTGTGACCACTTACTTAGTGCTGAAGATGTTCAAAGGAGCAGATGATTTTACCATGTGATCTATTGTGTTAGCTCTCAAGTTGTGCTTTGAGGAAATGTGAGCGCTGGATTCTTATGTTCTCCTTGCGCATGTGCTCGGGTTTGATGAGGCTCATTAATACATGTAGAAACTGTTAAAAACTTATGCCAGCACAACCCCCAGACACTTTCCACTCCATTGTTTCCTGCATCACAGTATTTACGCAATTGCAAATTGTTGCTACTTCACTAAGTCATGATTTTCTATATATACACAAATTTTCTTCATGCGTCCACAGATTCAGCGTACTATCTCTGAAGTATAGCGTTCAGAGAATCGGATGTACGAATTTTCGTTAACATTGAGAACACACACAAACAGACACACACACACACACATACATGCACACATATACGTATACATGGTAAAAACCTGTAAAGAAGACTGACATGAGCACAGACTTAGTCGTCTTCTTTTCAAAGGGATCATACCAGCATTCATCAAACGAGAGGCCCGTTGGGGGCTGTAAATTAGAATCGCTCCACTGGGATTTAAGCCTCAAAATTTTCATATTGGAGTCAAATGTATTAATCCTAGGGTCATCTTTACGGTTTCCCATGATGTGCCTTCGTCATCAAGGTTGAAAGAGCTGCCACGCAGCTAGGTAACTACCTCAAATTAAATTGCTCAGCAGTGCGTCGCGAAGTGCTCAGTTCACTATCTGATAAAACTCTCAAGAGTTTTGGCAACATTCGTTAGATGAAGAAAGCGTTAAACACAACCAAGAAAATACAGATCGTGAGAATTTGGACTGACCGCTACGAAGGCAGCTGTATTGATGGGGTAGAGGCGGCCTGCCGTGATCACCAGTGGCTTGTGGGCGCGTGCCATCAGAATGGAGAGGGCCTTCTGGAAGCTGGTGCCAGCGCCCACCCAGCAGCTGCTATATGCCGCCAGAGACAGCCCCGCACCCTGCGAAGAACAACAACACAACATGATGCAAAGCACTGTCTCACAGTTTATGCCAATGTTCACCCAGCGCAGCTGCTGTACGCCACCAAAGACAGCACTTCGTGTTACAGTCTACAACAAATATGTTGGAGAAGAGTCTCTGGAAGATGCTGCTAATGCTCACACATCTGGTACTGTACGGCACGAGAGACAGAGCCTCCCCCTGCGAACTATAACAAACACCACTATCGAGGGCACTCTATGGAATCTGACCCAGATGCTGCTGATCGTCGCCATAGACACCACCTACAGGCAACAACAACACTACGAAAAACACTCTCGAGAATGAATCCAGTGCTCGCCCAGCAGCTGCTGTGCGCCTCCAAAGACAACGTCTCACTCCACAAATAACAACATAAAGGAGGGCACTCTCGGGAACCTGACAGCACTCAGTGACTGTTGTATGCATGGAGTATAAAAAGGGGAGTTGTCATGAAGTCACAAAATTGAAGCCGACCTCCATCATGGAAGTGTTTCGATAAAAAAAAAAAAATGTTAGCTTGCATCATTAGCAGGTGTACTAGTCGTTCTGATTATTGTCTAAAGTGTAAAGGAATCACATTTCCTTCGTAAGAGTACTCGTTCAAGCGATATTTTCTTTTATACACATGAATTTTAGCTGTGCTGATTGCTTTTACTGTTGTGGTTTTATTTCTGGTATTTAGATTTCCTATCACTCCAGTTCGAAAATCTCTGTTGCGAACGCTCTTTGAAGAAAAGACTGGAAACCAATGAAATGTGTCAAAATACATTCTCAGCATTTTCGGGAAGACGCTATAAAGGTAACATGACTTTCATCAGTTCGTATTAAGAAAAATGCTGGATAATGAAAGCAGCCTTTTCATATTACATTCTTGGTTATTCGAAACGTATAACAAAAAGAAAGTTACATTAACGGGGCGAAATGCGTCGTATTATGGGATGAAACAGACACTTAAGACACGAAAATCGTCTGATAATGCCTTCCTGATGTTGCAAGACCCACACAAACACTAAAACATTTACTGTTTAGAACAACTGTTGCCTGCACGCGACGGAGATTAAGAACAAGAACCAGTGGTCTGCTAATGTTTTGGAAAAACTAATATAGCAACGCACGACGTAAGGCTTTAGCGTCATCACCCACATCTTACCTCCACGGTTATGTGTCAGCAAACGCAGCAGCTCACCCTACAAACAACGACAATGACACGGTGATGAGCTCTTTCTGGAAGCTGTTTCTTTCGATGACCCAGTGGAAGCTATACGCGGCCAGGGACAGCATCTCGACTTACAAACAACGACAACAACACAATGGCGAACACTCTATTTAAGCCAATGCCACGGCTTACCCAGTGACTGCTGCATGCCGTCAGATGGCGTCAGAGACAGCGGCTTACCCTACAAATAGAAACGACAACACGATGCAAACTTCTCTCTGATGCCAGTGTTCAACAAGCGACTGCTGTTTGCCATCAGAGACAGCGTTCCACCCTACAAATATCAACAACAAAACCCAGTAGCTGCTGTATGCTGCCAAAGGCAGTCAACAATAACAAAACTGTAGAGAACTCCCTGAGGAAGTCGGTGCTAGCGCTCACCCCAGTGGCTGCTGTACGCTGCCACAGACACTGCGCGCCCACACATCCAGCACCACCCACAACACCATCAATAACACCAACACGACACAGAATACCGCTGTTTCCTAGCCAGTACCTGGTAAATGCTGCCTCTGATACTGCACCCTCCCCCCTGCAAACAGCAACAATAACTACAACACTGTACAGGTCTACTTTTAGCAGGGCTGTCATATTCCTTCCCTATGTTTCCACTGAGAAGGCAGCTGTTACATACTTGTCTTCCACTGCATCTTTCTTGTTTCTGAATAATTCATCAGCCCTTAGATGCAGGGACAGTCACTGTTTCTGGAAAAATTTTAAGAAATTAGATATTATAGATGTTAGTTACAATTAAACTTTCATTACTTGAGCCAGTACTCACCGTGCGGGAACCCAGCTCTATACCAATGATGTTCGGACTGTGCACTGCAGGACTTGCGTTGTTGACATTGTCAGTGTCATGACTCGCTCTTAGGCATTGGTACTAGTATAGTGACGCAGGGCCGCGCGGAGTGGACGTGCGGTTTGGGGCATGCCACAGACTGCGCGGCCGCTAGGATCGAGTCGTCCCTCGGGCATGAGTGTGTGTGTTAGCGTGAGTTAGTTTAACTAGTGTGTAAGTCTAAGGACCGATGACCTTAGCAGTTTGGTCCCTTAGGAATTAACATACATTCGAACATTTAGTGACATAGGAGGATCTCGGAGCACAAGGACCAAGGACATGAAGCATGAATGGAACACGTCACTGTGATCTGCTTCGCCAACATATGAACCCTGCTCTACAGGAGAGAAATGCTTTGGACGCAACTGTTTTGATGCACGATGGAGCTCCACCTCACACGGCTCTTGAGACCACTCGGTTACTCTGTAATACATTCGGAGAAAACCATATCACTGGCTGCTTTTTCAAACTGCGTGGCCTCCAAGATCATCTGATTTCAAGCCGTGTGATTTCTGTCTGTAGGGTTACCTGCAGGACAGGGATTATCAACGGAGCACTAACACACATCCCATATGAGATGTTCCGGATACCAGAAGACCAATCTCGAGTGCGGTTCCAGGCTGCCGTTCATGCAGATGGTCATCACATTGAGCAGCGTTTGTAGGCTGGAACTAAACATGTTACGCAGTTAACAAGTTTTATCGTCTATTGTGGCAATTAAAATGATATTTTTTCAATGATTTATTCGTTATTTCTCTGCCACATGTCCTCACAAATGTTTCGACAAAGTTTTATTGTCCTACGATCACTGGTTTCGGCATGGGGGCCGTCTCAAATAGCGAAAATTTAAATAGAAACAGCCCTATATTTCCACTTTGTTTTCTGATGTCAATTTGGTCTTAGCGAATGTCAAGACGACATTGACTGGGACCTGTACTGTTCACAGGTGGTTAGTATTCAGCATCACCATTACTCACTTGCAAAGGACAATGGATCACAGAAGAAAGCGATAGAAATTCGCAAGTAGTATGTTGTGTCGAAAAACCAGCCGGTACTGAGCATGGCTACATCACGGGGTAATGGATGAAGGGAGTGAAGCGGAGACTACTGTGGTTCTTTGACGTTGGGTTCATCTTTTCATCTCGGCACACGCTTCAGGAAAGAAATGAACGGTAGAAACGACTTGGCTCCAAGTAAACTCCACACAGTTTCAAAACTAATTTCTTTACATTTTCTAAACACAGCTTTTCAGTCGATGTTTATTACCTGCTTTCTTTTACAGCAAAGAGAGGAAGATATTTCAAAAACTGTGTGTTATTAACTGATCAATAAGAAGATGCATTGTAACACATCATTTCAAACCTCATTTCTAGAGCCGGCAGCGGCGGCCGAGCGGTTCCAGGCGCTTCAGTCCGGAACCGCGCGACTGCTACGGTCGCAGGTTCGAATCCTGCCTCGGGCATGGATGTGTGTGATGTCCTTTGGTTAGTTAGGTTTAAGTAGTTCTAAGTTCTAGGGGACTGATGATCTCAGATGTTAAGTCCCATAGTGCTCAGAGCCATTTTGAGCCGCATCTCTAGAGACAGCCTCTGACTTCCATCTGCATCCCGCCTGGAGCTGACGCGTCCAGTAGCATATTTCTGTAATCCGTCTGAAGTAGTTTGCGACCAGAGGCTCATGTGCTAGCTTAAGAACTAGACAGCCTTATCGTCGTAGCAGATTATTTCCGCTACCTGTTAGGTATAAACTTGTGGAAGCCCTGGTGGGAAACAGCACTCTCCAGAGAAGTGCTATTAGCTGGAGCAGGAGTTAACGAATGAGAGTGCTTGCATACTGCTCCTGAGGATGAGCACCATGAAGGCCCAAACGTGAAAACAATTTCTTGGAACTGACCGTAGACAGAGAAATCAGAGAGTCTGCAAGGAGCCTTCCTGAATGTAGGTGTCAGGCCGCGGAGGAAGTGGTTTGACATTGTGAGAGTCAAAGCCTGCAAGAATTTGAAAGTAAGTTTATATGCACCGGTGTGAAACCTGGTCGGTTTTCCAAGTTTTCTAGTCAGGTGTTAATATTTATTGTGTGTACATATGAGGCCTCTTATCATATCGTGAAGCTTTCGGCTACTTGGAAGTGATACAAAGAGACTGAGATGACAGTGTAGTGGACGGAGGCTATGTGACAAGACGTCGCAGCATTTCATTTACAAATTAGTATATGTGCCTGACAGAAATGTTAAACACAAAATAACAAGAACTGGATAGTTGTCATGTTACTGACATGTTAGAAGCTCCTCTTGACGTTTTCTTTTTCGTTTTTGCGATTTAGGTTTGGATTTGAAATTCCATCTTATGCAAATCACAATGTATTTCTTTTTGTATTCTTCATTCAAAAACATATTTTGACGCCTATACATCATCCTCACTGGGTTCATTTTATTTCTGTAAAATATTACACAAAACTTTTTTGAAAGTTAAAAAAAATTTGCAAGTATTTTAAATGTATTGATCGCTGAAATATATCATATTACTTTTATTACTAGTATCAGTCGTTAAACAACTATTTTCAGGTCTGAGAGAAATATTAGAAGCAGAAAATTGCTTCAAGTTAAACTGACTTCAACAAACTTCAAGAACATACGTATTTTAAGGAAATGAACGTCAAATAGTGATTACCTACCACTCACGCAAAGACTTTGTGTTTATGCACACTGTAGGCTAGAACGCCATTCTCTGATATTATTTATTGATACTACACGAAAACCGACAAAGTTCGAGAGAACAGTGTGCTGACCGCACGCTGCTTCATACCACATCCAGTGACGCCATTGGTAGATGATGAAAAGGCGGTCGATCGGTCAGGGTCCGTGAACGGAGTCCCAGAGTTGAGGATTAGATCCATGACATACGTTCACATATTTCATTGTGTGATAACAGATTTTTCGCTATTAAAATCGAATACGCTAGCAGTGGATAGCGCCAGGAACGGCCACTCGCTAAAGCTGAAATTGCAGTTGAAAACATTATCCATAGAACGTTGCTGAATAACTCAATGATGAGTGGCACAATACTCTGAGTGACTAAGTTTTATATTCTTGTAATTATAACGGTAGGGAAAAGCGCTACAGTTTGTCCTAGTTGATATATTGGCAACCAATGCTGTACAATCACAATAAAGTCATGAGATGTTAAATTGACTCTTTTATTAGAACATATTACGCGTTCCGGGATTACACCCACATTCAGACGTCTGTTACAAAAAAGTACAAAACATAAGTGAACACCACACTCATCACGTCTCAACGTTACAGAAAATGGGATCGGGCCATATGAGTTACATACCACAAACTTCAACCCCTTCCTAACCAATCAGGTGTACATCCTTGACAACTCAAAGAAAGTGTCCAATAACGTATGGCTATAACTGCGACACAAGCAGTCTTGAAGCAGAGCTTATACTGACGCTAAACAAGTCAACTAGCAGCGAAGCGCCCTCGGTAGGGGGCCCTGCATGGTCATGTGCTCCATGCGTTCACATGTAATTTAATAATAATATACGCAGCATATAACATTTAACAGGGTGTAATTACGACTAGGAACCGGAATAGTGCTTCCGTACACGTTAACACTAAAGGACATTTTTAAAAAAATTTCTAAAAAACTCCAACATTTTTTACATTGCCATAGTATACCTATAGCCAGTAGTGGCACTAAGCACAACTCAAACTATATGTCAATATAAAATAAATAATGGGGGGGAGTTCTTTCATGAATAAACCTTTCAACCTCTCAAATCTCTAAAAGAATACCACCAAATTAAATATAACCAACATTGTCCATCATAAACTAAAACCCTGTGATCAGCTCCCGTACGCAAACGTCTTAGGCGCCATCTGTTAAAGCCAATGGCAACAACGTCGGCAGCAGCCATCTGCCTATCGAATTACAGGCAAGTGATATTCATGGGCCATGATTGCCCAAATAAAAGTCTTCAAACAACTACTTACACCCCTCTATCACGTGGACAAAATTTAATGGTGAGAGGAAGAACATTTTCATAAAATCCCAAAACACACACGTGGGTTATACCTCACACATTCGTTATATAAACTAGTGGTGCGACAATTGCCCGAGTCCTACCTATGCTATCCGGATAGCGGAGAGCTCTAGATTAAAAAAAATAAAAATTAAAAAAAACATTAAAAGTGTTAAAAGTTTAAAGTCTAAACTCAATAAAATAAACCATTGTGTCACCAAGGACCACCCAAAGGGTACGGTAGTGAACAAATACGTATATGCCAACGTATCTAGCCATCTAACTTTCCCCTTATGACGTTAAACTAGCCAACCAATCAGCATATGGTTCAAATGGCCCTGAGCACTATGGGACTCAACTGCTGTGGTCATCAGTCCCCTAGAACTTAGAACTACTTAAACCTAACTAACCTAAGGACATCACACACATCCATGCCCGAGGCAGGATTCGAACCTGCGACCGTAGCAGTCGCACGGTTCCTGACTGCGCGCCTAGAACCGCGAGACCACCGCGGCCGGCCAATCAGCATAAAACCTAGCCTATCACAACGGTACGCACACAGAACAACGCCAGATCCTATGAAATACACTATCATAATTACTTATGAGGGGCTAACAGACACCAAACTCAAATTACTATCCGTTCAAACAAGACAAAAAACCAGTTGTACCCATAGGAAGCCTGTTCATTAAAGACTGGGAAGGCAGCGTGCTGTATATGCGCATAGATCTCCAGATCTTCAAGGTTATCTAAAATCTTCCCTTTTGGTTCTAAATGCAGAATCCTTAGACTATCTTCTATCGGGGCCAGTCTCCGTCATATGGCACTCCAGCCCACTACCCCCTACCCGTCTGGCCAATGTTATGTCCTAGTTGCTCGTGTAGACCAGTTGTGAAGTCGGTGTACAGCGTCGCTATATTAAATTTCCGCTACATAAGAGGTCCCCCATGGAAAACGAGTGATTGAGTGATCGTAGAAGAACCGAACTTTCTTGAAACATTTGTAAGGATATGTGTAAGAGAAACAACAAATAAACCACTGAAAGAAACAAATTTTGATTTCCACATAAAAAGGGTAAATTTGTTAATTGCGTAGCATATTTACGTCCTAGGTTACAAACGTTGCTCAGTGTGACGACGATCTGATTTCACCACAACCAGCATCCGCACTGGAGATTACTCTACCCTTGGGCGAAAAAATTCAGGCGGACCATAGAATGTTTAGTTGTCGTGACACAGCTCATGCAGTGCTTGGAGGACACACTGCGCGGCCAGCACTCTCAACCTTGACAACAGTAACTTCTTAAACAATCTGTGGCGCAATTGTCCGTCTGCCTATCCCAGGAACAATTTTCAAATCGCCAGTTAATTTGAATTTCCGGCTCATGTTCTTCAAGCTCGGTGCGGAAAGACGACGTCTTCGTATTCCTTTAATGCTTTGACACTCACGAAGAGCAGCAGCGCTATTAATATTGTTTAGATAAAACAGCTTTACGAGTATCTGGTGTCAAGACCGATTTCGACTGTCTACAGCTGTAATGCTCACTACTGCTTGTGTTTTAACCCTACGTCGCCGCCCCAGTACCGACGCCATACAGCAGTTCATGACACCAACACTACCAACAATGCAAAGGCTGCAGCACACAGTCTGAACATCATTCCTATAAAGCTTGGTACCTATTTGATAAATAATTTTCCGGCTCAACTAGCGGAAGTTTAATTACAACCACTCTTTATTCTATGTTTCTATGTTAATTAGCCAGGTATCGTAGATGTGGCTTTTCATTTAATTAATTTTCTGGTCAGAGAGACCAGAAAGCGCTATTCTGCTGCCGGAAAATTTTTTCCCAGCTCAGGCTTTTATAACGAGAGTCACTCCAAAAGAAATACACACTATTTTTGGAAAGATACAGTTTTCATTCTGCATGTGTGGAAGTTTTACAGTGTGTAGATACATCCTTCCTGCTTGTTTTCAAACTTAGTTCAACCTGTTCCCGCGAGTGGCGCCGTCACAGCACGTCTTCAAGATGGCTGCTACACTTGACGTTCGTCGAAGCAACATGCTGTCATAGAATTCCTGTGCTGTGAAAACGAGACAGTGGGAAATATCCACAAGAGGTTGAAAAAGGTGTATGGGGCTGCTGCTGTCGATCGCAGTACAGTTAGTCGGAGGGCAAGCAGGTTACGTGATGAAAGAGGGCACGGCAATATTGAGGATTCACGTGGAGCCAGGTCAGGACTATAAGGCGGGTGTTTCAGTGTTGTCCATCCGAGTTTTGTGATGGCTTCCATGGTTTTTTGACTGTCATGTGATCGTGCATTGTCGTGCAACAGCAAAACATCCTGCTTTTGCCGATGTGGTCGAACATGACTCAGTCGAGCTTGAAGGTTGAAAAAGGTGTATGGGGCTGCTGCTGTCGATCGCAGTACAGTTAGTCGGAGGGCAAGCAGGTTACGTGATGAAAGAGGGCACGGCAATATTGAGGATTGTCCTCGCAGCGGCAGGCCTCGTACTGCACACACTCCAGACAATGTGCAGAGAGTTAACGAATTGGTGACTGCTGACAGACGCATCACAGTGAACGAATTGTCACGCTACGTTGGGGTAGAGGAAGGAAGTGTTTGCAGAATACTGAAAGTGTTGGCGTTAAAAAAGGTTTGTGCCTAGTGGGTTCCCAGGATGTTGACAGTGGCTCATAAAGTAACAAGAAAAACGGTATGCAGCGAACTTTTGGAACAGTACGAGAATGGTGGAGATGAATTTCTTGTAAGAATTGTGACGTGATGAAACATGGCTCCATCATTTTTTACCAGAGACGAAGAGGCAATCAATGGAGTGGCATAATGCAAATTCACCCAAGAACAAGAAATTCAAAATCACACCTTCTTCTGGAAAAGTTATGGCTATGGTGTTTTTCGATTCCGAAGGACTCTTGCTTGTGGACATCATGCCAAGTGGAACCACTATGAATTCTGATGCATATGTGACGACACTGAAGAAACTTCAAGCTCGACTGAGTCATGTTCGACCACATCGGCAAAAGCAGGATGTTTTGCTGTTGCACGACAATGCACGATCACATGACAGTAAAAAAACCATGGAAGCCATCACAAAACTCGGATGGACAACACTGAAACACCCGCCTTATAGTCCTGACCTGGCTCCACGTGAAACTGAAAGACTCTCTTCGTGGAACAAGGTTTGAAGATGATGACTCCCTTGTGCACGCTGCCAAACAGTGGCTCCAACAGGTTGGTCCAGAATTTTACCGTACGGGTATACAGGCGCTGGTTCCAAGACGGCGTAAGGCAATTGAGAGGGATGGAAATTATGTGCAGAAATTAAAATATTGTTCCTAAAGGATGTATCTACACACTGTAAAACTTTCAAACATGTAGAATAAAAGATGGATCAAAAAAAAATAGTGTGCATTTCTTTTGGCATGACTCTCGTAATATTTGCGTATTAGTGGGAGCATTGTTAGTGACGATGCTAACAAGTTATTTTTTGCAAAAGTAAGCAACAATTTCTTGATTACTTACGTCATAAAACCACATTTTGTATCGAGATTACTCGTTGAAAATTACTACATGTTTGTGCCCAACTCCTAACTGCATTATAATTCCAGAAATAAAATTGTGCGCTATTTTGCGACTGCTGTCAGTTTTTGCTTTGACTTAGTGGCCGAGTACAAGCCTTTCAGTTTAACGCGTCTTCGGCGATTTACGTGTTCCTAATCTACTCGAGATATCCAGTCGGGAAAACAGGTACTATGGTTTAACGTGAAATACAGACCACGTGTTTTCCTAGCATCGTTAAGAAGTGATGATTAGATTGAAGGCACACTGAAAACTTCTGTTGTCCGAGCGGGCTTCTATTCCGCGAGATCTCGGGTTCCAGGCACGCGCTTTACTGCAGACTAGCAAGTCTGACATTTTTGCAGCTGGCTTCGGAGTACTTTGTCCCTTAGTACGAGTACACGGTAACACTGGGTGATCTAGTTAACGAGACAGGGGACGTCAGCACAACTAAAGTCTATATACACAGATGGCGTTTGCTCAGTCTGAATCTAATCCTTATGCTGGACTATTGACCACAGTTACGATACAGCATGCCGTCTGGACATATCCTTGCACCTGCTCTCAGAAACTGAATAGCAGGACGCATAATAAAGCTTACGCTAATCGCAAACAACTGGCATACTCACGCACTCGTCGCACCGACAACGATGGCACTGCAGAACCAGTGTGGGCATTTAGCCACGTAAACAGGACCAAGATTTGCTCGTAACGTAGTTAAGGCCCACCTGCTGTGTGATGGCATCAGCCGTCCAACAGTAGAAATAGATCTGGCTGCTGTAGAAGGGCAGGATCATGGCGTACTGCATGGCCGTGAGGACGTCCCTTATCTGCACACACGCAACAAACACATATACTTCCTATACTTCTTGCCAGAAGGAAGCAAACGTTAAGGAGTTCCTTGAAACATTAAGCCGATTCTTGTGTTATATTTTTGATTGCATGTACTTAAACTTATGGCTTGACTTTTTTTGAGTTCACAAACATTTTATTTTTATCTGTTATTACTTTTATGTTGTAATTTCATGTACTGACACGTTCAATGACCTTGGAGATTTGCTCTTCAATTTGTTCCTACGGAAGTGGACGTGTACATAAATAAACACATTTAGATAAACGACGCGACGGAAACCACTCGCATGACTACAACTTACATTTTATGGATGCATGCTGTAATATTTTGATATTACTGAAATTTAACACATCAGTGTTTTTCTCACACTTACACCCAAAACGGTACACTAAATTTCGGCGCACCAGACAAACGTGGCATCATTCACAAAAATAATACTATCGGTTATGAAAGACCAATCAAGTAACCAAAGAAATTTAACTACCTCAGCGGAGTATAGCTTGTTTTACAAAGTAGAAAAAGTCGAGAGTGAGCCAGAATAGCTTTCGCAAAAGAGATACTAGACAAAGATAAGCGTCCCACAAATATACAAAGCGAATGTCTTTGACACCCTCGGTCCTAAAATTCTAAAAGGAGCAGGGATCATTAGGAATACTAGCAACTGCAAATGACTGGTTCAGTCTATGTCAGTAATACAGAGTATAGAGTGCAGAGAGAGCACAGGATGCAAATGAAGTACAATTTTTCGAGTAACAAATAAAATACATTAATAAAGAGGTTCCACACCGTAGCGTCTTTGACCGTATTGTTCTTGATGTTCAAGAATAACTTTCCAGGCAATGTTGGTGACAGGGATAAGGCTAAAAATTTTGTTGATAGAATAAACAGGATAAGGTTGGTGCTTCTTAAATAGTCCCAAAAGTTCAGCTTTCCTTAGGTTGGGATCACTATATGGTGAGTTCTGGTCAGCCGCATAATTCAAGCTTTTATCCTCTTGCATGTTCTGATATGGAGCGTTATCGAAGATGGATCTACTTCTAGGAGGTAATCTAGGAATAAGCTGGGTCTACACTTGTTTTGGTTGCGTGTGTGCTTCAGTTTTATTAGGTCTGCCCACATTCGTTGCCTTTAATGTGTGTAAGGGCGCTGATGACCTCGACGTTGAGCGCCCATAAGCCCCAAGACACACACACACACACACACACACTTGTTTTGGTAATTTTTGCTGTTCATATCTGTTTGTTATTATGAGGTTTTGCTTTCATAGTCATACATGAGAAGTGAACCCAAAACGAAGCTCTTATGAGTTTCCTGCATACATAACAAAGTGTACTGGCACTTTTGTCTGACAGTACTCCTCACACACTGTTAGTTTTCCAACATTTATTTATAGTGTAATGTGTACGAACAATCTCAATAAAGCACCGGCCACTCTGATTCTGTTGCTTCAGTATTTCGTAGAATTCTAATGTGGTTTGGAAAATCGTTTTTGCAACTAATGTCCTCTCCTTTACCAATACCGATTGACACCTTTTTAAAAAAAATGGTTCAAATTGCTCTGAGCACTATGGGACTTAACATCTTAGGTCATCAGTCCCCTAGAACTTAGAACTACTTAAACCTAACTAACCTAAGGACATCACACACATCCATGCCCGAGGCAGGATTCGAACCTGCGACCGTAGCAGTCGCGCGGCTCCGGACTGACGCGCCTAGAACCGCATGGCCACCGCGGCCGGCGACACCTTTTAATACGGAATCCCAAAGACAGAACAAAGTTTAGTTTTTTGTCTCTCCTGAAGTGAAAAAAGCTGTGAGGTTTTGTCAAAGATGGTATTTCCATATATTGTTCATAATATTGCAGTATTGGAGCCGATTACTACATTTAGCCTATTGTATAGTAAGAAGGCATCAATCTCATGCTCTTTTAGTGTTCTGGATAAACAATCACTGTTTGCACTACTTATGCGTTCTATGTTCGGTTGGCAAATTGGCACTGAAGATTCAATCTTACAAAGTTGCGGATCCTGAGAAGGATCTTTCTGGGTATATTTCCTCCTTAGATTCTGACCGAGAGTCGTTTAAGACAGTTCGGTCTCATCTTAACAGTAGTTGCTCACTCGTCACCACCCAGAGAACACGGAACACGTCAGGATAATGGAGAGGTAATATCTGCAGATGTGAGCAGCAGTGGTCCATCTGGCTCAACAGCGCTCACGCTAAAGTAATTCACTCACAGCTCAATCAAGTGATACGCCTCATCATAGGTTGTCTTCATCCAACAAACACGCAATTGCTAAACGAGTGGACAAGAATAAAAAACAACCCAGAAATTTCACCATCAGAAACCCAGGAACGGAGGTCGAGAAAACCTTCATGGCGCACAGCAATCAGTCTGAAGGACACTGACTTCAACATGTAAGAAGCCTGGAACAATGAAAGGCAGGAGTAGACGTCCTTATTGCATCGCCAATTAATCAAAACTCCCTGGGAGTGACAGGCAGGTTTTCATTTACCCCGACGACTCTGGTGCATACTGAATCGTATCAGAACTGATATGAGCGGGTGTGGAGCATTGCTGCAGTAATGGAGATGGAAGTATTACCCTGAATGTGACTGCAGTGAAGAGCACCAAACAGTACATTACATAACATTGAATGTTCCCCCAGCGCATTCAAAGAGACAATGGAATACCTTCACAATTTGTCTGCTGAAGATTCTGACAGGATTTTAAACCTGAGCTTAGCCCATTATGAACTTGGGATGGCGTGTAACTGTGTAGAAATGTGTATGTTTGTTGTAAATAACAATTTAGTATTTCTACTGTCATTATACAATAAATAATAATCTTGTTGTAAATTAAACACTTATTGTGGTCTCTTTGCTCCTTGTTTTCTTTATTGCAGGCACTTGAATCCAATTCTGCACTGCGTCGTATGCGCCCTTCCTTGAACTTTAACATTTGCATATTTCATCGCTTTCTCCGTCAGCACTGTCAATATTTACTCCTCCTCGTTGTCAACAAATTTAATACCTGCGAAGCTGCAGGAACACTGAAAACAGCGTACCTAGACGGGAGCATAGGATGGAAATGAAATTTGTTAGACATAATGACAGAGATGAGAGAGTCACTTCATTCCAAAATCAAGATAAATAAACAAACACAATGAGTACAAGTAGACAAATATAGCGCAACGTCAATAACAGGTTCGACCACCGTTTGGTGCAATACACAACGCAGAGCGGTCCGGAATCGAATTGATTAGATGTCTGACTTTGTCTTGAAGCAGACTGGTCCGCAAATTTTGAAGAGTCATTCCATATAATGTACAGAGTGACACAGAGGCAAATGGCGTTTCAGTTGGTCCCACACACGCTCAGTAGGAGACAAGTCGGGGGAGCGTAACATATAAATACATTAAGTGTATTCGCAATTGCGAATATGGACAACAATCAGCTATAGAATGGAATGACGACAATGAAAATTTGGGTTGGATATGGACCTAATACGAATTTCTCACTTATAGCGAGCGATGGCCTTACCATTTGGCTTCCCGCGCATGATTCACGACCAGACCCAAACTTCCATATGTTGTGAACCATGCGTCTACAATCTGTACTTGTACTTCCATTAAGTATATTCCCGTATAGGTGAGACATCTTACTTGAAAGTCGCCTGCTCGGTGACGACGAATAAATACGATTTTGCAGTGCCTGTGTGATTCTGAATTACGGTGTAAAGTTCCTCTGGACATGCATGCATATCCAAAGGAACTTTGCATAGTAATACAGAATAACAAAGGCAATATCGTATAATGTAGAAAGTCTTGGGCAACTCGAGCCGCATGCGGATGAGCATTACCTTATTGGGAAATTTCTGTGGTAGACAGTGTAGGACAGGTCCCGCATGTCGTTGAAAAATGCCATCAGCATAACGCTGACCTGTTAAGTTTCTATGTTCGCAATTAGAGGGGATGGGCTATTGTAGGCAATGGCCTCCCAGACCGTTACACCGGCTGTGCGGGCGGTGTGGCGCGCGAATGCGTGTGTGGAAGAGTACTGTTCACCACGCTGCCTCCACATCCGTATCTGGATGCATGGCTAAACGCCACGTAATGTCACTCTGTGGCAGTCCACGTCGTTCTGGTTTGGCGCCAGTGTAGACAGAGTCCTTGACATCTCGATGTTGACGGTAGTACATGACAAGGGCGCCAAGATTGTAAATTCGCATCCGCAAGACGTCTGGAAAGGGTTTGTGGATCAGCAGGCACCCGCACATCTGCTTGTATCGTGGAGCTAGTCACTGCAGGATCCCTGGTTACTTTCTGCACGATCCTTCCATCATCTCGCCTCGTCGTCTTCCTGGCGCTCCAGACTGGTACGTTGCACCTGGATGCCATCTCGTATCCATTGCCCCCAACATCGTCTGATTGAACACTCCGAACGATCGACCTGACGAGTCACACGGTGTGTTGACCAGCTACGGTTTTCACGCCGAGCATTATGCCCCTCTCAGACTGGTTTAACTGTAACACCTGCTATTCTGCGTCTACTTCTCCTCGATTCAGGATATGGTCGTCACCAGTATTTCTCGTTGACTATGCGCCGTTTAAATGAGGCGGCCTGCCCAATTGCAATGCCACTGCAGGGTCTATGGGCATGCGCATTGACACCAAACTTCTATCACGTACATATGGACCTCAGTAAACTTATTTGCAAAGTTTCGCATTGTAAATTCGCATCCGCAAGGCGTCTGGAAAGCGTTTGTGGAACAGCAGGCACCCGTGCATCTGCTTGTATCGTGGAGCTAGTCACTTTAGGATCCCTGGTCACTTGCTGCACGATCCTTCCATCGTCGTCGTCTTTCTGGCGCTCCAGACTGGTACGTTGCACGTGGCTGCCATCTCGTATCCACTGCTCCCAACATCGTGTGACTGAACACTCCGAACGATCGACCTGGCGAGCCACACGGTGTGTTGGCCAGCTGCGGTTTTCACGACGAGCATTAAGCCCCTCTCAGACTGGTTTAACTGTGACAAATGTCGTCTAACACCTGACATTCTGCGTCTACTTCTCCTCGATTCAGGATATGGTCGTCACCAGTATTTCTCGTCGACTATGCGCCTTTTAAATGAGGCGGCCTGCCCGATTGAAGCGCCACTGCCGGGTCTATGGACACGCGCGTTGCCACTAAACTTCTATCATGCACATATGGACCTCAGTAAACTTATTTGCAAAGTTTCGCATCTGTACCTTTCTTCCTTCTTGGTGCGCTGTTTTTAGTGTTCCTGAGTCTAATAATGTTCACTGCTCTCAATTGGAAAGTGGCTATTTCTGGTCACGTGACTTGGATAGTTTGTTTTGAAAAGTGAGAATTGCGTTTGCTTAAAATGGAAAGCGTATTTGCTTAAGTAGCAGGCCCTGTGGACACTTGTGCTCACCTTGGTCTGGTGGTAGAGTCCCATGCAGAGGTTGAGCATGGTGGATGACAGCTGCACCAGCACCATGGCGCTCATGGCGGACTCCAGGTCTCGCAGGAACCTGCAGCACCAGCCATATCACATCACACTATTGTCCCTGGAAGGTTACATCACCACTTCACTGGCATATGCAGTCGGAGAATGACTTTATTGAACTCTGAGTGTGAACACCGGGTGCAGAAAAATCTTACGTTAAGATTAAAACGTAAAGTAGAGGAGAGTGTAGTACCTAGAGGACAGTGTACCTGCGAACTCACGATGTTTCTTGGTCGATATTTCAATCTGGTGATTTGATAATCACGTGAAGGAATACGCACTAGATATCACCATAAGTACGCCGGCCGGAGTGGCCGAGCGGTTCTAGGCGTTACAGTCTGGAGCCGCGTGACCACTACGGTCGCAGGTTCGAATCCTGCCTCGGGCATGGATGTGTGTGATGTCCTTAGGTTAGTTAGGTTTAAGTAGTTCTAAGTTCTAGGGGACTGATGACCTCAGAAGTTAAGTCCCATAGTGCTCAGAGCCATTTGAACCATTTGAATCTTTAGTACTTTCCGCCATTTTCCATAGTGTTTGTTGTTGTTACTAATGAGATCGTGTTTTTACAAAGTTTGTAAATATTTCAAGTGCAGTATAATACACAGTATTAAAGCTATTACTAAAGCTATTTGGAATACACTTAGTTCTTGAGTTACAGAATATTAGGCCACGAAAGTTCTACGTATTTTTGAAACTGCTTTTATTTCATGTGGACATTTAAGCCGTACTTCGTCGGTCGACTACCATCTAGTATCTTGAAACAGCAGAAGGTCTTTTGCGGTGTATAGTATACCAAGCTGTGCTACGAGTTACGAGTTTTCTGTTGACCAGAGTTCCCGTTATCTGTGCTGTAGTGATCTTTTAAGGGCTTCCAGCATGCTGGCATAACTACAGGTCATCAATTTCTGTTAATCAGTACAGCGGAAAATCAACCAAAAGTTGCAAATTTCACTCTCTTTATTTACTGTATGACTAGTTTCGTGCCGGGATCCATTTACAAATCATCATGCCAGACAGTCAAAACAGTATTTCCAAAAATACAAAAACCATTCCAAAAGTAAATGCTTATTATGAAGTGCAAATGAACAGTTACAACGCATACAGTTATGTAAACGCTGTAACTGTTCATTTGCACTTCATAATACATATATATTTTTGAAATGGTATTTTTGGAAATACCATTTTGAATATCTGGCACTATGATTTGAAAATGGATCCCGGCCGAAACTAGTCACAGAGGAAATAAAAAAGTTAAATTTGTAACTTCTTGTGGTTTTTCGTTGTGGTGATTTTTTTCGTAAAATGCTTGTTATTCTGTCTGCTGCCAGTCTTTTGACTCGTTATCTGTTATCTTACGAATGAATGTAATATTAGGGACTCTGTATGGATTCATGATAGCAGTTAGATGCGAGTAAACTTGGGAAAACACATTGTCACCTAGAGCATAAATGTCTATACTGCCTTATGATGAGACTTATCCCTGTATTGCAGTGTGCACTAGTTACTCTTAGATTGCAAGATTACCTGTCTTTTACTTTCAGGATTAAAATTTAATGGCTTGGTTCTTATTGCCAGCTAAGGGTGCGGCGCTATTGAGAGCCCGCAGTCGGTGGCGAGTTAATTGTCTTGTCCCTACTTACTATTTCGAAATTTCATCCACGCCAACCATTACCTGCATATGTGAGACCTGAGTTTCTCCTGGCGTATACAACTTTCAAATAACTTCCGGGAATTCAGCCAGGTAACATTTTCAGCGACTGCCGATATTTCGGCTGGAGAACACCCCGCCATTTCAGTTTGCCTTGAAAATAGCGGGGTGTTCTCCCGCCGAAATATCGGCGGTCGCTGAAAGTGTTACCTGCCTGAATTCCCGAAAGTTTTGAAAATTACCTGTATAGTCAAGCGAGCCTTGCACTACGCTTCGCTATCTACCACCCACTCACAGAATAATTCATTTAACTTAAAGAATAAAGAAATATCCTTTACATAGAACGTGTGATATTTGCAAATAAACTGAGTCTCGTTAATATCTTAACAGTTTTATGTGTCTCTGAAATGCAAATTGGTGCTAGATTCCATCAGCTTTAGTTATAAAATGTATTTAAGTAGTAAGTAGTTTTTGATAATACTCCTGTTTATGTTGGTTTCCTGACTGAATATTGGTGTGTAGTTGATGAACAACGTAACAGACAAACGACTAAATTCAGTACTAACAAAATTTTCTCGATTGTAACACGTTTAATTGTAATACAATATTTTCTCTATGCTACATGACCATTTTGTACCTTGAAACAGTTTTTTCCAAATTTGGAAAAACTTTAATTTTCGGAAGTAAATTTTGTAAATTAAGAAAAAATTGCAGCACATAAAAATGAATGTTATCACTATTGAAAAAATGCAATAAAAAAGAACATTAAACTTCTGTTGCATGCTCAGGTAGAGGCGAAACTCTGGAAAGTGTTCCAAGCTACAAACTCCACATACTGTAAAGCGAAAATGGTAACTAATTTCTTTATATTAACTTAAACGAGAAGGAAATTATTTATGGTGATGATAATTTGCATCAATTAATTTAGTATTCATAGGAAATGAAATGTCGTGTGACGAGGGCCTCCCGTCGGGTAGACCGTTCGCCTGGTGCAAGTCTTTCGATTTGACGCCACTTCGGCGACTTGCGCTTCGATGGGGATGAAATGATGATGATTAGGACAACACAACACCCAGTCCCTGAGCGGAGAAAATCTCCGACCCAGCCGGGAATCGAACCCGGGCCCTTTGGATTGACAGTCTGTCGCGCTGACGACTCAGCTACCGGGGGCGGACATTTAGTATTCATAGAAAGTTATACTATTGGTCGCAAAAGGCACGTGATGTAATAACTTAAAAATAATATTTGGTGGATAATAACGACATGAAAACGAAACTGTAGTTAAGAACGTAGTGAGACAGGTTTGTAACCCATACCCTTTGTTATTCAATAAGTATGTGCTGCAAGCAATAACGGAAAACAATGACACAGTTGGGATTGGAATTAACATTCAGGGAGAAAGGACAAGAGCTAAGGTTTGGAAATAATACTTCAAATGTTTTAGAAATGACAAAGAATTTACAAAACAAGTTCAACAGAACGGATTGGAGTTGCGAAGAGGTTATAAAATAAATATCAACAAAAGTATAAAAATGGGTGCAGGATGTAGTTGAATTAAACAAAAAAAAAAAAGATGATAGTGACGGAATTAGACTAGCAACTAAGACTAAAATTGATATAGGCTGCAAATTAACTGATGATGGCCGAAGCAGAGCGAATATAAATTTTACCTGCGGGGAGGGGAGGGGAGGGGAGGGGGTGTTGTTCCCCTACTGGGCACGTAACCCGTTGAAAATTAAGTAACACGCGCAGACCGACACAGGACTCAAAATCCTAAAGCGGCTATTCTCAGATTGGCGGCCTTTGGTCAGCGTCTGGTATCCAGGCTAGGGACGCCTGAGAAAAACCTCCAGGGCTGACAGCCGTGGTTGTAAATCAGTGGCTCTAACCACAAAAACCGTCCCAAACGTAACGTTATCATAGAAGAGCTGATGGACAAACAAATTATCCCAGTTGGACAATTCACCGCAACAAACTGGACAAGCAGACAGTAGGTTCAAAATGGTTCAAATGGCTCTGAGCACTGTGGGACTTAACTGCTGAGGTCACCAGTCCCCCTAGGACTTAGAACTACTTAAACCTAACTAATCTAAGGACATCACGCACATCCATAAGCGAGACAGGATTCGAACCTGCGACCGTAGCGGTGGCGTAGTTCCAGACTGTAGTGCCTAGAACCCCTCGGCCACTCCGGCCGGCCAGACAGTCGGATTCTGGGAGTCTGCAGCATATACGGATATGAGTCGGAGCGTATTGGAAACTCAAGGTAGATTAAGTAGGGAAAACAAAGCTACATAGCTATCTTCATCGTAAATTCTCTTCTGCAAACTGGAAAATCAAAACATCTTACAGAGATTATCAAAAACCACAAAATTCTCATAATGGCCCTACAAGAAATCTGATTCATGAATGGATACTGTTTTCATTTGGAGACTTCAGGATATAAAAAAGAAAGATAGCCAAAAATCTTGTGAAAAACACACAGCACCTTGTGACGGGCTTCAGAATAAGCAAAAATATTTTGTACTCCACTATCGACTTTGAACCACAATATGAAAGAATCTCCACACTTATCTCCAGATCTGCTAACATAGTGTTCACTGTTATGAATGCACATGCCTCCGGAAATGAAGACAATAGAAAGGACAAGGAAAAGGTGAAACACTTTTGGGACCAAGTTGATGCAGTTGTTCAAAAAATTCAGGAATAACACAATGTTCTGTTTTTGGGGGGACATCAAAGCCCAGATAGGGAAGGAGAAGAAATACAAAAAATTGTTGGAAACTATGCTGCACTTAACATAAATAACCAAACTGGCATCAGACTAATAGAATTACGCCAAGCATACAACATGATTCTGAAATCCACAGCCTTTAAAAATCTACTTCGAAAACAGAAAACATGGGTATCACCAAACCCATACCTACCCAAATTCCAGCTTCATCACGTTGCAATCAAGTTACATACAAAACGTCAAAAGCCCTCAGAGAGACCAACCTAAACTCTGATTAATACCTTTTAAAATAAAAATTGAACTCATATCCACAAGGAAAAAAGGAACCAAGAACCCCAAAAGATCAAAACACCATCAAGAAAAGATAATAAACACCAAGGAGTTTTTCCTCATGCAAAACCAAAACTGGTATGAATTAAAATAAGTCTAGTAAGTAAAGCTGAACAGTTAGCTTCCATGACCAAAGCCAATAAATATACCTGGTGGACAGAAAAATGTGACAGATTCTATGAATTAAAAAGAAAATCATGGCAAAAATGGCAGTCAACAGAAAAATGAAAATAACAGACAAAACTTCTTAAACAACAGAAAATTAGTGATCAAAAACATCAAAAGAATACAAAAAGCCCAAAAAGACCAAATCCTCTTAAATAATAACTAAGACTACATCAAAAATAACACAAGGGCGATTTGTAAGACTTTTAAACAAAAAATAACCGAATACAGCTCGCCGATCCTATAGTCCCATGACAAAAGCAGAAATATTGCCAGCAGCCATAGGTAGAACTGCAAAATGTTGGCAAAATGTTTCAGAAGCCTTCTCAACTGTGAAGAAACCATAGAAAATTGACTTTATGACCTCAACATTAACCAACCCAAACTCTGAACCATCTTCCACTGTGTAACCAGAGACAGTCATTTCAAATCTCAAAAAATATAAAGTCTCAGGATAAAACTAAACCACAGCTTAACTATGGAAAAAACGTCAACAAAAATGCTATACTCTCCATAACGTCTTTGAAGAAATCTGGTTAAATGGAAGAGTCCCAGATGAGAGGAAGAAGGTCTAAAACCGACCCCAAGAAATGCAGAAGGATTTCACTCCTGGATGTAATAAGTAAGATATCCTCTAAATTTATGCTAAACAGGGCAGAATCCCATCAGACCATCAACATGGAGAATACTAAGTGGGTTTCAGGAAGGGAAGATCCTGTCCGGAACAAACCTCTAGAACCTCATGGCCTATAAAAAACCAAGAGCAACATCATGTGTTATCACTTTCAGTGACGCAGAAAGCGTACGACACAATTGACGAAGACTCCCTCCCCTGTGTGCTAAAAGAATTAAACCTAGACAACAAAACCACAAACCAAATCAGAGAAACCCTTTACGAATACAAACACCAGCCCAACTGATGGGAGGAGACTCTGGTCCTTTTGAGATAAAGGCAAGTGTACGGCAAGGAGACGTTCTCGCCTTCTCTCCCCCCTCTTAGCTAATTGTGCCTTACTAAAAGTAGTCAGAGAGTGAAACACTAAGACCCATAGTGGACTCGAACTGGGAACAAAAAACAAAGGCACCAAAGTCAATTTTCTAGGCTTTGCCAATGATATGGTCCTACTAGCCGAACCTGGGAAGAAGCCAAAGAACAGACGCTCAAACTATAAAAACAAGATGAAAAATAGGTCTCAAAGTGTCCTCTGAAAAGAGCAAGATAATGGTAAACACTAAAAAACCACCAAAACATGTTAAAGTGGGAGAACAAAAAATAGACACTGTCAAATATCTTGGAGGATGAATCAACTGGAATAACCTCGAGAAAAAGGAAGGGCACCTAGAACAGGTAAAGCTGAAGTGGCCTTCAAATTCATCAAAAACACATACCAAAAAGCTCTCTCATGGACTGCAAAAATAAGACATTACTATACAGTAATCAAATCGGAAGCCCTGTATGAAGACGAAACCTTGTATATTACCAACCATGGCCCAGTTGAACGCTGGAGCTAAAAAAAAACGAAGATATTAAGAAAAATTTTTGTTCCCAGGTTCCGCAACACAAACTAATTCAGATAGAAAATGAAATCCTTAACCAAACTACCGAAAAACTCACAGGCACAACGTGGAAAAGAATTGATTTTTATGGACACATTCTCAGAACGAACCCAAATAGATTAACAAACAAATTTTGACTACTTTGGCAACAAACCAAACTGATTTAAGGAAACGGAGAAGGACTTAGGAAAACTCCAGATCACAGAGAATATACTCATAGATAAAACTGAAAAAGATATAAACCCACAGACAAGAAATAGAGATTCCAAGTCAAAATGAAAACCAAACGAACAATCCAAGTCTCTGAAGAAGAAAGGATACCAAGAACAGAAAGAATGAAACAATACCAGGATAACAGAAAGGCGGAGAGCACTAAAAATTTATTGATATAACGCAGCCCAAAGTAGAGTGAAACGGAAGAAGTATAAGAATTTGAACTTAAATCTTAGGAAGTCTTTTCTGAAGGTACTAGTCTGGAGTGCAGCCTTTCACAATAGGGTGAAGAGACGATAAGCAGTTCAGACAAGAAGAGAGTATGATTTAGAAATGTAGTGCTAAAAAAGAATGCTTAAGATTAGATGGGTAGAGCTAGTAACTAAGGAGAAGATACTGAATCACAAAATGGTTCAAATGGCTCTGAGCACTATGGGACTTAACATCTGAGGTCACCAGTGCCCTAGAAGTTAGAACTATTTAAACCTAACTAACCTAAGGACATCACACTCATCCATGCCCGAAGCAGGACCCGAACCTGCGATCGTAGCGGATGCGCGGTTCAAGACTGAAGCTCGTAGAACCGCTCGACCACAACGGCCGGCAGATACTCAATGAAACTGGAGAAAAAAGAAATGTATACGCAGCGTGACAAAGAAGGGATTGGTTGATAGGTCATCTATAGAGGCATCAAGGAATGGTTAATTTGGTTATGGAGGGAAGTATAGGGACAAAAAATATTGAGGGAGACATTAAACAGGCTCAAATGGATGTAGGGTGCAGTAATTGTTCAGAATTGGAAATAATTTTACATGATGCCCTAGCATCGAGGGCTGCTGAAATCCATCTGCGAAATGAAGTTCACAAGAACAACAAATTTACATCAGATAATTAACTAATCAAAGAATGTTATATTCATGGGCGCCAAGGACATGAGAATTGACGAGTTAAAAAAGAAAATAATATTCAGTGAATATTTTAAAAATTATTAAACTATTTGTAAATAACCTTGAACTTAAAGGAAGAGATGGGACCTGTATGACAAAATTCCTCGTTTTAATTTGGAAGAAGCTGAACATTAAACTTCGTGTAGCTTGTACTATGTCCCATCCTAAACACTATTAGAGAATCCAGCAACATAGGGACGTCTGGAAGACCAGTTTACATTTCTTCGTATCTAATACTTTATCCTTATAGAAAAAGGATCTACTCTATGCACTGAGAACATGGGGCTGATTATGAATTGTATGTATCGAAATTTATTAGGAAGTTCTTCTTTGCTTTGAATATTTTCAGTACCATTGCTGCTTTATGCAACATGATTTATTTGCGAGTTTGTCCGCATTATCACTGTATGGATGGTTTCTATCTTTTTGTATTTACATACACCCACATTTTCTAGCTGTTTTTTTAATAATTATCATTGATATGACTATCAGATTCGTCGTATGCATCAGACGTAGCCCTTCTAATGAAAGCACTATTACGATTTCACTAGCAAATTTTCTACAGTTTCCTTGGTTGCGGAACTGTAACTCTCGTTATTTTCACACGATTGTGTGAATGGTACTGTTTAACTAAGCTAAACTTACTTTGTTTTTGACATCTTCTGTTTCCTTATCTGAAACATGTTTACCAAGAGTGAAATTTATCATGTGTGTACCCGCCATTCACAAAAAGAATGGAAAGATACATGTACAATCAAAAGAATCTTGACAATGCGCCTGAATTGGAAATGTAGGTTAATGGCGTGATCACACCAGATGAAACGTCGACACAACGTTACCACACATTACCTCGCACCGAACGGTTAAAGTGCCGAAATCAGAATCGAAAAACCAGGAATTACATAGTGTATTAAAGGCCTAAACAAAACTCAAAAAATACGTCCTTGACAAGGTTTACATAGTAAACTGCTGAGAAGCTAAACAATAGGAAAAAATGTGTCGAAATGATTTAAAACATCGGCAAATGATTGCTAGAAAAAATGTATACATACTCAACCAATACACATACTGAGACAGTAGTTAGAAGGCAATGTAAAGAAACTTTTTACTTTATCCATTTTGTTTTCTCTTTCCAAATCCGAAATACTAAATAAATCTAAAACAATTTCATTTTCTTCCTTGAAAATAACTGACTGTTTCCACTTTAAGGAAAAGTTATTTCATGAAAATGATTTCGTGGTTTAATATTTTTACTAGGCGAGTACCCTGCGTTGCCCGGCTGTGTGTTTATTCCAGTCTTCTATTTGCCCATCTTCTTCTACCCCTTCTCTCTATCCACTTTCTTCTAACGCTCTGTATCCCTCTCCTCGTCCCCCCTCCCACTGTCCATCTTCCCTTCTTCCTCTGTCCATATGCTCCTCCCCCTTCTATCCATCTTCTCCTCCCTCCCTCCTTCTCCCCTCTATCTGCTCCGCACCCCATCTAAGTCCATCTCATCCCCTTTTGTCTGAGTCCATATCCTCCTGCCCACTCTCCGTTTGTCCATATCTTCCTACCCCCTTCTCTCCCCACGTTATCAACCCTATCCCAACAGGATCTTGCTGGTTCTAAGCTCCACAGTACTTCTTTCCAGATGGTAAGTAGTATGTGTAGCAAGTTTGATTTAAATCGACCCAGGGTTTTCGGAGGAGTCTTTCACCCATGGCTTCGCCCGCATGCGCACACGTCACATATATTTAGCATGTTTCACACATATTTGTAAACATAGTTCACCTACGTCCCTAGCGAATTTCGCCCTGCGGTTTCGTTGTAACCCAGCTTCATATTTATGACGTCATATCTCCTGAACCAGTTGTCGTTCAGTGCTAGCATTTTATAAGTACTTTCAGCAGCATATGTGGATACTGTGTGCGAAGTGTTTTGAGAATGCCGTTAGCATCAACGAAGTTATAAATGTAAACTTTCAATGTTTTTGACGTCATATCTTCTGAAATATGTGTCGTACAATGGTGTTATTTTGCAGGTACATTCAGTGGCATATGTGAAAAATGTGTGCGAAATGTCCTGCGAATGAATTTAGTAGAAGAGAAATAACAGATGAAAGCGTCAAGCCTGGTGCGACATTTTTACTGCATAAGTAGCGAAAATGCAATAAGCAATTTACGTTTCTCTTTTGATAATTTCGTGGGGGTTGTTATCGTGAAAGACTTTCACACGTGTTCTCAATAATCTATAAAGTTTGTTACAAGCCACTAAGTGCTCTATCGTCAAATTCCGTATGAGTGAAATCTTGATATTCATGCGTCCCCTCTCCCATTTGGAAGGTAGGTGGGTCTTAACCCCACAGCGATCCTTTCCAGACTCTAAGTGATATGTGTACCAGGTTTGGTTGAAACTGGTTTAGAAGGAGATGCGGGACATACATACAAACGTACTCTTTTATTACATGTATGAATTTATGCCCAGTGAAGGTTTTCACTTTGTCCATGTATTGTAAAACCTCTCATCTTCTGCTTTCAGTCTCCTCTGCGAAAGAATGCTCAAGGAAATACTGTCTAAGTAGCCCAAAAACATTTGCAGTGCGAGGCGGCCGGTGTGGCCGAGCGGTTCTAGGCGCTACAGTCTCGAACCGCGCGACCGCTACGGTCGCAGGTTCGAATCCTGCCTCGGGAATGGATGTGCGTGATGTCCTTAGGTTAGTTAGGTTTAAGTAGTTCTAAGTTCTAGGGGACTGATGACCTCAGCAGTTAATTCCCGTAGTGCTCAGAGCCATTTGAACCATTTGAACCACTTGCAGTGCGGAACGAAAATAAAGCAAATAACGAAGTAATAATTAAGAAGAAAATAGTTCAAATGGCTCTGATCACTATGGGACTTAACATCTGAGGTCATCAGTCCCCTAGAACTTAGAACTACTTAAACCTAACTAACCTAATGACATCACACACATCCATGCCCGAGGAAGGATTCGAACCTGCGACCGTAGCGGTCGCGCGGTTCCAGACTGAAGCGCCTAGAACCGCTCGGCCACAGCGGCCGGCCAATCAAGAAGACATCAGCCCAGAATGCACTACTATGACGTGAGTGAGGTCACCGAGAATAAACTCCCGATTTTATGAGACGACTCCAAAGTGCTGCCTCCCCTCACCATTAGCATCAATACTTTCGACCCTGGAAATCTCGATAGCATTCCTCTCCTTACAGTCATTTGAAATGTACTATTGAACGTATTGCAGTTCCTTTCTATCTCCCAATATGTCCCAGGAGACGTTATCGACCTTTATACAAACTTACTTTGTGATTTTCTGGTGGCTGTTGATGCAGGCACTGAGCTCCGCATACAGCATTTGTCGCATCTTGAGACCCGCGTCGCCGGACAGGTCTGCTGCACCGTCACCGGCGAGCCGCAGACCTGAGACGCGTTGACCCAGCAGCTGCAGCAGGGCTCCCACGTACAGCATGGCCGCCACGAAGAAGCCGTCCAGTCCGATGACGATGGGGACCTGTGTGAGGGGCACGGCACACTGGAGGGCGTAGAGCGCAGCATACGCCCCCGGCCACTGCGACCAGTCCACACCGTGAATCTGTACCATCGGCAGCATCTTCTGGTCGCCGCCGGTCAGCAGCGGCGTCGGCAGCCACAGCAAGATGACGACGAATATATAGGCACTCAGTGACACAGTCATCCGGCGGGCCCAGCGCCGTGCGGACTCCAGCTCGGGGCGGTCCAAGTAGTCGGACGCCATCAGGTCCAGATCTCGCACCAACCGGTAAAATGACCGCCTCTTGCTGAAGAAGAGCCCCGCCTTGACCATTCCGGAGAAGACCTCGAGCGTGTGCAGCAGCGTGTATGAAATGCTGTTGACATCCCCTCGGGCGGTGTGAATGCTGACGAGACCGACGGCCACGTAGGAGACGGCGCACAGCTGCACCAGCGCCACATACAGTAGGTACGGGGTTCCACGTCCGCGAGGCCACATCCCGGCCACCGTCAGGTACAGCACCTGGCCCGCCAGCGTGCGCCCACTGCCATGTTGCCCCTCCTCTTCGGACCACGGCTTCTGCAACCGATGGAACTGAGCAAGTGAGCGACAGCTGCTCCGCACAGCGAAGTGGCGCTGGCATTCATATTGTAAGTGGGCTGCTTCTGTGTTGGCAGAACTGTGTAGCGCTTTGAATTGGATCTCTGACTGCGCTTTCTTTGTAAGAGACTCTGTGGCTGGGTGGACTCGTTGTTGGAAGTTAATCGCCATAGTGTTGGGCAGTTGGAAATTAGTCGTCAGCAGTGATGGATGTTAATTGTGAGAAGTTAGCATTGATGGAGGGTAGAGGTCTGAAGTGTTAGCGTAGGCTAACGATCTGTACATGTTCGACTTGGAGATTGAATATTATTCATGATTATAAATCTTTGTACTGGATGTCAATGACGATTTAGATTCGTGTCTGAACTGGATGTCACATTATTAAGGTAAAAAATACAATATTTGGTTTGCAACCTAATCTTTCCTTTGCTAACCACATGCCTATTAGTAGTTAGTGGCTTTAGTAGTTAGGATCTTTTATTTAGCTGGCAGTATTGACGCTCGCTGTATTGCAGTAGTTCGCGCAATGAAGATTTTTGTGAGGTAAGTGCTTAATGAAATGTATAGGTTAATGTTCAGATTTCATTTTAGTCAGGGCCATTCTTTTGAATTAATTATTTGAAGTCAGGTTGTAATTTTTTTGAGCAGTCAGACTGCGTTGCGGTAGAATATTGTGGGTCAGTGTTGACATGATAAGAATAAGTAAAGAGAAAGTAGGTTCACTTGCATTCAATTTCACTCAGCAGTTTAAGTAAAATATTTTAATAAAGAAGTTTCAATATGTTCTAGACAACTAATAGGGCGTGCTGGAAAGTAACCCCTTCCGAACGTTTTATGTGAAAACTCTTAAAGCTTTTTAAATAAAACTTGATTAACATTCTACATCTTCAGTCTCCTTATCTGCATACATTCAAAGACAAAAAAACGACGCACCAGCAAGGAATTATCCGAATGGAAAGGAAATCAGTGGGTGTAATGTGTATGTACCGACAAACAAATGACTAAAATTTCAGAAACAATAGATGATTTAGTCAAGAGACAAAGTTTCAGGAACTGCGCAAGTCAGTAACCTGTCGTCCACCTCTGCCTCTTATGCAAGCAGTTATTGGCCTTGGTACTGATTGATAGAGTTTAAAAAGAATTTCTGTTTATGTAATTATTGCCTGTCTTTTTCAGGCGGTGGCTGTGTTTCAGATGAAAGACTTGTATGTTTAATGTTGCTTATATAATTTTTCATTTACGAATGCATTTTCCATGCGCGTAATTTACTGTCTGTAAGTCAATTTTGTCACTGTTCAGTTTGTCGTTATTCTAGTGCTCGAGATACTTAACATAGAAAGCATTTTGCTGTAATTGCATTACTACAATCCCATGAGATTTGCATTAACGTAAGTTGCCTTCTGCCGTTTGATATGTAACTATTGATCCCTATGATTCTACAGGTAATCGTGGTACAATAATTCCATGAAAGTTGCATTACCGTAAATCGGCTGCTGCCGTCTGATTTGTAACTAGTATTCACTATAACGCCAAGCTGTTCAAGGAATTGTTATTTAATCCTAGTTTGTTGCTTTTACTGATTGCATCTGTATCAGAATTATTGTCTCAAGGGCAAACTTTGCCTGTTTAGACACCTGGTAACCACCCATTTGGGAAAATGTTTCGTTATGATTGTTATTTGAATTAGTAGTTTACAGAGTTCAACTTTGTGTGCAGTAAAGAGTGAATGAAGTTCTTCCTCCGTCAAGGTCCAGTCCTTCCACTTAGCCCTTCAGGAGCCTTCTATGAGGCGCCGATGAATCTCCTGACTAAAAGTCTACCTTGACTTATTTAATCTTGTTTGAAATGTTATGTAATTGTTCTTTTAAATGACTTTGTGCAATGTTTCTTGTTAGCCCCTAAGAATGTTAACTTGCAATGTTTATGAGGGGGTCGCTCCTATACTGAAGTTTTAATAGTTGGTTTCCTTCAGAATAATATTTAATTGCCTGTTTAAGTATTGCTGTGTATGTTGATTTCTATCAAACCTGTATGCTGCTTGTTGTTTGTTATATGTGGACAGCCTTGTATCGGTAGTGGTTGACGCGTTGTTGCTGTTCTGCTGGTCCAGGGCATGGACGCGTTTTCCCTCCGCTTCGTCGGTTTTCGTGCCATCGCACGAGGTCGAGGCGTTGGCGGTTCAGACGCGCATCTGCGGATCTCCCATTGAGTGGTTTATTTCCATTCTTTTGGTGTCGTGCAGCGGCGGGAGCGTCGCCGGATTTGGACTTAACTTTAGTGATTTTGGGGAAATAATTTACTCAGTGTTTCTATTATTGTAAGATCCTTGTGTGATGAAAGCCTTTGGGCAAACTGAGGACTGAGTTCCTTGATGTATATTTTTTTAAAAAATTAAGGATTTAATTGTTATTATCGTTGTAATAGTGTTTTAGGAGCCCGCTAGTTTATTTAATTATTTAATTTATGTATAACAGCCTTGTGGCCGACCAGTAAAATATTACTGCTTGCTCCGGTTTTTACACGAGGGTAGCGTTTGGCCAGTTTGTCCGTATCTTGTCTATACGGGAGCGAATGATTTTGTCTTATGACACTAAAGTGTCGTCACCTGCCTTACGCTCCCTAGTGTCGTGGGTAAAATGAAAATTTAACATGGTTCTGTACTTCCTAGTGGTGACGTGGCTAATGGACTTCGGATACCAACAGTATATGTTCTTGTGTCTAATTCCTTGTCTCGTAGTAGGCCTGGAGCTTACTGCTGCACGGGAGATATTTTTTATTTAACGTTTGTTGAACTTGTATTCAAGTCCTGCTGTGGGATTAGCCCACAGTTGCGATGCTAGTCCCGTAGACAGAGTGCCGCCGCATGTTTACTGAATCAGTTAACTGTTTGTTATCGAGCCACCATTGTATTGTACAGTTGACATGTTCTTCGAGTACCGTTTGTAATTTTATGCATAATGGATATGTCCTTATACATTCTGATATTAATTTAAAAACCTTAACTATCTGTATGAATTTGGCAAGAATCCTGTTAACTGTTAGTCGGCTTATGATAGAATTGTTGTTAAATAAAAATACTTGTTTGGAAATGATGAATGATGCATCAATTTGGGCCATCCTCCCACGTGCTTTCCTTAAATTAATCCCGATCCTTGTTCTGGGTATCAATGACATCTGTGGTGTCTAAACGACAACTCACCGGGCCAGGGCGCTTGTAGATAACGCCCGCGTAGCAATTAAAAGATAATAAGTCAGCGATTGCTGTAGAACATGCTTCTGCCGTGTCATCTGTAAAAGCATTGCAGCTTAAGCACCATTCGATGGCGCACTCATTAACATAAGTCAGACTACACAATAGGAACACTTGTCTTATGGTCACCAATTGGGCACTGATGCCCACAGGTCGAATTGAGATATTAGCCACCGATCCACTCAGCTACTGCTATGCCCCATGCTGCCAAACATATGTTTTGCGCGTGAGCTCCCTTCTCGGATGACATTTCCATCACTGCCAACCACTGACGAACAGGCTATTCAAACAAGCTACTCAAAGCGTGGCCATGATGTACAGCTATGTCGCCAGCACTTGTAACTATCATGCTTCACTTAAAAGATGAGGAAAATTTTTCTGAATTTTATGTGAATGACGAATGTTTGCACCGTACGGTGGCACAAAGGCCAATCCTTGTCATGGTATCAGTGTGAGGCTCAAAAGGGGATGCACTTTGAGGGAGCTCACTGATTTGTGAAAGTGTTACGGGCGACAGTGCAAAGTTTAAAAGTAAAGCTTACATAAATTATAAGAATGGGTTAAAAGTATTAGACGTCAACCAAGCTAGCAAGTGTTTTAGCTGCTATTATGATCTGTACTGGTTGTGCCGACCGAGAGACAGATCTATCCCCATGAACTAAGATATGGAAAGGAATACGTCGGGAAATGGATTGAGCGATATTCCGAGTATTGGTTCTCACAAAAACATTAAAGGTTTAATTAAATAGAAGATGGTTTATCGAACTACTGACTTAAAAGTTTTGACCCAATTTAACTCCAATCGATTTCAATTATTCCTCATAAGCACATACATAAAAAATAAGAAATAATTACACATTAATGTGAGAAATAAATTACAAAGTAAGACGAACTAACAGTTACAAACATTGAAATGAACTTAAATAAGATTCTGGTTTGGCAAATCCCACAAGGAAAAAGTGGGATGGGAGTGGCCGTCTTCTCAGCATATTATCCTCGAAGAAGTATATCCACGGATGGGTATGCAATGATTGGGCCGATTCTGCCAGTGAGACATATGGAATCTGCATGCAAATTGCAAAGTCTGCTCAGTCATTGATGGACACTCGAATCTCTGAAAACGTGTTGAATCATGGAACATAATCAATTTTAGAAACATCAGACCAAAAAATGTGGAGCTGGTTTCTTTAACGGTTAGTTTCTTTAACGGTTAGCCTCCGTTGCAAAATAATATTACCAAGTTGATGAGTCGGGGAGCCAAATCCTGCATATGGTGGAGTCTGCTGACACCTGCTAGTGATTAAGCCTTGCGTGATTGGCTGATCCTCAGAAATTCAAGTCAAGCTTCTGCCACATGACCGGAGTCTGAATGTTCACTTTTCCATGTCTGCGAGTGCTGAGCAGCCACCTTCGTGTCTCCTGCCACAGTGGGGAAAAAGTCTCTGGCTTCTCTCCGCTCTATAGTAAACCGGTGAAAAAGAATACTCCACTAATGAGAAGGCTCCGCTAAACATTGGACAATGAGATATATTTTCAAACAGTGGTCCAGTACCCAGCAAAGTAAGTGTGTTATAAGTTCTCCAGTGAGTTTCCTAAACTCCACTTCTCAGGTGTATTTTTAATTCCCCAAATGGGCTGTTTTCCCATCCGAAATTTATAGAACACGGCATCCTGAACTCCCACTAGCTGATTTACTTTTAGATCACACAATGAGCTGCTTTCTCACCTTGTGAGAGACAGAATATCTTATTCCACTTGTTCACACATCCTTCCCCAATAAGTGAGAAGAAAAAAATGGAACAATAAACAGCCACCAAGCTTCACATCAGAAAACAGAGATGAATATCCCCCTACCAGACTTTCCAGTTTTCCAGGACAACATTCCACCAGTGTGTTCTTTAGGAAGAGAGATCGAGTTCTAAAAATTATTTATTCTAAACTGGCCGGACATTTGACACAGTTAATTACACTGCTTGATTTTGGGCAGACTCTGGGACCACACAGACCGTGGTCGCCATGGTCAGTACTTTCTTCACCGCTAGTGTCCTGTTGTAGGTGAGCAGAAAATACACGGCTTGAACGCCAGTGTCCAGGTCTCCGTAGCCCTGCTCAATACAGCCCAGTTCTTAGAAGCCGCCTATTCCCCCTAGCAAGGTCTGGGGGCTGGTCGCCAGCGACCTTCAGCCACTCCTTCCCTGAGGTTTCATCCAAGACTCCATAAGATTCATGCAGCACAACAAATACATGCAATTAACTACAGAGATAGAGGGAACTTAAGACGTTTGTTAGTGGCTCGGTCTTCGCAGTCACCAATTTAACCCACCACCATATATTCATGAAGTGGTAGAAACTTCATACGGGTTAGGCTAAAATGTTTCAAAATTAATTGTATATGAGGTATGTTAGTCCACCACTTGGCTGCCATGTTTCAGCACCTCCAGCACAGGGGAAAAACTGGGCAGGGGGTGTCGCATGATCAGACAGTGACATCACCATGCAAATAACAGACAGTTACGGAAATTGTAAATCTGAATTACTATTACTAAATACTGTGTAGAGCATCTGAACGAACTGCAGGCTTTTAGGGGTAAATTATTGTGGAGTTCTTTTTTGCGGGGTGATGACTAACGGAGTGTAAATCTTAAACTGATAGAGCGTAAACCGAAGCAGGGCAAATGTAACTCCAGAGCAATAAGAGATGAACTGGGCATGCGTGATTCATCTAATTTTTTTATATACATTTATTGCTGTCACAGTCTAGCAGAAAAGAAAAACAGAGCACAGAGCTAACATTTCTTCGCCCTAGCACAGCTCCGCTAAGTCTTAGCACACAGTCGTAGTTCACAAACACAGACTCATGTACAGTCATGCTCAAAAGTATCCGAACGACCTGAATTGCATTTCGCCTGATTCTAATGCAACCCACATAACGCAGCTGTCTCGCAGGTCCTCTAAATGCTCCTTGGTACAGTCGTTTGACTATTGAAAACAAGTCACCACTAGAAAACACTGCTCTGTATCGCAATAACTCAAGATGTAAAGTAATACCAAGGTACTAAAAATATCAGAGAACACCTTATCACAGATCAGACTGTCCTTAAGGCTTCTAAGCTAGCATTTATTGCAATAAATTACATACCTGAAATGTTACCACTCTCATTATTACGTCAGATAGGTAATTCACGTAGTAAGTTCGTCGTATTCATGATTTCCTCTTCAAAGTAACATACTGTACTTATTATTTAACACAAAATGACATTAAAAATTTAAGTTATTCACGAGCAGCTAGTTGAGAATATGTATGAACTTCAAATGACACGACGAACCGTCTCGTTCTGCATATGGATTCAAACCCAGGTCATGCAGACTAAGCAAAGACTTCGTGACCGACAGAAACTAACAGTCATTCCTGACTATGCATACAGAGAGTAATATACCTCGACTTTAGACAGTATCAGTTAGCAAATATCAACTTTAAATTACGTAACGTAAATATTTTTAACGGATGCGAATTCCTACCCAGCATCTATTGTCCTTTCAAGGAACTACGAGAAATGTTAAATATTGCTTCTTCACAAGTAACTTACTTGAAATGCCTTGAGGTAAAGCTTTATGTTGGACAGGGATTGGAACCCAGAACCTAATCGGATTGTTATCGAAGCAGAATCAACTGTGACATATCGGATTTTCTCGGCAGTAGCTAGATGTTTTAACTGAAATGACGAGACGAAACATTACTTTTTTCCTTCTCAGGACTCCAACCCGGCACCTATCGCTGTTATATTCTAGAGAAAACGAACGTTAAATATAGGTTTGTGACACCAGCAGCGACATGTGAGTATGTTTGAACTAGAAATAATATGACGCAGTGCTGACTGGGAATCGAACCCTACACATATCGTTGTTGACTGCACACAAAGAGACGTCAGCTACCGAATTTTTTTCCACCAGCAGCTCGGAATAACATCCTTGAACTTACAGTGATCTCGCAAACAGTTCTGTGTCTCACTGGGAGTGAAAAACGTCAGATGTCGTTAGTATTGACAACGAATGAAAATACATTAAAAATCAAAATTATTATCCACCAGGAGATAGGTGTTCTCATGCTAGAGGTTGATACTACATAATGAAAACTTTAGTACCTGGCCAGGATTCGAACACATTCACGCGCAGTATGTGGAGATGTTGAGGAATCTGCAGTTTTGAACAAACAACGATTTGTAGTCGAGCTGTATTGTCACGAAGGGATCAAATTCGGCGTTAAGAGCGGTCTGAGTTGCATTCCCCGTTCAGAACCAATTTTATCGACATACAGAAGCTCAAATAAAAGATGGAATAAGCGTCCTGTGACCCTACATAGCGTTTGTTTCGTCACTAGAAGTAAATAACTAGTATAAGAAAGGTTACTGCTGATAGAGTTTCTACGTGTCGCGACTCCTCACTTTACTGTGGTTCAACCTAACAACTACTTGGTAGAGAAGGAAAATCATGAGTAACGCGAATTTCAGACCGCAATGCCATTATACCTTCTTCACTTGGCGTAGCCAGAAGAGAACAGAATCTGTCTCTCCTTATCAAAAATCATCAGCAGAAGTTGGAAATGTATAAAACTTCTTCTCCTTCCTGACGTTTCATTGCCGGCTGCGGGCAACATATTCTGAGATGAGTTGGCGACTGGCTGCTAGGCGCTGGTGGTCCCACTTATATAGAGCGCTTAGATGGCGCCACCACTCGTCACGTGCTTTCGACTTTAAAACTGTCTCGCCATATCTTGTCTAGTTTTAATCCTTCTTCTTTTCTATTAAAATTATTTCCGTGCTTGTAGATCTCTATAGCTTCTCTATACATGCGAGTATAATAATGTGAGGTCCTAGCTATCACGTTTGTCTCACTAAATTTTATTTCGTGATCACCGTCTTTGTAAACGTGTTCCGCTACAGCTGATTTCTCAATCTGTCCCAATCTACAGTTCCTTTTGTATTCCGTTAGGCGGGTATTAACACACCTTTTAGTTGTTCCAATATAAACCGTGCCACAGCTACACGGAATTTTATTTCGTGATCACCGTCTCTGAAAACGTGTTTCGCTACAGCTGATTTCTCAATCTGTCCCAATCTACAGTTCCCTTTGTGTTCCGCTAGGCGGGTATTAACACACCTTTTAGTTGTTCCAATATAAACCATGCCACAGCTACACGGAATTTTATAAACACCTGGGGTAGCTAAGGGGTGTCGTGCGTCTTTCACTTGCAAGATGAATTAAGCCATTTGCGAACAGCTTTCAAGAGAAATGGGTACACTGACAAGGAAATAGATCGAGCACTCCACCCTAGAAGAAAAGTGTCCGAAAATATACGACAACAACAACCGTCGGCTGGAAAAGATTTTCTTCCATTTATTCATAACATCACGGACCGTACTGGTAAAGTTTTGGCCAAGTTTCAAGTGGAGACAATCTTTCTACCTACCAAGAAAATTAGTGAAAGTTTAAGGTCGGTGAAAGACGCACGACACTCCTTAGCTACCCCAGGTGTGTATAAAATTCCGTGTAGCTGTGGCATGGTTTATATTGGACAAGTAAAAGGAGTGTTAATTACCCGCCTAACGGGACACAGAAGGGACTGTAGATTGGGACAGATTGAGAAATCAGCTGTAGTGGAACACGTTTTCAAAGACGGTGATCACGAAATAAAATTTAGTGAGACAAACGTGATAGCTAGGACCTCGCATTATTATACTCGCATGTATAGAGAAGCTATAGAGATCTACAAGCACGGAAATAATTTTAATAGAAAAGAAGAAGGATTAAAACTAGACAAGATATGGCGTTCGACCTTGTACCAACGAAGTGACAATCGATTACCTGTAATCGAGAGAGATGGCACTAGCCAGAGATAGTTTTAAAGTCGAAAGCACGTGACGAGTGGTGGCGCCATCTAAGTGTTCTATATAAGTGGGACCACCAGCGCCTAGCAGCCAGTCGCCGACTCACCTCAGAAGATGTTGCCCGCAGCCGGCAATGAAACGTCAGGAAGGGGAAGAGAAAGTTTTATACATGGACCACGGCAATTCAGACAGGAAGTTTTAATTAATGCTCCAAATGGTTTAGTTCACGTCGTCACCAGCAGAGGGACCTACCCCCCCGGCCCCACCGGTCAGCGGTAGCCCACGTGCGCCCCCGGTCCAGCGATCAAACCGCCGCTGACGTCACAGGACCACTCGGACGGCGGTAAACATTGGTCAGTCGGTTCGCGATCCACCACGCGGTTTTGTGGGACAAGCAATGCCCCGCCACACGTTTGTCTCCAAAGTAGTTTGTTCGAAAGTGGAATCTGCCCTGACGTCACACCCATCTATAGGCCAGTCGCAACCTGCTTTGCGGGACAGTTGAATCTAGCCACGTATTTCTAAATCAGCACCCGGACATACATTATTAAAAATCTCGTCACTTGTACTACGAAAAGTCACAAGCTGGGGAAAAGGACTCTTTATTTCAGGCATTGCGGTCATGTAGGTGTGTCCCAACTGACTTCGCGATCCTCACACAACGAACTGCAGAGCGCGGCTGACGTACGCACGGCCTACCCTGTTCGGTTGACGCGCGGGTCTCTCTCCGAAGGCTCCGGGGGCAGGTAGGTGCCGACCGGCGTCCTAGCCCGCGCTACCCACTGCTCCAGAGGCCACTACGTAAACATCCTGTCGCGCCCGCGAGCACTTAACGCTGGACAGGATGGAACCTGTCGACCATGTGCCGGACGAAGTACATGTTCCACGCCAAATTTATTTTTCTGAACAGGTTTGAATCTGCCGATACCTACCTCACACAACCGCCCGAGATGTTTGGAAAGTTCTATCACTTGACACGCTAAAACCTATATCATGTTTTGTCTATACAAATAAGCCCTGTTCGAGTTCTCATGGTCAGTTCTTGTTTTGCTACCAAAACAAGAAAATTGTGACAAACGAAGCCACTAACCTAAGTCACCTCTTATGACTCAAAATCGTCCGCTTTGCCTCTCTCACGCACCACGAGCGCGGGTCCACCCATGTGACAGCTTGGACCTTTATACTCGCATCGGACATACTCCTCTGTCAATATTCTAACTAAATAATGAACCGAATACTGTTGTTCAATCCACACGATCTAGGACATGGCCAGAGCACACCCGCAGTGCCTAAGCCGAGAACATCGCTCACCCCACCTGTAGTTAGCCGCTGAGAGACTGACATATGCTGCAATCACATCCCTCGCGTGCTCGTAGCTACTTGCCTCCGCTTTTCGATCTAACAAAACCTCCAAGTAGCAAAAATAAGAATCAAATCTAACTCTCTCATATCATATATCATCCCACAAATACTTAACGTACATTTTATTTAGGCATCGAGTATATCTATCACTCTCATACAAAAAACACTCGTCCTCATGTAGCTGGGGTCATGTTGCACAGTCAGCACACACAGCTCATAATTTCAGTGCACAATATCAACTGCTCCTAAATAATGCATTACGCATAACTGTAAACACACTCAGTACTCCTAATATGTTCAAATAACGCACAGCAAAATAACTCAACAGATGCACGCAATCAACCTGTCCCACACTAAGTCACACGTCTGACAGCTCTCAATTCACTCAAAGGTCTCTGTTCAACCCCTCAAACATGACTTGATGACAGCCACATTCACACCTAACACCGGAGAAATTCATATCACCTAGACGCCGAACATGGCTTTCCAAGTCAGGCCGCGCGCACCGTCTGTCGCCCTCCTAACACAGTGTGGTCCAACACATGGGTTAAGGCCGCATTCCATTGCTTGCCGGCCCATTTGCGACACATCTCCACCTTCACTTCTGTTGTCAGAATATCCGAGAGCGAGTTCACACACACACCGTCCGCACACATCCCAGCGCTGCCCTCCCCTCACAATCTAAAACGATCATCATACTATGTAAAAAAAAATATGAGCCCAGTCAACCTCTCCAAAGGCAACGGCCTTGCCGCAGTGGATGCACCGGTTCCCGTGAGATCACCGAAGTTAAGCGCTGTCGGGCGTGGTCGGCGCTTGGATGGGTGACCATCCAGCCGCCATACGCTGTTGCCATTTTTCGGGGTGCACTCAGCCACGTGATGCCAATTGAGGAGCTACTCGACCGAATAGTAGCGGCTCCGGTCACAGAAAACCATCATAACGACCGGGAGAGCGGTGTGCTGACCACACGCCCCTCCTATCGGCATCCTCAACTGAGGACGATACGGCGGTCTGATGGTCCCGATGGGCCACTTGCGGCCTGAAGACGGAGTGCAACCTCTCCAAAATTGTATAGTGCCCCCCAGAAATAGTTAACTCTCGCTTTCGTGTTTTTTCAGCTTATTTGTAAATCCAAATTCTTACCCTACCAGAACTTGTTCACGAAAATAATACTGAATGCGCTCCTAACCTCCTACCCTTCCAGCTCTCAACATACGCAAATGTTCTCAACCCTCCTATATCCCAGCACAACCGATTAATCATTCTTATTCCTTCTTATCGAATTTACAGGCCTAATTTCCTAAGGACCCGTTATCGAAGTACCATCCTGCTTTTCTTTCTGAGGCTCTCTGTGCTGACTTTACAGAGATCGCTAAATTACCTCCACGGCCCCCTCATCTATACACACACGCACACACACACACACACACACACACACACACACACACACACACACACACACACACACACACACACACACGCACACACCGACACACACGCGGTCATTCTGTCTAATCATCCCATAACATAAGCAATAGTAACTTTACAATCCATTATATACAAACCCTACACAATGTAAGCCACATTAACTTTACAATACCCACTACATGCCCCAATTCTCTCCATTCCTAAGGAAGCACTGTGAACCTGCTCTTTCTTTCTACACAAGCCACACTCAGCGGTAATGAGCCCTTCTACATCAACGGACGGAAGTCCCTCTCAGAACTGTTCCACAAATTCGGCGATCGCTTCCCCTCAACACAAATGCGTTACTCTCTCCTCTTCTTCCTTGCCTGCTCCCTTTTTTTTCTACAAACATATCCAGACTCATAGACTACAAGAACACACCAATTTTTATGTACAGCATTATGTAAACCACTGAACAACTAGAAACAAACAGACCAAAAAATGATATTCGCACTCTCGAATACTGAAGTCATTGATGTCATTATTGTTACAGTTAAATGTTACGTTCGCGGTCTCAATTGATTGGCATTCGACAATGAGCTAAGTATCGGAAATACACTCTCTTGACCCCTGTTACTCTGTAAATATCTGTACCGTCCTTACGACTTCCTCTCTACTCATTACGTAACATAAACAATGTTAACTTTACAATGCAGCATATACAAACGCTACACAATGTAAACCACATTAACTTTACAATACAGTATATACACATTTGACACAAAACAGTGCACTTATCCAGTATATATCTACAGCATGCGAAAAAAAATTTTTTATTCCTACAGCGTCTATATGCCCCAATGCTCTCCAATCCTAGGAAAGCACCGTCAACCTGCTCTTTCTCTCTACAGACCCGACACTCAGAGTTAATCTTCCCTCTTACATCAGCGGACCTAAGTCACCCTCAGAACTCTTTTTACAAATTCAGTATCGTCCCCCCTAAGCAGAAACGCCTTACTGTCTCTCCTTCCTTGTCTGTTCGCTTTTCTACAAACAACCTCAGACTCATAGACTGCAAGAATACATCTACTTTCTCCATAATATTACACGATTTTAGCTGTACTTCTCAATATCATGCACTAGGCTACACCCTACCGATCACTAGTTCATCATAATTCCCAAGATATAGACTTCAAATTAATTCTCTACAAACGCTGAACTTTATCTATGTGAAGCATGCTGTAAACCACTGACTAACTAGAAACAAACATACGCAGAATGATATTTCCACTCTTGAATACCGGTCTCACTCATGTAACATATTCGAGATCTTGGCTATAATTTACATGTCAACTAAGATCTGTCCCAGGTCTAGAGAACAGACAAACGTGTATCCAACACACCACAATCGATCTTCACTCAACCAAATAAAGGAAGCAAATGTGCAGAAGTAGTCAACTGAACAATCTACATCCCATCGAATAACACTCTAACCCAAATCAATCATATTCTCAAAATCTGACTTCGTCACCAAAGCCACCCCACACATACTATTACTTCGCTATTCGGTCTTCTAGAGGACATCAAAGTTAAGTCTTACAGATCGATACACTCCAACAGGTCTCTGCATTCGGACAGCTGCTCCAGTTATTTATTATTATTTATTATCATTTATGATCATTTATTAATATTTATTATAATTTATTATTTATTATTATTTATATCATGCGCGTATATTCGCCACGTGGTCCGGAGTCCAAATGAGTTAGTACACATCGCCACCGGCAGAGGGCCTCATTTAAGATGTCCGATTTTGGTAGGAAGTTTGAATTTTGGCGGAAGATCATACAATTCGTTTACCTAACAAAAATGGCTCCAAGTTCAACTGTGTTTAGCTCCTATCACAACCACCAGAGCGCTCTGTCATCACGTCAGTTGATTACACAATTACCATTATTCAAGATGGCTGCACCCAGTGCGAAACGTGTCACCTTTCCCGAACCTGCATGCTACAGTAAAATTCCAACTTGGCTTTAGTCACACCCTACACATCGTTCAGCTGATCCCATTTCCAGATTTTTGTGCATCTGATATCTGCAATTTAAGTCCGAGAAAGACATATCCATTACCTTCTGCAGCCTGTCTAGAAACAGGACGATCTCATTTACTGCAACCAGACCTTGTCTTGACCATTCGTCGGAAATGCGAGCGCCGTCGGCGGCATTTCAAAGCCACATATCTGTCCATCTAAACAGCCGTCCACTCAGCCACAGGACCAGCATGCCAAAGTGGGCTCTCTCTCTATACCTGCTCTCCAGCTATTGTCTAATCACATACACCGCACAAATGGATTCCTGAATAGCACAGATCTCTATCCTCCCCTGCAACTGTAACTCGACGTCCTCCGGTGGATGAGATACGAACTAAGACACAGTTGGACTCCAGGCCTCGTAGCGAGCACGGTGGATGCTGATGCGATCTCAAAGATGTGTACTAAGTATGTTGGAGAACAAGTGATGACCGTACTGTTTGAAATAAAGACTTGAGTCCATTTCCCACAAATTCACAGGAGGTGATTTAGATTAGTGTAAGTGCAGTTTATTATTATTATTTGACGCGATTTTGATAGCTTATGAGTGAAACGATAAGTGACAGCGAAAAAATTCAAACTTAGTAGGATGAGGTGGCCTATTTCGTATGTGTGACCAATTACCGTTTTGGAATTTGAACTTGTGAGCGATTTTTTGTTATGGATGTAGCGTAAATGGCTTTCTTGCCACCAAAATCAGGCGTATTGAATAAATAATAATAAATGATTGAACTTGGTGCGATTTTATATGTTAGTGGAGGTAGGACAATAATAATAATAAATAATAATAAATGATAATAAAAGATATAAATAATAATAAATGATAATAAATGAACATAAATAACAATAAATGATAATAAATGAACATAAATAATAATAAATGATAATAAATAATAATAAAGAGAAGCCTGCTATTATCCTGTTGGAATTCAAATTTGCCACCGTTTTTTCTCATGCGTTAGGTTAGTGGACATAGCCCAATTTACCTATTTTCCCGCCAAAATTCAAACTTCACGCCATTTTTTCAGAATGGTTAGTTTAGTGGAGGTAGCCCAATTGGCCTATTTTCCCGCCAAAATCCGCCATCTTGGATGACGTCATCACCGCCATCTTGAATAAATTTTACAACAATGTAGAGTGGGGCACAAACCGCTTTGTCCTACTACTAAGACTACCAGTCTGGATGGCCTGGTCTTTGCTTAGGGCTAAAATAAAATGTGCATGAAAAGCGAAAGTGTACTTGCTCAAATTGTAGTACAGCAGAAGTACTACAAGATACTGACCAACACACCGATTTCGGCATCTTTATCTATAACATCTGAGACATAGTCGCAGACATCAACAGCAGAACTGGGAAACCTTCTGCAGTCTTCCAACGAATGCAACCCATATGGCAAGTAGACTCCAGAAATCCAATTTAATTGGATTCCGTACCTTCCGTTGCAATAACAAGTCCAGCATGGCCAGACGACAACTCAACTGAAGAAAACATCTTGTGGTGTCGAAATTTGTAGCATGTTTTAAAAATAATAAACGACGTTAGATCTAAATACAGCCCCTGATTTTGTCATCATTACTCAAGTAATCTGTCCGGCTGCAGTCCAACTTGAAAGATTTCCAGAGAACGTGTATATTTTACTGTGTAGACTAGTGGTTAGAAAATTAATCGTAATTTTTGTTTTTGGGTAAGTCTTGTGAATATCATCGTGTTGGGCGGCTTCCTTAGTGTAAATTCCCTCTTGCCAGAAATTCCGTCACGCCACAGAGTTCAATTTTGTGTTAGTAGATAGCATACAGTTTAGATCAGTGCATCTAGTTTGAATGTTTATCTTGTGCAGTAACTTTTCGGTAACAGGATTTCTAATAACAGGTATCTGTAAATACATCAACTTCAGTCGAGAAATTTATTTCTGTTTAATAGCTTGCGGTCTCAGAGTACAGTGAGAAATCTGCACAGAAATTTTTAGTGTTACTTTATTCTCCTGTGGTATATTTCGCATACATTTCAAACTCAGTAACGCCATTTGAGACATATCTATTTCATACACAGTGCGATATGGCTAGGGACTGTGCTTGCTGTGAGCGGACACAAGGAGAGTTGGCTGCTGTCCGTAAACAGATGGAAGCTGCGTTGGCTACCCGTCGACAAGCTTCCAGCTAATGTGGTGACGTCAGGGCGCCAGTGACGAGACCCGCAACTTCTTTGGTGCCCCTGATATCCCCTGCTGACCCGGACGTCGCCGTGGCTTCTGATACGCAACATGTGACCGGTCCGTCCTCTCTCCAGAATGGGTTGCAGAGAGTGGCGGGTTCGCGTGTCACTGGGCGGAAGTCGAAAGAGGGAGCAGGCCATGCGGCTGGCAAACTAAGTCTTAGCAACAGGTACGAGGTGCTACCCAGTGTTGATGATAACCCTCACCCAGTACGGGATGCCTCTCCTGTTGGGTCAGCGGTCGATTTTCCTGCCCAGTCCGGACAAGTACAGAGGGTGGGTATGCTTGTCTTTGGGAGCTCCAATGTAAGGCGGGCGATGGAGCTCTTAAGGAGATAGGAGGTCAGGCGGGAAACAATAACAGGGTGCATTCGGTATGTATGCCGGGAGGTCTCATCCGTCATGTGGAGGAGGCCCTGCCGGCGGCTATCGAGCGCACACGGTGCAACCGGCTGCATGTAGTGACACATGTCGGCACGAATGACGCCTGCCGCTTGGGTTCTGAGGTCATCCTCCGCTCCTTTCGGCGGCTGGCTGATTTGGTGAAGGCAACTAGCAACTCAATCGGGGTACAGGCTAAGCTGTCTATTTGTAGCATCGTACCCAGAGTTGATCGTGGTCCTCTGGTTTGGAGCAGAGTGGAAGGTCTAAACCAGAGAATCAGGCGACTCTGCGACGGTATCAGATGCGAATTTCTAGACCTCCGCTATCGGGTGCAGAATTGTAGCGTTCCCCGTAAGAGGTCGGGCGTGAACTACACGCAGGAAGCGGCTACTGGGGTAGCGGAGTACGTGTGGCGTGAACATGTTGCTGTTTTGGGTTAGAGAACCCCTTCCTTGGCATCAAAGACGATTTGCCTGTTAAATCATCCACAGTGACCTCAGAGAATCTTGGTCCTCGCAGATCAGACATAAAAAAGATTAATTTGATTTTAGAAAACTGCAGGAGCATTCAAAGAAAAGTCCCAGAATAAGTATCTCTTACTGATGGTTATAATGCACAGCTAGTATTGGGAACAGAAAGCTGGTTGAAACCAGACGTCAATGACAATGAAATCCTAAGTACAGATTTTAATGTTTATAATAAGGATAGATCAGTTTCCAGTAGTGGCGGCGTGTTTATTGCAGTAAAAACTCCATAAAATCTAGCGAGGTTATCACGGATTCCGAAAGTGAATTAGTGTGGGTGAAACTGAGTAGCAAAGAACGGTCAAAAATAGTGACCACCTAGTTCAGGATCTGTAGTTCTAGAGCGCTTCAGACAGAACTTGCAGAATATCATTAGTAATTTTCCTGATCATGCCGTTGTAATAGGTGGTGACTTCAACTTACCAGGTAGAGATTGGGAGTGTTATGCCATCAAAACTGGTGCCAAAGACAGGGATTCGTGTGGCATGTTCTGGATGTCCTGTCCGAAAATTACCTTGAACAGATAGAGAACCAGCTCGTGAGGGTAACGTCTTAGACCTCCTGGCAACAGACGGACCTGAACTTATCGAATCAGTCAACGTAGAGGAAGGTATCAATGATCATAGAGCTGTGACAGCATCTATGACGATGGGTCCTACAAGGAATGTTAAGAAAGGCAGGAAGATATATTCCCTCATCGAGGGTTACAGGATAGAAATTTCAGAGTATCCCAGGAGTCAGCATCAAATATTCGGTGATGAGGACGAAGATGTGGAGAACAAATGGAAAAAATTCAAAGGCATGTTTCAATTTGCCCTAGACAAGTACGTTCCCAGTACGGTTTTAATGAATGGGAAAGATTCACCATGGTTTAATAGCTATGTTAAAAAAGCACCAAGTAAACAAAGAGCATTTTGTAGCAGATTCAAGAGAAGTAAAAACTTAGCTGACAAATAACAATCGATCAAAGTGAAAATGAGCGTAAGGATAGCAATGAGAGAAGCGTTCAATAATTTTGAAAGTAGGATGTTGTCGACCAATATGAGTAAAAACCCTAAGAGATTTTGGTTGTATGTAAATCAGTAAGTGGGTCAAAATCAGCTATTCATTCTCTCAGGGACCACACCGGCACCGAAACGGAAGATAACAGAGAGAAGGCCGAAATACTGAATTAGATCGTAACAATGACCCTCCTTTCAATCGTCGTACGAACGTCGAAATGGCAGATATTCAGGTAACCGATCGTCGAACTGAAAAGTAGCTGCAATCGCTTAGTAGTGGAAAGGCATCAGGACCATATGAGATACATATAAGATTCTATAAAGATTATGAGAAGGAACTTGCTCCCCTCGTAGCAGTAATTTATCGTACATCGCTTGAGCAATGAAAGTTACCTAACGACTGGAAAAAAAACGCAGGACATCAACGTTTTTAAGAAAGACCGTAAGACAGATTCACACGATTACAGATCTACGTCGTTGACATCGCTGTGTTGTAGAATTATGGAACATTTTATACGCTCAAGAATTACGACGGTTTTGGAAAATGAACATCACCTTCATGACAATCAACATGGTTCAAAATGGTTCAAATGGCTCTGAGCACTATGCGACTTAACTTCTGAGGTCATCAGTCGCCTAGAACTTAGAACTAATTAAACATAACTAACCTAGGGACATCACACACATCCATGCCCGAGGCAGGATTCGAACCTGCGACCGTAGCGGTCGCTCGGCTCAAGACTGTAGCGCCTAGAGCCGCACGGCCACTCCGGCCGGCCAATCAACATGGATTTCGCAAACAGAGATCCTGCGTCAGCTCGCTCTCTTCCTCCATGAGATTCAAAGCGCAGTGGGCAATGGCACTTATGTTGATGCCGTGTCCCTTGATTTCGGTAAGCCATTTGACACTGTCCTGCATTGCCGTTTAATGAAAAACAAAGTACAAGTTTACGGAGCTACGGAGCAGGCTTGCGATTGCATTCAAGACTTTCTTGTAGATAGAATTCAACACGTCGCTCTTAACGGAACAAAATCGACAGATGTGAAGATACCTACAACGTGCTCAAATGAGGAAAGTTCCCAACCGATTTCTCATACACAAACTGCAGTTGACCGGCGTTGCCTGGTGAAACGTTGTTGTCATGCGTACCATCACGTTTCCGACTTTGATGAAGGTCGGATTGTAGCCTATCGCGATTGCGGTTTATCGTATCGTGACATTGCTGCTCGCGTTGGTCGAGATCCAACGACTGTTAACAGAATATGGAATCGATGGGTTCAGGAGGGTAATACGGAACGCCGAGCTGGATCCCAACGGCCTCGTATCACTAGCAGTCGAGATGACAGGCATCTTATCCGCTTGGCTGTAACGGATCGTGCAGCCACGTCTCGATCCCTGAGTCAACACATGGGGACGTTTGCAAGACAACAACCATTTGCACGAACAGTTCGACGACGTTTGCAGCAGCACGGACTGTCAGTTCGGAGACGATGACTGCGGTTACCCTTGACGCTGCATCACAGACAGGAGCGCCTGCGATGGTGTACTCAACGACGAACCTGGGTGCACGAATGGCTGAACGTCATTTTTTCGGATGAATCCGGGTTCTGTTTACTGCTTCAAGAAGGTCGCATCCGTGTTTGACGACATCGGGGTGAACGCACATTGGAGCGTGCATTCGTCCTCGCCATACTGGCGTATCACCCGGCGTGATGGTATGGGGTGCCATTGGTTACACGTCTTGGTCACCTCTTGTTCGCATTGACGGCGCTTTGAACAGTGGAAGTTACATTTCAGATGTGTTACGACCCGTGGCTCTACCCTTCATTCGATCCCTGAGTAATCCTACATTTCATCAGGATAATGCACGACCGCATGTTGTAGGTCCTGTACGGGCCTTTTTGGATACAGAAAATGTTCGACTGCTGCCCTGGCCAGCACATTATCCAGATCTCTTACCAACTGAAAACGTCAGGTCGTGGCCGAGCAACTGGCTTGTCACGATACGCCAGTCACTGCTCTTGATGAACTGTGGCATCGAGTTGAAGCTGCATGGGCAGCTGTACCTGTACACGCCATCCAAGCTCTGTTTGACTCAATGCCCAGGCTTATCAAGGCCGTTATTACGGCCAGAGTTGGTTGTTCTGGGTACTGATTTCTCAGGATCTGTGCACCCTAATTGCGTGAAAATGAAAAACATGTCAGTTCTAGTGTAATATATTTGTCCGATGAATACCCGTTTATTATCTGCATTTCTTGTTGGTGTAGCAATTTTAATGACCAGTAGTGTAGTAGAAAGCGTCGGATGCTCGTTAAGCCTATGCGCAGATGATGCAGTTGTCTATGCCAAAGTAGCAACACCAGAAGATAGTAGGAATTTGCAGAACGACCTGTAGAGAATTGTTGATTATAGCAGGCTGTGGCAGTTGACCCTGATCGCAAATAAATGTAATATATTTTGCATATATAAGAAAAGAAATCCACTGCTGTACAGCTACACTAATGATGACAAACAGCTGGAGACAGCACCTGCCGTAAAATATCTAGGCATGACTATCCAGAGCGACCTTAAGTGGAATGACCTCATAAAGGAGATAGTGGCTAAAGCAGACACCAGACTCAGATTCATCGGAAGAGTCTCAAGAAGATGTAACTCGTCCTCGAAAGAAGTGGCCCATAAGGAGCTTGTTCTCCCGATTCTTTCGTATTGTTCATCTATCTGGGATCCCAGTCAGGTAAGACTCATAGAGGAGATAGAGAAGGCCCAAAGAAGAGCGGCGCGTTTCGTCATGGGATCGTTTAGCTGGCGATAGAGAATTATTGACGTGCTAAAAACTCCACTGGCAGACGTTACAGGTGAGTTTTGCATTACGGAGACATTTACTATTGAAATTTCGGGACAGCACATTTCAGGAGAAGCCGGACAACATATTAATTCCCCCCGCCCCCCCCCTCCCCCCCTCTAGCACATCTCGTGTATTAACCAAGAGAAGAAAATTCGAGAAATTAGAGCCAATTCAGAGGCTTACCGGCAGTCATTCTTCCCGCGCACTATTCGCGAGTGGAAAAGGGTTGGAGGGATCATACAGTGGTACCGAAAGTACCCTCCGCCACACACCATTAGGTGGCTTGCGGAATATGATGTAGATTTAGATGCAGATAGTTTCGGAGGTTTTCCGTGGTCACCTCATAATCCCGGCACTGGATAACCCGTCCATACATTCCATTTGGGACCTTCTCTGTTACTGGCGTGCTTGAGATAGCTGAAAGCTTCTAACTTTACAACTCTGGAACAGTCCGCCTTCTCTAGAGAATGTATCCTATCCCTAGATAAATGTTAAAGATCAATTAGAAATGTGCAAATAACTCACAATATTAAAAAAACAATATTAAAGAAAACAGAAAAGAGCTAGTACGACTCGCGCTCTTAGAGTTTCGTATAAACTTAATTATGTTCATTTACAGGTCCTGACGACTGACTATCGAGTATCAGATATACGACATAAATGGCCATATATTTTAACTAATTGATGTTGTACATCTCAAAGGATCCATAGACCATACTATTTGTTATAAATTTCGATTTGATACCTCTACCCGTTCCGGTGAAAAAAAAGAGTCGTAACAGAGAGACAGACAGATGGACAAGAAAGTGATATTATAAGTGTTCTGTTTTTATCTAATGAGGTACGGAACGCAAAGAAAAGGAACAGACTTATTGCCTTCAGATAATCTGCTCATCATAAACAAATTTTATGATCACAAGCAAGACGAAACACTGTGTTGTGCTATTTCTGTTACAGACCTTCCAACGTCAGTAGGTCATTACAATCAGATTAAGAGTTTTCTAACACAATTCTCGCCATAGAGAGCATTAAAACATTTACTTAACTGCGACGCAGTTATGGATTCGCGAAATTGAATTTTTCCAACTATCGAATAATTACACCAGCGTAAGTGACGCCAATAATAAATAGCAGTTCACTATGTTCGGCGGAATTGCACATCCCCAAAACCAGATAAATTCAGATTACATGTAACGAAGTCTATATTTATGCACTGACATTGCACTTTGGTCGGAATAGCTACGGGATCGAATACATTACATTAGAATTACGAGGTTTTCATTTACTGCTAGCTGCAAAATCTTTTATCCACACTTTAACAGTCCTAAAGGTAAGTCTTCGAAGAGACGTTGTTTTTCGTGGGTCCGTAGCTTCGCCGTATTATCTGTGGAGTCGTGCCCTCAGACGTACGATCATTTTACTCATTCTAACTGATTGTTTAAGTGCGAGTGTAGCTCTATGTACAAATTAGAAAAGGACACTCACAGTCTTCCGATCTGAATCGATTACATTCACGTGCACTTCTTGTATAGTACTCCTCTTGATATTTACCTTATAGCTACGTTTCAAGACACGGTCAATTCCGTTCAGGTGAACTGCTACCTCCTAGCTGTCACTGACAGAAATACATTATCGCCAACAAACCTCAAAGTTTTTATTTCCTTTCCTAATTTTAAATTTCGTTTCCAAATTTCTCCTTGGATTCTTTTACTGCTTGCTCAATGCACACTATAACGTGGGGAACGCACTATCCCCTCTTCCACTTCCACTTCCTTTTCAACTACTGTTTCCCTTTAATATCCTCCGTCTCATGTAACTGGCATCTGATTTTATTGCAATATGTAGGTAACCTATTTCTCCATGTATTTTATCTCTGTACTTTTACGCTGTCACTCGAAACACCACAAAAACATAAATTTCCTTAGTTTTTCTTTAAAAACGAAAGCATTGATGCATTGATGATGTTCATAGTTGCCTACTTGAACGAAGAGCAGTGGACACTTGTATATCCCTAGATTCCTCAGGAAATACAGGGTCGTCCGCAGCTCGTGGTCGTGCGTTAGCGTTCTCGCTTCCCACGCCCGGGTTCCCGGGTTTGATTCCCGGCGGGGTCAGGGATTTTCTCTGCCTCGTGATGACTGGGTGTTGTGTGATGTCCTTAGGTTAGTTAGGTTTAAGTAGTTCTAAGTTCTAGGGGACTGATGACCATAGATGTTAAGTCCCATAGTGCTCAGAGCCATTTGAACCATATACAGGGTCGCGAACTGTCGCGGAATATTTGACGTATTTATTAAAGAGTGTATCAGTCGTTGTTTTTCAGTATTTCGGTGACGCTCTTCTATCAGAAAGAAATGACCTGTGACCATTCGTGCATACCTCCCCCCGACTGGTCCCAAATGTGACTCATTGACATTTTGATTTTTGTAACCTGCACAATTCTGCTTTTCTGAACATTTACAAGTAGCCAATCTCTACACCACTTGAAAATCTTATCAGGATCTGCGCGCTTGCAAATCGAGATACCTGTTCCCTGGTCATCGGGGCCCACTTCGAAGCGGGACTCATCACTGAAGACAATTCTACTAAAGTCAATGAGATTCCAAGCCGAAGATGTGTCCGCAGATGACTCGGATAGCGGTTGGATAGCAACATGAACGTTGCTTGCTGTACTGTCCGACAAACAGGAGTGATCGTCTAGGGTCCCATTTCTTTTCATAGCGGGACCTCTGTGGTTGCCATCTGCAGCACTCTCACAGCACGGTGGTATGTCGACGATACTCTACGTCCCGTTTTGTTGCCTCTCCTGGCAAGTCACACTGGGCTTACATTTCAGCAATATAATACCCACCCGCACATGGAGAAACTGCCTACAGCTTGTCTTCGTGCTTACCAAATACTAAAATGGCGAGCAAAGTAGCTGGATCTCTCCCCAGTTGAGAGGGTTTGGAGGATTATGGGCAGAGCACTCCAACCACCTCGGGATTTTCACGATCTAACGTGCCAAATGGACCGAATCTGGCACGATATCACTCAGGAGGATATTCAACAACACAATTAGTGCCAAACCGAATGACTGTTTGATTAAGAGCCAGAGATGGATCAAGGCACTGTTGACTAAATCAGTACGTGACGCACTTTCTCTTGAATAAATAATTCAGTTTTTTTTACTTGTAACGATTTGTTTGTCTGCTTGTGTATAGTATAACTACCAATATCCATCAGATTCGGATAATTCCTCCATGGTTCTTTTTTTTTTTTTTTTTTTTTTTGTCTTACAGTGTATTACGCATCGAGTCTCTCATTTAGGAATCGCATTTAAGTGTTGGTTGGGACTGAGAAGAACAAGTTATGTCCAATGGATGAAGGAAAAACGGCTACCACCACCAGTCGAAATTCGACAACGGCACGAACTGTGGTTTATCGTTCCGCGATACCGCTGCACGTGTTATTCAAGATTACCAGCCGAATGCAGAGTAGATGGTTTCAACGATCCCACGTGTGTAAAGAGAATACGTAATTGTTGCTTTCAGTGGGGCCGTACCGTACCTCAAGCGGGATCTCAACGGAACCACGCGACTAGCGCCTGAAGAGACAGACATATTTTCCTCTGGGCTGTGTGAGGTCATGCAATCAGGTTACTGTCTCTTTAGCACAGGGCGACGACGTCTGGAACAATAAGGGCTATCAGCACGGCGAACATTGTTGCGGCTTTCCTGGATGCGGCAGCATCGACAGTGATGAGCCCAATGACAACAATGGAAGAAGGAGTGGCGTCATGTCGCCTTTTCAGATGAGTCGTGGTCCAGCATACAGCATGACTATGAAACATACCTCCGTGGAGGCTCGAACGACAACTCATGTTGCCAAACTGCGTTCGTCACCCTCATATGTGCCCAGCACACGATGCGAGATTGTTTGGGCAAGACTCAGTATCAGATGAGGGCATAAAATAGTAATTGGATCCTTTTGTCGACCACAAGACTCATCTGAGTTCGCATGTAAGTAAACTCCACAATCAAACAGTAATCATCGGTGGAGACTTTAAGCATCCAGCAATCAGCTGCGAAAATCATCGGTTTGTTAGTGGTTGGCGTGACATCCTATGAAGCATTACCAAATACCTTCACTGAAAACTACGCAGAACTCATGATGGGAATATATTAGATCTAATGGGAACAAATAGATCTGACCTCTTTGAGGACGTCCAAATTCCTGCAAGTATCCGTTAGTATAGCAGCAATGGTAACTGAAGTACACAGGGCTACTAAAGTAAAAAGATTTATATATTCAGTAAATTAGGTAAAAAATGTTGGTGTTATATCTCAACGAGTAATTTGAAACTTTTAGCACAGGACAGGAGCATGTAGAATAGCTATGGATCAAATATAAAAGAATAGTTGACCATACATTGGGCAGATATGTTCCCAGTAGATCAGTTCGTGATGAGAGAGATCCTCCATGGTTTACAATAAACAAACTTGTAATGAAGCAGAGGCTACTGCATAATAGATGTTAAACAAATCATAGGGTTGTACATAGAGAGACGCTGAATGAAACAATTTTCGCTGTCAAGAGCAGCAGATTACTATCAAATCATCTTTCACAAAGCTCAAGGAAATTCTGGTCATACGTAAAGATTGTTAGTGCCACAAAAGTTAGTGCCCATTAACTCGCGAAGCAGACAGGAACTGAAATTGCGAGTAGCAAAACAAAAGCTGAAATGCGTAACTCCGTTTACATATATTCCTTTATCAAGGAAAAGAAAGAAGAATCATCCAAATTTAATTCTCATACTACCGAAAAACTGAGTGAAATAGGATTAGCGCCAGTGGCGTTCAGAAACAGCAGAAATCATCAAAATTCAAGAAAGTTCCTGGGCCCGATGGAATCCCTGTCAGATTCATTATTGAATTTGCAGCAGTTTGCCACTCTTTTAAGTACAAGTATAATATATCTTAGACCCCTTGAACAAAAATTGTGTCCAGTAGTGGGGAGGAAGCAGACGTTACTCCCGTTTAGAATAAGCGTAATAGAAGTGATAAGCAAAACTACCATCCAATATCCTTGATATGGATTTGTTTTAGAATCTTAGACAGGTCAAACATAATGATATATCTAGAACTGAAAGACTTTTTCATGCCAACCAACATAGATTTGGAGGACATCGATCATGTGAAACTCACTCGCCTTTTTCTCTTACGACTCTGAAAACTTTCGATCAGGGAGAGACGGCATTGCTCCACTTCCAAAAAGCATTTGACTCAGCGCCACATGTACACTTATCATCTAAAGTACGATTATATGGCATGTGAAGTGAAATTTGTGACTACTGAAGGTTGTTCGGTAGGGAGGACGCAGCAATTTATCTTGGATGGAGAGTCACCTACAGACGTAGATGGGCTTGCAGATGATATTAATAGTAACTTCAGACTTTTCGTAGATGGAGCAGTTAACTACAAGCACATGTGACTGTAGACACTCCCAGCGTATACAGTTCTTAAAAAGCTAGGTGGTAGTATTATAAAAACGCGACGTTTCGTCGAGTGACATACTGGTTGTCTTCTGACGAAGTGTCGAGATTTTGCGGATGCCGTCCTACTTATATTTGTGGTGTGCCCCCCTCGACTTGGCTTCTGGAGGCTGGGTGAAGGGAGTCCGGTGGGTGGGATGGGGGGAGGGGGGTGAAGGGTGGCCGGCGGGCGGGATTTTGGGGGGGGGGGGGGTGAAGTCGCGGTGGTGGTGTAGTGGTCGGCCGTTCGCATCTCTGTCAGAGGATTTTTTTTATTTTATTTTTTTTATATTTATTTATTTATTGTTCCGTGGGACCACATTTAGGAGAAGTCTCCATGGTCATGGAACGAGTCAATACATGAAATTATAAGACGATTGTAGAAACAGAATGAAATGAAATGTGTTGTGGTCTTCAGTCCTGAGACTGGTTTGATGCAGCTCTCCATGCTACTCTATCCTGTGCAAGCTTCTTCATCTCCCAGTACCTACTGCAACCTACATCCTTCTGAATCTGCTTAGTGTATTCATCTCTTGGTCTCCCTCTACGATTTTTACCCTCCACGCTGCCCTCCAATGCTAAATTTGTGATCCCTTGATGCCTCAAAACATGTCCTACCAACCGATCCCTTCTTCTAGTCAAGTTGTGCCACAAACTTCTCTTCTCCCCAATCCTATTCAATACCACCTCATTAATTACGTGATCTACCCACCTTATCTTCAGCATTCTTCTGTAGCACCACATTTCGAAAGCTTCTATTCTCTTCTTGTCCCAACTGGTTATCGTCCATGTTTCACTTCCATACATGGCTACACTCCATACAAATACTTTCAGAAACGACTTCCTGACACTTAAATCTATACTCGATGTTAACAAATTTCTCTTCTTCAGAAACGATTTCCTTGCCATTGCCAGTCTACATTTTATATCCTCTCTACTTCGACCATCATCAGTTATTTTACTCCCTAAATAGCAAAACGCCTTTACTACTTTAAGTGTCTCATTTCCTAATCTAATCCCCTCAGCATCACCCGATTTAATTTGACTACACTCCATTATCCTCGTTTTGCTTTTGTTGATGTTCATCTTATATACTCCTTTCAAGACACTGTCCATTCCGTTCAACTGCTCTTCCAAGTCCTTTGCTGTCGCTGACAGAATTACTATGTCATCGGCGAACCTCAAAGTTTTTACTTCTTCTCCATGAATTTTAATACCTACTCCGAATTTTTCTTTTGTTTCCTTTACTGCTTGCTCAATACACAGATTGAATAACATCGGGGAGAGGCTACAACCCTGTCTCACTCCTTTCCCAACCACTGCTTCCCTTTCATGCCCCTCGACTCTTATAACTGCCATCTGGTTTCTGTACAAATTGTAAATAGCCTTTCGCTCCTTGTATTTTACCCCTGCCACCTTCAGAATTTGAAAGAGAGTATTCCAGTTAACGTTGTCAAAAGCTTTCTCTACGTCTACAAATGCTAGAAACGTAGGTTTGCCTTTTCTTAATCTTTCTTCTAAGATAAGTCGTAAGGTTAGTATTGCCTCACGTGTTCCAACATTTCTACGGAATCCAAACTGATCTTCCCCGAGGTCCACTTCTACCAGTTTTTCCATTCGTTAGTATTTTGCAGCTGTGACTTATTAAACTGATAGTTCGGTAATTTTCACATCTGTCAACGCCTGCTTTCTTTGGGATTGGAATTATTATATTCTTCTTGAAGTCTGTGGGTATTTCGCCTGTCTCATACATCCTGCTAACCAGATGGTAGAGTTTTGTCATGACTGGCTCTCCCAAGGCCACAGTAGTTCTTATGGAATGTTGTCTACTCCCGGGGCCTTGTTTCGACTCAGGTCTTTCAGTGCTCTGTCAAACTCTTCACGCAGTATCTTATCTCCCATTTCATCTTCATCTACATCCTCTCCCATTTCCACAATACTGTCCTCAAGTACATCGCCCTTGTATAAACCCTCTATATACTCCTTCCACCTTTCTGCCTTCCCTTCTTTGCTTAGAACTGGGTTGCCATCTGAGCTCTTGATATTCATACAAGTGGTTCTCTTCTCTCCAAAGGTCTCTTTAATTTTCCTGTAGGCAGTATCTATCTTACCCCTAGTGAGACAAGCCTCTACATCCTTACATTTGTCCTCTAGCCATCCCTGCTTAGCCATTTTGCACTTTCTGTCGATCTCATTTTTGAGACGTTTGTATTCCCTTTTGCCTGCTTCATTTACTGCATTTTTATATTTTCTCCTTTCATCAATTAAATTCAATATTTCTTCTGTTACCCAAGGATTTCTATTAGCCCTCGTCTTTTTACCTACTTGATCCTCTGCTGCCTTCACTACTTCATCCCTCAGAGCTACCCATTCTTCTTCTACTGTATTTCTTTCCCCCATTCCTGTCAATTGTTCCCTTATGAAATGAAATGTAAGAAACATATTCAGGCGACAAGTCGTTAGTTTAAATAAAGAAAATCAAGAATGTAACACTGGAATTTGCTTAATTTTTTAGCTCTTCCAGGAGCTCCTCGACAGAATAGAAGGAGTGAGCCATGAGGAAACTCTTCAGTTTAGACTTAAAAGTGTTTGGGCTACTGCAAAGGTTTTTGAGTTCTTGTGGTAGCTTATTGAAAATGGATGGAGCAGAATACTGCACTCCTTTCTGCACAAGAGTCAAGGAAGTGCATTCCACATGCAGATTTGATTTCTGCCTAGTACTAACTGAGTGAAAGCTGCTAACTCTTGGGAATAAGCTAATATTGCTAACAACAAATGACATTAAAGAAAATACATACTGTGAGGGCAATGTCAAAATTCCCAGACTATTGAATAGGGGTCGACAAGATGTTTTCGAACTTACACCATACATAGCTCGAACAGCCCGTTTTTGAGCCAAAAATACCCTTTTTGAATCAGAAGAATTACCCCAAAAAATAATACCATATGACATAAGCGTATGAAAATATGCAAAGTATACTACTTTTCGTATTGAAATGTCACTTATTTCAGATACTGTTCTAATGGTAAATAAAGCGGCATTTAGTTTCTGAACAAGATCCTGAACATGGGCTTTCCACAACAACTTACTATCTATCCATACGCCTAGGAACTTGAACTGTTCCGTCTCGCTTATAACATGCCCATTCTGTCTGATTAAAATGTCAGTTCTTGTTGAATTGTGAGTTAGAAACTGTAAAAACTGAGTCTTACTGTGATTTAGCATCAAATTATTTTCCACAAGCCACGAACTTATATCATAAACTACATTATTTGATAATGTTTCAATATTACACACAAGATCCTTCACTACCAAGGTGGTGTCATCAGCAAACAGTATTTTTGAATCACCTGTAATACTAGATGGCATATCATTTATATAAATAAGAAACAGCAGTGGCCCCAGCACCGACCCTTGGGGAACGCCCCATTTAACAGTGCCCCATTGGGACTGAACATCATTACCACTCTCAATATTGCGGAGGACTACCTTCTGCTTTCTGTTCTTAAAGTAGGAGGCGAACCAATTGTAAGCTACTCCCCTTACTCCATAATGTTCCAACTTCTGCAGTAATATTTTGTGGTCAACACAGTCAAAAGCCTTCGTTAAATCAAAGAAAACACCTAACGTTCGCAACCTTTTATTTAATCCGTCCGAAACCTCACAGAGAAAAGAGACTATAGCATTTTCAGTTGTTAAGCCATTTCTAAAACCAAACTGTACATTTGACAGCAAATTATGTGAATTTAAATGCTGCTGTAACCTTGTATATACAACCTTCTCGATAACTTTAGCAAACACCGATGGCATAGAAATAGGTCTATAGTTGTCAACATTATCCCTGTCTCCCTTTTTATAAAGTGGCTTCACTACCGAGTACTTTAATCGGTCAGGAAACCGACCACTCCTAAAGGAAAAGTTACAGATATGGCTAAGTACTGAGCTAACATACGTGGAACAATACTTCAGTATTCTGCTAGATACCCCGTCATATCCATGAGAGTTCTTGGTCTTTAGTGATTTAATTATTAACTCAATCTCCCTCTTGTCAGTATCATGGAGGAGCATTTCAGGTAACAGTCTCGGAACACTTTTTTCTAAGAGCGCTATATGATTCCCTGTTGGGACTAGGTTTCTATTTAGTTCACCTCATCTTGCAAGAAGGACGGTGGTGCGCGCGCTCTCGACGAATTGCCACTATGGCTGGATTCTATGCCGCACTCAGCTGGTATCCTTCATCACTATTTACAAGATTCTCATGAATCCTGATTTCGATGGCGTCTTTTATGACGCTGTCCCAGTAGCTGGCGGCTGCTCGAAGTCAGATTTGTGGTCTTCCTGTGATCTGCTGTTGCTTCATATGCCAATGTATTCCTCGCAGCGTTTAGAATACATGCTGTCCAATGTACTGTTAACCGCATTCGCAGGCGATGCTGTAAATTCGTAGTATGTGGAGTTACAGTAGGCCTTTCACAGAGCCAAGCCACTCATTCGTCTTTGGCGGTGATCAGAAGACAGCATTCATGTTCGATTTTTCCAGAGGCCTAACAGTTTTGGCTGACAGCGGTCCCAAATACGGAAGAAAAGGGTTTCTGTCTTCTTCTCTCTCTTTACCAAGACCTGTCTTGTCTTGAACGCTCTCCTGTAGTGCGCTTCGCTGTACCAATTTTTGCGGAGTACCCCCCTTAGGTGCTGCAGTTCGTCTGCGAGGCTTTCTTCGTCACAGACGACTTGCTCTGTGTGTACGAAGGTGGACAGTACTGTTTACCACTGAGCTGGATGGTGGCAGCTTATTGCATGCCGGCACAACTTTGTGTGAGTCTTCTTCCTACATACTGGTTGGCCTACAGTGCCATCTGCCTTCTTCCTTATTAGTATATCCAGAAACTGGAGACAGGCATTCTCAGTTTACATAGTGAAGGCGATGTTTTCATGGAGACTGCTAAGGTGGTCCAGAAACTCATCCAATGCCTGCCACGCCCACAAACCACAAAAATATCGGCAACATAGAAGTAGAAGTGCTTGATCTTTTAGCGACCAATTTGGAGGGCCACCTCCTCAGAGAGGTCCATGTATAGATTTTAGATCCCTGGAGCAAGAAGTGATCCCATCTGTCTGTTTATAAAACTCTCTGATGCACTTGATGCACGTGGTCGTCAATACGTGTTCAAAGAGATTCACTATTTGATGCTCGAAATGTTGATTCAGTACAGCCAAGGAGTCTTGAAGAGGTGCTTTCGTAAAGAAAGAAGTAATATAGAAGCTCCCTAGAAAGTAATCTCTTTGTAATCGCACGTCCTCAAGTATTCTCACGAAATCCTCCGACCTCTTCATACGGTGACAACAGCGTCCCACAAGGGGTTTTAGGAGTGTCGCCAGATGTTTGGCCAGTGCATACTTGTGCGAAGTGATAGTGTCGAATATTGGACGTAGAGGCACCCCTTTTTTGTGTATCTTTGGGCCCTTCTTTACGTATCTTGGGCAGTCCATATAGGCGAAGTGTCCTTGGCGCTCTGGGATGCAGCCGTTTCCTCACTACATCTGGTAGGTCTGAGTTCTTCTGTAGCGACACGGTTTTTCTGTTCATTGTCGTGGTTAGATCCTTCTTGAGTTTCCTGTAACCCGGGTCTTGTAGTATAGAGCTGATTTTATGCGTACTCGTTGGTGTGTAACGCCACCGTTGCATTTACACTGTCTGCTAGAAGAACCATCGTGTCAGCGTTATCCCTCGGTGCACTCATTGCCTACGTTTCCGCTGCAGTCATGTCCGATTTCGGAAGTCGGGACTTGTCGATGACCCTGTAGGTTCTAATCTTACGGACAAATGGTTCAAATGGCTCTGAGCACTATGGGACTTAACTGCTGAGGTCATTAGTCCCCTAGAACTTAGAACTAGTTAAACCTAACTAACCTAAGGACATCACAAACATCCATGCCCGAGGCAGGATTCGAACCTGCGACCGTAGCGGTCTTGCGGTTCCAGACTGCAGCGCCTTTAACCGCACGGCCACTTCGGCCGGCTCTTACGGACAAAGAACTGGTTGCAGCTACAAATCCTGCCATCGCAAAATGGTTGAACTTTGCACCTATCCCAAGGACCATGCCGAAACAGGACATTATTAGCAGCATGGAGCAAGCAATTTGGGGAAGGGAGACGCACATGAGATCAGCTCATCGACAAGACCCGACTTCCGAAAGCGAACGTGATTGCAGCAGAAATTAGGAGTGGGACATGGAATCCAGGGATAGCGTCAATTCGTCGAGAGCACGCCCTCCACCGTCCTCCTCACGATTCAGGGCTCGAATGCTCTGACAGAGATGCCAACAGTGCACCCACTACCGCCAGCGTGGCGATTTCACCTCCCACCCCGCCCGCAGGTCTCTCTGCAACCAGCCTCCCGGAGCCCCGTGGAGGGGGGGCACTGCAAATATAAGTAGGACGGCATGCGCAAAATCTCCACGCCTCGCCAGAAGATGATGAATAAGTCAATCGTCGATAATACTACCACCCATCTGGAAACTGAGAGATTTTCTTCAAGTCGACATGTTCAGTCTGAAAAATTTTGTATAAATGTTCTGTTAGATCTTGATAAGGTTCGAAAGTGGTTACAAAGATCGGCAACTTGTTTCAAATGTTAAGAAATGTGGAGGCCACAAAACGGAAAACCTTAGTATACTACGACTATATGAGCCACAGTTGGATGTTGTCAACTAGGTATAACACTTTGTATGAATATGGAACGTACTGGTCTTATGGGCTCAGTCGCATGCAAAGCAGGTGGCAGACAGCGAATTATCGGTACAGTACTGTTGAAATGCAGGCACTTTATGAAGGAGGTTATGTACAAGTTGCTTGTGCGACCCATTCTAGAAAATGCTCGAGTGTGTGTGTGTGTGTGTGTGTGTGTGTGTGTGTGTGTGTGAGACCTGTACTAAATAGGGCTAACAGGGGATACTAAACGTACACAGAGAAAGGCAGCACGAATGGTCATTTAGTTTGACCCATGGGAGAGTGTCACCGAGATGCTGAAGAAACTGAAGTGGCAGCTCTTGAAGACAGACGTAAACAATACTGAGAGAGCGTTCTTAAAAATTTGAAGAACCTGCTTTGAATGATAAATTTAGGAATATACTACATCTGCTTACGTATCGCTCCCGTAGGGATAGTGAGGGCAAGAGTAGATTTATCACAGCACTCATTCTTCCCGCGCACCATACATGGATGCAATGTGAATAACCCTGATTTACAATAGGATGTACCATCTGCCATGCACTTCACAGTCGTTTGCAGAGTATATTTGTGTATTTAGATGGTACAGTGTGGCGTGTTCTCGAGGTCGTCGTGACGTTATCTTTCAACAGCGTAATTCCGGCAAGCTGCCCGTGCTTTCCCGACCTACTTCAATGAGACACTGTTCAACTGTCGCTCTGCCAAACACGTTCTCCAGATCGCTCAGCCAATTAAGACATCTGGTCTTATTACACTACATACGTAAAATAAGCAAAACTTCGTAATTTGCTATTCTTTCTGGTGTTGCATATATAATGCCCAGAGATATACATAGGAGCAGAGGTTTTCTGAGCATCACTTCACTGATATCGTTTCGCGTCATCGAACTTCTATAGATTGCGTTACAATTGACTCCAGCCATTCGAGGTAGTTAGTTAGTTAGCTATATGTTCCACAGATCTTCGGACTATTCTTTTATCGGAATTACGTGTAGCGAGTCAAGCCATGGAATTCAGCCCGGGTCGCTAGGAAGGACTAACCGTTCGCTCCAGTGCTCCAGCCATGGTCGCAGCCGCCTCTCGTATCTGGCGTCACTGGACTGCCGACCGGAGGAAACTCAGCTTTCCTCTGCGAGTCTCCTTAGTGGTGACCACCCCAGCCCACTTCCCCTACCGCTGCTCTCAATTATTCAGTGGCATCTCTAACGGTGCACTAAATATTTAAATACTAGTGAGACAATAAAAACATCTCTAAGCTAATTAAATACTTTTGAAAACGGGTCAGCTCTGTCACATAGAAAAGTTACGGTTGTTGAACGTCAACAGAATTAAATATTGAGAAACGAAAACAATCAGGAACTGTGAATCGTTACATAAACGCCATATTTTCTGGAAGAATTATTAAACATCTCGAGTTCCGGATAGTGGTGTGATCTTTAATTCATTTACCGTAATGCAACGTTTGAAATCCCTGGAAATACAAGCAATTTAAATAGCGTGTCTTTGGACAGCGATATGAAACAAAACTCTGTAATCTTCACTACGTAGACGAAACGGTTTAGGACGAATAATTCCGAATCAAAGACCACGTGCGAAGACAACTGATGACCATCTACTTCGATATTCTACAAACCATTCTGAAGTGCTTTGTAGAGGGTACTTCAGATTGTATCGCTTATTAGGACCTCCTACAGTTCCACTCGCGTATTGAGCCTGGAAGAAATGACTGATTAAATTGCTCTGTGGGCTCTGTGATAAGCTTAATCCTGTGTTCGCGCCGCTTGCTGGAGTAATGCGTAAACTGTTGTAGTATATTCCTCCATTACTCCCTCAATGCTGATCTTTGAAACTCAGCCGGCCGGAGTGACCGAGCGGTTCTAGGCGCTTCAGTCTGGAACCGCGCGACCGCTACGGTCGCAGGTTCGAATCCTGCCTCGGGCATGGATGTGTGTGATGTCGTTAGGTTAATTAGGTTTAAGTAGTTCTAGGGGACTGATGACCTCAGATGTTAAGTCCCATAGTGCTTACAGCCATTTGAATTTTTTGAAAATCAGTAAATAGGATTTAGCGACGTGGCGTCTATCTTCGATGGTCTGGAAGTTGAGGTTTTTGCCAGCACCACCGTAAGGCTCTCCCACGGGTCGAATAAACCTGAGACCATATATGATGCCCTTCTTTGTGTGCGTTTAACGTCTCCTATTAGTCCTGTTTGGTATGGATCTCACGCAATTGAGCAGAATACTAAGACAGGCCACATGAGCTTTCTTTAAGTAATCCGCTTTGTAGACTAACTATATTTAGCCAGTACCACCGTCTACCACAGAGACTACGCCATAATTCCATTTCATATCCCTCAAGTTTTGCAACCATGTTTCTTTTTGAGATGGTTTCTTCCAATTGCAAGTCATCGTTATTGCTGTCATAGGATACTGTGCTGCTCTGGTTTGTGAAGTGCTCGCTCATTCATTCGCTCGCTCCTTAACAGCCTCGCTACATTTTTCCAGTACCCTTCAAACGAACCGAAGTCTGCCACCTGCTTTACCTACGATTTATCCTTTATGATTATTCCAATTAATGTTCCCAAAAAATTTTACACCCTAGTGCTTATACGAGTTGCCTGATTCCAGTTTTGGTTCACTCATATTGTAGTCTAGTATACTACACTCATAGCCGCAGACCTGTGTGACAACTGAAATTGTAGAAAAGAAGTCTATTTAATGAAGTTAATGAAATTAGATACGTTTGTGAATGTGTTAGTAAAAAAGGCAAAATTTTATTTCACCTTGTAACTTTGTTTCTAACTATAGCATACACATGTTCAGAATACGTAGTTAAATGTGGTTTCTCTCATATGTCTGAATTTGTAAGTGACTAACAGCTTCAACTAATTACATTGCCTGGAGGTTACTGTGTTAAAGACGTTGCGAGATGTTTTTTTCTCATACGGTTCCAGTGTGTTGTTGTTGTTGTGGTCTTCAGTCCTGAGACTGGTTTGATGCAGCTCTCCATGCTACTCTATCCTGTGCAAGCTTCTTCATCTCCCAGTATCTACTGCAACCTACATCCTTCTGAATCTGCTTAGTGTATTCATCTCTTGGTCTCCCTCTATGATTTTTACCCTCCACGCTGCCCTCCAATTCTAAATTGGTGATCCCTTGATGCCTCAGAACATGTCCTACCAACCGGTCCCGTCTTCTGGTCAACTTGTGCCACAAGCTTCTCTTCTCCCCAATCCTATTCAGTACTTCCTCATTAGTTATGTGACCTACCCATCTAATCTTCAGCATTCTTCTGTAGCAACACATTTCAAAAGCTTCTATTCTCTTCTTGTCCAAACTATTTATCGTCCATGTTTCACTTCCATACATGGCTACACTCCATACAAATACTTTCAGAAATGACTTCCTGACACTTAAATCTATACTCGATGTTAACAAATTTCTCTTCTTCAGAAACGATTTCCTTGCCATTGCCAGTCTACATTTTATATCCTCTCTACTTCGACCATCATCAGTTATTTTGCTCCCCAAATAGCAAAACTCCTTTACTACTTTAAGTGTCTCATTTCCTAATCTAATTCCCTCAGCATCACCCGACTTAATTCGACTACATTCCATTATCCTCGTTTTGCTTTTGTTGATGTTCATCTTATATCCTCCTTTCAAGACACTGTCCATTCCATTCAACTGTTCTTCCAAGTCCTTTGCTGTCTCTGACAGAATTACAATGTCATCGGCGAACCTCAAAGTTTTTATTTCTTCTCCATGGATTTTAATACCTACTCCGAATTTTTCTTTTGTTTCCTTTACTGCTTGCTCAATATACAGGTTGAACAACATCGGGAAGAGGCTACAACCCTGTCTTACTCCCTTCCCAACCACTGCTTCCCTTTCATGTCCCTCGACTCTTATAACTGCCATCTGGTTTCTGTACAAATTATAAATAGTCTTTCGCTCCCTGTATTTTACCCCTGCCACCTTAAGAATTTGAAAGAGAGTATTCCAGTCAACATTGTCAAAAGCTTTCTCTAAGTCTAAAAATGCTAGAATCGTAGGTTTGCCTTTCCTTAATCTTTCTTCTAAGATAAGTCGTAAGGTCAGTATTGCCTCACGTGTTCCAGTGTTTCTACGGAATCCAAACTGATCTTCCCCGAGGTTGGCTTCTACTAGTTTTTCCATTCGTCTGTAAAGAATTCGTGTTAGTATTTTGCAGCTGTGACTTATTAAACTGATAGTTCGGTAATTTTCACATCTGTCAACACCTGCTTTCTTTGGGATTGGAATTATTATATTCTTCTTGAAGTCTGAGGGTATTTCGCCTGTTTCTTACATCTTGCTCACCAGATGGTAGAGTTTTGTCAGGACTGGCTCTCCCAAGGCTATCAGTAGTTCTAATGGAATGTTGTCTACTCCGGGGGCCTTGTTTCGACTCAGGTCTTTCAGTGCTCTGTCAAACTCTTCACGCAGTATCTTATCTCCCATTTCATCTTCATCCTCTTCCATTTCCATAATATTGTCCTCAAGTACATCGCCCTTGTATAGACCCTCTATATACTCCTTCCACCTTTCTGCTTTCCCTTCCTTGCTTAGAACTGGGTTTCCATCTGAGCTCTTGATATTCATACAAGTCGTTCTCTTATCTCCAAAGGTCTCTTTAATTTTCCTGTAGGCAGTATCTATCTTACCCCTAGTGAGATAAGCATCTACATCCTTACATTTGTCCTCTAGCCATCCCTGCTTAGCCATTTTGCACTTCCTGTCGATCTCATTTTTGAGACGTTTGTATTCCTTTTTGCCTGCTTCATTTACTGCATTTTTATATTTTCTCCTTTCATCAATTAAATTCAATATTTCTTCTCTTACCCAAGGATTTCTATTAGTCCTCCTCTTTTTACCTACTTGATCTTCTGCTGCCTTCACTACTTCATCCCTCAGAGCTACCCATTCTTCTTCTACTGTATTTCTTTCCCCCATTCCTGTCAATTGTTCCCTTATGCTCTCCCTGAAACACTCTACAACCTCTGGTTCTTTCAGTTTATCCAGGTCCCATCTCCTTAAATTCCCACCTTTTTGCAGTTTCTTCAGTTTCAACCTGCAATTCATAACCAATAGATTGTGGTCAGAATCCACATCTGCCCCTGGAAATGTCCTACAATTTAAAACCTGGTTCCTAAATCTCTGTCTTACCATTATATAATCTATCTGATACCTATTAGTATCTCCAGGATTCTTCCAGGTATACAACCTTCTTTTATGATTCTTGAACCAAGTGTTAGCTATGATTAAGTTATGCTCTGTGCAAAATTCTACCAGGCGGCTTCCTCTTTCATTTCTTAGCCCCAATCCATATTCACCTACTATGTTTCCTTCTCTCCCTTTTCCTACACTCGAATTCCAGTGACCCATGACTATTAAATTTTCGTCTCCCTTCACTATCTGAATAATTTCTTTTATGTCATCATACATTTCTTCGATTTCTTCGTCATCTGCAGAGCTTGTTGGCATATAAACTTGTGCTACTGTAGTAGGTGTGGGCTTCGTATCTATCTTGGCCACAATAATGCGTTCACTATGCTGTTTGTAGTAGCTAACCCGCATTCCTATTTTCCTATTCATTATTAAACCTACTCCTGATTCACCTGACCAAAAGGCTTGTTCCTCCTGCCACCGAACTTCACTAATTCCCACTATATCTAACTTCAACCTATCGATTTCCCTTTTTAAATTTTCTAACCTACCTGCCCGATTAAGGGATCTGACATTCCACGCTCCGATCCGTAGAACGCCAGTTTTCTTTCTCCTGATAACGACGTCCTCTTGAGTAGTCCCCGCCCGGAGATCCGAATGGGGGACTATTTCACCTCCGGAATATTTTACCCAAGAGGACGCCATCATCATTTAATCATACAGTAAAGCTTCATGCCCTCGGGAAAAATTACGGCTGTAGTTTCGCCTTGCTTTCAGCCGTTCGCGGTACCAGCACAGCAAGGCCGTTTTGGTTATTGTTACAAGGCCAGATCAGTCAATCATCCAGACTGTTGCCCTTGCAACTACTGAAAAGGCTGCTGCCCCTCTTCAGGAACCACACGTTTGTCTGGCCTCTCAACAGATACCCCTCCGTTGTGGTTGCACCTACGGTACGGCTATCTGTATCGCTGAGGCACGCAAGCCTCCCCACCAACAGCAAGGTGCATGGTTCATGGGGGGGGGGGGGGGGGGTTCCACTGTACAATTGAGTAAATAGATGTACTTAATGTAGTTTAGCTTTTCTCTCATTAAAGCATTAAACATGGCTGCATTGTCAAGGTAAAATGAGAACAATTGCGGCCCTCGATCGCGGGAATGAAGTCTTTTGACCTAGGTTTCGGCTACTTCTAAAAGTGCCTTCATCAGAAAAAAAAATTTATAACTGGCATGTTACGTATAAAATAAATATGAAGCGTACAGACTGATGCTGCTGCAGCTCGACATGTGGTATAGCCCTTAGTGGCTTACCTCTTATGTTTTCTATTTTAATATTTTGTGAGTAAAGCTTTATCGCTTCATATTTATTTTATACATGACATGCCAGTTTTAAATGTTTTATTTCTGATGAAGGCACTCTTAGAAGTAGCCAAAGCCTAGGTCAAAAAGACTTAATTTTCGCGACCGAGGGCTGAAATTGTTTTAATTCCTTTTCTCTCACTTTTATTTACTTTAAATGAGGATAGGCCGATTATTATTTGGACTATAATGAAATCAGAAAATAAAAATTTTACCAAGTTGGGAAACTATGTGATACATCTTTTTCTGGGTGTGAATGAAACAAAACTCTTAAAACTGGGCAAATCTGTAACAACCTTAACTGTGTGTCATAAAGATGCACTAAGTCAACCCATTTTTGTGACGGGTGAATTTAACTCTACTTTCCCTGCTTTAGACTTCGTGCTACATTGTTGTGTTCAGCAGGAGGGCGGGGGGAGGAGCGTTACTTTGTGAAAGTTAATCTTCGATATTTCGAATACCTCATGTCTAATAAAAACTTTATTGCTATCATAATTAAAGTATAAATGTTAAAAAAAGTCCACATATGTACAAATTAAATGTCGAAGTAGAGGTTTTGTTTCGTTGCAAAATTGCTCAGTTTTACAGTGCAATACATTTTGTAATCCGAATAAATTGTATAAAAAGATTGCCGTTTTGACACCTTGGATAAATTTCTGCAGGCGCCAAAGGCTACAGAAACATTACCGAGTGCGAGTGTGAACTGAAACTTTTGAGACTGAAGTGCTTTTCAGATAAACGATGACTATATTTTTGTACTTTGCTCGTTATCAATTACTGAATGTAAACCATATCCATACGGCAATCTATTAAACTGCAGCGAATAATAAATTGTGCTTAAATTGAAACTGGAAATATGGGATGGGTACTAGGCACAGCTCTTATCCTGCCTGCCTTTACCTTCATATGAGTCGTTCCTCTCAGCTGTATAATTTATGATTAGCTTTAACTGCAACCCCTAGTGTCCATTTGATATAGCGGATGGAAGCGGGTTTGAAGCTCACATGTAACTAATACGACAAGTGTAACAATGAGATTGAGCGGAGCCTACGTAACAACTTGCTAAGAAAGAGATAATTGATTCTTTCGAGACACTGGCTTAATTTCAAAAAAGTGGTGGGGACCATGACAATAAAATAAAAACACGACTGAGGCTACTTTGTTTCGTTCATAACGCGAAAGAAACAACAAGATCCATTGTTACTACTTGTGCAAGCTATAGTGATTGATATCGCCTTCTGTCCGAAGACTAGCCCGATTAAACTCTTCACGCTAGTTCATCCCGAGTAAGCCCTTGCATTCCTACATAACAATTGCACCCTATATCAGTTTAATCAAGCCTTGGTCTCCCTCTAGAATTTTTATCCACGACATTTACTTTCACTGCCAAAGTACGCACTCTTAACTGATGTCTTAGAATGAATCTTGTTACCGATCCCTTCTTTTACACAAGTTGTGCCATGCATTTACTTTTCCCACTGTTGGAAAATGCTATACATTGTTGAAAGTTGTTATAAAATTGATATCTAAAATAAGAGGATTAAAGCTTGATATTAAGAGTGTATTCAGCATGATAGAAACTAAATCGAAATGATATTTTATTAAACATTAATAAGTGAATATAAAAAAATTTGGTGCGCTGGGTCCTGTGTCGAAAGCCAATCAGATTATCCTCCTGGTAAACTGGTGCAATTTCTAGTGGATTTTGTACTCATTGTACCATCTATTGTCTTCACTCCCATCTCGCAGTCATGCCTCGTCTTCTATAATCTGAGTCAAAATATGGAGTGAATCTTGGAAAGGAATCTAATGACTTCAATGGCAGAAATATCACAACCGACCCCCAGCCATCTGCGTTCGATGCCTAAAAACTAATCTGGGATAGTGCTCCTGTCGTGTCTGTTCCTGGTTTCTACTGCAAATTTCTCTTTCAGACTAGTTCCTCTAATTCAGGGATTGTGTTACTCCAAGAGTTGGGAAGGAAGTAGAAGCTGGTCACCTGTAGTTCGAGGTCCCTCTTGCCCGCCGCAATGAAGAACTCTGTAAATGAGCTGGAGACCCTGGTGTGCCTTATCGGAGCCATAAATTTAAGTTCTACGTTGAACACAAATTATTCAGGTTGGAAACAGATAATCAGCCTTCGACCAAGGTATTGACTAGGCCCTGTAAAACAGGAAGGATCGCCTGCTGGCGGTTAAAATTTCTGCCTCCCATTTTCAAGTAATGCTTATCAGAGATGCGGGCAATCAAGTGGCTGATAGTCTCAGTCAGATGTTCCAGTGTGACCTGGAAGTTGTCGAGACGCCGCAAATAGCTAGGAATCCGTAAGTGTTTCTGCTGTTCTGGGAGAGATACCCTTGCTGCTCAGAAAACAAAATAAGGATGCCCATTTAAGTAATGTCAACAACTGCTTATAGACAGTTGACAGGTGCCAGGATATTCCACTGATAAATGCCTCATGTGTTATTGTAACTGCTACGAGGAGGATCAAGATTCGTCTTCATAAGGAATTGATTCTTGTGGTTTTTGAATACCTTCACCAGTCTGTACATTTACAAAACCATCATGAGGATTGAAGATCGTTTAACTTGGACAAATTTTAATGTCGATATAAGGAAACTAGTATGCCAGTGCCAAATACACAACATAGTTAAACCTAATTTTAGTACCCGCAGTGACAGTCTGCATTACAGTCGGACAGAGAATCCTAATGATATGCTCTTTATCGGGTGCGTGGGGGCTCTACACTGTTCTCAAAGAGGTAAGTGATACATATTTGTGGAGCTACTCGTTTTGTTTGGTTTCTTCTGAGGAAATCTGTGACAACTGCTGTTACCATTTGCCACCTGGTCATCTGCCACCTGGCCAAAATATTTTGGTGTTTTAGGCACCTAAAATTTTAGTGAGTGATAATGAGCTGCCCTTTCTATCCCAGGAATTCAGGAGATTATGTTCTAATAGTGCGATTTCTCAAATGACGACCACGCCTATTACAGGCAGCTGTCATTTCCGGAACGAGTTAGTCGTATTTTGAAATCAGCCATGATCGTTTTTCATACGCAGTCTCAGGGAAAATGGGGTCAATCAATCAGCTGGCTTAGTTTCACATTTATCACAACTGCGCATGAATCCATAAAACTATATACGCCAAACTGTTGTTATCGTTTACATTTAATTTGCTGATAAGGGTCAATAAATGATCTCCTTTCTGGGGATATTAATCGAAAGGTCATCAGAAAAAATTGGGAAGCTGCTAGAAACATTAATCGCCTTGCACACCGGAGGGAGGGTGTCCAATATGACGGGGGCAGGCTCTCTACCTCATTCAAGATTGGTGACGCTGCTTTTTTTTAAAGAATTTCAGTCCTCAGAGAAAGATTGCCCAGAAGTTTACTGTTCATCTACATCTACATCTACATGGATACTCTTCAAAGCACATTTAAGTGCCTGGCAGAACCACCTTCACAATTCTCTATTATTCCAATCTCGTATACTACGCGGAAAGAATGAACACCTATATCTTTCCGTACGAGCTCTGATTTCCCTTATTTTATAGTGGTAATCGTTCCTCCCTATGTAGGTCGGTCTCAACAAAATACTTTCGCATTCGGAGGAGAAAGTTGCTGATTGGAATTTCGTGAGAAGATTCCGTCGCAACGAAAAACGCCATTCTTTTAAGGATTTCCAGCCCAAATTCTGTATCATTTCAGTGACACATCCTCCCATATTTCGCGGTAATACAAAACGTGCTGCCTTTCTTTGAACTTTTTCGATGTACCATGTCAGTCCTACGTGGTAAGGATCCCACACCGCGCAGCAGTATTCTAAAAGAGGACGGACAAGCGTAGTGTAGGCAGTCTTCTTAGTAGGTCTGTTACATTTTCTAAGTGTCCTGCCAATAAAACGCAGTATTTGGTTAGCCTTCCCCACAACATTTTCTATGTGTTCTTTCCAATTTAAGTTGTTCATAATTGTAATACCTAGGTATTTATCTGAATTTACGGCTTTTAGATTAGACTGATTTATCGTGTAAGCGAAGTTTAACGAGTTCCTTTTAGCACTCATGTGGATGACCTCACACTTTTAGTTATTTAGGGTCAACTGCCACTTTTCACACCATTCAGATATTTTTTCTACATCGTTTTGCAGTTTGTTTTGATCTTCTAATGACTTTATTAGCCGATAAACGACAGCGTCATCTGCAAACAACAGAAGACCGCTGCTCAGATTGTCTCCCAAATCGTTTATATAGATAAGGAACAGCAAAGGGCCTATAACACTACCTTTGGGCACGTCAGAAATCACTTCTGTTTTACTCGATGACTTTCCATCAATTACTACGAACTGTGACCTCTCTGACAGGAAATCGCAAAGCCGGCCGCGGTGGTCTAGCGGTTCTGGCGCTGCAGTCCGGAACCGCGGGATTGCTACGGTCGCAGATTCGAGTCCTGCCTCGGGCATGGGTGTGTGTGATGTCCTTAGGTTGGTTAGGTTTAAGTAGTTCTAAGTTCTAGGGGACTTCTGACCTAAGATGTTGAGTCCCATAGTGCTCAGAGCCATTTTTTGAGGAAATCGCAAAGCCAGTCACATAACTGAGACGATATTCCGTAAGTACGCAATTTCACTACTAGCCGCTTGTGTGGTACTGTGTCAAAAGCCTTCCGGAAATCCAGGAATACGGAATCGATCTGAAATCCCTTGTCAATAGCACTCAGCACTTCATGTGAATAAAGAGCTAGTTGTGTTTCACAGGAACGATGTTTTCTAAACCCATGTTGACTCTGTGTCAATAGAGCGCTTCCTTCGAGGTAATTCATAGTGTTCGATAGCAATATATGTTCTAAAATCCTGCTGCATATGGACGTTAACAATATGGGCCTGTAATTTAGTGGATTACTCCTACTACCTTCCTTGAATATTGGTGTGACCTATGCAACTTCCCAGTCTTTGGGTACGGACCTTTCGTCGATCGAACGGTTGTATATGATTGTTAATTATGGAGCTAATGCATCAGCATACTCTGAAAGGAACCTAATTGGTATACAGTCTGGACCAGAAGACTTGCTTTTATTAAGTGATTTGAGTTGCTTCACTGCTCCGAGGATATTTATTTCTACGTTACTCATATTGGCAGGTGTTCTCGATTCGAATTCTGGAATATTTACTTCGTCTTCTTTTGTGAAGGCATTTTGGAAGGCTGTGCTTAGTAACTCTGCTTTGGCAGCACTGTCTTCGATAGTATCTCCATTGTTATCGCGCAGAGAAGGCATTGATTGTTTCTTGCCGTTAACACTTCACATACGACCTGAATCTCTTTGGATTTTCTGCCAGGTTTCCAGACAAAGTTTCGTTGTGGAAACTGTTGTAGACATCTCGCATTGAAGTCCGCGCCAAATTTCGAGCTTCTGTAAAGGATCGCCAATCTTGGAGATTTTGCGTTTGTTTAAATTTGGCATGTTTGTTTCGTTGTTTCTGCAACAGTGCTCTAACCCCATTTGTGTACCAAGGAGGATCAGCTCCGTCGTTTGTTAGTTTATTTGGTACAAATCTCTGAATTGCTGCCGATACTATTTCTTTACATTTAAGCCACATCTGGTCTGCACTTATATTATTGATTTGGAATGAGTGGAGATTGTCTCTCAGGAGGGCGTGAAGTGAATTTTTATCTGCTTTTTTGAATAGGATTTGGGGATTACAAAATTCAATCTCGCTACGACAACACTGGGTCCACTAATCCCTATATCGGTTTTGATGCTCGTTATTAACTCAGGATTATTTGTTGCTAAGAGGTCAAGTGTGTTTTCACAACCGTTTACTATTCGCGTGGGCTCATGAACTAACTGTTCGAAATAACTTTCAGAGAACGTGTTTAGCACAATTTCGGATGATATTTTATGCCTACCTCCGGAATTAAACATGTATTTTTGCCAATATGTCGAGGGTAAATTAAAGTCTCCACCCACTATTATCGTATGGGTCAGGTACGTGTTTGAAATCAAACTTAAGTTTTCTTTGAACCTTTCAGAAACTGTATCATCTGAACTGGGAGGTCGGTAAAAGGATCCAAGTATTATCTTATTCCGGTTGCCAACAATGACCTCTGCCCATACTAACTCACAGGAAATATCTACTTCAATTTCGCCACAAGTTAAACTACTTCTGACTGCAATAAACACGCCAACGGCAACCGTGTTTAGTCTATCCTTTCGGAACACAGTTTGGTTCTTCGTAAAAATTGCGGCTGAGCTTATATCCGGCTTTAGCCAGCTTTCAGTGCCTATAACGATTTGAGCGTCAGTTCTTTCTATTAGCGCTTGTAGCTCTGGTACTTTCCCAACACAGCTACGACAATTTACAACTGTGATACCAATGGTTCCTGTATCTACGTTCTTCCTGTGTTCAGCCTGCACCATATGCGACAGAAGCCCTTCTTGTGTTTTCCCGAGACCCTCTAACCTAAAAAACCGCCCAGTCCACGCCACACAGCGCCTGTTAGCCGTGTAGCCGCCTCCTGCGCATAGTCGACACCTGACCTATTCAGCGGAACCCGAAACCCAACCACCCTTTGGCGCAAATCGAGGAATCTGCAGCCTACACGGTCACAGAACGGTCTGAGCCTCTGATTCAGACCCTCCACTCGGCTCTGTACCAGAGGTCCGCAATCGATCCTGTCGACTATGCTGCAAATGGTCAGCTCTGTTTTTATCTTGCAAGCAAGGCTGGCAGCCTTTACCACTTCTATTAGCCGCTCGAAACCAATCTCTTCTGATCCAAAGTGACACACGGTACCGACGCGAGCAACCACCTGCAGTTGACTGCACCCTGTGCTTTTCATGGCATCCAGGGGACCTTTTCCACGTCTGTAATGACTCCACCCGGTATGACACGGAGTGCACATTGGTATTCTTACTCTTCTTGTCAGCCAAGTTCCTAAGGGTCCCCATTAAGCGCCTAACGTTGGAGCTCCCAACTCCCAATAATCCCACCCTCTGTGATTGCCCTGATCTTGTAGCCAGTGTGGTTTCCTCTGTAACAGGACAGGCGACAGCATCCGGCTCAGCGACAGTGTCAGCCATCCCCACCGCCGGCCCACAACAGTGGCGCCCATCCACTGCAGCCTCAAGCTGTGTAACCGAAGTCATCACAGCCTGAAGCTGAGATCGAAGAGTCACCAACTCGGCTAGCATCCGCACACAACAATAGCAATCCCTGTCCATACTAAAGACCGTGGAAAACTAAACTGTTCAGATAAACAGACTATCGACACCTGCTGCGCAACTCTACAGTAGACCCTCACGAAAACGCACGAACTGTGTCAGATAGTACGCAGATATTCAAAAACCTAACTACCGAAGCACTCAAGTGAAACTAAATAATTTGCCCCTGATTATGAACTTTTAATATGTCACAAAATAGGTTTACTTTCTGACGCAAACGAAAACGCGAGAACTGTGGCTATTAGCTGTTAAATTTACAGGCAGGAACTCAAGAAACTAAACTATTAAAGGACACAGATGATACAATAAAATTCGCTCCTGGTTAGGAACTCATAAATGACACACAAGCGGTTTACTGCTGCGTCTGTCTCGGTCGGCTACTGCTGCCTGATACCTCGATTTTTGGTGCCATACGACGTCATACAAGTGATCTCCACAGTCAGTTTCCTCGTTCATAACTGTGAAAGGCGGCTGTTCTATAAGACAGGCTCCATTTCACTCCTCAGACTTTATTTGCACTATTTTTATGCATTTATTAATCCGTCAGTACGTCCTCAGGCAAGGGTAATAACAATGCATTTTAATAAGAGGTTGACTGTGGTTTGTTTGTTGTAACGAGCATATCAGCATGAGTTAATTTCCCGGCCGGGAATAATTTGTGTCTGATCCGAATCAAGACTAGCTCTAAGTTCGCTGATGGGTGGTAGCCTGGCACACAAAGCAGACGTACAGGCGGGTTTTTGGAGAATTGGCCGTACTGGACGGCAGGCTAAACAAAACTTTCGCCTCTCGTATGACAGACTGGTGCCGCACCCATCAGGCTCGGCTCTGAGCACTATGCGACTTAACTCCTGAGACCATCAGTCGCCTAGAACTTAGAACTAATTAAACCTAACTAACCTAAGGACGTCACACACATCCATGCCCGAGGCAGGAACCGGCCGGCGCACCCATCAGGGAGGATGACCCTCTAATAGTGTGCATTTGTCATGCCAGGGGTGGTATAACTTGTTGTGAGCCAGTGCAGAGCACTGACCGTGGAGAGAATGATGTGGTTGACATCATAGCTACGTGGGAGAAACAGTGGCTTCGACGACAGAGGGACATCAAAATATTTTGTGTCACGCACCCCAGCAAAATGCATTTCTCTCAGACAACGGTGAATTCATTTTCATTGGCTGTGCGGTTGATTACATCAGAAGCAATCGTAGAGATGCCGGTTCTTCGCGCGAAAATTTCAGATTGGCTGACACTGTTGCATCGAAGATGGAAGGTGTGTATGTGATAGTATAATGTGATTCAGTTCGTGCTGAGAAAGCATAGTTACGTTGATTTGCTGAAGACATATTTTAGTGTGATCTTGGTGGAGGACGCGGGCGTGGAGCGTTTTGGGGAGGCAGATGGTGGATGGACTGCAGACAGAGAGACAGGCGCGCCGCGCCGAGTGGGACCGTTAGGTAGAGACACGAACGCGGCGAGGTGACAGCAGTTGCCGGGACTAAGAAGGGAGATAAATAACAGGTGTTTATAGCAACATTATTTCTGACAGACGGCTTTGTCTTTTGGTAAGAATATTTGCAGCTTTGCAGTTAAGGAACGTCGAATGTCAGTTTAATGTTTGCGGAGAGCTTATATTCACGAGTTTTGATTTGAGCAGCCAATTATCGCTAGGGCATTCTGTTAGTTCACAATCATAGTGAACTTCTGAAATCTATTTACAGTCAGATTGCGTTATCCGGAATTTCTATTCATGGAAAGAAAGGGGATTTGTTTTTATTTCTCTCATATTGAGCCGTGCTGTGGCTCGCGTTGGTACTGTTTGTAGGTTTCCGCCCTCTGGTGGAGGCCAGACGGTATCTTTTAGTTGGCATGGTTGCGGTTGTCTTCTTCTCGTATTGACTGGCGCCACTCAGTTCCGCAAGCGTTGCCTTTCCACTAGTGGCAGCAGCGGCGGTTATTGATTTGTAGTAACTGTTGCCCTATCTTTGGGCCGACGTCGTTGTTTTTTCCGGGCCGTGTTAGTGGGCAGTTCGGCTGGGGACTCACATGGGAACCTCCCCATCGCACCCCTCTCAGATTTAGTTATAAGCTGGCCCAGTGGATAGGTCTTGAAAAACTGAACACAGATCAATCGAGAAAACAGGAAGAAGTTGTGTGGAACTGTGAGAAAAATAAGCAAAATATACAAACTGAGTAGTCCATACGCAAGATAGGCAACATCAAGGACGATGTGAGGTCAGGAGCGCCGTGGTCCCGTGGTTAGCGTGAGCAGCTGCAGAACGAAGGACCCTGGCTCAAGTCTTCTCTCGAGTGAAAAGTTTAATTTTTTATTTTCAGGGAATTATCAAAGTTCAGGCACTCACGCATAATCAACTTCGCTCTCCAAAATTCCAGGACATGTTCAGATTTGCTTGGACATATGCAGGATTTGACGGTCTACACACGGAAAAATCTGAAAACGTTAAAAACATATGTTTTGACAGAGCACAGGGAAAACTGTGCGACTGTGAAACTGTTGCATTCATTTGTTGCAGTTTATGTGACAAACTCTTATGTTTTCATCACTTTTTGGGAGTGATTATCACATGCACAAGAAAACCTAAATCGGGCAAGGTAGAACAATCTTTTTACCCATTCGCCAAGTGTTCAAGTTAGGTGGGTCGACAACATATTCCTGTCATGTGACGCACATGCCTTTACCAGTGTCGTATAGAATATATCAGACGTGTTTTCCTGTGGAGGAATCGGTTGACCTATGAACTTGCCATCAAATGTTTTCGGTTCCCATTGGAGATGCACGTCTTTTCGTCTACTAATCGCACGGTTTTGCGGTGCGGTCGCAAAACACAGATACTAAACTTATTACAATGTACAGAGACGTCAATGAACGAACGGACAGATGATAACTTCGCGAAAATTAAAAAAGTAAACTTTTCAGTTGAGGGAAGACTTGAACCAAGGACCTCTAGTCCCGCAGCTGCTCACGCTAACCACGAGACCATTTTTTTCTTTTTTTTTGCATTTTGTTCTTTATTGATCGTTTTGTTTGGTCGTTGCGGACGTCGCAAGACATCTTGTCCAATGTAGGTGGTTGGTCGTTCCACTCAGTTTTTTATTACAGAGGCCAACCGCCTCTCTGAGCGAACACGTGAGCTACCATGCCGGCGACCACGGCGCTCCTGAGTTTACATCATCCTTGATGTTGCCTATCGTACGCATGGACTACTCAGTTTGTATATTTTGCTTATTTTTTTCACAGTTCCACACAACTTCTTCCTGTTTTCTCGGTTGATCTGTGTTCAGTTTTTCAAGGCCTATCCACTGTGCCAACTTATAACTAAATCTGAAGGGGGTTCGATGGGGAGGTTCCCTTGTCAGGAGGAGCCAGGTCCGCGCTGGCGGCGCGCATGGACTGCCAGATGGAAGGGCTGTGGTCACGAGGGTGCACGACCTCGTCGTAAGCCGGATCCTGCAGGCTTTAAGATGAGTGCATTTCAAGTAGAGAAACCTCTCGCGATTCTCCAGTGACTTGGTTTCGTGTTGCTGCTGGTAGTGTCGCCGAGGCGAAGCGCAGCGAGTGGAGTGCTTGGGAAAAGCGGATCTGATTAGCTTTCCTCAACTTCTTCTTCCTATTTACTGCGTTCAGCTTGTTACAATTGGTTAAGTTCAACCAGCGGAGTTTTTCCTGCCTGGTGGCCGCTAATGCCCCAGTTACCTGCCCTGTGGGTTAGTGTATGTAACGGCAGTGTACGTTTCCTCGTCTTGCCGCTGCTGTCCGGTAAGGCGTGTAGTTTTGACAGCTTTCTTGATTGTAGGCCGTTTGTGATTCTTTTACTCTGGTCGTTGGTGGTAGTGATTCCTTTCTCGTTCCGGGTGCTCTAAGCACAGTATTCTGGGAGCGTAGTGCAGTCCGCCGATTCCGGCTTTGGCGTGTTGTTCCATTCTTGCATTTGGTTTATTGGACGTCAGGTAGCTTCAGCAAGATTATAATTAGTCATTCGTTAGACTGCCACTAGTCTGAGTTACCATCTTATGAAGTGAATGCAACTCTTGGCTGCCTATCTCATCGCTCGCGAAGGTGTTTGTTGCTGGATCTTCTCAGAGGTCGATTCCTGGAGCACCGTCTGTGACTGATTCTTGTGCTTTATTATTGTATTATTTATTACCATACCTTGTAATTCTAATCGAGCAAATTTGGGTAAAACATGAAATACCAGAGGAATGGAAGGTAGCTGTGATATGCCCCATATATAAAAAGAAAGACAAATCCGTATGTGACAACTACAGGGGCATAGCGCTACTCAACACCTGTTATAAGATCTTCTCCAACTGCCTATTAGAACGAATAAAACCTATAGCAACAGACATAATTGGAGAATACTAAGGAGGTTTCCAGGCAGGGCGATCAACCACGGACCAGATTTTTGTCCTAAAACAGGTCTGTGAAAAAATGTACGAATACGGACGAGAGATACATCTCCTGTTTGTAGACTTCAAGAAGGCTTACGACAGTATACATAGACCTAGCCTGATTAGAACTATGACAGAGTTTGGTATACCAAAGAAGTTGGTCAAACTGGTAGAGGTATTCCTAAATGACACAAAACTTAAGGTTAAGGTAGGCAATCAAATGACAGAAAGCTTCCAAGTTGTAACAGGATTACGCCAAGGAGATGGGCTATCACCTGTCCTCTTCAACCTGGCACTTGAGAAGGTAATGCGGGATTTCAACAGAGAAAACATCAAGGGCATTCAAATTGGTAATGAACACATTACATATCTGGCCTATGCAGACGACATTGCACTATTAACATGCACACAAGAAGATCTGAAGAGAAGTATCCAGACCTTGGAGTTATTGGCAGCTAGGATCGGTCTACAAATTAGCTCCGAAATGACAGAGTATATGACCATAGGAAGAAAGATCCAGAACTCTCAAGATTTAATTGTGAACAACACCTGGTATAAACATGTGAAAGAGTTCAAATACCTTGGATCATTTTTTACAGAAGTAACATCAACTGAAGCAGAGATAAAAGCACGACTACACGCGGGAAACAGATACTATCACTCTCTAGACCCTATATTAAAATGTAGAAGTGTCTCGCAACAACTGAAGCTACGGTTGTATAAGACATTAATAATGCCAGTAGTACTTTATGGTTCTCAAACCTGGAGCACTCGAAAACAAGACCTTAAGCGACTGCTAACATTTGAAAGGAAAGTCCTCAGGAAAATATTTGGACCAGTCAGAGATCAGACTACTGGAGAATGGAGAAGACGCCATAACACTGAATTAGAAGAGCTGTACAAGGAGCCTAACATCGTGGGAGTGATGAGAAGCAAAAGACTGCAATGGGCTGGACATGTTGTTAGAATGGAGGCAACAAGATGGCCCAAAATCACAATGGACTGGATCCCGTCAGGCAGCAGACCAGTGGGAAGACCTAGAAAGAGGTGGATCGATGGAGTGAGAGACAGATAGCAGAAGACAGAGACGGATGGAGAGCTCTAACTGAGGTGGCGCGCGGTCCTCTGGGCCTGATCGCGTGAAGAAGATGTAATGCCTACATTAAAGGTTATGTATGTCTAATTAATAGTTCCGGTCGCCTTCTGGAATAAATCTAGCAGTGTAAGGGTTGTGTTACAAGGTTATCATCATCTTATTTCACCCGTTTGGTAGTCAGTTGCTTGTTTCTTTTAATTAACCTTTGCTCGTATTTGCTGTTTTACAGCAGGTTTCTAAATTTTTTATATAATTGCCGTTCCTGGCATGTGTGGCCTTTAGCCATGAGGGTGGTCTTTTGCTTTGAAAAAATAATTCGATATTTGTATTTTAGCAGTAAGCCTTAAAACCTTATTTACTGCCGTTCCTGGTGTCTGATACCTTCTGCTGTGTTTGTGGCCCCTTACTCTTTAGTATTTAAATACCTGTAAATTGTAATTGCAGCGAGTTCTTAAACATTCTTAATTTATTGCCATTCTTGGTGTGTTAGGCCTTCAGCCATGATCACAATGGCTTGTATTTTTTTTTCAACATTAAGTGTATCTATATTTTATGGTGATTTGCTAAAATGTAACGCACTGAAAACACTATTATTTACACAGTTGCTGATTCCTTCATTAATAACGTGTGATATTTTTTATTTATTGTTGAGTCTGAAATTACTGTTTTAAAAATAAATGTGTGTAACTGTAAAAGGGAACCAGTAGTAACTGATTACGGCCTCGTCCACAATCGTAACAGAATCCTGCCTTCCCTTGACTATCAGGTTTCAACTGCCTAAGGGCCCCCGACAGTTTGTGGTGCTTCTTATGCGCAGAGTTTATTCTCACCCATTGAATTTTTGATCACTTGTTTGTGTTGTGCATTCTGATCTCTAGGATAATAAAGACTTTCGTTACCCGATAGCTTATGTGTGATTTCAGTAGTGTGAGACTTCTGTTTCATTATTTTGGATGGGTTAATTGTTTTTCGCATTGACTATGACAATCGGAGCTAGTGCACAGCTACATATTGGAATGGGCCATCTATAGTTAGCGTTATCCTTGCGCGTAAATCTCAATAGGTTTCTGAAGGGAGTTTTCCTGTGCCAAAGGAAAAGTCTGGGGTAGGAAGCAGTAATAAGTATACAGAGGGTATCATTACAACACTGCACTCTGCATAATGAGGAGCCGTAGGCAAGATCACACCTTTCAGTGTACATATAAAAAGAAGATATCGTTCTTGAGCCAGCTACTCCACTTATATTTTCTCTTTCCATCAGGGGTTTGAGTAGCTGGTAGTGGACAACATATTCCAACGGAGCCAGTCAGAGACAGCTGAGAGTGCATTTAAGTCAGTTCAAAATAAGCTCTGGTAATCAGGATGCTGAAACATAGGATGCCCTTAAATCTCGGGTTCTTTTCATTCGCCCCTAGTTACTTTCCTTTATTTGAGAGAGAATTGAGCTGTACACAAGCTCATACCATTGACTGGAGATCGGCTTTGGGTTTCAAATGGTTCAAATGGCTCTGAGCACTATGGGACTCAACTGCTGTGGTCATTAGTCCCCTAGAACTTAGAACTACTTAAACCTAACTAACCTAAGGACATCACACACATCCATGCCCGAGGCAGGATTCGAACCTGCGACCGTAGCAGTCGCACGGTTCCGGACTGCGCGCCTAGAAGCGCGAGACCACCGCGGCCGGCTGGCTTTGGGTTTCTTTGCCTACAGTTTTTCTAGTTGTGTGGCAGCGGCCCCTCAAGTGTGATCCTAGCACATGTGCACCTCACAATGCAGGTCTGTCTGTTGTGGGTTGGGCAGGCCGGGGTGGCCGAGCGGTTCTAGGTGCTACAGTCAAGAACCGAGCGACCGCTACGGTCGCAGGTTCGAATCCTGGGGCATGGATGTGTGTGATGCCCTTAGGTTAGATAGGTTTAATTAGTTCTAAGTTCTAGGGGACTGATGACCTCAGATGCTAAGTCCCATAGTGCTTTTTTCAGTGTCCGTTAATCTTGAAATTGGCAGATTTGTCTTTCCTGCACTACTCGTGCACGTATTTTCTAGAGTAAGGTGTCTTTAAAATTTTTGCATTGTCAGTCTACTTTGATCTAGACAGAATTGCCTTTACCTCTGCTCAAAAAATGGCTCCAAGCACTATGGGATTTAACATTTGAGGTCATCAGACTTAGAACTACTTAAACCTAACTAACCTAAGGACATCACACAGATCCATGCCCGAGGCAGGATTCAAACCTGCGACCTTAGGAACAGCGCGGTTCCGGACTGAAGCGCCTAGAACCGCTCGGCCACAGCGGCTGGCTTACCTCTGCTACTGGTGCTTGTCCTCTCTGTGTTATAAGTCTTTAATATTTTCCTTGTCAATAAAGATTAAAAGACCCATATGTTTACTGCTGTTTATTTATATATATTCTGCTGCGCTACCCCAAGAAATTGTGGGCCAAATAGACCCAGTTTTCCATCCTCATTTTCTCTGTCATGGTTGTAAACCACTATGCTATTTGCTATTTGTATGTTACGTAAATTTAATGTATTTCCTCTATGTACGTTTTAGAAAGCGTACTGATTCCGGCAATCGTTTTGGTGTGGGCTGAGGTCAAGCCAGCGAATCCATTGTGTTTCAGTCCCTTTATTATATTTGGATTTGTCCGTGGTTGCTCTTGTGAATGTTTGTCGAGTATGATTTTAACGCCTGTATAGAAGCTACATATTCTTCTATCTTGAAAGTATTTTTTATGTCTAAAGTATATGCACAAGTATTGATTTCCAAGTATCCACAACTATTGTTAGACCCAATAAGTACCTCTGGGACGACTTTATAATATTTACAGAGTTCAAAGAGTTTGTTTGATTTTGATTAAAAAAAGGATTTCTCTGTACTATTATAAAAACTGTATTTTAAATGGTTTTATGTGGAGTGTTCCCATGAGCTTGATGGCTCGTAATTGTTTATATTAAACTCAGCCTCCATGGCGAATAAGTATTGCTCATCTTTACTAATGTTAAATGCGGCAAATAGATACGATAAACGGGTTATTTTACTTGTGCTCAGCACCTTATCAGTGCCAATTTCAACCCACTATTCGAGACTGTAAATATGAGACTTTAAATGCTTAACAACTACTGCAGTCCACTGTTTAAACAAATTGTTCTGATATCACATGTATTAAACAATTGACAGCCTACTGTGGACTTGGAAATTAATGCCTAATATCGATTACATGTGTACTAACTTGGTGCTTAGGCACGTGCGAAACAATGACTCGCCTAAGAGGAGTCTAACGCCATAATATTATGGTGGACCTGTAAATAACTGTGGGAACTCTTCTACAGTTATGTCACACTCGGCTAGCCACAGACATAATACAGGGCTATTACAAATGATTGAAGCGATTTCATAAATTAACTGTAGCTCCATTCATTGACATATGGTCACGACACACTACAGATACGTAGAAAAACTCATAAAGTTTTGTTCGGCTGAAGCCGCACTTCAGGTTTCTGCCGCCAGAGCGCTCGAGAGCGCAGTGAGACAAAATGGCGACAGGAGCCGAGAAAGCGTATGTCGTGCTTGAAATGCACTCACATCAGTCAGTCATAACAGTGCAACGACACTTCAGAACGAAGTTCAACAAAGAGCCACCAACTGATAACTCCATTCGGCGATGGTATGCGCAGTTTAAAGCTTCTGGATGCCTCTGTAAGGGGAAATCAACGGGTCGGCCTGCAGTGAGCGAAGAAACGGTTGAACGCGTGCGGGCAAGTTTCACGCGTAGCCCGCGGAAGTCGACGAATAAAGCAAGCAGGGAGCTAAACGTACCACAGCAGACGGTTTGGAAAATCTTACGGAAAAGGCTAAAGCAGAAGCCTTACCGTTTACAATTGCTACAAGCCCTGACACCCGATGACAAAGTCAAACGCTTTGAATTTTCGGCGCGGTTGCAACAGCTCATGGAAGAGGATGCGTTAAGTGCGAAACTTGTTTTCAGTGATGAAGCAACATTTTTTCTTAATGGTGAAGTGAACAGACACAATGTGCGAATCTGGGCGGTAGAGAATCCTCACGCATTCGTGCAGCAAAATCGCAATTCACCAAAAGTTAACGTGTTCTGTGTAATCTCACGGTTTAAAGTTTACGGCCCCTTTTTCTTCTGCGAAAAAAACGTTACAGGACACGTGTACCTGGATATGCTGGAAAATTGGCTCATGCCACAACTGGAGACCGACAGCGCCGACTTCATCTTTCAACAGGATGGTGCTCCACCGCACTTCCATCATGATGTTCGGCATTTCTTAAACAGGAGATTGGAAAACCGATGGATCGGTCGTGGTGGAGATCATGATCAGCAATTCATATCATGGCCTCCACGCTCTCCCGACTTAACCCCATGCGATTTCTTTCTGTGGGGTTATGTGAAAGATTCAGTGTTTAAACCTCCTCTACCAAGAAACGTGCCAGAACTGCGAGCTCGCATCAACGATGCTTTCGAACTCATTGATGGGGACATGCTGCGCCGAGTGTGGGAGGAACTTGATTATCGGCTTGATGTCTGCCGAATCACTGAAGGGGCACATATCGAACATTTGTGAATGCCTAAAAAAACTTTTTGAGTTTTTGTATGTGTGTGCAAAGCATTGTGAAAATATCTCAAATAATGAAGTTATTGTAGAGCTGTGAAATCGCTTCAATCATTTGTAATAACCCTGTATATCACTAAACTGCAGTTGTCACTATGATGGGAATGGAAGAGGAGATATGTACTTCTTAAAACAAGCGACCAAAAATTTCTTCCTTGAACCACACTATTAAGCATGAGCGGCCAGGGTACTGCATGAGCCCAGCCGTTACCACAGCGAAAAGCCACTGCATGCCGCTGTCCTCCAGCTTGGCTGCATATGAAGTGACCAGAGATGCATCCCAGCTGCTGCCACATGTGTCGATCCCAAGGAACTACACGCAACACACTGCTATAATGAGAGATCACCTTTTCACTCCCTCTGCTAACCCACCTAACAAAATAAGACCAGTCACAGCAAACAGGCTACGTCCGAGGGCGGCGAATACATCCTCCCTATTAGCGCTGAGCAACACTGCTACGGTTCCCTCAAATACTGTTCTTTCAACAGGTCCTGAGAAAGAGAATCAGTGTACTGGAATGGAATAAGTTCGAAACCTATTAAAAATATTACTCCTTAAAATGCAGTTAATGTTGCAAAAACTGGAAATGGACTAGACTGATGTCAGGAAACGAAAAAAGGACCTGCTGTATTTGGCGAAAATGGTTGCCACAAAGGAAAAATGGAGACTGTTATTGGAAAAGGATCAGACTGTTGCCTATGTGTAAACAAGGCTTACTTTAAGCAGAGTAAATGGGTGAAGAAACTGCGTATATGAATGGGGGATTCGCGGTATCTGCAAGCACTAGAAATACTGGTGGAGGATTCTCACATGTTGGTAGACTTGTCGAAAATGGTAGTGTTTACTACTACATTAGGAGGTACACCAAAGATCTGGGTATAAGCTTGCTTTCCCATTCGGATCTGCGTAATAAAGGATGCTTATATGTATCAGCTTGTGATGAACTGGATGATGCTCAGTTTTTTATTCCATGAACTGATACTGTCCCCCACAAATACTTTTATTCCATGCGAGATAAATAGGCGATTTTTATATTCCACATAGCTTGCACTGCGTTAGGGATATACAGTCACACACACACACACACACACACACACACACACACACATATTTCCAGTTGATTCTATATGTTTGGATTTCCAGAAAGCTTTTGACACCATTGCTCACAAGCGTGTTCTGATCAAATTGCGTGCCAATGGAGTATCGTCTCAGTTGTGTGACTGGATTCATGATTTCCTGTTAGAAAGGTCACAGTTCGTGATAACTGATGGAAAGTCATCAAGTAACCTCCAAGGAGGTGTTGTACGGCCTCTGCAGTTCTTGATCTACACAAGCGATTTAGGAGAGAATCCGCATAGCTCTCTCAGATTGTTTGTAGGTGATGCTGTCATCTACAAGTAAGTCATCAAACCGAAATGCAAAACGATTTATGCAGTATATCTCTATGGCGTGAAAAGTGAAAATTGGCCACAATGAAAAATGTGAAGGCATCCACTAAATTACAGTCACATGAAAAATCACAAAAATGTCAACACATAGGGATTGTAATTACAATTACTTTAAGGAGGAACGATCACATGGATAATGTTGTAGGGAAACCAAACCAAAGACAGATTTATTGGCAGAACACTTTGAAAGTCTACTAAAGAGACTGCTTGCACAACGCTTGGCCTCCCTCTTCTGAAGCACTGTCATTCGTTGTGGGATGCACATTAGATAAAATTGACGGAGAACATCGAAATAATTGAAAAAAGGGCATCTAGTTGGGCATTAGCTCCAAATAGGGGAGAGAGTGTCACGGATATTATACACGAATTGAAGTGGCAGTCATTAGAACAAAGGCGTCTATCGCTGCGGCAGCTCTTTCTCATGAAACTGCAATCACTAACTTTCTGCGCAGAGTGTGAACATATTTTTTTGGTGTTTGCCTACACAGGGAGAAATGATCATCATAGTAAAATAAAAGAAATGAGAGCTAGCACAGTGAAAGATTTAACTTCTCGCTTTCCCGCGTGCTGTTCGATAGTGGAACGGTGAAGAAGTATATTGAGGGTGGTTCGATGAAGCCTCTTCGGGACACTTAACTGTGAACTGTAGAGCAATCGTGTGGACGTAACATCGAACTGCGACTTCTGCGTGCAGGAAGAATACTGCCACGGGAATAATAGCGATATTATAAACAACGATAAGACTCATGGAATGCAGGGTTACGCGGCTAGTACCTGCGTTATTGCTGATATTTGCTTTATGGGCGTTAGCCCTTCGTCAAAGGCACAATTCTTTGTCTAGCCTTTCGTCATTCAACGCTGGAGACATCTTCAGAGGCTTTAACGATTCGGAAGGAAGTTACGGCCTCAAACAAGCTCAGAAAGCCGAAATGTTTGTATGTGTCCACGCAACAGACAGTTCGTTACGTCATCAGACCGCTGACTACGATCGCTGTCTCACTGGCGAATTTTATTGAGGTTGTAGAGGGAAGAATTGCCACTGTTGGTTTTATTTAGCATTGGGGGCCTCAACTTGCCTATTTTCAATCCTTCTTCCTTTCTGTTAAAGTTGTTTCTGTGCTTTTGAATTTCTATGCCCTCTCTGAACATCCTAGCACAGTATATATTAAATCTTGCTAAAAGCACAATGTTAATGAAATGAGTTTGGCCAGGTGCCTCTTAACACGTACGCCAGCGACTCCACGTGTCACCAATGGAAGTACAGAATCGTATGAAGATGATCTGACTGTGAGTGCAACCGGTTACCGGAGAAGTAAACCCCATTTGCTATCTAGACTGATGATTGTTTTTGTTGAATTACGATAGAAGATCGCAGTTCTTCCAGTTATAAATTCAAAACTTATTATTCTATAGTCCATATTTCATTAATGAAGTTTAATTCTTCCAATAAATGTACTAAATGGAGTGTATAAGTTGCGTTAATTTCTACCATGAAGACACTAGAAAGAAACAACAGTGGCATTTGTTTTGATGAATTAATGTGTATTTTATGCTTTGTATTTGTAGTTATGTAACTGAATTACAGCTTTCTTAAACTTTGAGATAGGCTTTGAGCGTTGCTGCTAGTCTCGTCTATCTAAACGAACTGTGGTGTTTAGTGATGCTTTTCTTCGAAGTTGGTGCATGGCGTCTGAGTCATTTGTCGTGAACATTATGGTAGAAACATCTTGATTATGTTGCAGTGTAGATGTGTCAATAACGTGACTTATATAAAACTCAGGGTGCTGCGGAGTAGATATATCAATAACGCGACTTATATAAAACTCAGGACGGTGTTTAAAGCACCGCTTGTCGGACTAGAACAAGGACAGTCTGCTTGAGACACGGATATTTTCTTTTCTTTTTTTGTGTGGTTTACCCGAGGCCGCAACGTGCGTAGGCGCATCCAAAACAAAGAATCGAGAGTTTTGTTGGTCGTCGGTTGTCTTGTCTTGTCTTAGAAAGGACGACAGGTGCCACAGTTGAAAGAAACAGAAAACTCGCGCAAGGACACTCTGTGAAGATGTACATTGTAAATGGCATTTCTAGAGATGAATACGGAACGAAGTGCCATATGGTCTCCAAAGTTTACTTTTTCCGAGTGTTCTACTGTAATTGCTTCGAGAAGGTCTCTCCCCATTTACCACTGTATGGGAAAGCTCCTTCTCCAAGGAACTATAGTAAAACATACGTTGAAAATATTAGAGTACTTTCACGTGCAACATTCAGATAATGTAATTTGGAAATAGGAGAAAGTCCCATACATGTATAGGATTTGCACCATATCGTTAGTTGGGAATTTAAATAATTAGTCCCCACCTGTTATTTTCTAACTTATTTGTCAAAATTTCTAACAATATGTGAACCATTGAAGAGGATTATGAGAGTCTAACTATTCTGTTTCACAATTGAAATACATCCTATTTTATTTTTATTTGTTTATTTCCGGTAAAACTCGGCAATTAGACATTACATAGAATGAAAAATGCACACATTTTGTGTTGATTGAGGTTGCAGGTACAGCTCAGCTGCGGCGTTTGAATATTCTCAGTTGTGCCTTCATGAATGTTGACTCCCGAACAATCTAACAGTTTTCAGTCGTAGAGTCGAATGTAAATAACCGAGACTAAAGTTCTGGTTTGATGTGCAACTGATAAATTATCCACACAGCAACACTGTCACCCAGTGATGAGAATCCCGTGTAAGTTAATGAAGTGTTTGACGTTATTCAGGAAACTGGTAGCAGCTTCAGTGAGCACTGCCCGTGGGATGCATGATGACATCATGAACCTGCAACAACAGTATTCTTATGTAATAGTTAGCATAAAAAGAAAAATTGTACATGTAAAAATGCTAGAATGTTAGATATGTATCTTGCAACAACCATGTTGCATTTTAACCTGGGTGCCCAAGCTTACAGGTCTGAACATAATCTTCTGTTCGTTTTCCCCAGTCTTGCGTCAACATACACTCCTGGAAATGAACACATTGACACCGGTGTGTCAGACCCACCATACTTGCTCCGAACACTGCGAGAGAGCTGTACAAGCAATGATCACACGCACGGCACAGCGGACACACCAGGAACCGCGGTGTTGGCCGTCGAATGGCGCTAGCTGCGCAGCATTTGTGCACCGCCGCCGTCAGTGTCAGCCAGTTTGCCGTGGCATACGGAGCTCCATCGCAGTCTTTAACACTGCTAGCATGCCGCGACAGCGTGGACGTGAACCGTATGTGCAGTTGACGGACTTTGAGCGAGGGCGTATAGTGGGCATGCGGGAGGCCGGGTGGACGTACCGCCGAATTGCTCAACACGTGGGGCGTGAGGTCTCCACAGTACATCGATGTTGTCGCCAGTGGTCGGCGGAAGGTGCACGTGCCCGTCGACCTGGGACCGGACCGCAGCGACGCACGGATGCACGCCAAGACCGTAGGATCCTACGCAGTGCCGTAGGGGACCGCACCGCCACTTCCCAGCAAATTAGGGACACTGTTGCTCCTGGGGTATCGGCGAGGACCATTCGCAACCGTCTCCATGAAGCTGGGCTACGGTCCCGCACACCGTTAGGCCGTCTTCCGCTCACGCCCCAACATCGTGCAGCCCGCCTCCAGTGGTGTCGCGACAGGCGTGAATGGAGGGACGAATGGAGACGTGTCGTCTTCAGCGATGAGAGTCGCTTCTGCCTTGGTGCCAATGATGGTCGTATGCGTGTTTGGCGCCGTGCAGGTGAGCGCCACAATCAGGACTGCATACGACCGAGGCACACAGGGCCAACACCCGGCATCATGGTGTGGGGAGCGATCTCCTACACTGGCCGTACACCACTGGTGATCGTCGAGGGGACACTGAATAGTGCACGGTACATCCAAACCGTCATCGAACCCATCGTTCTACCATTCCTAGACCGGCAAGGGAACTTGCTGTTCCAACAGGACAATGCACGTCCGCATGTATCCCGTGCCACCCAACGTGCTCTAGAAGGTGTAAGTCAACTACCCTGGCCAGCACGATCTCCGGATCTGTCCCCCATTGAGCATGTTTGGGACTGGATGAAGCGTCGTCTCACGCGGTCTGCACGTCCAGCACGAACGCTGGTCCAACTGAGGCGCCAGGTGGAAATGGCATGGCAAGCCGTTCCACAGGACTACATCCAACATCTCTACGATCGTCTCCATGGGAGAATAGCAGCCTGCATTGCTGCGAAAGGTGGATATACACTGTACTAGTGCCGACATTGTGCATGCTCTGTTGCCTGTGTCTATGTGCCTGTGGTTCTGTCAGTGTGATCATGTGATGTATCTGACCCCAGGAATGTGTCAATAAAGTTTCCCCTTCCTGGGACAATGAATTCACGGTGTTCTTATTTCAATTTCCAGGAGTGTAGTTGCGGCATCGACAGTGTGCGTTTATTTATAAAAGGTTAATGTTAATGAAACAGACAAATTGCAGGGACGTATTCCTGACTGGAAACGGAGTAGAACACGTGTCCAGGAATGCATCATTGTCATTGTAGGTGGCGCTAACGAATCAAAGTTCCTGTGAGTGCGTGCCGTGTGTTCCTTGAGTGTTGCAGACTGTGTGACTGACGCATCGTATTTAAGCAGCGGGATGGTCCGGCATTCATTTCTGCAGCAAGCTGAGATGGTATCTGTGTAAGGCCAAGCAGACAGAAACGGTCGAGAGGCTGCACAGCTTTACTAAAACACGTACCTTCACAGACACCAACCACATCACATAACATTTCAAGCACTTTTTGGGCGTTTGTGTGGTCATGAGTCCTTCGAGATAGACGAACGTGCAGGAAGGCGCAGGACTGTGCGTGCATCATATTTAGAGAACGATGTTTTACAGGATATCCTAGCACAAGACCAGGCAAGTGGCCCGCTAACATGGTGTTCAAATGGTTCAAATGGCTCTGAGCACTATGGGACTTAACATCTGAGGTGATCAGTCCCCTAGAACTTAGAACTACTTAAACCTAACTAACCTAAGGACATCACACACATCCATGCCCGAGGCAGGATTCGAACCTGCGACTGTAGCGGTTGCGCGGTACCAGACTGCGCCTAGAACCGCTCGGCTACAACGACCGGCGCCAATATGGTGTAGGCCAAAGTACGATTATGTGTATCCTGCATCAACTGCGACGAGTGCAAGGAATATCACTAGCGTATTTTCCTCTATGGGGAGGATTCTGCAGACGATTTTTGCACCAGAACATGAAAATTACTGAATTCCTGTCATGAGTTCTCTATACCGACGAAGCGAACTTTACCACAACTGGCATCATCAGTCTGTATACCGAGCGAAGTGGCGCGGTGGTTAGCACACTGGACTCGCATTCGGGAGGACAACGGTTCAATCCCGCGTCCGGCCATGCTGATTTAGGTTTTCCGTGATTTCCCTAAATAGCTCCAGGCAAATTCCGGGATGGCTCCTTTGAAAGGGCACGGCCGACTTCCTTCCCCGTCCTTCCCTAATCCGATGAGACCGATGACCTCGCTGTCTGGTCTCCTCCCCCAAACAACCCAAAACCCTGTCTGTATAATCGTCATCTGTGGGCTGCAGACTATGATTGAGGGGTCTCATCAGCATCGGTTCAGCATCGATGTGGGGGGGCAGGGATTCTTGGCGACCACATACTTGGCTCGGTTATTACTCCACAACGCATCGGCGGAGGAACGTACCTAGACTTCCTGCGGAATACGCTGCCTGCGTTGTTTGAGAATGTGCTTTTGGTAATACGGGAGTTTATGTGGTTTCTGTATGACGGAGCACCACCACACTTGCGCGTTACAGTTCACTAACACCTCAAAAACATCTTCCCCGGGCATTGGATAGGACCCTGAGGCCCTGTAACTCGGCCTGCTAGATAATCGGACTTAAATCTCCAGGATTTTTTAAATCGCTGCGGCATCTGAATAGCGATGTGTATGTTAAATCAGTTCCTGGTATGTATACCTTTCAACAGCGCGTTCACAACGCCTGTGACACTACTCGGAGAAAGGTCAGAACGTGAGGGAGAGTACGGCAATCCATGTTGCGACACGTGAGCGCGTGCATTATATCCCATGTAGACAAATCTAGACATCTGCTGTGGCGTGGATGCGATGCAGCTCTGTAGTGTGTTCCGGGACGATTTGTTGTTGTAGCACGCACACCGTCCATTTCCGGATACAGGCTCATACGAACAATTTTCCTCCATTTCCAGTCCCTGCAATTTTTCAGTTTTATTAATGTTCACCCTGTGTATAAACCGATACGGCATTTAGTATCTCTTGTGTCTGGAACGCTTCTGAAGCTACAGGAAACAAAAATCATTAATATAAGAAGAGGAAATAGCGACTACTATCGATGTCACACCTCTTGACAGGATAAAAACAAACATACAATTGTGACGTTGCAAGAACGCGAATCCGGTCCGTCAACATCTTTTGAAATGACTAAAACATTTGAAGGAATATCCTCAGAACAGAATGAATTCTGAGAATCTAGAAGGAATTTGACTATCACTTTTGGCAATAGTTCGGGGCTTGGCAAGGGCGCCCAATGGGGGTCACACCCTTCTGTCTCCCCTCCTAGGTCTCAGAGAAAGGGGAAAATATGGTACAGTCAGAGATTTTTCTTTAATAAAAATGATTTAAATGTCGGTGTTACGTAGGTTTTTAACTGGGTCGAAGCTGGAACTATTTTATGGCTAAGTAAAAGTCGCCATTCGCCTTCCAAAATATTAAAAATACTCCATATCTCCAGGTCTAGCTACCCCATAGGAATTAACATATGAGTTCCAATGTGCGTTTGCTAATGGAAGTGATCGCAACAAACCAGACGGTCACAATGGGAATCTTCATTCGGAACTGTCGCAAAAGAGGGTTGGATTGCAGTCCCTCTGTTATGTCGAGGTGAACGATGATATGCAGAGCTTTTGTTTTCCATCCTTGATTTGCTGCCCGAGAGGGCTTGGCGGGCTGTTGTATCACTTGGTTCTTTTGGGCTAAATCACAGCAATCTGGGGCAAAGAGGTTCCCAATTGGAGGAAGTGGATTTTCAGTACTACCATTCGTCTTATAACTAGGGGGAAACGCCGAAACATTCAAAACTAAAGCATTGGAACAATTTGTAATTATGAGTCTTATTCTTCACTATAGCTGTCACCTTCCTGTACAGCGACCACAAATAAGTTCAAGCTATGATGTTCTCGTTTCAAGATAAAGAATAAAGGAAGTGAATATCATTGAAGAGCATGAGATTTCGACAAAATGTTTCAAAATTTTTAAAAGCCTTTAAACCCAACAATGATACTAATCAACAGTGATTCAATTGCTGCTAAACTGAATGATAAGTAGAGATCATCATTCTAGAATAACGCAGAAACTACTAACGCTTCGATAATTGTGGAATTCTTCAGCACGGACAAATAGCAACAAGTCAGTGGTTTTATTGTAGCTGTTGCCTTTGGCGTGCTTTAACATAGATCTACCAAATCCACCTGACATATATCTTTCTGCTAATTTTCCTATGCCATGGTCCTCTCGAAAGGAGGTGTGTCGTTTCTTTTCTTTATTGTATTACTTCTACTTGTGCAACCTAATCAATCTCATACTCATGTTCCACAAAGCAAGGGAACGTAAATTTTTGTAAGAGCGGTCAGTAGCTGATTGTCTGCAACTGCAGTTTTGTCAATAGCTTAGTGTAAGTAGAAAGGCAGAGTTTTTTAGCTGTCATAAAAGATGGCACATAGCATGTTAAGATAGAGTTACATTGGCAGGTAAGCACCTTTCCCGTCTTCGGTGGCTAAAACACCCTCCCCCTTCCCCCTACCCCCTCCCGCCACCCCTCTCCACACAAACACGATAGCGGAAGCGGTTAGCAGCTTTGTGCTGATAGAACACTAACTATTCTGTTGGTGACAGGTGAGTACGGACATATTAGTGGATAACCCACGGATGGAGGCATTTGTGTTATTTAGTGTGTGAAATTGAATCATTTTTATGTCAATTTTTTTAATAATCAGGGTTAATAGTGATATCATAGCAGCAATTTCGTGTGAGAATTTACCATTGTTCTCGATTTTCTAGTAAGAATTACTTTGTGTGTGGGTGAGTGTAGGCGTGTTGAATAACTGCAGTGTATAGGTGTGCTGCTGTCACACTGTTGGATTTGAAGCAAAGATGTGTAAGTAGGCTATTTAGGTTTTTATGTTGGTAACGTCACCTAGCGCTCTGTATGAAAATCACTGACTGCGCTGTGTGCAGTCTGTGGCTGGTTTGCATTGTGGGAATTTGCTATTGTAGTGTTGGGCATTTGGCTGTTAACAGCGCGTAGCGTTGCGCAGTTGGAGGTGAGCCGTCAGCAGTGGTGGATGTGGGGAGAGAGATGGGAGAGTTTTGAAAGCGGATGATCTGGACGTGTCTCCATCAGACACAGTAAATTTGTAAGACTGGATGTCATGAACTGATATATATATATATATATATATATATATATATATATATATATATATATATATATATATATATATATATATATAATGACTTTTGAACACTATTAAGGTAAATACATTGTTTGTTCTCTATCAAAATCTTTCATTTGCTAACTACGTCTATCAGTAGTTAGTGACTTCAGTAGTTAGAATCTTTTATTTAGCTGGCAGTAGTGGCGCTCGCTGTATAGCAGTAGTTCGAGTAACGAAGATTTTTGTGAGGTAAGTGATTCATGAAAGGGATAGGTTATTGTTAGTCAGGGCCATTCTTTTGTATTGATTTTTGAAAGTCAGATTGCGTTGCGCTAAAAATATTCTGTGTCAGTTTAGTGTTGATCAGAATAAGTAAAGAGATTAATGTCTGAGTACGTTCAGTTTTGCTCAGCTGTTTGAAAATAAAATAACGTAAGCGGTTTATCAGCACAGTAATTCATTAATTTTTGTAAGGGGACGTTTCAGATGTGCTTCCACTTTACTTACTGTACATTGATAAGGTATCTCAAAAACGTTATTTTTCAGAACAGGGGATCAGTAAATTAGTCTATCTTTTGTGTTTCGTCTCGGTTCATGTTTTAGAAATATTGGAGATGAGAGAAGAAATTTTAATCTATTTGCCTCTTCTTCCCAATACTGAGAACTCGTCACCTTCTGGCAAGGGGTGGTAAAATGTATGCTTCCTTTCTTTTAAAAACTTTTAGTTTTTAACATTTGAGTAATCAAATCTAATTGTAAGAATAGTTTTACTCATTCTCTTTCTTTTTGCAAATCACACTTAGTTTTCTAAGAAAATGGTTTCCTAAGTATATTGTGTCAAATTCATAACATGACGATAAATATATATAGCAGGGAAAAATTATAAATGATGGCATCAACAGTGGTACAGTTATACTATTAATAATAGATATATACTGATTTTTAAGAAAACTGTAACTCTCCACATTTGAGTTTTTAGCCTCTGCTTTCTTTTTTAACACATTAGATAGACAACACAGTTTTAGAGTTGCATATACTGGTAGTTCGAAACAAGGGATTTCCCTTGGCTATCCAGTTGTGTTCCCTGATTGCGTCTTCAGTACTCGCCTTCCAGGTGATTACGCAAGCTCCATTAGATACTGAAGGCACTCGAGCAGATGTTGCGTCTTCTGCTCCGATGCTCTTAGTGTCCTACGATCACAGCAGCACATGCGCAGAGATGAGAAGCTGGTGCATCTAATACATGACCAACTGTACTTCGTTCAGTGACGCGGGAGGCAGGTATCATTCTAATGGGTTCAGGGGCCTGTGGAAATTCGGGGAAAAGAACAGGTAGATCAAGCCGCCAAGGAGGCATGATGTGACACAACAGGCTGTCACTTCGCTGTTATGTCAGAGGTCCAGGCGGTTGGGGACGGGGGCGGGGGAGAGGAAGAGTGTTTGGCAGTGAGAGACTTCGGTTTGTGAAGCCAACTACTACTCCGTGGCATACTTCAGGCCAGTCACTATGGCGGGGTGACATGTCCCTGACCCGTCTCCGAGAAGAGCACTGTCCTTTTAACACATGGCTTCAGACTCCGGCAAGGGAACGCACCAATCTGTTGTTCTCGTGTTGTAAAATCACTATACGCCACATTTTCACTGAATGCATTTTATATTGTGATGAGACTGCAGAGAAGAATTTCGGTGGGGATCAACTCTCTGCTTTAGCTGATGCCAAGTATTGTGAAGGTTTTAAAGATATATCAAGTCTCTGGACTCCAGCCTAAGCCTCTAGGTTGAAGATTTTAGTGTGTTGCAGAGTGGCTGGCTCATGCTTTTTATTTTAGTGATCAGCTAAATCTGTGCAGTATTCTTTTAATTCATTCCCCTATTTTTTGTTTCGTTTTTGTATTACGTTTTCAATCCGACGACTAGCGCGGTTTTCGAAGTTTTGTCTGTGTGTGTGTGTGCGCGCATTTGTGTGTGTTTGTGCGCGTGCTGGCGTGTTCTTAGGGGTCATTTCTATTTTTTCTTATAGTTTAATCTTTGTTTACCGTTTACCCACACTCCATTCCATGAAGAAGAACACAGGTCATTACAACGAAATTTGTTCCGTAGATTAGGGATATGGCAATGCACAAATTATTAGGATTACGGAACGGTACATGTACTCTGACCGCCAGAATTCAGTACAAAATTAAGCAACCATGTGCTGGAAACCCCTAGGCGTCATAGCAGGGGATCAAACATGACCTGTATACGGTGCTCTAGAACACATTGCCAGGCGATTTGTAGGCGCGTCCACAAAGAATCGGCGGTGGTTGCAGCAGGACGAAAAGCTGCTGACACACCGTATCTCAAACATGTTCGATGAGCGAGATGTCAGGAAATGTGAAGGCCAGAGAAGCAGTGGTTCTCGTCGTTAATCGAAAAAGGCTTGCACGTTCCTTCCATGTGTGGCCGGATGTTGTCCTGTTGAAATATGGCATTTGGAGCATCCTGTAGGAGGGTCAGTGTCTCGGGATCTAAAATCTTCCTGATGAAACGATTGCTGTTGAGGTTGTCCTGAGTACATCGGAGTTGAAATCACATGCTATAGCCGATGGTTACCCAAGTCATGACGTATGCCGTCTGCTTGCTGTGCCTCTCAACAATGCAGTCTGCACAGTTGCATTCACAACGGCAGCGTCTAACAGGTACGCGTCCTATTGCAGCCCTAAGCACAGGAGCCACTTGTCCAGCACCCAGCAACGGCGTCGAAAGTTTGTTGCAAACGTGTCCACATCCGTTACAGTGTTCCAACATTGTGCCAAAACTGGGGATGAATCTGCTCTGTGTACGGTTAGGCGGATTAGATGTTGGTCATCCTGTGCTGTGGTCGTACTGTACGGTCCGTTGTCCACTTGTCACTGTGTACGAGCCCTCTTCTATCCGTTGTCTCACATACGCATCACTGCCTTAGCAAAACGCTACATATACAGAAATGGCAATGTGCACAAGGTGCTTTTTGATTGTAAACGTTTTGCTTCTGACAAATATTTCATTAATATGCTACATTTTATCAACTAATATGGCAGCTTTACATGAGGTTCCAGTTCACAAAGAAGAAGTTTTGCAACGAACATTTCTGAAGAGCGGTAGATGACAGCAAAGCCTGTCGAAACCGCTTGTCAAAAATAAAAAAAAAGTATTTATGTGGTTTTGACTATAGAAAGATTTTTACCTAATGAAACAGATCACTCCTTCTCGTCTCTCAACATGAGTAATTTCAATCATTGTCTTAGCAGTGTGCCTCACATGAACCACTATGGCACGATACAACAGACTCGTTTCCTGGGTACTACTCATTCTGCTCCATTCGAACTCGCCCACATGCCACTTTCTCCTGAGGGGTTTCGTTAAAGACAACGCTTATCTACCACCAGTCTCACAGAACGTGGAAGAGGTGAAGAAGCTGATCCGTACTGCCATAAAATCAGTTCGAAGGACATGCTTGCCCAAGTATGGAATTTGAGTATCGATTTGATGGTGTTCCTGATAAATATATGCATTCAAAATACGTATATCCTGTAGTTGTTTGTGTATATCATTCCATAGGAGTATGTACTCTCTCCATCCCACTGTTTAAAGAAGGTTTACACAACGCATTATCATATTGCACCACATGGTATGCAACGGTTTGAATATTGTTTAGCAATTTAATTTAAAAATAGAGATCTAGACCTTTAAACATGACTGTGTTTTCAGCGACCGTTACAAGGTAAAATTAAAACAGTGCAGCCCTCGATGGAGAAAATTAAGTCTTTTTGACCTAGGTTTCGGCAACTTCTAAGAATTCCTTCATCAGAAATAAAACATTTAAAACTGGCATGTCACGTATAAAATAAATATGAAGCGATACCGCTTTAGTCACAAAATATTAAAGTAGAAAACATAGAGGCAAGCCACTAAGGGCTGCACCACATGTCAAGCTGCGGTAGCATCGGACTGAGGCGCCCGCGTTAGCAATTGCGGGCAGGTAAACGTTATACCAAAAGTACCATCTAGTAGTTGCAAATACAAACCGGCTACTTAACATTCCAAATATAGACAGGTGAAATATGTAATACATGAAGTGAGAGGCAATATTTTACCTGATAGCATCAGCTATGGTAACAATCTGTCTACATGAGAGCTTAGAAGTACAGTTTAAAGGCTGAAAACGTCATTACAGAATTACAAAAGGAGCTGAATAACTTAGCGAATAGAAAAACAATATAACAACAAATGTGGTTAACATAAACTATTTAATGAACAAACAGTTATGAATCAACTTTGAAGAAAGATTTCGGTAACTGCATGAGGGAACATGAAATCAAATATCAAGTAACGGCTTTATACCGTTGACGAAGCTTTTATTACGTAATTGTAGCTGCTCATTAAGAAGGAGGCCATCATTTCGAGAAAGATGTTTAAACATCAGAGGTTAACATACGAGTAATATTTGGATAACATCTTCTGGGTACATAGTTCTGGTTATACGTAGACCTTTTATAGAGTGAGAGGTAAATTTTGACTAAATTTCTTAGTGGGGAGCTTACACGGTTAACTTCGTGCTGGGAGCAGCAAGTACGGGGATAAATATGCGGGACAGACAGAGACTAGCATATGGAAAACACATTGAGAAGACGTTGGGTGTAACAGTTAGAGCTGGGAAGATTTGCAGAGGTCAGGAAAAAACAGAGTACAGATCAAACTGGTTCAAAGACTGGCTATTTAAAATGATTCTTTACTGGTTTGTACGTTTGATTTGCCACTAGATACTACAGTCAGCTGTGGAAGAGAGTGCGGAAGCCTGCGTACAGGTGTGAAAAAGTAATGGTCAGTACGCTGAATCATTTGTAGGTACTCCAGAAAGTTCATTTTAAACGATGTATTTCGAACAAATGATGTTGAATTCAAAATAATAGAAATAAGGAAAAAAGATTATATCACGATATTTAGGAAATGCGGAGCATGTTAAATGGAACACATTGCAGGCTCTGATGAAATTTTAGAATTAATCAGTGCGGGCTTACCTGGACTCGCGGATCCTGAGAGAGCATGCAGATGACGATCTCCGCTACGTCCTCCGACTCATGGAGGGGTATCAGCTTCAACATTTCCGAATTGAATTGTTTCAAGTTTGAGGCAAACTCCGTTTTGACAGGTCCCGGAGAAATTTCCTATTGTCATAAAGCAAGAGCGTTAATATGTAAGATGCATATCTCCATGATAAGAGCCGGCCGGGATGGCCGAGCGGTTCTAGACGCTACAGTCTGGAGCCGCGTGACCGCTACGGTCGCAGGTTCGAATCCTGCCTCGGGCATGGATGTGTGTCATGTCCTTAGGTTAGTTAGGTTTAAGTAGTTCTAAGTTCTAGGGGACTGATGACCTTAGAAGTTAAGTCCCATAGTGCTCAGAGCCATTTGAACCATTTGAACCTGATAAGACACACACACACACACACACACACACACACACACACACACACACACACACACACACATATATATATATATATATATATATATATATATTCCTCTATCTAGAATAACGAAACATAGAAACAAATATCCATTTAAGAAAGCTCCAGTCACAAGCTGCACGGCAAAATGTCTGAAGATAGAAATTCTTTTATGTAGCTAACTCAAATTTTTTTGCTCACATTGAAACAGGCTATAGTGGGTCCACAACCGATTATATTGAGACAGGGAACCAGAAATGGATATTTATTGTGTTATAGACAAACTCAGCGTACAGTGCATAGCAACAATGGAGCTCATAGTAATGTTCAGAACTACCACCGCCAGTCTCAGCGCATGTACTGCAATAGCGCATGCAGTTCTACCCCACTCTCACAGAGATCCCGCGTGTCTGTTGTACACAGGAACAGGCAGCGTGTGATAAACGTCATACGCTCCTGATCACAAAAAAGACGTACTGTACATAACTTAGCTAATAGCACGTGTCCCATGTGACGCCCGCATGCATCGCATCGGTGCATTAACTTGTGCCACACGCACACCATTATCCCTGGTGTCACTTGTCTGTTGCATCAGACAGTTTGGGATGTGTCCGAGGTAAGGTCTGTTACTGTGTACAGTGCATGACGCGAGGTCAAAGATTGAACATTCCTCCCCACGTAAATTGGCAGGCATGCAGTTAATGTGCGGTGCGGCAGGATGTAGTACCCGTAGAGCAGCACGAATGTACAGAGACAGCTTTCCCAACGGGCGTCATTCTAACTGGAAGATGTTTATCTCCGTGGATACCAACTTACAAGGGACGAGGTCATTCACGCCACAGAGAGCCGGCCAAAGTTTCCGTCAAAGACATGTTCGAACACCATACTTCGAGGAGATGGTGTTGGATAGTATGGCCGACCACCCAGCAATAAGCACCCGTCAACTTGCCCATGAAACTCAGAAGCAAACAGTGTGAGGAGTACTAGTGAAACAGGTATTACACCCCTTATCATGAAAAATGTGTGCAAACACTGGGACTAACGGAATCTGAGTACCGATCCACTTATGTCAACGGATTATCCACCGCATTGCTGTAGTGCGGAACTTCATACAGTTTCTGTTGTTCACGGACGAGGCTCATTCAGCCAAATCAGCCATATCCAGAGTGATAACAATCCCAACGTCACTCACTACGGTGACCGGCAGCAACGATCCTCTGTCAACGCATGTGCAGGTATTGTCCAAGATCATCCAATAGTACCTTATTTGCTGCCTCCACGTTTGACTGGTCCACTTTACATCGAGTTCCTGAGAGATGTACTGCCACATTTCTTGCAGACTGTACTTGGTGTCCGCGGAAGGATGTCGTTCCAACACGACGATGCACCAGCCCATTTAGATGACAACGTCCGCGATCACCTGAACAACACGTTCCCTCATTTTTGGATCGGAAGCGGGGGTCCTGACCCATGGCCAGCCCGATCGCCGGATCTCACACCTCTAGACTTTTTCCTCTGGGGTTACGTCCAGATGTTGGTGGATGAAACCCCCGTAGAAACGGTGAAGACCTGCTTACTACCGGCAGAGTTGCCTGTCTCCTGGTACAACAGACACCAACGACTTTTGAGAGAGTGCAACAGAGCGTCAAGCGCCATTTCCATGCATGAGTCTAGATTGGCGGTCGTCAGTTTGAACAATTACTATGAGCTACGTTGCTGTTATACAGTGTACGCTGTGAATGTCTACAACCCTATAAATATGCATTTCTGACCATTGGTTCCCTATCTCATTGGTTATGGACCCAATATCACCTGCTTCAAGTTGACCCAAGAGGTTTGACACAACCTGTATGCACTTGCCTGAGAAAATAAAGAGTTCACCTTCAGGTAATGATTTTAAGTTATCGCTCCTAACTGTTTAACTTAGTCGTCAGTCTCTTCTCGTTACTGAGCTATTCTACTGGTTAATATATGTCTTCTAGATCCAACACCTTCACTAATCTAAATTAAATATCGTACTTTTTTTGTCAATCAGCGTTTTCGTTCCACTTCTACGTTTAAGTTCACTATAACTGAATGCTTTAAACATTTTTCATCCTCTCGTCAACTTTAAACATTCTAAGTATATCCGGTTCTCTCCTCAATTTGTCCACTGACCATTTATAATTTCTGTACAATGTACTGCTGGGGACGCATAGTGAAAGATAAATACCAATAAGTTACCGTTCTATGAACCGAAGTGTTGAATGTCAGAACAATGATTCATGTAGGGATGGTATTATAGTTTGTATTACTAATCCAAATGTAAGCACGTCTTCATCTTTCTTCAATAAGGTGTTCTTATTTAGTTTGGCCTCCAAAACAGGTTGTTATGAAGTCTCGACTTCAAATGTTCAGCAGAGATGTACGAAATTGCAGTATAGCTGAGGCATTCCTGACAAGCACAGTTACAGCATTTGGTGATCAGGACATACAGTGTCATCAGTAACGGCCTTCTGCAAATAATGAGTATTAATCATCAGAAAAACTAATGTTTATGAGAATTAAATGCTAATGCTACAGTTTACAAGAGACGTTCATTGATTTTCAACGGTGTTACATAGTCAGGGAGGGCCTTAAAGGCGTATTCTGGTCAGGAAGCATAGTCAGACGAAATCCTATTACAGACATTTTGCTGCTTCCACATTCATAGATGCAACATCTCTATTTTTCACGCTTCTACATTTTCAATTGTTGGCTCATCTCATTTTGTGTAACCTTCTATAGCACCGCGTTTCAAGGTCATCGATTATTTTGTTTATGGTCTATGTTTCAGATACATATAGTTCTGCAATAAAAACATGGAATACGCACTTCTATCACAATTTCTTAACAATATTTGATATAATACCTACGTTTCCTTGGAGAGAACTTTCTTTGGCTGCACCAATTCACGCTGGTACATTGAAACTTTGAACAGAACTGTGCGTTGGACGGTACTCGAATTCGTATGGGCGATATTATTACCGAATTGACACGTGACAGTAATTCGCTATCCAAACTCATTTCAGAACATAATTGTGTAATCCACTAAGTTATAGGAAAGCATAAATTATTGTATAATAGATTGTATAGTACGCTGCAGGAAAATTGCAGTTTAGTGGTGTAATCTGCATCTAAACCTAACATTTTGTTTGGTTGCTAACGAATTTTCAGTCGAGTAGAAGATCAGAATTCAGGAAAGTGTAAGGCAAGGATGGCTGGCCATTGTTATGCAATGAAATGAGGAACGCCAGCGTTAGGAGCAAGGCCGCTAAACTGTCATGGTGAGAGGCAAAAGTGGCGTCTCGATTGTTACAGAAGGCTGGTACCTGTAGCGAAACTAAAACATAAGACACAGTTTGAGTGGAGAGACACCCTTTGGCCCTTCGTCCCTCTCGCTGAAATGGGGAGACACTAAATATCCCCGTCAGGCAATATAATGCTTGAATAAGAAATATGTATGCGAAAATTCTCGTAATAGTTGCTCCATATGAGTATAAGTGTTAGTTACCGTTGACGCTAACAAGAGTATATTAAGTTGTTATGAAGAGAGACACAACTGATGTCACAGGTGGAGAAAAGTTTCAAGTAGGAGAAGGATGCCATTACTTGATGCCTTTTTTGATGGGGATTGGCTGAGAACATATCACATCGCTGGTCCAATATCAGTAGCACAGTATGCTGAATTTGTAGTTTGTCTGATGTTGAAAAGTAAAACCGGGTACAATCACGTGAAACGTTTCTTTGATTGGTGTACAAAAGCTGTATTTTGAATAGTCGAAATAGCTACAGACTTAGATGGGATTAGCTCAGGTGATCACAGCTTATTACACTCCACTACATCATGACTTCCCACTTCGCTGGTAAGCAGGGCTGTACTCACTATCTTTCTGTGTATATTCTTTGTTGTACATAGTCAGGCATGGTCGTAAGGGGGTACTCCAGTATGTATTCAAGAAGATGAAAATACTGCTGCAGAGTTGCCTAGTGTGAGATCGGTAGCTCATGTTATAATAGAATCAGCTGCTCTCGAGCTGAGTAAATCAGCAACTACTTGTACTACTGACATTCCCATAATGGCAGAATGAATAGTGGAGAGACTGTCTGCTGATGTGAAAACTGATGGGTAATATGTTTTGATATTGTCAGTAATGGGTTAGCAGTTACAGATTAGAAGTGGATGCTTTCAATGATGATAATTGAGAAATTACGATGCCACTTCATGAATTCACGATTCAGCTGAAATCTCTACGTTGAAGTCGGAAGCGAAACACGACACTGAAAACAGTTTGCCAACTGTAGAGTACAACACGAGGAACATGTAAACTCAGAATTTAATGTTATTACTTATAATTTCAATTACAACGTTAATTCAGTGATAAATTGTGTAAAGCAAATGCACAAGGATCCAAGACTAACTTCAAGAGGAAGTAGGAACTGAATGAAATTGCTTGTCCCATTTTCACTGAACAGACAGAGGTAAATCAAGTAACACTCAGTGAAAATGTGTGTAAAAGTTATCTAGTATAAGCGCTAACATTATACAAGAGAAGTTTACTAGGTTTAGTAACTATAAAATCGATAAAATCGTATGCTGGACACTGAGTGCAAAGCACACGTCGTATGGAAGTGTACAGCTGTCACATGATAGTGGTTTGGATGAAAAATTGGTTAAAACTCCTCAAGAAACTCAACGTCTGTTCTCACAGACGATACAGTATTCATTGGTTGCCTTGGCAGAAGCTACATGTATTAGATGACATCAATGCAATCTTTTGATTCACAAGGAACAACGCAGACACGACAAAACTGTTTATACAGGTTTTTATGAGTGCGTTACTGATATCTTGGCCACTGCAGGAACAGACTTGTTTCATAGTGGGACATCTAAAAGGCGATGCAGTTGGGGGAGCAAGTCAAATTTAGCATACCTACACGTATCTTAAACAATTTTGTAAAAAAATTATGTATAAATGTTGCCCTGCAGGCTTTCCGTGGTAATTGTTACTTGAATCTTGGAATGGTAAAAGATAACATTCGATCCATGGCACAATGAAAGGTTATTGTGAACGTTAGTGGAAGAAGCTTATGTACATTGAAGTGGGAATAGACTTTGAGGTGTTTGAGGCTGGTATCAAGATACTATTACCTTTCTACATCTATTACAAGTTAATGTCATCACTCTGAGATAATTGTGACAATTATGTCAGATTCTTGAAATAGGTAGAATGTTTGCATGGATATGACAGTGGCAGTAAGGACTTTTAACAAAGGCAAGATGGCAGTAAGCCTATGCATCTTTTGTGTAGCCGTGGTAGCCTTCTAAACTCAGGTGTTGCACGAAGTAATGAGAACCAATATATAATGTTGGATTTTGGAACCATTGCATCCCACCTGAATAGTTAAACTACATAGTTTCTCCGTATGGGATCGACTAGAGACAACAGATTTTGATATCTGAAGATTTATTTTAAAGTTAAAAGACGAAGAAAATTCATTTAAAGAGAAAGAAAAATAAGAGCGGAATGGAGATGCTATGGTTAACCTTGAAGTATGGAATGCTGTTTAATGAATCAGAACAAAGTGTAATAGGAGGACAGGAGTCGAATAATAGAATATTTGGTTGGCACATATGTGATATCTGGGCTCCGAAAAATAACTTAGAACAAGATGCTGTCTTCAACGCGCTCGTGGGGCGTAGTTAGCGGCTTAACAATGGACAACAATTGAAATGTATGTAAGTGCCATATAACGAAAGAGAGAATTAAAAATTCGTATTCCATAGGAAATCCGAATGCAAACTGCCTTTAAGGGTGGATGATGTTGCTACTTTTCTTTTAGACACGCATAAAGAGTGATACGAGGCACAGCGTTTATATGACATGTGTCTTGACAGGCGGCTGAAACACTTCAGTGTTTACCTTCGATGCGAGCGCAAAGTGGAAGTTCTTCTGATGACAAGGATTTGGATATGTAGAATCGTTGTTGAAGATTTTTTGGACGAAGATGGTCATATGTGAAGTATAAGTGATATCAGTGCTACTGAAGACGCAAGATTCCGAAATCCGAAGAGATAGTAGTCTGGAAATCTCTACGGTAGTGCAAGAGTATTTTCACGCTTTTGCTAGTAAAGAAGGAATGGTCGTGTTGCTTGTGTCTGTCGTGAAAGTTTTTGGAGGTACTGTTGACTTTGAAATTTAATGGTGCTGAGATGGAGCACCATGAAGAGGGATAATTTAATTCCTCTTTGTAGTGTTTATATGGTAGAGAGTAATGATTTCTTGATTTATTATTCCTATGAGCTAGTTGATACATTCCAACTTTTAAGATAAATAAAGGTGAAACTCACCTGCTAATGTCATTTGTAAATAATGAAGACCTAAATTTCGGTATCTCACAAATCGATAACACAGCACAGCTTGATGAAGGACCAGAGCTAAGTGTGATTAATTTAGAGTGATTAATTTCATGGGCTTGTTGATAGAAAAGAATGACGAGTAAATATAAGTAGTCATCTGGCTGACGAACAGGAACAAATTAGGGCAGAGATAGGTTAAAGAATTCATGCTATAGACATGTTTTCATGGCAACAAAAACCGACTTTAAAGGAAGTGCTCCGGCGAAATTGTGAAGTATTTTTCGGTCTCACATGGAGTAGTCAAAAACGTTTGGTGGTGTTTGACGACCAAGCCACATGACAAGTCAGAAACACATCCAGTAACCTTCGCACAAAGAGACGCTGTACAGAAGGAAATAAATATAGCAGAATGAGATTCTATCATAAAAATGTGCTTGAAATGAGTGTATCAACCACACTGCTTGGCGTTTCAGAACAATTCTGAATCCTGTTACAGCGTAATTCCCTAGCCTCATACTCTTTTTTGTGAAAGGCATATAGCTACATTACACAGCAATTACGACACATCTTCAGTATCGTCAGTGTGTCAATGATGACTTACTCCAACGCGTATCTTGCTCTTCTTTTTAGCGAGGTCCTTCCGCAGTCCGTCGAGCAGCGTCTTGACCATGTGCTTGCTGGCAGTGTACATTGTGATGTTGCCGGGGGAAGGCGACATGTGGCCCAGATCACTATGGACAGACAAAACGTTGTAGATAACCTTAATATTTTCTGTGGCAGCGCTACACAGCCACTGCAAGGTACCGAAAAACTTCATGTCTTATCCCTCATATATAAGGGCAGTCATAAGTTCCGGATGGAGAAAAAGTAAGGAGACTGCTTATTTTTCGAAAGAAATCGGAATAACTGTTAATACATTTATTCCACCGTGAGACAACACAATCAGTCCTTTCATGGAAAAATGTTTGTAGTTGCCTACGGAACCATGATGGAACCAAAGCGTGCACCCCTTCCTCCGAAGCGACTCGACGGCCACTAATGTCTTCCTTCGGGGCTCTAAAATCATGGAAATCGAATGGGGAGAATAGGGTCTGTATGCAGGATATTTAATGGCTTTCCAGCAAAACTTCTGCAGCGTAGTAGAAACAAGCTTGGCAGCTTGGTGACGGGCATTATACAGCAACAGAATGATGCCGGCCATCAACAGTCCTGGGCGTTTGGACTTGATGCTGCACTTCAATTTTTGCAATGTGTCCACATACTGCTGTGCTTAGATTGTGGCTCTTTCTCGGAGCTGGTGTGCTTGTTGTTACGACTACACTGCAGAAGTTTCGCTGCGAAGGAATTACACATCCCGCATACTGTCTCGATCTCTCCCCATATGTGTTCCATATTTATCGAGCCCTGAAGAAAGATGTTCGTAGCCGTCGATTTGCTTCGGTGGATGAGGTGCACGCCTGGGTACAATCATGGTTCCAGAATCAACCGCAAATATTTTTCCATGAAGGCACTGACCGTGTTGTCTCAGAATGGGCTAAATGTAGTAACAGTTACACACCTTTCCCTTATTTGTTTAGTATTACCTTGCCGTCTTGATATTCATATAGATGCTTCCCTTTTCTCCGAAGATCTGTTTAATTTTATTTTCTTTCTACCAGTCTAGCCATTCTTGCCTAGACATTTTGCACTTTCTGCTAATCTCCTTTTTTAGCCATCTGTACTCACTTTTAGCTGGATAATTTTTTTGTATGTTCTTCTTTTGTCAGTTAATTTAAACATTTCGAGCGTTAACTAAAGATTTCTGCGAGGCCTTGTCTTATTGCCTCTTTCACCCAACACAGCCGTCACTATTTTATCTGTGATACGTACTCATTCGCCTTCTGTCGTATTCCTTTTCCCTTTTCAATCAATCGTTTCTAAGGATCCGTTCGAAACTCTCAACAGTCTCTGGTTCTGTAAATTTACCTAAGTCCCATCTCCTTAATTTACTAGCGTTCTGTAGTTTTATTTAGCTTTAATCTCCATTAATCACCAATAAATCTGGTTAGAGTTCACATCTGATTCAAGGGCATATTCATGTTTTACAATTTAAAATTTGGTTTTCAAGTGTGTCTATTATCGTGATATAATCTATTTGAAACATTCTGGTGTCATCCGGTCCTTACTGGGTATACAGCTATTTTTGATAATTCTTAACCTAAATATTAACAATGATGAAATTACGTTCTGTGAAAAATTGTAATAACTGGCTTCCTCTTCGTTACTTTCCCCCTCCCAGTTCATGTTCACCGTCCCTTCTACTTCTCTTTCTTTTGGTTCTATAGGATTCAAGTTCTCCATCGCAATTAAATTTTCGTTGCTCTAATTTTCTAAATAATTTAGTTTACTCCTGATACATCATTTCAGTTTCATCATCTGCCGAGTTATCAGACAAATGTGTGTTACTGTAGCGCGTTTTGACTTCATGTCTAATCTTGGCTACGCTAATGCGTTCACTGAGATGTTCATATTAGCTTAACAACATTCCTATTTACTTATTCGTTGTAATGCCTACTCCTGAATTTTATATCTTTAACCCGTACCGACTTGAATAGAAATCCTATTCTTCCTGCCGCCGCATTTCGCTATTTCTCACTGAAGCTCAAGCTATAAATTTCTGTCTTTAAATTCTCTGGCGTGCCTTATCAGTGATAAGAGTCGCTGACATAATTACTATCTTGAGTGCAAGTTAACAATGACGAGACCTATTGAATAGAATGAACAGTCTAATGAGTACAGAATTTGGATTGAGAGCAAACCGAAGAAAGGCAAAAGTAAAGAAAAGTAGCAGAAAGGAGAACAGTGAGAAACTTAATATCAAAATCGGTGATCACTAAGTAGACAAAGTTATGGAATTTTGCTACCTTGGAAGCAAAATAACTCATAAAAGACGAATCAAGGAGGACATAAAAACTAGAACATGCAAAGAGGGCCTTCGTGACCAAAAGAAATCTACTAATATTAAACAGAGGCCTTAATTTGAGAAATTAATATCTGACAATATGCGTTAGGAGCACAGCATTGTGTTGTAGTGAATCATGGGCTATAGGAAAACCGGAACAGAAGAGAATCGATGCGGTAGAGATGTGATGCTGCAGAAGAATGTAGAAGGTTCAAGTGTGTGTGAATACCTAAGGGACCACACTGCTGAAATTATCGGTCCCTAGACGTACACCCTATTTAAACTAACTTAAGCTAACGTGACAAATAAATAAAAACACCTACAGCCATCCTTATGATTTTATTTTATTTTGTCGCTACCAGTTTCAACGCTTCAGTAGCGACAAAATAAAATGAAGTCATAACGACGGCTGTAGGTGTTTTTATTTATTTGTCACGATAGTAAACAGCCGTCGTCCCAGAGACCTCCTGCTAAAAGGATGGACGTACAAAAACTTGTGCTAGGAACAACACACACACCCATGCCAGAGAGAGGGCTCGAATCTCCAGCGTGAGGAGCCGAGCAATCCGTAACACGGCGCCTCAACCGCGCGGACACTCCGTGTGCCAAGAATGTAGAAAATTAGGTGCTCTCAGGAGACAAGGAATGAGTTGGTTCTCCTCAGAATCGGTGGAGAAGGAACACATGGAAAAAAACTGGCAAGAAGAACGGCAGGATGACAGGAAATGTGTTAAGACCATGGAATAACTTCCATGGTACTAAAGGGAGCTGTAGAAGGTAAAAACAGTAGAAGAAGACAGCGATTGCGATATATCCAACAAATAAATGAAGACGTAGTGTGCAAATGCCACTCTTTATATGAATAGATGGCGTAGGTGAGGTTGAGGAATTGTGGCGGCCGCATCAAACGTGTCACAATTCAGAAAAAATAGAAAATAAAGGCGATGAAGGGATCTAATGTTTCACTCCCCGCCTGTAGACACCAGTTTGTCACCTGTTTTCGACATCCTGCTTGTAGTCCCCGACGACTACTGAGTGGAAGACTATTTTACCTCCGGAATATTTTAATTGAAGCCTGTAGACTTCATGAAGCCGTACAGTACAATTCCACGTACGCTGAAAATGTAACGACTGTGGTTCCCTTTGCTTTCAAATGTGGCGCAGTAGAAACGTACTGAAACTATGTTTGTTAGTGTTTCAGAGCAGATATCTCAATCATCCAGACTGTTGCCCTTGAAACTATCGGAAAGGCTGCGGCGCCTCTTCAGGAAGCACACGTTTGTCTGGCTTCTCCCTAGGTCACCTTTCGTTACGGTGCACCTAGGATGCGTTTATACATTACGTCTCTCTGGTTACTTCTTAAATGCCAGCCGTTGCAGTTGTTACGAGATGAATCCTAGTTAAAAGATATCTCTTCTTTTCATAAAATATATCTTTTTTAGTCAGAGATGTGCGTTTTAGTTAGTCGTTTGTTACAGGTGAATGCTTGTAAAATGTCTACTTAAATATTCCATCATTTGTAAGTAAATGAGAAGAAGGGACAGGGTGGAGCAGGTAAGGGCTTAAAACACGATCACAAAGCATCTTAGATGCCACGTAGTTTAGTGCTGCAGAGGAAAATACATGATACTGCTAATGCATTCAGTAAATTTTGTCACAAGGCTGTCAATAAAACAACATATTTAAAAAATGAAGCAATCATAGAAAAACAAAAAAATAATGTCACGTCAAAACCTACATGGTTTTATAGATTTTTGAGGAATATTTCGAACCAGTTCATAAAAAAATTGTGAACAATAATGAGTGACAGTGGCTATCCAACACACCTCATAAGGGCAATGTAAAGCTTATATCGTGAAACAATTATAGTGATAAAATAACATAACGGATGAGATAAAAATCAACCAAAGTGTGAGGCAATGGTATTCTCTCTCAGCCAGTCTTTTACAGCATTTATGTTGGCAATGTTCTTGAACGCTGGAAATCACATAATCGTCCAGCAATTAAATTACATTAACACACTAATGTAAGTGCATGAGTATTTACAGATGACGATGTAAAAATACAAAATGTGCAGGTGACCTCCAGTTAGCAGTACACCAAATATATGCACAATACCGTCTTAAAATATCATTAACAACGTCAAAGTTATGGCCTTTAAATATAAATACACAGTGGTATGGTCTAGGGTAGTAATTAACAACTAAATACCGGTGACACATTTTAAACATGCATGCTGTGACTCGCTTTATGTTTATGATCATGATGTGGATGAAACACAAATTTCAAGCAATATGTCGAACAATAACCGTAACTACAAAAAACGAAAAACACAAAAAATTATTTTTTTGACTGTGGCAATACCTTTACTGTTGAAAGAAGTGACTGTTAAATAAAAAGAAACATGACAGCAAAATACAAGCTGCCGATATGAGATTCTTGAGAAGAGTGAAGGCCTGCTCACAAAGAGATCTGGTTGAAAATGAAAATGTTCAAATTGAGGTGTTTGCAATTTCTGTTAATGGGGAAATAATTGAATACAGAGGTGATATGTTGAAATTAGCTTGTAAACAGAATAAGAAATGTCAGACTACCCGAAGCCTGAATTGCTATCTGTAAGGAAGAAAAGAGACTGGTCGACCAAGGAAACAGTGGACATAAATGTGAGAATGTCGCAGAAATCAGACGTCTAACTCCTGTGTGTAAGTGTATGACGAACGAGACACCCTGTATGTAGACCACAATGAGACCAATAAGGTAAACATCCTGCACTGTTAGACGTAGCTGCCTACCTGCTGATGTGGATGATGACGCCGTCGTCGATTCCCCTGGTCATCATGTCCTGCACGGCCTCCCTGGCACGGCCTCCCTGACGGACACACGTCTAGATCGTCCGCTCTCAAAATTCTGCCATCTCTCTCTCCCCATATCCACCACTGCTGACGGCTCACCTCCAACTGCGCAACGCTACGCGCTGTTCACATCCAACTCCCCAACACTACACATACGAATATTCCAACAATGAGTCCAACCAGCCCTAGACTGCACACAGCGCAGTCAATGATTTTCATACAGAGCGCTACGTGGCGCTAACAACATAAAAACCTAAACAGCCTCCTTACAGCTCCTCTCGGCTGCATAATCTTGTGTGAGGCCTTGGGTTGTCATGGACAAGGAGAAGTTAGTTTGCATTTTTGTGGTGACGAACACGCTGAAGTCGTTTCTTCAATTTCCTGAGGGTAGCACAGTTGAGCGTTGCACCGTGAGAGAAGACACCGAAGAGGACAACCCCTTGAGACTCCCAGAAGGCATTCTCCGTGACTTTACCGGCTGATGGTGGGCTTTGAACTTTTTCTTCGGGGGAGAGATGTTGTGGCGCCACTCCGGGGATTGCCGTTTTGTTTCCGGTTCGAAGTGATGAACCAATGTGTCGTCGACTGTGACGACGTTTGACAAAAATTGCCACGATTAACCTCGTAACGCACAAGCAATTCCGCATAGAAGGTCGTTCGTTGCTCTTTAGAGTCTTCTGTTAGCCAATGAGGAAACCAGCGGGCAGACACCTGGTGGACACCTGGTGGACGAGTGTGTCAGCACTACCAACAGAGACGTCCAACTGAAGAGTGATATGTTTGTTAATCGTTGTCACCTCGATTGAGAGTGTCTTTATGTTCCAGCATTGCATATGTCACAGCCGTGTGCTGCCGGCCGGCAAACGGGAGATCGGAATTGGTGCTGACATCTCCTGGTAATTAGTCAAACTTCAGAGGGAGTCACTCTGATTCAAGTTCTTTGTGCTTTTCCAAACGCTCTTGAGTCATCAAGTCATTTGTCTCCTTCTGAAATAACATATTCGACTCTCCCAAACATCGTAGTACAACTGAGATTCAGCTGTCCGAGGTGACGTGGACAGTACGTATAAATGTAACTTTACATAATTTACATACTGAAATCACGCTCGTAACGAACTGTGTACATTCACGCGTATTTCAAATATATATTTTACAGTGAATATCCTCCAACAACCAGGCCCATTTCACCTTCTCCCGTCTTGACACCCTCGTCTAAATCCCTGTCATGGCGCGACAGCAACGTATCCTTTTCAACAATATCCGCTCCCTTCCCGCCAACAAGAACCTCTTCCTGCACACCCTTGCCACCCACCGCGTGGGTACCTTCCTCCTCAATGAAACCTTCCTCCAACCCCACCACACCATCCACACTTCGCCCTATCTCCTCCACCGCTCCGATAATCCCCTCCCAATTGCGCGTGGCGGAGTTGCCATTGGTCACCACCGCCAGATCCCCGTTCGGCTCCAACCTCTTCTTCCCGACCCCACCAAACACCTGATCCTTAGTCTCTTCTTCCCCGGCCTTACCGTTACCTGCGCCACCATCTATGTCCGTCCCAACGCCCCTATTCCCTTCGACTTCCTCTCCCACATCGACCGTACCTTCTCCTCCTACGTGATCGCCGCCGACCTCAACATCCATAGTCGTTCCACTGCCCAGTTACGGCGGTGGCATCGGTTCCTCTCCTCCCTTCAAGGCGACCTCATCCCCATCCCCCAGCACACCCGTCCCGAATCCAACTCCAATCCCAATGTTATCCTCTCCTCCCACAACCTCCTTGGCCACATAACGGTGGATGTCCTGGAGCCTATTGGTAGCGACCATCTCCCTGTCCTCCTCACCGTTTCAGACGGTCGTCGCCCCTGCCCCGACCCTCGTAATGACCCTCCCCCTAAGCACGTCCATGACTATTCCTGTGGCAACTGGAATGCCTACCGGGATACCCTCTCCACCCAGGTCGATAGCCACCCTTTCACCTACCACCACCCCGACGATGTCACCCATGCCGCCTCCTTTCTCCAGCAGACCTTGTCTGAGGCCATGGAGGCCCACGTCCCTACTGTCGCCATCCACCCCCACCGTCCTACCTTACCCCCACAGGCCATCCTCCTCCTCCGTGAATCCCGCCGTCTCTACCATGCCTTCCTCTGCACGCGTGACCCGGACACACTACGACGCCACTGGCAACTCCAGCGACACATTCGTAATTTGCTCGCGGCTAAGAAACGCCGGGACTGGCGACAGACATGGACCCGTTTAAATGCTACCCTACCTATCAACTCGTCCAAGTTCTGGTCAGCCTTCCGTCGCCTTACCGGAACTAAACCCTGCCCCTACTATCCTCTTCTCCATGATGATCACCCCTTCCCTGACACCCTTAGTAAGGCCAATCACTTTGCCTCCTACCTCTCCGGTGTATTTTCCATCCCCGATGATCCCCAGTTCGATTACTCCCTCTTGCCGGATGTCCGCGATCGAACTGACACCTCTGTCCTTCCCCTAGATCCTGGTTTCCAGTACTTGGACAACATTGCACACACAGAACTCAATGCCCCTAGCACTACACAGCATCTCATTGCTACACTCCGCACAAAATGCAACACCGCTCCTGGTCACGATCGTGTCACCTACTGTCACCTTCGTGAAGCTCCTGTCTCTTTCCTCTCCACCCTGGCCAGGCTCTACAATGTAGTCCTGTCCACCGGTTACTACCCCGACCTGTGGAAAACCTCCCGTATCCTCATGTTCCTTAAACCTGGCAAACCGCCGTCCGCCATCTACTCCTACCGTCCCATCAGCCTTACCTCGGTCTTCAGCAAGGTCCTGGAATCTATCCTCACCCGACACATCCACCAGCATCTCCGCCAACACCGCCTCCTTCCCATTACCCAGTGTGGCTTTCGGCCGTCCTTCTCTTCTGGCGACCTTCTCCTTCACCTCACTCATCTCCTTTCTGACCAGCTTAATTCCCGTTGCTCCACAACCTTCCTCTCCCTGGACCTCGAACGTGCTTATGACCGCATATGGCATTCTGGTCTCCTCTTCAAGCTCCAAAGCTTCGCCCTTCCCATTAACTACGTCTGTCTGATCGACTCCTTTCTCTCCCACCATCCTTCCTATGTCACCATCCATAACACAGATTCCTACACCTTTTTCCCCTCCGCCAGTGTGCCCCAAGGCTCCGTCCTCTCCCCCTTCTGTACCTTTTGTACACGGCGGACATGCCACCGCCGTCACCCCCCGTCCACCTTCTCCAGTTTGCCGATGACACCGCCTTCCTTGCCCTTGCCCCCACCCTGCAGCGCTCGCAACACCTTCTCCAATCCCATCTTGACCGGTTCACCGCTTGGTGCAACCAGTGGTTGCTCAAGGTCAATCCCTCCAAAACCCAGGCGATCATAGTAGGCAAAACCACCCCTTCCTTCCGCCTCCTTGATTTCTATCTCACCATCTATGGCCGTCCTATCGCCCTCACTCCCACCCTTATGTACCTTGGCGTCACCCTCGACCGTCGCCTCTCCTGGACTCCCCACCTCCGGACAATCCAAGCCAAGGCACGCTCCCGACTCAGTCTCCTCAAGCTCCTCTCCGGCCGTACGTGGGGTCCGGAACCCTCCACCATCCTCCACACCTATAAATCCCTCATCCGCCCTATCCTTTGTTATGCCCATCCGGCTTGGATCTCCGCCCCCCCCTACCTTTTATAAATCCCTCCAAATCCTTGAACGCCATGCTCTCCGCCTCGCCTATCACATCTGTCTCCCCTCCCCCATGCGGATCCTGTACGATCTCATCCCCTTCCCCCACTTCCTCCTTTTCCTTGAAAGGATACAAATCCTGTACACCTCCCGTAAACTCGATCCTCCTCACCCGCTAGTCTCCCCGATCCTCTCCCACCCCCGCCCGCTGCCACGCCTGTATTCCCACGTCCCACCCGGTCTCCATGTCTCCACCCTCCTTACCCTCTCCCAAGGTGGCTTCCGCCAGCTCCCCCTCCCTGATGATGTCCTCCTCCCCTCCATCTACCCCTCCTATCAACTTTGACCCTGCCCCACCCCCCACTTCCGGTGTCCTTTCCTTTAGGCACCCTCCCTCCCTTCTCTTCCCTTCTCTTTCCTTTTCCCCCGTCCCCTCCCTCCACCCCTCTTCCCCTGGGCTTCCCCTCCCCATTCCTCCCTCCCCCTATCTCCCCTGCCCGTGGCATCTCTGCTCTCCCCTCTCGCTCTCCCACTCCCCTTCCTCCTCCTCCTCTCTTGGCAGGTCCCCGGACTCGCACACGCACAGTGAACATTCGCGCGCCGGCGATCATCGCCATCAGTGTCTCATGTGTGTGCCTTCGTTTATGTTTAGTGTTTGTTCGCCGTCACGCCGCCACTGTTCACGTGTACCGTCGCCATCATCCATGTTATGTGCGCCGTGTCAACTAGTGTCAGTGATGTTTTCTCGTCCAGCGTGAACGGCTCCATGTTTTTTGTTTTTTAGTGTCCACATTGTTTTGTCCGCCGTTTTGATTGTATTCTCTGTGCCCCCTCTATGTATTACTTATTGTAAAACTCAAGGATGAAGAGCGGCGTACTCTGCTGCTGACAGCCCGCCTTGTGTAAGGTGATAAAAATAACAATAAAAAAAACAGTGAATATCCGCACTTGTATATTTTTATTTTGTAACTGAAACAAAGATTTAGGATCTCTGCGACGAGTTCGGGAAATATACCGTGTTTTCTGGAATTTTTACCAGTTTTCTGAACATGCTGTGTGGACTGAAAGAGGCATAGCAGCATGTTCGTGGTCCAAGAGTCACCAGCAAGTGTCTGTAGTGTGTTAAGTGATAAACGATGCTTTATATTATACGTTATCTGGTGCAAACTGTGCACGATCAAAAGAAAATTATAGTGATCAACAGATGAGGCAGTATACACGGTGGTCCATTGATCGTGATCGGGCCAAATATCTCACGAAATAAGTCTCAAACGAAAAAACTACAAATAACGAAACTTGTCTAGCTTGAATGGGGAAACCAGATGGCGCTATGGCTGGCCCGCTAGATGGCGCTGCCATAGGTCAAAGGATATCAACTGCGTTTTTTTAACTCTTATATTGTTGCGAGATGAGCCCTGGATAAATAAATAAATAGACTCTGTTTACTTAGTTAACGATAGTGCCTTTTGAAATCAAATATAACAGCGAAGTTCTGGTGCAACTGTGATAACAGGTCGCAATCTACGATTGTAATAACCCTCGATGACTGGTACTTAAATACTTAGAACAATGCTACATATTTATGGGTATGCATTATAGGAATGATTTTGGATACTTACAAATCAGATCAGCGTCATTGCCAACACCAGCGTTGTTAATCAAAATATCAACACCTTTCAAGTTCTCTCTGACCCATTTGAATGCCGCCAGGATGCTTTCCTCATTGTTGACGTCACACTGAATAGCGTGAAGCTTGACAGGGGCGTCCTTCAACGCGAGGGCCTGAAATGAAAGCGTAAATTAAGCGCTTAAAAAAAGAAAAAACGAGTCCAGAACCAAAATCAGTCCACCACTGCACATCACAGCCCCTTGTATGTGAGAATCAGAAAATGTGTGAGAAACATAATTAGTCAAATACGTGAAAGGGAAGAAAAACACAGCTGTTATGGAAGAGTAGAGTGGAATAAGAATGTTATGGAAGAATACAAGGAAAGGGACAAGGACGGGAGTTCGATGGTTATATGAACCACGTTATTAAAAAGCTACAAGCCATATGGATCTACATTATTAAGTAAATAGTTACTAGTCTGCAAAATTCAAAGTCATACAGACGTGAAAGCTTATTAGTGACGAAATAGACTCAGATATTGAATCGAATGTTAAATTTTTGGGATGCTCGAATTGAAAATTGAGTGACCGTATATGCAACTGTGAAGTGATAAGAAAATTTAAAAAATATGTTTCACAGCGGCGGGAAATAATTGTAGCTCTTTGAACCTTGGCCAAAATGAGAAACGAGGCACAGAAAAAGGGGAGAAACTAAGAATACTGGTAGTAATGTAAGAAAGCGTAAATTTGTAAGTACCAAGTAGAATGAAACTAAATTCTGATTGACTTGGCGAGAAATGTCGCGAAGCTGAAGGGGGCGGAGCCTTATGGAGAGCTACTAATGCAGCCGGATGCGTTGTAAGAGAAGCAAATCACGTAACGAAACGTTAATAAACCCTTACTGAAATGCAGATGACATACTGGAAGGCAGTAATTATAGCTGTGCTGAAAATATCAGACAGCCACGTGAACGTCAATACACAGTACTAAGGCATATATTTATTATAACTGTTAATATTTCTATAGGTACTTTTAATAATGTAAATACTTTAAGCCAAAAACTGTTATGTATTACAAGGCTCTAGTTTTTTTACGCTTAATTTACCAGAGAATAAATAAAGCTACTAAGATGGAGAAAGCTCTTCTAAACATTTGTGGGAACTAACACAAGATAAATTGTGGTTTGCTCATGAATGAACCACATTTCCTTATTAAAAATTCAGGATACTTTCCTGCGGATAGTAGCACCGTCAGAGAAGAATATTATTGTTGCTCATATCTCGCATGAATATTGAGATCTGAGATCGTATTATCCTTGTCTGAGACACACACATTGTTGTACCCTTCTTTCCGTGAAGCATTAACCGTTCAGATCACTGTTCTGAGCTTTACTAATCAAATATTCATCGAGGCAGTCACGTATGTGCGATGAGTCTCCATGTAACAGTACACTGGTTAGTAATCAACGATGTGAAACTTGCTTCTGAATGTTCCCCGCTATTAAGACCGCCGTACTGAGTTCTGTTTGCTCGCAAGTCCCCAATGAATTCGCAATTCTCTATTCGTATATTCGGTATACACCCATTTTGTTTAGTCGAGTTCTGTACATAATTGTGTCTACAGATTTAAACGTGCCACTGTGGTGTATAGGCCGCCGAGACGAACAATGTGATAGAGGTCATTTGTCGTCTACCTCAAACCGGCTTACAAGAACCTTCTAAGCTACTACGCATGCGCGCCGCGCGGGAGTTTTCACTCTCTCGTCTCTTCGCGCATATTTTAGTTGTAGAGAAAAATTAATAGATTTTTGTAGGGAATCTTGTAATAGGACACGTTTTCGCTAAGGCCCGCACGCTTAGAGTCATTTACGTTAAACATATGGAAGTGTCCTTCAAACGAAATCTCACCGGCACAATCTCTTCCACTGGTCAGGACGTTTAGTATGTTGTTCATGGCACTCCATCCTATCAGGGTATAAAAATTTGCGACCACATCAATTATATCCCATATTCGACCATTTCTGATTTTCACTGACTGGTCTATTACGTCACCGGTTTAGTCGTGCACATACAAATTCTAAAATTTATCTTCGTGTGAATTTTATAACGAAACTACTGTGCCTGTAAGGCTAACGTTCAGATCAAATTGTAAATGTAAGTAGTCTTTGGATGAGATTCACAAGAGTTTTATTTCTTTCATTATCTTCACGGGAAACTTAAAATCAATAACGTTAACGAAATAGCCATTAAGCCGATGGCTTAATCATAGTTCAGACAATGAACACCAAAATACCAATATGAGAAATAATTCATCTAGTCTCTATATTTTGTACAGTGGTAGGAGGGAGTGCCATGAACAACATACTAAAAATCGTAAATAGGTGAAGGGTCGGGGTGTGTGTGTGTGAGTGTGTGTGTGTGTGTGTGTGTGTGTGTGTGGGTCGCTTATATACGTTTATCTCGAATAGTTACAACCGTTTATCTAGAATAACTGGAAAATCGCAGCCTCTAGCGGAAACGTATTCGGGACCTTTGCCTTTCGCGGGAAAGTGCTCTACCATCATTTTTTAAAAATCTCATTTTGTTCGTTTTCTTTCGTTGTATCTGCTCGGGTCGGACGTCGCAAGACACCCATTTCAGTTCGTCGTTGTTCCATTAACTCAGTTTTTTTTATTACAGAGGGCAGCTAACCCTCTGACCGAACACGCTGAGTTACCGTGCCACGTTTAAAACTGTGTGCCCGACCGAGACTCGAACTCGGGACCTTTGCCTTTCGTGGGCAAGTGCTCTACCACTGAGCTACCGAAGCACGACTCACGCCCGGTTCTCACAGCTTTACTTCTGCCAGTATCTCGTCTCCTACCTTCCAAACTTTACAGAAGCTTTCCTGCGAACCTTGCAGAACTAGCACTCCTGAAAGAAAGGATACTGCGGAGACATGGCTTAGCCACAGACTGGGGGATGTTTCCAGCATGAGATTTTCACTCTCCAGCGGAGTGTGCGCTGATATGAAACTTCCTGGCAGATTAAAACTCTGTGCTGGACCGAGACTCGAACTCGAGTCTCGGTCGGGCACACAGTTTTAATCTGCCAGGAAGTTTCAACTTTTGTAATGTTATACGCTACAATTCGGAACCCTCCAGCAACAGAGGATTGCAAGTTGTGTAGCGAAGCGGGAATGTCTATCGAGTATTGTGAATGACATGTAACACCTCAACCGATATTCGAAACTGAGTATAAAATTCTGATACTTTACTTTCCAGCACGCGTTCGTATTTTTCCGACTTGACAGACCACACATGAACTATATCAAAACGTTTTTGTCGGCTTCCTCTACACCTGCAGTTTGCATGAAATGTTATGAGACTGATCTGTTGGCCGGCCGCGGTGGTCTCGCGGTTCTAGGCGCGCAGTCCGGAACCGTGCGACTGCTACGGTCGCAGGTTCGAATCCTGCCTCGGGCATGAATGTTTGTGATGTCCTTAGGTTAGTTAGGTTTAAGTAGTTCTAAGTTCTAGGGGACTAATGACCACAGCAGTTGAGTCCCATAGTGCTCAGAGCCATTTGAACCATATGAACTGATCTGTTGGCCACACTTATCATTTCCGAAATCGCCTTACGCGTTTCGAAAATTCAGATGGTTCAAATGGCTCTAAGCTTCAAATGGCTCTAAGCACTATGGGACTTAACATCTGAGGTCATCAGTCCCCTAGACTTAGAACTACTTAAACCTAACTATCCTAAGGACATCACACACATCCATGCCCGAGGCAGGATTCGAACCTGCGACCGTAGCAGGCGTGCGGTTCCGGACTGAAGCGCCTAGAACCGCTCGGCCACAGCGGCCAGCATGCTTTTCAAAAGCTTCAAAATACAAATCAAAGCCGGCAGCAAAAGGATTTTTCTACATGTGAAGATTATTCTTGTTTACCCTTTAACCCTGGCCCCCTCTTTAATTGCGCCATAGTATTTTACAACGTTTGCTATTCGCAGAAAATTTTCTAATGGTCGTAGGACCACAGAAGATCTTATGTACGTTATTAAACATGTGCCATTTCTACACCTATTCCCTTCATAGACCCTGCTAAACCCTATAATTTAAAATTTTTCAATTGCTATATGTACACTTACAGCTTATGTTCGCTATACATATTTCTGTAGGAGTTATCTTTGATTCTCGGAAAAACTGTGACATGTAACATAAGTAAAGGGGAACAAGTTATCTATGGTAGCACAATTGCCAATGAACCATTTGCAGTAAAAATGCACTGGTTTCGATATGATTGTGTTTTCAGTTATGCTTTAGCTACACTGATGTTTCGGGGTTACCGAGTTTCATTTAGGTAAGGCGATCTTGGATGGTTACCGTATACTATTGATGGAAGTGATGTAAGAGTTCCAAGACTGCGCCTTCTCAAATTGTTTGAAATTCCTGTATGTACATGCATTTGCTTCCATTGGTCGAAATAGCAGTACATGAGTGCCACCTTCATAAGTGAACGTCACATGCCTCAGCTGGTACTTCTAGACTTGGTAAATTCTTATAAAATGGTTTTTATGAATTTTTATAGTAATTTTACGCTCTGAGTAGTCAAAAGCTGTTTGTTAATCGACAGCTAGCCTCTGTACCCTAACGCCACTAAGAGGGCTCTTCCAATGTATTATTTTCGACATTGTTTTGTAAAGAAACGCATTTTTATAAAACATTGTAAAGTGATGTCCATGAAACGTTTACTGGTGAAATTGTTTAATACGGTGTGACGATGAAAATGTAGCTGTAAACAAACAAATGCAGCATATACCACCCATCGAGCGCCGCCTATCGGTTTGGTCCAAATGGGTTCAAATTTGTCCCTTCGTAGCAGTTTGCACTTTCTCGTGGTTGAGAATGTTGACGAGATACAATCCATCTAACGAAAAGTTTCATATGATTTGTATAACAATGGTAAGCTAGAAAGCCATATTTGCTCATTGTACTATGTCTCTAATCCATGATGAAATGAAACATGTTTTCATATCTCTTGGTACCAGTTCTGCGTTGTATTTGCTAGTCTTTGAAAATGACGGAATGTCGAAATGCGTAGGGCAATTTCGGAAACAATAAACAATGTGGTCAAGACATCAGAAAGTTATTAAAGTTGCTCTACACCAACGTGCTACTTTGTAAACAATTACCATTTACACCAGGGTCGGCAAAGATATCGCCTCACGGGCCATGCCCTGACACGAGTACCGTAGCGCTCAGCATTGCTGAAAAATTTCCCGCACCACCACGGCACGCTGTCTGGACGCTCGGAGGGCGGAAAGAGGGAAGCTGCGAACGCGCCGCATTTAAATTGCTGTGCAGTCACACTGGACGACTTAGTTATATGTTTCACATTTATCAACAATATATATCCCAAACACAATAAATTTTCAGTTTTAAATAATTATTTATGGAGCGGTGAAAACAATACAATTTTTATCTGTTACAAAATGTCAGCATACAGACAGATGCAGAGAATTTCAAAGATTTTTCCCATTCAAGGTACCACGTAATCCTGACTTATTTAGCCTCATAATCGACTAAAGGTCGTCCACTCCCATATATGTCAACTGAAATACGGTAGCACTGATGCAACCTCATTATGAAGACGTGGAAACTCTACTTGAGGAAAGCACTGTGGACGTCGTGCACAGTTTTAAAACGAAAGGAATTGTCATTAAAATGGAAATTATCTTGCAAGCCAACCAGTTACATCTGCACATCTACAGGGGCGCTCTTAACTGAAATGGCAAACGATCTGGGAAACAGCTCGAAACCAATGTAAGACTGGCATTGTCCTGGAAACCTTTAGGAAACTATCATTGCAATCATTTAAGTGCCGCAATGAATTCCTCAATCATTACGTTTCGTTCAATGCCAGTGATCTCAGAGATGTGGACGGTGTTTTTTGTTATTTTTTTTTGTTATTAGAATGTGCTCCTTCTACAACGCGATTTACTTTTTAAATGCATCCTCATAAAACCAGGAAGGAGATGTTTTTCACCTTTCAGATTCTTACTGCGGGCAGTGTGCAGCCAAGTACACTTAAAATACGAAGTTTGCAATCCATTCTGGTTATTCTAATTTTCGTTCCTGCGCGTTTTTTCTTCGTAAGTTTAACAATAGCGAGTTTTAAGTCCAGGCATGCCCCTTGACTAAAGCAACGTACCACACAGTAATGCGTAAAGTCTCCATACTCTTCACTCAGTTGCAACTGACAGTGCAAATATGTGTGCAACTTAAGAAATTTAACTGCTCGTCCCACCAATTTCTTCACATGCTGCATGTCTGCAAATTCAGCACGTGCTTCCTGATGTACTGAGCAATGAATCCCGTAAGTCGATCATTGTAGTTTTTTACTCTTCTATTATCAACCAAGTCTCTAATTTCTTTTTGCATGATACTGTAATAAGCCAACGGCCTGGCCGCAGTGGCAACACCGGTTACCGTTAGATCTCCGAATTTAGGCGCTGTCGGGCTGGGCTAGCACTTGGATGGGTGACCATCCGGTCTGCCGAGCGCTGTTGGCAAGCGGGGTTCACTCAGCCCTGGTGAGGCAAACTGAGGAGGTTTGAGAAGTGGCGGGTCCGGTCTCGTAAAATGACATACGGCCGGGAGAGCGGTGTGCTGACCACATGCCCCTCCCTATCAGCATCCAGTGGCGCCGGTGGGCTTAGGATGATGACACGGCGGCCGGTAGGTAGCGTTGGGCCTTCCAGGGCCTTTTCGGAAGGAGGTTAGTTTAGTTTCGTATGATATTGTAATATCATTTCAGGCGAATCTGCAGTCCTCATTGTTAATGCAGCTACATAATAGATGTTGAGAACTCCCATCCCTATCTTCTGTCATTCCCATTCATTTTTAAAAGCATGTGACGGTAGATCACTAGACTGACTCTTTTTGTGCAGACATCCACTGGACCTGTGAACGTGCTTCATACCATGAACAAACAGCAAAGGGTAAACAGCGCTGACATGTTGATTCTGCCGAGCTGAAGCGAGATGTGCCGACCGAAATGTACAACGTCGCGTTATTAAATGAAATGTCAGCACTGCACTCAGTACTTCTGGGAAGGAAAGAGCAAAACCGAGACAGGTCGACCGTGGCCTGCATTTAGTTCAAAACTGGTTCAAATGGATCTGAGCATTATGGGACTTAACATCGAGGTCATCAGTCCCCTAGAACTTAGAGCTACTTAAACCAAACTAACCTAAGGACATCACACTCATCCATGCCCGAGGCAGGATTCTAACCTGTGACCGTAGCGGTCGCTTGGTTCCAGACTGAAGCGACTAGAACCGCTCGGTCACAGCGCCCGGCTGCATTTAGTTGGACGTCCAAATTGTTGGAGCGAAGGACAAGCCGCAAACGGTATCTATTTCAGCGCCGTCGCGTACTTGTAGAACGCGAGACGCGCTTGGATGCCTACCTGGACCCTGTCGACCCCAAGTTGCTCTTGGGGCGGCAGAGTCTCATCTCTGTACTCTGTTCTTCTCCACTCTACTCCACACTACTGACGGCACCAGCCGCGTACCGTCTCTTTTTATGCGTGCGCGGCCTCGAGTTTCTGCTTCGTCACGCCATCTCTCCTCCCATCGGGTCGGCGGGACTGTGACTCATGTCAGCCCGCGTCGTACCTCTGCGATTATTTTCATGGCTGCGGTACGTGCGCACTTTTATCTTCAGTCTGCTGTACGCATGGTTTAAACTGTGATTTTCCGATATCATTGATTTCTGTGAGTGCTGCTTTTCAGTAACTGCGATTCTTAGCTGCGATTTGTCACGGTTTAAAATCGCAATTCACAACTTCCATTCCTCGGCAACGTTAAAACCTGATTTCTCCTATTTATCACCGTATGTGTTACACTGTGATTGGTCACAAGTAGCGAGTAATACAGAGTGGTTAACTGGTATCGAGTGGCTATACTTAAAGTGCAGCTACTTACAGAGGTCCAGTGCGGGCTGTAATCATGGCAGCGAAACTTAGCAGATATTCTTGTGCGTTATTGTGAAACCTATGTAAGTTAACAAAAATTAGTTGCAATTTTGGCCTCCAGGTGCACATCTGGCGATGCACAGCCTCTCGTCGACTTCTCAGGTACTCACACTGAGGAAACTGTGTAAATGATGGTTGATAATAACATCAACATTATGCATTTGTCACTTGTTTGAACTTTTCTGTCCACGACCCATCCCTAATCAATTACATATGGAAAATTTCTATACGTCTTTCTGGCAACCATAGCGCCGAATTTGCACATGATGGCGGTTCTAGTCGCTTCAGTCTGGAACCACGCGACCGCTACGGTCGCAGGTTCGAATCCTGCCTCGGGCATGGATGTGTGTGATGTCCTTAGGTTGGTTATGTTTAAGTAGTTCTAAATTCTACGGGACTGATGACCTCAGATGTTAAGTCCCATAGTGCTCAGAGCTATTTGAACCATTTCTGAACGTTTCTCTGCCATACTACGAGGGGCGTTCAGAAAGTAAGCTCCGATCGGTCGCGAAATGGAAACGACTATGAAAATCCGATAAAGCTTTGCACAGATGTGTTGGGTAGTGTCTCTAGTATAACCCCAGTTAGCATCACGTCGCTATTCTCATTTCTGAGCTCGCAGTGAGTGCGTAAAGATGTCTAGAAAATAGTGTCTGCCGCCAAGTACGAGGGCCTGGTGAGAAATTTCGCCTGAAGCTATGCAGCTAACATTACATAACTGTCGTGCTGTTTCTTCTTCAAGACAATTCTCAGCCGCATTCTGCAGGGGCAATGAAGATGCTCCTGCATCGTCTTCAAATGGAAATGTGAGATTACCCACAATACAGTCCGCAATTGTCTCCCCCTAAGTTTCATCTCTGGTCACATGAACCGCTGTCTTTGAAGACAACATTTTGACACAGACAACGAGGTGTAGGCCAGCGTGGAGAATTGGCGGAAAGCACTGGCGGCTGCCTTCTATGATGAGGCTATTGAAAAGTTGGTACAACGCTATGACAAAAGTCTAAGTCAGAACGGCGACTACGTAGAGAAGTAGCTGAAAGGTGTAGCTAATTGTTACAAGTAAAACATTTCTGATGTTCACTGTGGTTTCAATTTGGCAATCAATCGGAGCTTACTTTCTGAACAGGCCTCGTATAATAACAACCCACAGTGGACCTCCGTCAGTAGCTGCATTTTCATCATAACCGTCTGTTGTATATGACCAGGTGAATTGTGTCAATACAGCGGAAGAGGTATGTCCTCTCCTGCAGAGTGTTCGAACTATTTCGATAGTGGTCATGGGAGTTCAAATGGTTCAAATGGCTCTGAGCGCTATGTGACTTAACAGCTGAGGTCATCAGTCCCCTAGCACTTAGAACTACTTAAACGTGTGTAACCTAAGGACATCTCACACATCCATGCCCCAGGCAAGATTCGAACCTGCGACCGTAGCGGACTGAAGCGCCTAGAACCGCTCGGTCACAACGGCCGGCTGGTCATGGGAGTCATTATGCAATGTCATTAGGATGATTTGAAATGTTCCGTGAGTGAATAACGAAAATTCAATTTTCCCTTTGTCAAAACAGTGCCATATCCATAAGTTTTCAGTCAAATAGTTATTGATAAAGACGTGGTTATGCTTTTTATGGTTGAGGATAAGCAAGTGTGTAAGAACAGGAAGTACGTATTTTCCGGTTAAACTATGAAATATGAAATAGTTAGAGATACACGCAAACATTTACCAGCGTATTACAGTGTTGGAAAACTGGTCCATTCTGAGGATACACAACTGTTAGGCTCCTCTTGCATTTGAAGTAGGTTTATGCATGTCTATAGTGCGGATCAAAATACTCGTTGGAACCTTGTCCACTATCTAATATTATAGGTGCGTCTGCAAAGTTCGGTGAATGGTCTCAGAAAATAAAGGAAACGAGAGTTACAATTCAAATGCCTTTACTGTTCGTCAAAGGGATCACCATTAACTGCAGTACACTCCTGACAACAGTTGTACAGCTTTTGGAAATCGTCAGCAAAAGCTTCTTGTGGAACCGATCGAGACACCATAGTCATGCGTTGTTGGATGTCCGCAACGTCTGCTCGCTCAAATGTCTCGCTCATCGCAAGGTGACTGTTCTTCAACACCTCATTATTCTCCTGATCTGGGGCGCCTCTGGACACGTCTTCACTGCATCGGGGACTGGAATCTCATTGACTGGAGTAGAATTGTCTTTAGTGATGAGACCGCTTCGAACTGAGACTCGATGTCTGGAGGCACCCTGGACAATGCTGGGGTACCAATCTGACAGCCGCCTGCCATATGGCCTGACAACCGTCAATAGTCTGGGGTGCCGTTCATTCTCACAGCAAGACCCCTGTGGTTGTCAACCGTCGCATCGTTGCAGCGCAGCGGTGCGTCGAAGATATTCTACGCCCTTCATGGCAAACCATCCTGTAGATACATTTAACCAAGACAAAGGCGAGAGTTTCTAATGTTTGTCGTCGTGCTTGCCAAACACTGCTTTATCTCTTCTCAATTCGCCAAATCTCTTCCCAATTGGAAACCTTGGGACCACAATGGGCAGGGCCTTCCAACCATTTCTTGATTTTGACGTTCTAACGTGTCAGTTGCACAGAATTCGGCACAATAATTTGGGAAGACATTCAACAAATCTATCAATCAATGCTCAGCCGAATAACTGCTTGCATGAAGCGCAGACATGGACCAACGCGTTATTGACTTGTTGGGTTCGTGAATCTTTTTCTTCTGAATAAATCGCCCAATTTTTGTAAAATCGTAATTATTGTCTGTCTGTACATGCAGAACACAGCTGCCAGTTTCAGACTCATTGGGACAATCCTTTGTGGTACCTGTCTTTTTTTTAGGTCTCTTCCATGTATACAATCTTCTTTCACGATTCATAGACTGTTAGATACAACTGAATGATGGTCTGTGCCAAATTCTACTACGTGGCTGTCCCTATCATTCCTTTCCACAAATTCACGTTCTCCAACTATTTTTCCTACTATCGAATTCCACTTCTGCATCAAAAATAAATTTTCTCCATCTCATCATACATTCTTTCACTCTCATCCTCATGTGAAACCTGTTGGCACATAAGGTTATACTGCTGGGAGGCTGTTGGCTTCAGTCTGTCTTGGCGATGATTATGCTTTCTGTGCTGTTCATATAAACTTACCCGCTTTCTTACTTTCTGATTCATTATAACCCTGAATTCGCCTGACCATAAGTCATGCTATCCCTGCCACATAGTTTTACTAATTTCCACTACAATTTCAAACAATCTGTGTTTTTAAAATTCTGTACACCACCTAATGAATTAAAGGCTCTAACATTCCACAGTCCGAACCACAGAATGCTAGTTTTGTTTTACGTCACGACGACATCGTCCATATGTCCCCGCCCAGAGATCCAACTGGGGAACCATTTTACCTCCGGAGTATTGTACCCAGGAGAATGGCATCGTCATTAAGCCATACAGTACAGCTACATGCACTGGGGGAACGTGAATGACTGCAGTTTCCCTTGCTTTCAGCCTTTTCAGTACCAGAACACTACAAGGATAGATTAGTCAGTCATCCAGACTCCTGAAGACACTGCTGTCACACTTAAAGAGCCACGCATTTGTTTGGCCTCTACACAGATGCTCCTCCATCATGGTTGTAGCTACAGTAAGGCTGTCTGTGTCACTGATGCACCCAGGCCACCCTACCTAGGGAACATTCAAGGTTCTTGTGGTGGTGGTTATAGGAAGGAGAACGAAACCATCAGAACGAATCGCAAACAGGTGGCTTGTGACAGGGGAGTGGAGCTGATCGAGGCTTTCGTGTGCACAGTTATTGTTTTAATGATGTTCAGGAGATTCTGCCCCAAACACGTACTACAGTTTGGGAGATTATGTCCAATAATACGTGTCTAGAGAGAGAGTCACGTAGTAAAAACACAGCAGTGATGTAGAAACAATTCTTTCTCCGAACGAATCTGTGGACATGCTGTTACTCTCAACTTACGAAAAGAAGTCAGTCAAGGAGGAAAGAATCGAGCAATCCATCTACTCATATGTTCTTGAAGATTCGTGGTTCATTGTTTCAGAACTGATGATATTGATCACACGAATTAGGAGAGAGTTTTGGGATTTTCTGACCCGCTACATATCCACGTAACTTGGATCTCCGTGCTTGATATCTCCTTGGACTTATTTAATTAATAAGTTAAGATATTTCAGGTGGTTATAAGTAGGAAAAAGCATTGATATGGTCGAAGTAAATAGTGGTGCAATAAACTGAAGTGTAGAAGTGAAAAAGAACATTTGGCAAATGCCGAGTGAGAGAGTTTTCAGGGCATCGATGCGGATAAATCAGTAAGCTATTTGACTAAATGCAGATTCAAATTTGAATCTCAGTTACACTGTAGTGAATATCACAAAGCGTCCTTAGTTAATATTTTTGAGAATAAGTTTAGTTCGCTTTAGAAGGTACATTTGGAATTTTTGACCAAAACGTATTTAAACTGACTACATATATAGATGTGACAAAAGTCATGTGACACTTCCTAGTGTCGTGTTGGACCTCCTTCTGCCCGGTATAGTGCACAAACTTGCCGTAGCATGGACTCAGCTGGTCGCTGGAAGGCCCCTGCAGAAATGCTGCATCTGTAACCGTCCATAAATGAGAAAGTGTTACCGGTGCAGGCTTCTGAGCACTAACTGAAATCTCGATTATACTCCACAAATGTTCTATAAGATTCATGTCGGACGATCTGGAAGACTAAATTATTCGCTCGAATTGTCCAGAACACTCTCCAAATCAGTTGCGAACACTTGTAGTCCGGCTAATTTGACTCTTAACTTGGAATGGCAGTTCAGTGTAGAAGAATGGTATTCTGGGGATAAATAGTGTGTCCTTGGTATTTTTCAGTCGAAAGTTCGGCTTCGATTATGTTGTTCGACAGCTGTTTGACGATCATCCTTGTTCCGTAACATAGTTTTGGTGAATTGAGATTTCTGAGTAGCATGATCAGAGATCCAGTTTTAAGTGGAAGGCAGTGTAATGGCATTCTTGGTACTTGCAAAGAGTTTAGAAATTCTGTAGGGAAGTTTACACCTTCTTCAACGTTTACCATCGTGTCAATCGATTTGTACATACCCTCTTCACCCGGAATTTTCTTCTGAATATTAAAGTTGATATCATCGACAATATTATTTTTAGTTGGCAAAATTGCCGTTTTATATGGCCAGTCCAGATTAGTATAGTTCTGAACAATGTTCGTATAAATTTAGTCGATAAGTTGAGAAAAACAATCGTATAACAGAATCCTGGTGTTCCTCTTCTGAAGTTTTTCGCGTTGCAAAACTGGCAGATGTTATGCATGTTTCATTAGTTAGGTTGTGCTGTTTACTTGCCCTCGTCAGTGCCTCTCGTAGGGTGATATTTTCATGGCTGACATGAGTTCGCGGTCTTTTATGATAAGACTGTGTCGCCATTCTTGATTCTTCAATCTGTTCATTTCGCTGTTCTTCAGTTTCTCTGTTCCACGAGGTGCTCATTGTCGTTCATTGGGAACTTCGTTTGTTTCCTTTTTTCGCTGTCCTTTTTCTTTCCTCCGTTTTGCTTCAAAACTGGCAAGATCTCCATCTATTTTGCGTTTGCGCTTCGGCTAAAATATAAAACAAATAAACTTTTTACCAACAAGTACACTATTACACTTAATACGCTTTATTTTCGAGTACATTCAGTCACTGTATCACTTTGACTACTGCACTTCATTGTCTACTATTATTCACTCACTGCACTACTGTTTCGGTTCCTCCCTTCGTGACTGATACGTCAGGAGAGGAGCGAGTGATACCTGTTTCACAATTCGTAATTCGTTTAGCGTGAATGATGGTGCACATATTATGCACGTATACTCACGTATACTCAAAGTAGGCGTCTGCAAAGCATTAATTTCTACATGTGCATGGCTTGTAGGACGTCAGGCCACCTGCGGGCTCAGAGTTCAATAACCACCATGCTCACGTGACCCCGGGTAAAGTCAGTTATACGAGTTCGAGGCTACATACTGGTGTCATTCAAAAAGGAAAGAGGCGGAGCCGTTAAATGAAAATCACTGAGGGGTCCGCAATGTCATTGCCTATGGAAGAAGATGTGGAGCCTATAAGAGCGCTGATGCCCCAAACTCGCCGCTAGAGGGCCACGGGCGCACACCTACATGACGACAGAGAGAGCAAGTGCACGCGTCGACCGTCGTCTGCTCTCTGTAGCGCCAAAAACAGAGAAATGGCGGCTCCAGAGGAAGATCAAAGGGGCGTAGTGTGTTTCATTACCGAGGAAACAGTGTGGGTAGTGGAAATTCATCGTAGAATGGCACACGTTTACGGACAGCACTGAACATCCACTAAAACTCTGACGATCGATCCGACACCTGGGGAAATTTCTGTCATCGTAACAAGCTGGTCTACAACAATAAGGGCATTCACCTGCGGGACAATGGTATCCGTAATGCGGTGTTGCGCTCCAGATCGTCCGTCTTCGACCAAATAAACCCGCCCCTCCTTGAATCAGTTATACCAAGCCTGGACCCTTGCAACTGTCATGCAGTGCTCTTCGTACACTTGTGCCATTCTTTGGTGAATTTCCCTTTCCCGTACTCCTCCCACTGCCAGGACACGCACAGTGTTCTTTTCTCATCTTTCAAGCCTTTATTTCTGTGTTTTCAGCACTACAGAGTACAGTGGAAGGTCGACGCTTGCACGTGACCGCTCTGTCATCACCTGGGTGTGCGCCCATGTCCCTCTAGCGATGAGTTTGTGGCCTCAGTGCTCTCTAAGGACCATACCTTCTTCTTAGGCAATGGCATTACGATTTCTTCAGTGGTTTTCATTTTACAGCCTGCATCTCGATTCTTTTTGAATGATCCTAATACGTAGCGGAGCCGCTAGCACATTCTTGCTCCTTAGCTCGGTCTCAGCGGTTCCTCACAGAGGACACCCTGAGCTGAACCTTACAGGGTCCGTTCTAGGTTTTAAAAGCGAAGTAAATCTTAAAGTAAGTCCGGATGTACTCTAAATTACAAGGTATGCACCAGTCATATACAATGTTTATACACATGAGACAAACTAGAAAGGCGATGTAACTGCAAAAAGTTTGTGGAAAATACTCTAGACAGTGAATACTTACTGTTTTGCGCAACGATTTACAGTGAACATAGCCAAAGGAACCTGAATGTACATAACAAACTTCTCGCCGTCAGTGCACAATGTGTACAACAATGTGGCTTATAGTCACGTGAAGTGCTGTCGGTGCGTGGACTCAGTCTGTTACAATAGCTCAGAAGTACTTCAGATCGATAAAGCACTGCCACTCTGCCAACTGCGTCAGCTCCAATACTTACGTTTCAGCTGGAAGATCACCACAGAAGCTTCAAGTATATTACTGATAATGATATAATCTAGGTTTGATGTTATGAGGGCTATTCGGAAAGTAGGGTCCGGCACTTCGTGAAATGTAAACGACAGTGAACATCCGATGAAGCTTTGAGGAGGTGTTTTGTGCAGTGTCTCTAGTACGAAGTGTGACTCCCGCCAAGTACGTGTGCCCACTCCGAGGTTGTGCCTTATTTGATGCAGTCACACGTAACCCCAGAAAGCAAAGGCGGCTGCCATATTGGAAAGTTGGTGAAACGCTACGGCAAATATCTAGGTCGGAGTGGCGGATTCATAGAGAAGTAGCAGGAGGGTGTAGCGCACCGTTGCAAATAAAACATTTTTGATATTCACTATGATTTGCTTTTCGCGAGCGATTGAACCTTGCTTTCCGGTCAGTCCCCGTAGTTGCAGCGAGGAATCCACAGACCTGAACTACACTCCTGGAAATTGAAATAAGAACACCGTGAATTCATTGTCCCAGGAAGGGGAAACTTTATTGACAAATTCCTGGGGTCAGATACGTCACATGATCACACTGACAGAACCAAAGGCACATAGACACAGGCAACAGAGCATGCACAATGTCGGCACTAGTACAGTGTATATCCACCTTTCGCAGCAATGCAGGCTGCTATTCTCCCATGGAGACGATCGTAGAGATGCTGGATGTAGTCCTGTGGAACGGCTTGCCATGCCATTTCCACCTGGCGCCTCAGTTGGACCTGCGTTCGTGCTGGACGTGCAGACCGCGTGAGACGACGCTTCATCCAGTCCCAAACATGCTCAATGGGGGACAGATCCGGAGATCTTGCTGGCCAGGGTAGTTGACTTACACCTTCTAGAGCACGTTGGGTGGCACGGGATACATGCGGACGTGCATTGTCCTGTTGGAACAGCAAGTTCCCTTGCCGGTCTAGGAATGGTAGAACGATGGGTTCGATGACGGTTTGGATGTACCGTGCACTATTCAGTGTCCCCTCGACGATCACCAGTGGTGTACGGCCAGTGTAGGAGATCGCTCCCCACACCATGATGCCGGGTGTTGGCCCTGTGTGCCTCGGTCGTATGCGGTCCTGATTGTGGCGCTCATCTGCACGGCGCCAAACACGCATACGACCATCATTGGCACCAAGGCAGAAGCGACTCTCATCGCTGAAGACGACACATCTCCATTGGTCCCTCCATTCACGCCTGTCGCGACACCACTGGAGGCGGGCTGCACGATGTTGAGGCGTGAGCGGAAGACGGCCTAACGGTGTGCGGGACCGTAGCCCAGCTTCATGGAGACGGTTGCGAATGGTCCTCACCGATACCCCAGGAGCAACAGTGTCCCTAATTTGCTGGGAAGTGGCGGTGCGGTCCCCTACGGCACTGCGTAGGATCCTACGGTCTTGGCGTGCATCCGTGCGTCGCTGCGGTCCGGTCCCAGGTCGACGGGCACGTGCACCTTCCGCCGACCACTGGCGACAACATCGATGTACTGTGGAGACCTCCCGCCCCACGTGTTGAGCAATTCGGCGGTACGTCCACCCGGCCTGCCGCATGCCCACTATACGCCCTCGCTCAAAGTCCGTCAATTGCACATACGGTTCACGTCCACGCTGTCGCGGCATGCTACCAGTGTTAAAGACTGCGATGGAGCTCCGTATGCCAAGGCAAACTGGCTGACACTGACGGCGGCGGTGCACAAATGCTGCGCAGCTAGCGCCATTCGACGGCCAACACCGCGGTTCCTGGTGTGTCCGCTGTGCCGTGCGTGTGATCATTGCTTGTACAGCCCTCTCGCAGTGTCCGGAGCAAGTATGGTGGGTCTGACACACCGGTGTCACTGTGTTCTTTTTTCCATTTCCAGGAGTGTATTTGCAGAGGGCAAATAGTACGTTCGCATTGAATGATCGTGTGCCGACTGTCGAGTGCCAGTAGCAAAACCTCAGTTATATAGGAAAGTGATTAGTAAGGAAAAATTGATTTGAAAGAACGTCTGATTGTAAACCCATATAATTGTCTCAGAAGATAGTTAAATCATGATACCACGTGTAACGTGAATGCTCTTAAAACAACGGCACAGAGAGTTGCAACACGTGAGAAGTTCAGACAAAGCAAAAGCATTGACAAAGGTTCGTTGGTAGGGAATGTGATTAAATTAAACATTCTACCATTCCATGAATGAGAAACAGATTCTGTGCCAAGTATCGTAGCCTACTCTCCTCACCAAAGTACAAAGGACAGACCCACACCCAGGAAGATACTACTACTTTCCACCCAAGTTTCAGTGAAGTTCTTTACCTCCAACTTTATGATGCGAACGAGGAAAATATTTACTCGTAACCAACATTTCTCTGAATGAATAACAAATTCATGCTATGAATGATCTCAGACTGCACACCGTCAAAGCACAGAGTGTTCCATATGTCCTTTACGTCTATGATCACGTATATTTCAGAAACGGGCATGGGTAGAAAAGCGTGGTTTGCGGCATTGTTCTCACAGACTTGGAGTTTTGCTTGATTTTGCTGTTTAACTAGTGACGAAAATGGCCGCTCCCCAGCAAATGGTACAGTGTGTAGAATGGTTGTCAGAGACCACATCTGATGTCAGGCCAAAGCTCAAAGCATTTTCAATTGAGATTCTGACTCGCACCGACGATCACCCAGACTATCTTAGAAAGGCGATGTTCACGAACGAAGCTCGCTTTCATGTGTCGACGAAGGTAAACAATGTGAGGATATGGGACTCTGAGAACCCTCACTTTAGTTTAGAAATTGTGCGCATCATATAAATAAGGAAATGAAATAAGTAACATCTCAAGAAATTTTGTATCATGTACTCTCAAACTAAATTAACGAACGATCTGATAAGAAAAATATTCCTGCATAAGCATACCACAATAACATAAATATAAGACAATACACAATTCACTAAGCAGCAAAAAATACTCATCACCGAAACTTTCTATAGTAAACACCTCTTATCTCTCTACAGGATGGCATTACAATTTATTAAGCATTACGTTGTAATGGCTTCAAATAGATTATATAATGGTAAGACAGAGATTTAGGAACCAGGTTTTAAATTGTAAGACATTTCCAGGGGCAGATGTGGACTCGGACCACAATCCAGTGGTTATGAACTGTAGATTAAAACTGAAGAAACTGCAAAAAGGTGGGAATTTAAGGAGATGGGACCTGGATAAACTGACTAAACCAGAGGTTGTGCAGCGTTTCAGGGAGAGCATAAGGGAAAAATTGACAGGAATGGGGGAAAGAACTACAGTAGAAGAAGAATAGGTAGCTTTGAGGGATGAAATAGTCAAGGCAGCAGAGGATCAAGTAGGTAAAAGGACGAGGGCTAGTAGAAATCCTTGGGTAACATAAGAGATACTGAATTTAATTGATGAAAGGAGAAAATACAAAAATGCAGTAAATGAAGCAGGCAAAAAGGAACACAAACGTCTCAAAAATGAGATCCACAGGAAGTGCAAAATGGCTAAGCAGGGATAGCTAGAGGACAAATGTAAGGAGGTGGAGGCTTGTCTAACGAGGGATAAGATAGATACTGCCTACAGGAAAATTAAAGAGACCTTTGGAGAAAAGAGAACCACTTGCATGAATATCAAGAGCTCAGATGGAAACCCAGTTCTAAGCAAAGAGGGGAAAGCAGAAAGGTGGAAGGAGTATATAGAGGGTCTATACAAGGGCGATGTACTTGAGGACAATATAATGGAAATAAAAGAGGATGTAGATGAAGATGAAATGGGAGATATAATACTGCGTGAAGAGTTTGACAGAGCACTGAAAGACCTGTCGAAACAAGGCCCCAGGAATAGACAACATTCCATCAGAAATACTGACGGCCTTGGGAGAGCCATTCGTGACAAAACTCTACCATCTGGTGAGCAAGGTGTATGAAACAGGCGAAATTCCCTCAGACTTCAAGAAGAATATAATAATTCCAATCCGAAAGAAAGCAGGTGTTGACAGATGTGAAAATTACCAAACTATCAGTTTAATAAGTCACAGCTGCAAAATGCTAACACGAATTCTTTACAGACGCATGGAAAAATTGGTAGAAGGCGACCTCGGGGAAGATCAGTTTGGATTCCACAGAAATGTTGGAACACTTGAGGCAATACTGACCCTACGACTTATCTTAGAAGAAAGATTAAGGAAAGGCAAACCTACGTTTCTAGCATTTGTAGACTTAGAGAAAGCTTTCAACAATGCTGACTGGAATACTCTCTTTCAGATTCTGAAGGGGGCAGGGGTAAAATACAGGGAACGAAAGGCTATTTACAATTTGTACAGAAAGCAGATGGCAGTTATAAGAGTCGAGGGTTATGAGAGGGAAGCAGTGGTTGGGAAGGGAGTGAGACAGGGTTGTAGCCTCTCCCCGATTCTATTCAATCTGTATATTGAGCAAGCAGTAGTGGAAACAAAAGAAAAGTTCGGAGTAGGCATTAAAATCCATGGAGAAGAAAAACTTTGAAGTTCGCCTATGACATTGTAATTCTGTCAGAGACAGCAAATGACTTGGAAGAGCAGTTGAACGGAATGGACAGTGTCTTGAAAGGAGGGTATAAGATGAACATCAACAAAAGCAAAACGAGGATAATTGAATGTAGTCGAATTAAGTCGGGTGATGCTGAGGGAATTAGATTAGGAAATGAGACACTTAAAGCAGTGAAGGAGTTTTGCTATTTGGGGAGCAAAATAGCTGATGATGGTCGAAGTAGAGACGATATAAAATGTCAACTGGCAATGGCAAGGAAAGCGTTTCTGAAGAAGAGAAATTTTTTAACATCGAGTATTGATTTAAATGTCAGGAAGTCGTTTCTGAAAGTATTTGTATGGAGTGTAGCAATGTATGGAAGTGAAACATGGACGATAACTAGTTTGGACAAGAAGAGAATAGAAGCTTTCGAAATGTGGTGCTACAGAAGAATGCTGAAGCTTAGATGGGTAGATCACATTACTAATGAGGAGGTATTGAATAGAATTGGGGAGAAGAGGAGTTTATGGCACAACTTGACTAGAAGAAGGGATCGGTTGGTAGGACATGTTCTGGGGCATCAAGGGATCACCAATTTCGTACTGGAGGGCAGCGTGGAGGGTAAAAATCGTAGAGGGAGACCAAGAGATGAATACACTAAGCAGATTCAGAAGGATGTAGGCTGCAGTAGGTACTGGGAGATGAAGAAGCTTGCACAGGATAGAGTAGCATGAAGAGCTGCATCAAACCAATCTCAGGACTGAAGACCACAACAACAACAACAACAACAACACGTTGTATTCATATTACTAGACACCTTGTTCATCTTCGAGAAATACATCTCACTTATCGATTCTAAGGTATTATTTACAGTTATTTACAATTGCACTCGCGACTTACAAATCCGTAACGTTTCCATTTCTACAGCATTCGCAGGTGCAATCCTTCAAATGTGGAATAGAGTGTTGTATACTAGGAAACGTTTCTGACTAAATTATTTCCTTTCATGTGATAAACAGTGATATTGGACCAGTACTTTCTGTCGCATACCTAATTCCTTAACATTTATTCGTAATCGATGCAGTCTCTTTGTTCTCTGTTGCTTTCTTGATATTAATAAATGTTAAGTCGATTATATCATAATGACATAGCCGTGGCTGTGGTGGTAAAGGTACTAGTTTCTTTATACTCTGAGGTGCTTGCTTGTTTTTCAGTACAAGACGCGGAGACAAAAACGTGAAATCAGTAAGTAGTTCATTTAGTACATCTTGGAACTTGTTTAAATATTAAACTCAAGTTTTATGTTGGTGATAACAGTACAATTTACAGAGTTTTTCTAATTCTTCACGATACATCAGAGGGATTTGGACTTGGGTGGTAACATCGAATAAATACTGGTTTAATCTTCGTACATTGCAAAGTGCCTAACCAGTGACGTTACTGAAACTGAGGTCTATTATTTGAAATTTTCTTATCAACATGGACAACTTCCTTCAAGAAATTTCTAACAACGGCTGCAGATATCGTATTCAAAGTTGGTTTTCGCAGTGGAGTAAACGAAACAAATTTCGAAGTGAGTTCAACTGCTAGAAAAACAAAAGGAAAAGCATGGTTTGTTTTTGACATAGGACTGAATAGATTTGCTGCAGATAATTCTTTTAATTTACTTGGAGTAACTGTAAATAATGGCGCACAGTGTAAAATAGTATGTGCCTTTGATCTGTGACAATGTTTGCACTTCGCCAGTATACAGTGAATTCTTTTCTCCATATCGCTGAAATAACGTGTGTCACACAGCTTATTGAAACATTTTCTCGCACAAAATTGGGCTCAACTAAGTTATGTACCAAATAAGTTTGTTAACCAAATCACTGGATGTGAACATAGTCCAAAGAGAGCTGTGAGGATTTTTGTGTCTCAACAGAAAATCGTTTCGTACCAAGTAGTAATGTCTCAGTGCAGTATTTGTCTTGTTATGCCACTCCCCTTTCACTTTCTTCCCAATAGGATCCTTATGTTGCTCGTTGGCAGTGTCACTGACTAATAAGGAAATGTAGTTTTGAATCGCAACCTTTCGAATTTACTGCAGACTAAAGTTGTTTTCGTGGTAGTCCTCCCCACTACCCCTAATTACGTTTGTGTCCCAGAAATATGAACAATAGTGGAATTAAATTCTTGCAAATACATAGTTAAATGTCTAATCAATCACGTGGTAACTTAGCACTCATTAAAAATTGCAACGCACGGTGATCGGTATATTCTATAGTGTATTTACCATATAAATAGTAACGGAAGTCAGTGGAGGCTACGACTATAGCGAATGCTTCTAACACTGAGTAATTTCGTTCTTACTTTGCCTGGCAAATGCTATGCATTTCTGAGTAAGAATACCATCTTCCCCAATTTCGTGAAGTAAGTGTACACCAAGACTTAATTTTGAGTTCTCAGTGACAATACAAAAGTCACATGATAAATCTGGACGACATAAACTGCGAGCAGCAAGAAGTGCTTCTTCCAAACTTTTGAATTTGGCCTGAGCCTTGTCATTCTGGTGGCACACTCCATTCTTCTCTGTATGTTCACATACCCTAGGTACTGACAATTTCTTGAGATTAACGAAACGAATGTTAAAATTTATGAGTCCCAGGAATCCTATAACTTGACCTTTAGTGGTTGGAACTAGAATTTCCCTAGCGGCTTTTAAGCGGGGATGTAATGGAAAATGTAAACATTTTTTTTAAAAAATTGACTACGGCCATATTTACAATGTACAAATCTCAAATTTTGCATATGCAAAGCAAAAGAGCTGTCTTGTAACGGAAAAATATAATAAAATATGCAGGATTAACATATTGGCAGAAATTTGAATTTTTAAATTTTTTATTATCTTTTTAATAAAAAGCAGTAATACAAATTGTAATGATGCAATTAATCTGAAAATTTTATTCCAGTGCCCTGAGAAGGTTATGAGACCACTGAACTGCAGTTATTAATTTACGGTACAAATTGTATCATTAACAGATTTTTAATTTTGCACTTCAAAAATTAACTTTTTCTCTACATACAATCATCTAAAAACCAGAATGCAATTGCAGGATCTAGTATTTTTTTAGTTCTAGGGAGACGGCAACACCTTGCGAACAGTTTCTGAAAATTTCATAGCATTACTTTTCATAGCATATACTTTTTGGGAAAAGGCTTCTAATCACGTAAAAAATGTAAAATAGGAAAAACGAGGTCCAAAGATTTTCTTCTCACACTTCTACATGTAATAAGCTTACCCCAGCTTTAAAATCCTCCGTACTGCTCTTCTCTCCGATTCTCTCTGGCCTGTATTTGAGGGTAAAACACTGATCTGTTAGAATTCTTGACCCTGCTCTCGTCGATGGTGTAAAATACTTTAGTTGTAAACACACCAAGATCTATACCAGCTCTCTTCAGCACTTCAATTCTGCGATTATTTCCGTAATTGTAACATAAAACTGCATCATAGACACCTATTTTGAGTACTTCAAGTCCATAGAATGGCATTTCTGAGCATCTAACGCAAATAAAACTTTTGAGGCTTCATCTGCATTTTGTGGCTTTCCGTGAAGACATTTCCACAATAAATCAGTGTTTGCAGGAAACTTGAATGTGGGCTTAATTGCATTCATAACGGGTTCTGGTAATGAGTGTTTATGTGAATACGTCTCATTTCTGTTGTTTAACTTACACTAATCGTCTTTCAGACACAGATTGTGCATTAGTGTTTGGTCAGTGGATAGTTTGTGGAAAATAATTGCCCACACAGCATTCGTCATTGCCTCTAAATTATGTGTGTTTTTGCTGATAGCTCTCCCATAAAATAACTGAAGAGAATCAGTTTCTTTCACAATAAGCCTTCATTTCCTCCTAGTGGTTTTCCATCCTCAGTACTTCACCTTACTTCTCTTTCAAAGCGTCTTTTGGATGTGGCCAACATATTCCCACTTGTCTATTGTTGTATTGTATAGATTTTTATCTGTTACAGCTTTGAACGGAGAGAAGTCCCCATCAGCAAGATATTTAGTATATCTAACACCATACTGGTCCTCAGATCTGGACTGCAGCAGCCTCCAAGCCCCCACTTGAGCCACTATAATTTTTAGAGTATGCCACTGCATGCTTTTCTTGCCACAGCTTCTCACTGTCTTCTTCGCAGAGCTTCTTTCAAGTATGGAAGGTAGGAGCTTTTCTTGCCACAGCTTCTCACTGTCTTCTTCGCAGAGCTTCTTTCAAGTATGGAAGGTAGGAGACGGGGTACTGGCAGAACTGAAGCTGTCAGAAAGGGTAGTGAGTCGTGCTTGGGTAGCTCAGTTGGTAGAGCACTTGCGCGCAAAAGGCAACGGTCCCGAGGTCGAGTCTGGGTCCGGCACGCAATTTTAATCTGGCAGGAATTTTCATATCAGGGCACACTCAGCTGCAGGATCAAAATTTCTTTCCAAAAAAAAAACCATAGCATCAAAAAGAAAGTATCCCGAACAGAAAGTTTGACAGGTGACACATAAGAATTTATTTACTTCTAGTAACTGGAAACTGTTTGTGTGCCGAAACCTCTGACTGACAATGTCAAAGCAAGTACTTTTGAATAACGATTACAATGTCTGATCTGAAATCACCTTTGCTACCCGTTTTTTAATATCGATTATAATTGCGCAAATTACTTTTGATGTATGTGGTACCAGTTAATCTAAACTGCATCTATCTGTATACGAGATGGAATGTAAAGAATTGTTAGCAGTCACTTTCAGTAATACTTTGTCATGGATTTATCACACAGTGTTGATTGTTATATAACGAAAACTGTGCCCTGTTAGAAGCACGCATCTGTTGAATTTACTGGAAATTCTGTTAATGCAAACTGATCCTAATTCTCTCTCAAAAAGGGCATTTAGGCCCTACAACAGATTCTTACTTTGCAACGTATAGGTCTGCACTGGCAAAAATGATGAGCTGAAATCTACCAGTGCGTGGCAGTTTGCCTTTTTAATTCGTTTACCGGGTTGCATTAGCAAGCTCAACTCTTTTTTTTTTTTCAGAAATGACTATCACTGTTCACGTAGTGGTGCAACAGTAACGAAACACATTTTTCACACACACAGTGAGGGTAAGTTTCTGTGAAGTGCTTCGTAAATGCGTTTTGCAGTTAAATTGAAGCCTTGTAATAACACGAAACTCGAGTTAAGAAGAGCTATTATTGTTTCCCGACATTATCTCTCTCAACGTTGTCATATACCACACAGAATATTTTTAAAATACGTTTTAACACACTTGAACTTTACTCTTTTAGATTCCTACTGAAATACCTTTACGTTTACCTTGGTGGTTGTGACTAGCTAGAATAATGAACACAGGAATGACGATTATCTCTGGATATCAACATGTAGATATGCTGACGACCAGAAATATTATGACCACCTGCTTAATACCTCGTTTTCCCGCTTTTCAAACGAAATAAATAATTTATTATGCATATCCGACAGTGTGTTGGTAGTTTTAGATAGGGTCCATGGGATTTACATCAAGCAAATTTGGTCGCTGAGACATCAACGTGAGTTCACTATAATGCTCCTCAAACGACAGTAGCACTGTTGAGACTCTGAGACACGGAAAGATAACATCGCCGTCGGGGAAGAGATCAAGCATGAAGTGATCCAGGTGGTCCGCAGCTAACAGCGTGTCTTCAGTTACTACCACAGGTCCTATGCAAGAGCAGAATAGTATCTCCCATAGCACAATACTGCCCTCACCAAGCTACGACCGTGCCGAGCAGCACGTTTCGAACTGCCGTTTACCTGGATGACGGCTTTTGTAGAGATGACCATCAACCCGGTGTACAAAAATATGAATCCCCGGAAAGGCGACACGTTTCTATTGAATCCTGATGGTCCCGTGCCCACTGCAATTTTAGCTAACTATGTCGTTGGGTCAACATGATAACATGTAGGGTTTGCCTGCTGCGGAGCTCCATGTTCAACAAGGTACGAAGAACGGTGGGCACTGAAACACTAGCGCGAGCACCAGCATTGTGCTCTTTCAGCAAATATGCCACAGATTGCCATCTAACCTACATTACAGAGCAGGAAGCCTCCGAACCCCACGTTCTGTGAGGAGTCGTGGACGTCCTATCACTTAGCTCCCAGTGGTAATGTCACTGTTCTTCTGTGTCTTTCCATAAACGCTCATGACCGTAGCACGTGAACATTTGACCAGCTTCGCCGTTTTCGAAATATTCGTTCTCATCCTCTGCATAGTAATAATCTTCTGTTTGTCAAAGTCGCTTATCTCAATGGATTTACCGATTTGCAGCCCGTATCTTCGCTAGGGCGTTTCCCCGTCCGAGTCTGCTCCGCTTACATAGTTTTGTTATCGCGTAATGTGCCCACGACGTCACCAGGCAGCATCCAATGTCGCCGTGGGCAGTGTGTTTTGACTTATCAGTGTATTGTTAAACACATAGAAATCTTTACTCTAAAATAATTACTCACCTCGCGCTTGCACCAAAAGAAACTCAATGGAATTTACCTTTTCTTTCAACTGAACAGTCTCTCTGTACCGTCATATCAAATCATCCTCTGTCCTCAGTTACGCATCATGGAATATCTCAAAAGAAGAAAAGAAATCTCTATGCGGTACATCCACCATCCCAGCTCCTCACTCTGCCATGACAATACACCTCTCCCGTTCTCTGGACGTCTCCTTCGCTCACCCGCGCCCTACTCAATAATATGACAGCCTCTTGTAAACAAAGAATCTGTCTCACTCATGTGTTCGGCATGCAGTGATGCTCAGAAAAGTAAGCATTCCAAATAAACTCTGAAACCTACGAACACAAACTGACATTTCTCTGATATACACATCTTTCATAAAAATTTGTCCTAGTAGATGCATCTTTTAATGTTTAAAATGTCTAACAGTATTTGTTTGTTTGCAGGAAGTTTTTTGTGGATTAAGCAGATCTGATGATGGTTACTAATTGCCGAAACCGGTAATATGAATATTTTTTATACATATAACCGATCGTTGACGTAGTAAATTATTATACAGAGGCCCTTTTAGATTTTTCGAAAAGCTTACCGTTTAGAAAGAGATTTAAAAAATATTAAATTTTTATACGAAACTTAAAGCAGCTCTATACTTCGGGTATTTAAAGCCTTCTTCTCTTTGGAGATAGCTAGAACGTCTACTATTTTTTAAATGTGATTTTTGTAATATTTTACACAAACACCACAAGATTATTCCAGTGTACACTGATGCGTCTAAGCAGTGTGAATCAGTCGTAATCGCTGACCATATCTACGAGATTTGCTTGCCGGATGAGTTTACAAATGGTTCAAATGGCTCTGAGCACTATGGGACTTAACCACTGAGGTCGTCAGTCCCCTAGAACTTATAACTACTTAAACCTAACTAACCTAAGGACACCACACACATCCATGCCCGAGGCAGGATTCGAACCTGCGACCGTAGCGGTCGCGCGGTTCCAGACTGTAGCGCCTAGAACCGCTCGGCCACACCGTCCGGCCAGACGAGTTTATAATATGCTGTGCGAAACGGTTTAATATCCTGAAGGCAGTTGCGTTTATGAAGCATGGTAGTGAACTAGACAATGTACTCAATGTTAGAGCGCAGTGGGTAACATTCAAGAGGCCTCTTTTTGTCCTGCAGGATCAACAGCAGACACATTAAAAACATCAAGTAGTTGTAAGTGCTGCCTTACACTTCGTTCACTGTTACTTGTTACATATTGTTCAGATATTACAGTTCATTTATTTTACAAACATTTTTACAAAAATTGGTACCACAAAATCTGTCAGCGGCAGGCATGTTAAGTTTCGTACAGTTGCAGTGGCTACGCTGACAGCTCACAGATAAACGTATAATCGTCGCTACAGCTGACGTTCACGATCTCCCCTGTGAACCACACAGCGCCGCACAGTTCATCGCTATCGCTGGTGTCTGCTTCTTCGTCCCAGTTGACGTACCCAGTCGAGTTGAGAGGTTGACCTGCCAGAACATAAAAATGAGCTCTCAGCCATAGATCAAGTTTGACAGCAGTCCTTCTAAAAGCAGGAAGATAGGGTTCATTGTTATCCGCTGTGTTTCTTTCGCGTATTGCTGAAAGAATTCAATGTTCCCCCAATGAAGGCAAACTTAAAGACTATATATCTTTTGAAATCTTGTCAAATGGTTCAAATGGCTCTGAGCACTATGGGACTCAACTGCTGAGGTCATTAGTCCCCCAGAACTTAGAACTAGTTAAACCTAACTAACCTAAGGACATCACAAACATCCATGCCCGAGGCAGGATTCGAACCTGCGACCATAGCGGTCTTGCGGTTCCAGACTGCAGCGCCTTTAACCGCACGGCCACTTCGGCCGGCGAAATCTTGTCCTGTTAAAGCTTTTATCTACAACAAAGGATGCAATGTGGTAGCAGGCAGAATAAAATCTGTCCGGTCAGTGGGTACAGGAACACTTCTGGGGGAAACATCTACACAACAGCAAGCTGAACAGTGAACAGATACAGGAAGCAAATGTGCTACCCAAACATTCAGTTGTGAGTGAATTGTAGATCACCCTACATTCTAGTAATGAGGAGGGGGCAGGTTGGGTTCTTATCATACAGAGGTCGCATGCATATAGATATGATGATTCTATAGGAATTTTGCTAGGACTGCGGCCGGTGTGGCCGAACGGTTCTAGGCGCTTCAGTCCGGAACCACGCGACCGCTACGGTCGCAGGTTCGAATCCTGCCTCGGCCTTGGATGTGTGTGATGTCCTTAGGTTAGTTAGGTTTAAGTTCTAGGGGACTGATGACCTCAGAGCCATTTGAACCATTTGTTGTTGTTGTTGTTGTTGTTGGTAATATTATGGCGTGACTGGGATTTGCGATTAAAAGTGAGAGCATATGATCCGAACTGACCACAGACGCGCTATAACAATAAGCAGCAGAAGGGCAATTTGTTCAAAATCTGGAAAAGATGCATATGTAGTTAGGACTAGTTTTTTATCTCCCTTATTCTGTGTTAAATGCAAACGCAGGCCTGGGTGAAATGAACATTCAGGAGATTGAAGCAACAAGCATCCTACCTACACTATGTGATCAAAAGTATCCGGACACCCGGCTCAAAAAGACTGACAAGTTCGTGGCGCCCTCCAACGTTAATGCTGGAATTCAATATGGTGTTGGCCCACACTTAGCCTTGATGACATACGTTGGCATACGTTCAATCAGGTGCTGGAAGGTTTCGTGGGGAATTGCAGCCCATTCTTCACGGAGTGCTGCACTGAGGAGAGGTATCTATGTCGGTCGGTGAGGCCTGGCATGAAGTCGGTGTTCCAAAACATCTCAAAAGTGTTCTATAGGATTCAGGTCAGGACTCTGTGCAGGCCATTCCATTACAGGGGTGTTATTGTCGTGTAACAACTACGCCATATGCCGTGCTTTATGAACAGGTGGTCGATCGTGTTGAAAGATGCAGTTGCCATCCCCGAATTGATCTTCAACAGTGGGAAGCAACCCACACCCTGCCATCGGATCGCCATATTGTGTACCCTGAATCGTCACTCCACACAGCGTTTTTCCACTGTTCAATCGTCCAATGTTTACGCTCCTTACACCAAGCGAGGCGTCGTTTGGCATTTACAGGCAGATATGTGGCTTGTGAGCAGCCGCTCGAGAATGAAATGCAAGTTTTCTCACCTCCCGCTTAACTGTCATAGTACTTGCAGTGGATTCTGATGCAGTTTGGAATTCCTTTGTGTTGGTGTGGATAGATGTCTGCCTATTACACATTACGACCCTCTTCAACTATCGACGTTCTCTGTCAGTCAACAATTGAGGTCGGCTGTAAGCTTTAGTGCTGCACGTGTCCCTTCACGTTTTCACGTCACTGTCACTCTGGAAACAGTGGATCTAGGGATGTTAAGGAGTATGGAAATCTTGCGTACAGACGTATGACACAAGTGACACCCAATCACCTGACCACGTTCGAAGTCCGTGAGTTCCCCGGAACCCCCCACTCTGCTCTCTCACGATGTCTAATTACTAATGACGTCTCTGATATGGAACACCTGGCAGTAGATGGCAGCACAATGCACCTAATACGAAAAATGTATGTTTTGGGGGTGTCTGGATGTTCAAGTAGGTCTGGAACCACAATCCTGTCGAAGCCCATTTACTTCAATGGCCAAAAGAACGTCTCAGGAAAGGAGTTCACCAACGCAATCCCAGCAGAAGCTGCCGCAAACGACTGCACACACAAGTTCCCTTACACTGATGGAGTTGCTGTAAAGGAATTTACTTACTCCATGCAACAAGCAAAGCCTACAGACAAACGCAGTCCACACATTACATGCCAATCCATCCAGGCACACAAAGCTGAATGGTGTGTAAGCGACAAATGGAGCCATCAGATTATTCTGAACTTTTATGTGTGGAAAATCTAATGAAACTGCCGATGTTATAAACACTGAATAGTACGTGAAGGAACCAAGATTCTACTCAAACAAATCACCTTATTTCGCAAAATGCTCCCATCAACAGAAAAATAGGAACGATGAAACTACAAGTGTCTCGGTGACATTTTTCGGTGGAACGTAAATTAGTCGAAGACATTTGTGGAGGAAATCAGGCTTCTAGCACAAATGAGACCTTGTGTTTGCAAGAAACCTAGTTTAATTATCTTTGCAAGAAACCTAGTTTAATTATCTGACACCCCTGCGCTAAGCTGTTGTAGCCTCCACAGCGAAATGACCAAAGTGAAGAGAGAGCTAAAAGAGGAGAGCAATCTTCGTATGATGTTACATACCAAGTCTCACCCCTCCCTATCAGTATCAGTCTACAAGAAGTTGTAATTACTATGTTCCTGTAGCACAGAGCTTCATTATGCTCCCTCTCTCATTCTCTCCTTTACACGACAGACCTAGAGATTTTCGTTACCATGGAACTACTACTCTCCATGCCTTTCGTACTATGTGAGGATTTTAATGCTCACAGCGTACTTGGAGCTTCAGTACCATTGGCTCTCGGACTCAAATTGTTGAGAGCAGTTAGCAGAATATCTGTGTCTTCGAAAACTGAAACAGACAATGCACATTTTCGCTACTACAGAATCGTTCCCCGGCATCTATCACTAGTTACGATATCCAACTCTTGCACACTGTACTCTGTGCGAAATGCCATTGACGTTCAGGTCAGTAACTATTTATCGATCTGGACATATCTACCAGAAGGGGTCGTCTAAAGACAGCCGCCACGGTGGTAACCAGTAATGCAAACTGGATGCTGTCCAGCTAGGTGGCGGTACTTCAACTTAGTGAGGACGTCCAGTGTTGAGTGGATCACGTGATTAGCTCCATCCTCCACGACTGTTAGTTCAGGAGAGCTAAGGCCTCTCTCTTCCTTCTGTATCACTACTAGAATGAGATGTGCACCGCTTCAGAGTTTCAAGTGCCGACCACTTCTTGAGAACCTCTCAGCTTACGGTTCATGACATTAAAATATCGCTGCACTTCAAAAGAGAGCGAAAAGAGATCGTGCCAAGCAATACTGAACTCCAGTTATCGTTCCACTAAATTGTAGAAAGTGTGGGAGATAATCACGAAGATTTCGGAGAAAAAGTGAAAGATGCGCTATTGCTGTTTTAATGAGGAATGATGTTCTCCAGACCAACAAAGGAAACGTGGATCAGACTATGGACGGACATTCTGCTCATACAGGATGATTCAGGTACCCCTACATATGGGTCATTTGCAACCCATAGGGCCATGTGGGAGATTTTCACATTCTCTTACTCGCTATACGTAAACCAATAGTCGTACAGAAAAATGAAAACATTCTTGAGCGAAATTTAGTGTAGTTAAATTTTTTACTGGGATACGTTGTCGCTGGAGGCCATGGTCTTCGAGATATTCCTGAAAAACGCGTTTGAAGTTGACTTTTCTAAGTTTCTCTTGAATAATTCGAAAACTATGGGCACTAGCGAAAACGTCTCGCCAGTCAAAATTTAACTACATGAAATTTCCTGCAAAAAAGTCCATTAATTTCTTTCTGTAGGACCAACAGTTTATGCTTAGCGAAAAAGAGAATATGAAAATCTGCGCGTGGTATTTGAAGACGTTGCGGACTCCGTAAAATCTATAGGTGGCTGAATCAGCATTTATATTGACTGCCCGACAGGATCCAACTTTCCGTCGACATCGAGCGATCGCCGAGACGAGCGGTGTTGACTTCTGTGCTACCAGCGGTGAAGTTTACAACTCTTTCTCAGTGTGTGAGCTAGAGACAACATTGCGTGTGGCACGTGACAGGACACAAGGTTTGACGTCATTGGTTGAACTATGTTGTGGCACATCAGTGGAAACCCTAAAAGAATCTTCAACGACCTCTTAAATTTAATTTTTTAATCGCAACATTTGACCGACTTTTGGAGTTTCAGTTCTGCCTGCTCAAGCCTATGAATATCACGCATGTCCGAGCAGCAACATAGCCCCCTGTATGGAAAAGACCTTGGAGTACCTGATCAGCCGGTGCCTTGTCCGTATCTTGGAATACACACATCTCCTTAGTCGCTATCAATGTTGATTTACGAGATAGGTTCAAATGGTTCAAATGGCTCTGAGCACTATGGGACTCAACTGCTGTGGTCATTAGTCCCCTAGAACTTAGAACTACTTAAACCGAACTAACCTAAGGACATCACACACATCCATGCCCGAGGCAGGATTCGAACCTGCGACCGTAGCAGTCGCACGGTTCCGGACTGCGCGCCTAGAACCGCGAGACCACCGCGGCCGGCACGAGATAGGTAACTTCACTCCACTGACAACGCATATCGGCCTACAACAAGCTTCCTAGTGTGTGCACTACATAATGGGTATCTTTATCGATCAAAAGAAGAATTATGACACTGCTTGAAGCGTTGTATCTTCGACCAGTGTCACACATGAGGCATTTGTGGACGTCTTCCACATTTGCTTCGGTCCTTCCTATCGCCATGCCATTTTAAATGTTTAGTGCTTAATGTCCTATTCGATTGCTTTATAGTATTGAATAGTGTCCCTCAGGGCTGAGTTTCAAGAGTGATTATATTTTTCATAGCTGTTAATGATATTGCGTCCACTGTCGGCAGCTGTTGTACAGTGCACCTTATTCGTCATGATGGCTGGTCACAGAAGCAATTACGAGAAACCCCAATCCCAGCGTCTGATGTGGATGTAGAGCGCCGTCATTTAACACTACTGGCCATTAAAATTGCTACACCAAGAAGAAATGCAGATGATAAACGGGTATTCATTGGACAAATATATTATACTAGAACTTACATGCAGATGATAAACAGGTATTCATTGGACAAATATATTATACTAGAACTTACGTGATTACATTTTCACGCAATTTGGATGCATAGATCCTAAGAAATCAGTACCCAGAACAACCACCTCTGGCCGTAATAACGGCCTTGATACGCCTGGGCATTGAGTCAAACAGAGCTTGGATGGCGTGTACAGGTACAGCTGCCCATGCAGCTTCAACTCGATGCCACAGTTCATCAAGAGCAGTGACTGGCGTATTGTGACGAGCCAGTTGCTCGGCCACCATTGACCAGACGTTTTCAGTTGGTGAGGAATCTGGAGAATGTGCTGGCAAGGGCAACAAACATTTTCTGTATCCAGAAAGGCCCGTACAGGACCTGCAACATGCGGTCGTGCATTATCCTGATGAAGTGTAGGGTTTCGCTGGGATCGAATGAGGGGTAGAGCCACGGGTCGTAACACATCTGAAATGTAACGTCCACTGTTCAAAGTGCCGTCAATGCGAACAAGAGGTGACCGAGACGTGTAACCAATGGCACACCATACCATCACGCCGGGTGATATGCCAGTATAGGGATGACGAATACACGCTTCCAATGTGCGTTCACCGCGATGTCGCCAAACACGGATGTGACCATCATGATGCTGTAAACAGAACCTGGATTCATCCGAAAAAAATGACATTTTGCCATTCGTGAACCCAGGTTCGTCGTTGAGTAAACCATCGTAGGCACTCCTGTCTGTGATTGCTTTATAGTATTGAATAGTGTCCCTCAGGGCTGAGTTTCAAGAGTGATTATTTTTTTCATAGCTGTTAATGATATTGCGTCCACTGTCGGCAGGCGTCAAGGGTAACCGCAGCCATGGTCTCCGGGCTGACAGTCCATGCTGATGCAAACGTCGTCGAACTGTTGGTGCAGATGGTTGTTGTCTTGCAAACGTCCCCAAATGCTGACTCAGGGATCGAGACGTGGCTGCACGATCCGTTACAGCCATGCGGATAAGATGCCTGTCATCTCGGCTGCTAGTGATACGAGGCCGTTGGAAACGAGCATGGCGTTCCGTATTACCCTCCTGAACCCACCGATTCCATATTCTACTAACAGTCATTGGATCTCGACCATCGCGAGCAGCAATGTCGCGATACGATAAACCGCAATCGCGATAGGCTACAATCCGACCTTTATCAAAGTCGGAAACGCGATGGTACGCATTTCTCCTGCTTACACAAGGCATCACAACAACGTTTCACCAGCAACGCTGGTCAACTGCTGTTTGTGTATGAGAAGTCGGATGGAAACTTTCCTCATGTCAGCACGTTGTAGGTGTCGCCACCGGCGCCAACGTTGTGTGAATGCTTTGAAAAGCTAATCATTTGCATGGCACTGCGTGTTCTTCCTGTCGGTTAAATTTCGCGTCTGTAGCACGTCATCTTCGTGTTGTAGCAATTTTAATGGCTAGTAGTGTATATCAGGAGGGAACTTCCAAAGCCGCAACAAGCATGTAGGTCCTCCTCCATATCGCAATCACCTGTACACCACTCCGTTACTAGCCCACCCACGGTGCAATTTTTTCATAACCATTTCCAAACAAGGAGCCTTTTGAGGGTTTTAGAAATTTGTGTGACAAATGTTAATGTTTTACGCCAAGGTCAGAGTAGGCACCACTTTCGATAGTTATATTTATGTATGACGACTTTTGAGAAAGATAGCACAGCTACTATCGAAATGTTATCTATGGTAGAGGGTTACCGGTCTCGCGAATTAACACCTAATTCTCATTATCTTGCGACGTGCTATATTCTGGATGCTATGACACTTACCGAGAACCGTTTCGTAGTAGTTCTCTTCTCTCAGGTAGCGGAATCCAACGAACAAGCGACGGTGACGGTTCATGACTTTCTTTATGACCTCTTCTTCTGCCTTTGAGTTAATTATGAGCAGATGGGCACCTTCTTCTTCGCAGATCTTCTTTGCCTCCGACCACGTCCTCGGTGACTCATGCAATTTATAAGAACCAACTCCATCATATTTTTCGTAATCAGATCGCGTACTCCAATGTTTTGTAATCGTCGTCAATGAGTCATTGTTGTTGTTAACACTAGGATTTAGATGTGGAGTACCTGTAAACAGAGTAACTGCTATAGCGTAAAAACATATTGACACATTTATTCGTTCTATAAACAGTCGAAAGTTCAATTTGTATGATAATTCTCTTTTTGTTTTTGAACAATTTCTTCACGTTACTTTCTACAGCAGATAAGAACTTTTTAAATGTCTTAGACGATGGTTACAACATATGTGTCAGCCTCCGATCGTTTTGTGTTGGTCCTATATCCTACACTATCTTATCGAAGGTAAATGAACACCCGTTAGTAGACATCGGTATAGAGAGTGTTTACCTTTCGCTCTTACACTTGCTTGAACTCTGCTGGAGACAATTTCAATGAGTTGTCTGAATGTCTATGGAGGAATGGTATCTCGTTCTTCCTTAGTACCCAAAAACAGGTAAGTTAGTGACGTGCGACGCTGGAGTCTGGAGCGAAGTCTACGTTATAACTAACCCCAAAACTACTGAACTGAGTTCGATTCGGGACACTGGGCAGGGCAGTCCATTTCAGGAATGTTGCGGTCCACAAACCATTGCTTTAAGACAGGTGCGTCGTAATGCCAATAGCCAATACAAAAAGCCATCGTCCGAACTCTGCCTCTGTTGTACACGGTACACAATACTGTAAATTCTGTTCATGTCCTTCCGCAGTTAGCGTTTCCGCAAACCCAATAATGGGACCACAATGTAACCACGGAAAACAGCCTCAAATTATAAGGCGACCTCTTTCGTACTTCACTGTTGGCATTACGCATTACGGCAGGTAACACTCTCCAAGAATTCACCACTGCCTTGTGGTGTAACTCTTTACAGCACCTCAAGTGTCACTCAGCACTGACTACAGAAATGAGTGACTTACAAGGAGCTACTCGACCACTGTACCCCATTCTTTTCAACTCTTTACACATAGTCATTGTGTTAGTTATACAGTCGACTTGGGCATCTTTAGAGGGCTTGGAATTTCCCTAATGAATTTGTTACTAAGGTGACATAGAATCCTTGTCTACGTTTAAAATCACTGAGCTCTCCTGACCGAACCATTTTACTGTCACTGCTTCTACACTGGCAATACTCACTGCTTCCCTTTACACTGGCTAGTCCACTTCTCGTTACATCTAGTGATTACATAGGGTTTCCGTATGCAGTTGATCACTTACTTTATCTTGTTGATCTAGCTTGTAAGTAGGCTGTTTAGGTTTTTATATTGGTAACGCCACGTAGCGCTCTGTATGAAAATCACTGGCTGTGCTGTGTGCAGTCTATGGCTGGTTGGCATTGTTGTAATTTTAGCCATTGTAGTGGGCTGTTAGCTGTTAACAGTGCGTAGCGTTGCGCAGTTGGAGGTGAGCCGCCAGCAGTGGTGGATGTGGGGAGAGAAATGGCGGAATCTTGAGAGCGGATGATCTGGATGTGTGTCTGTCAGAAACAGTACATTTGTAAGAATGGATGCCATGAACTACTGTATATATTATGACTTTTGAACACTTTTAAGGTAAATACATTGTTTGTTGTCTACCATAATCTTTCATTTGCTAACTATGCCTATCAGTAGTTAGTGCCTTCAGTAGTTTGGATCTTTTATTTAGCTAGCAGTATTGGCGCTTAATGTATTGCAGTAGTTTGAGTAACGAAGATTTTTGTGAGGAAAGTGATTTGTGAAACGTATAGGTTAATTTAGTCAGGGCCATTCTCTTGTAGGGATTATTGAAAGTCAGATTGCGTTGCGCTAAAAAATATTGTGTGTCAGTTTAGTGTTGATCAGAATAGGTAAAGAGCGAAATGTCTGAGTACGTTCAGTTCTGCTCAGCTGTTTGAAAATCAAATAATGTAAGAGAATTATCAGCACAGTAATTCATTAATTTTTCTAAGGGGACGTTTCATAAGCTTTTCAAGGACTAATAAACAAAAAGTGAAATTAATGAGTTTCTCATGAGGAACATAGCTCCCGATTGACAGTACTGAAAGGCAGGAGGGACCTATTTACCATAGGAGTGATGAAGATGATGAAAGTCCAAAAAGATGTATTTCCGTGTCTGCTTTACTTGTCTGCACAATTGTACTGGGCCCTACAGGCACAAAAGGTTGAGGGGAGATGGATTAGCAAGTAGCGTCCGTCGACGACGCGACATCATTAAAGGCGGAGCATCAGCTCGGAGTAGACGGAGATATTGAAGAATATTGTCCATGTCCTTATGGAAGGAACTATTTCGTCCTCATACCCATATGTCGGTCAGGTTCAACTACCCTGCAATGTTTGCATCTACATATCCGGCAAATAATTTTACTATAGCGTGCAAATAAATACTCACACATATTCGTATTTCACTGAGAGTGTTACTTGATGGAATGCTAGGCTTCGTGACTTGCGGCATGGATGTATCGAGTGCAGGATTCCAAACCACACATTTATGCAATGCCCTATGTGTCAGACTGAAGTCTGATACGAAGAGGGAGAGAGTATCAGATGACACGATGTAAAATAGGGCCTACATTTTCTGTGTACAATAGTAAAATTCCGTTTAGTCTTGTGGATACGTTTTATGCCAACAGCTGGTAACGAACAAACTGCAATATTGCATCAATGGCAGCTTTCACATACACAGAATACGTAATACACATCATCCATATGATAATATACGAACGAGCGAGAATTCGAGGCAACTGTATCGAGAACAAATTACCGACGGCGCCGAACACCGGCAGTATGGTACTGCAGCAGCTTAAATCATTGCTATTGATTCAGCATACGACATTAATGATTGTGAAACTTCCTGACAGATTAAAACAGTGTGCCGGACCGAGACTCGAATTCGGGACCTTTGCCTTTTGCCGGCAAGTGCTCTAGCAACTGAGCTACCCAAGCACGACTCACGCCCCGTCCTCACAGCTTTACTTCTGCCTTCTACCATCCAAACTTGCCCGTGAAAGGCATAGGTCCATAGTTCGAGTCTCGGTCCGGCACACAGTTTTAATCTGCCAGGAAGTTTCATATCAGCGCACACTCCGCTGCAGAGTGAAAATCTCATTCTGGATTAATGATTGTGTCCACCAGCAAATAACTACCTCCAGCAACTTTTCCGAATACTTGCTGACCTTTTTACATTATAACAAAAACTTACGAAAGTTTTCTTCCTGGAAGTCAAATGTGATATTTAATTTCACTTACTAGCAGAGGAGTTCCCACTAAAATTTGCGTTGTTAGATAGGCACATGGCAGTTTAATGTTTCGTGCATAAAGGAAACCAGGTGCCACCTTCATTGCATTATTGTTATTATTATTACTAAACAAAAATCGAGGTGAAAACTGAAATGTTAACAGAAACAAGTGTTTGGGTGAAGAGATCGGTACAGTGGCTTGTATTATTATATTTAGAGAAAGTCAGTAAAAAAAAATTAAAATCAGAGGACCCCACTGAGAATAAAAGCTCCTTAAGAATGTCGTGCGCAATATTTGAATATTTCTTGTCTGTGGTACAATCAGCTATTCGAAAACAGGGTAAAAATGCCAAAGAGATCGTCTTTTAATTATCCTTCGATTTCTACAGACAGTATCAATTATTTTATTACAAACGTAATGCATTTATGTTTACTTTAACATTAACCTGAAGACGTCTGTTTTTCTTTCTACTTCCCCTTCCGGTGAATCAAAGCAATCAATATACATGATTTTGCACTTCCTTGGATGACTGTGGGTTGTTAAGTGTGTCTACGGATTCCAATGGCGCGACTGTTTGGAGCCATCTGTCTTTGCACTATTTTAGTTTCCAACAGTGACAGATTCGCACCGACATAAAACACATAACTTCTGCAAATCTGAGAAAAATCACAGTAACCGGCGCTGCTGGCAAGACCCAAGAAACTGTTTCACTTTGCGGAAGATACATCTCGAAATTGAAGAAACTTGCGAAAGTAAGCAAGATTGAGTTTCTAACAATGCCAGACACAACAATACTAGCCTGCTCTGACATCGTAAACCTGTGAACATATATTCGTTGGAAAGACTCTCTCAAATCAAAACAAAAGAATTAAATCAAGTGTAAAATTATAAATAAAGCAGAAATTTATTAACTCATATATTATTTGAATTAATCTTCTCACGTAACTATTTTTCATTCAACGGTAAGATTTACGTCCAAAACAAAGATCTGGCAGAGGGACGCAGCTTGCATGCCTGCTTGATGACGTATTTAGGCAGAACATAGAAGAAGAATTCTTCTTAACTCATACACAGTTTACAGATATACATATAAAAGACGTATAAATGACACAATAATTCAGTGGCCCACAAGAAGAATTAGTTAATCTCGCAGATCAAAATACAACAAAGAAAACAGCCGCACATCAAACAACGGGATTAATTTCCTTATTATGACTATTTCCGGTCACAACAACAACCATACATTCCAGATACATATAAATAAAGAAGAAGCTGTGTGACATAAATCAAAGTTTCTGTATCCGGAAGGTGATGTCTCTTTAGATTTCACCCATACGAGTGGCACTAGTAGCGCCATTATGAGTATGCAAATCAGGTTTGCTTTAAACACACGCCGTAAAGTTCGTGAGCCTTAGTTATCGTGAGATTGGACTTGGTGAATTGTAGTTAGTCAAGAATACTTTTAAGGTGACGAAGACACCATTATCAGCACCCCACAGAGTTTGAACGAGGTAATAGGGCAACGAGAAGCTGCATATTGCTTCTGTAAAACTGCAAAAAGACTTTGCAGGAACGTGGCCATTGTACATGACAGCTGGCAGTTGTGGTTATGCGAATATGTGGTCGCAAGAAGACCGGGCTCCGGACTGTCAGGTGGCACTACACAGAGAGATTAATGCCTTCGCAGTATGGCTCTGGCGCATCGTACTGCGTAGGAAGCAGTAATTTGAACAGCAGTTGACGCCACAATGACACAAAGGACAGTTACAAATCTATCACTTCAAGGACAGCTCCGAGCCCGACGCCGCGCAATGTGCGTTCCACTGACCCCAAACCATCGCCATTTGGGAGTTCATTGGTATCAAGTGGTAGCTCATCGGTGAGCAGGAAGGAGGTGTGCTGTTCTTTCTGATGAAAACTGGTTCTGCCTCGATGCCAGTGATGGCCGTCTGTTGGTTAGAAGGAGCCCAGTTGAGGGCCTGCAACCAACCTGCATGCTAGACATGCTGGACCTACTCCGGCAGTTCTGGTGTGAGGTGCGATTTCGTATGACAGCAGGACCATTCTCGTTCTTATCCCACGCACCCTGACTGGAAATTTGTACGTTAATCTGGAGATTCGATCTGTTGTGTTGCCATTCATTAACAGCATTCCAGGGGGTGTTTTTGAACAGGATAACGCTCGCCAATATAAAGCTGTTGTAATCCAGCGTGCTCTACAGAGTGTCAACATATTGCCTTGGCCTTCTCGACCACCAGACTTGTCTCCAATCGACCACATCCGGGAATCTACGTACTATATCTCTATATCTACGTACCATATACAGGGTGTTTCACTAAATGTGTTTGTCTCTGTAAGTTACGAAGTAATAGGCGACGGAAATATTTATTGCAGCAGTCACCATAAGAAACGTTGCACTGTCTGCGGAGCTATGAACATAGTTTGTTGTGTTATTATCCAAAGAGCTACATTTTTTAAATGGAACAATAGTTGTTTCTATCACGCACTGGAATCAGTAACACCAGCGGTGTATACATCAATTTAAATTACATTCCTATCACTTTTAGTTTCGGAGCTACAACCCTTCAAAGTTTCAGGGGCAGATACCACACGATGTACATAATACATGGCTGTGTGGTGGGTGATGGATGTTCTGGTGGTGGGATGTTGATTTAAATGAGATGTTCAAATGTATGTCCCTTGTTCCTGAATGCACAATGCAGTGCGCCTTCTACAGGATCAGCGGACGAGATGTAGCATCGCTGGTGTCACGGAGCAACATTCGTCCTCGATGCCCCGTTTTAGATCATCTGGAGATGTGGGCTCAGTGACATAAACACGATCCTTTAGATATCCCCACAAAAAGAAATCTAATGGTGTTAAATCGGGCGACCTTGCGGACCATGAATGAGGACCATGGCGCCCCAACCACCTTCCTGCAAAACTTGTTGTTTAGTTCTTCCACAACAGCACGCGTAGAATGAGCTGGGTGACCATCTTAGTGCGTCCACATAACGACTCTCGTGTGTAGACACACATGTTCAAGGAGACCACCCAAACTGTCGAGTATAAACGCGAGGCATAATTCACCTGTCAGTGTACCTGGGAAGTAGCGTGGACCGATGATTTCATCCCCAAGGATTCCACACCACACCTACGTTGACGATCGACAGGCGATTCACTGCGCCATAATTTGTGAATGTGGACTCATCAGAGAACATAACATCTGGTAAAGATTCCAGCGTGAAATTACGCATGGCCCATTCAGAGAATGCAACCCTCGCACGGAAATCGTTCCCATGCAGCTCCTGGGTCAGTGACAGACGGTACGGTTCAAACCTGTTGCCGTGTACTATACGCTACACAGATGTGAGACTGACACCAGCGACTGCAGCAAAGGCTCGTAAGCTGACATGAGGATCGTGGTGTACTGCAGCCAAAAGGAACACCTCCGTCTCCTCACTCCTTGCAATTCGTCGTCTATTACTGCGGAGCATTACCAAGCTGCCTGTTTCCCGAAGTCGTTGTTTGGCACGTAAGAACGTAATGGCTACCGGAGCTCTTCGCCTAGGATATATCACGGCGTACTCCATGGCATCGTGTCAGCACTCGCCAAGCATCAGCATCATGTCAAAGTACTCGTTGTTCGTGAATGCCATCTTCATCAGATGTCAGTAACTGTGGTATTTTGAGCCCCGTTTGTTTGTGTGGCTCGAACTGTCGGGTATACAGCCGTGTGCGGCGACAGTCAGCAGTCACAGCGCATCGAGGAAGCTTCTCGCTCCGTGACACCGGCGACGTTACAACTCGGCCGCACCACATTTAGAAGGCACATTGCGTTATGTGCAGCGTGTGTAGTATCTGCGCCTGAAACTTTGAAGGGTTGTAGCTCCCAAACTAAAAGTGATAGGAGTGTAATTTAAAATGATGTATACACAGCTGGTGCTACTGATTCCAGTGCATGATAGAAACAACTATTGTTCCATTAAAACAGTATCTTTTTGCTGTAGCTCTTTGGATAATAACACAATAAGCTATGTTCATAGCTCCGCAGACAGTGCAACGTTTCTTATGGTGACCTACCGCAATAAATATTTCCGTCGCCTATTACTTCTTAGCTTACAGAGACAAACACATTTAGTGAAACACCCTGTATATGTACTATACCAGCCTAATGTGTCTCTATTTATCTCTCATATAAACATCCTTGCTGAACAGATCCAATGTAAGCTAAAGGAACTACCATCGAAACCGCAAGTTAAAAAACAAATGCCAAAATTTGTATGTCTTCCTCCTTGGTGACATATCAAACAAACTTTGAACGACATAATACGAAAATGTCCTTCCATATAGACAGTGAACTACAACATAAGATTATTCACAATAATAAATTCACTGGAGAGTAGCATAAAAAGTCTGGCATATATGAACTCACCATGCTGTAGTTCTTGGTTCTATATATGACAAGTAGGAAGAAACTTTGCAACACGCTAAGAAGGACGTATGGATCCCTCTAAATAAAAACTTTAGACAAATCAAGCTTTGCATCACGCATTGTCCATATCATGTACACTTCCTTGAGGACACAAAAGACAACTTTTGCGTGTTACACATTGCTGACATAGAGTTGCAAATGGATCTCCTCTTACAACTACTCTCACATTCACAGTTTAAAAGAAGTTCAATAAATCCATGGCGAATAGATTGCATCAACACCGAACCTTTTATTCCAGAATTCCCAGACATAATCGCATCAAAACACGGAAAAGACAATACTAAGATATATTCAACCTCCAGCATAAATTATCGTACTTTTATTCATGTAGCAAGAAGAGCACTCTATTTACTCATAACTGTTTAGCTCTTTATTATTGATATTGACATGGTACAACAAACAAAAGCTCTGTCGTGTATGGCCGTAAGTTAATCACTCTCTAATTAGGTGCTAAATATTTCACTGCATTTACTTATCTTTCGTGTAACTTTTTCATACATGTTACATGTACATTGACAATGTATGAGGACATCTGCATATTTGATGGTTCGCTTGCATCAGTTATCGATGCTTGTAAATATTTATTATGTTGTGGAATTCATCTCCAGTCAAAGATCGCGCTGTGTAAGGTGTGATAGCTATCTTGTTTACATTCCTTATACTTACGTTCAGCGTTTACTGAGTGCGAATGAGGTCGAAACCAACTGCAACTAAAGGTTGCGTAATGTGTATATAACTTGAGAAAGATACTTTATCACAAAGGATTTTTCATGGATACTATGAGACAACCCGACGTCAGTATCCAGAACACAGCCTTTTCCTTTCGTAAACTGTTCGCTGTCAGTAACCAGATTTCCGTTATTTCCGCCAGCACCACGATCGCAGTATTTAATTGCACATGATCTAGATAATGTTCCTGTAACACCTTTACCTGATAACGAGCTTGCAGTGGCTCTAAAATATAACTTATTACATATTATACCCAAAAAAGAAAATAGCAAAAAATTTGCCAATCTAAAATTTGCCTTCCACATCTGCCTCTTTTATCAGGTCTTTTCCCAGGATATGTTCCTATATTTGCTAGGAGGCTAGGAGATCGTTCTGATGAAGACCCTCGCCACGTGGTGAAGACTTCATGAACGAATTGATTTCCACATGAGCTTAGGTACTTTGCTATCCTCGGTGAACTTTAACTGAACACTGTGGACACAAAATGCTGGAATGTGAAGCCACTATCAAACGCTTTCCCTGATCCTCACGAAAACACACTTGTAAAATGTCACGCAGTAAAATATGCAAAGGTAATACAGGGTACAAAATCCACGTTTCCTACGTCGGAAAACGAGTTGAGAAACATACGCTGAAGTGACAAAAGTCATAGGATAGCGATATGCGCGCATACAAATGGCGGTAGTACTGCGTATACAAGGTATAAAAAGGTAGTGTATTGACAGAGATGTCGTTTGTACGCAGGTGATTCATGTGAAAAGACCTCCGATGTGAATATGGCCCCACGACGGGAATTAACAGACTATTAACGCAGAATGATAGTTGGAGCTAGATTTCGAAAATCATTAGGAAATACAATATTCGGAGATTCACAGTGTCAAGATGTCAAGACTGTGCAGGAAATAGCAGATTTCAGGCACTGCCTCTCACTGCGGCCATCATTTAATGACCGAGAACAGTGACGTTTGCATAGAGATGTCAGTGCTAACAGACAAGCAACACTCTTTAAAATAACCGCAGAAATCAGTATGAATCAATATGGGACGTGCGGGGAACGAATCCGTTAGGACGATGCGGCGAAGTTTGCTGATAATTGGCTATGGCAACAGACGACCGACATGATTATCTTCGCTGGCAGCACGGCATCGTCTGCAGCTCCTCTCCTGGGCTCGTGACCATATCGGTTGGACCCTGGAGGATTGGAAAACCGCGGCCTCGTTAGATGACTCCCGATTTCAGTTGGTAAGAGGTGATAGTAGGGTTCAGTTGTGATGTAGACCCCACGAAGCCGTGGACCGGAGTTGTCAACAACGCCCTGTGAAAACTAGTAGTGGCTCCGTAATGGTGTGGGCTGTGTTACATTGGATTGGACTGGGCCCTCTGGTCCAAGTGGACCGATTATTGACTGGAAATATTTATCTTGATCTATATGGAGACCATTTGCAGTCATTCATGGACTTCATGATACCAAACAACGGTGTCATATGAGCGGGCCACAAGTTTTCGCGTTTGGTTTGAAGAACATCCTGGACATTTATAGCGAATGAATTGGACACACAGAACGTCCGACATGAATCCCATCCAACATTTATGGCACATAATCGAGAGGTCAGTTAGTACACAAAACCCTGCATCAGCAACACAGTCGCAATTATGGACTGCTACAGAGGCAGCATCGCTCAGTATTTCTACAGGGGACTCCCTTTTTTGAGTCAATGTCACCTCGAGCTGCTGCACTAAGTCGGGCAAAAAGAGTGTAAGTAGGCTGTTTAGGTTTTTATGTTGGTAACGCCACGGAGCACTCTGTATGAATATCACTGACTGTGCTGTGTGCAGTCTGTGGCTGGTTTGCATTGTTGGAATATTCGCTATTGTAGTGTTGGGCAGTTGGATGTGAACAGTGCGTAGCGTTGTGAAGTTGGAGGTGAGCCGCCAGCAGTGGTGGATGTGGGGAGAGATGGGAGAGTTTTGAGAGCGGACGATCTGGACGTGTGTCCGTCAGAAGGAGGAAATTTGTGGTACTGGGTACCATGAACTCAGATATATATTATGACTTTTGAACACTATTAAGGTAAATACATTGTCTGTTCTCTATCAAAATCTTTCATTTGCTGACTGTGCCTATCAGTAGTTAGTGCCTTCAGTGGTTAGAATCTTTCATTTAGCTGGCAGTATTGGCGCTCGCTGTATTGCAGTAGTTGGAGTAACGAAGATTTTTGTGAGGTAAGTGATTCGTGAAAGGTATAGTTTATTATTAGTCAGGGCCATTCTTTTGTAGGTATTATTGAAAGTCAGATTGCGTTGCGCTAAAAATATTGTGTGTCAGTTTATTGATGATCAGAATAAGTAAAGAGAGAAATGTCTGAGCACGTTCAGTTTTGCTCAGCTGTTTGAAAATCAAATAACGTAAGAGGTTTATCAGCACATTCATTTATAATTTCCCATAGGGGACGTTTCAGGAGGTCCGACGCGATATTTGGAGATATACGATGACTCTGGTCACCTTAGTGTAAATATTAAATTGCGATCTAATTCTCTGAAGAGTGTAGGTTCTCATTATGTTTCACTACATGTTTATGAAATATGCACGGTGTGGTTGACATCATTATGTCAGTGAGATTTAGTGTTGTAGGTAACGGAAAGACTTTTGTCGTTTCGAATATATATGTCCAAAATCGTGAATTTGTCGAATATTTAATATATTTACCGCTAAGCCATGTGAAATGATAGTTGTAAATCTGCATGTGTTCCAGAGTTATAACCCTTCCGCCACGCCGCACTGCATTGAAGCTTATAGGCACACGGCATACATATATTCAACTCTTACGCAGGTATGAATGTAATCGACGATTAAAATTCTTTAATGTGTTATTACTATTATCGTTATGAAGCTTCATTATTAGTTACGACTATTTTTGTCTATCGTAGGTGAAATGCTAGGACGTCAACCTCTTTCACCATCTTGGTGGACACTGCTGTCTTTTCTGGGGAAGAGGCTCATACAGGCTTAGACCACATAGACCTGTAGTTCGGAGTGTCATTTTAAGCTCTTTAGCTTTATTAATAGGTTTTCTTTTTCAATTGTGGAAAGTAATGTTAAAAGCTCTTTTCAGTTTTTTTCAGTTCCTGTTTTTGATCACTCTCTGCTCGCTTACTACCCCTGCACATCTTTTGTGTTGTTGCTAGCTTTCATTTTGATGAAAGTGCGTGTCCTTACGAACCGCAATACAGCCAAGTGCTCCATTCCTAAATACTTCTCATTTATGATGTCATTTAATCTTATTATGACTTTTGGATTAAAATCAAGGAAGCTGATGTTGAAATGTTGACATTTTCTTTCCACGCTCAAAGCAAATGCCATAAAACTTTCAATCAGCTGCTTTAAATATCCTCCAGAAACTGTATGAAGCCACTTCTTTCCTGAAAAATTTAAGTGACCAATTAGTTAACCATGCAAATGTTGTAGTGTTTTGTTTGGAAATAATAGCGTGGTAAGAATGAAGTTAATTTTTGTGATGGTTTCCACTTCCGAAGAACACTACAGTTGACAGCCTTTGGGAAGTTCCCTAGGTGTCCCTAATGTATATTCTATTTTATTTTGTGGAATAGAAATGCACATTTCCAACTGGAACAGGCCTACGGACAATTTTCACTACACTTTTGACGGTAAACTTCTTGTGAACACCTACAGTCGTCGTTACGTAATAGTGGTCTTTTGTCTGCACTTCTTTGCTCCGTGGCATGAGACTTGGTCTCCAGAAACTATTATACGTTCATGTGGTGAAATACGCTAAAATCAATATCAATTGATATTTCATCTTCAGGAATTACTACACGTCCATGTAAGTTAAAATAAATACCCATTGATTGATGAGAGTCCCCATATTTCTATACTTTCGCGTGCTGCTTTAAATACTTCTGAATACTGCGAATATAGAAGAATGAAAGATGCTTCAGAAAAACGAATGCTACGGTCCTCATTTGTTCTCTCAGAGAATAGGCAAAATTTACATCCAGAGATATACGTGGTATGTGATCTATTAATCAATGAAATTACTCTGGTGAATAATGGAAAAAAGATTATTTCTGTAGGACATCCACATGTGAGAGGCATGATAATCAATTTAGAGAGATCGAGTTCAAAAAAATGGTTCAAATGGCTCTGAGCACTATGGGACTCAACTGCTGTGGTCATAAGTCCCCTAGAACTTAGAACTACTTAAACCTAACTAACCTAAGGACAGCACACAACACCCAGCCATCACGAGGCAGAGAAAATCCCTGACCCCGCCGGGAATCGAACCCGGGAACCCGGGCGTGGGAAGCGAGAACGCTACCGCACGACCACGATATGCGGGCAGATCGAGTTCAGTCATATAAATATTTATTAAAGCTACGACTAGTTTCGAGATTTTAATATCCCATCTTCAGGTGTAAGAAACTGTACAGTTTCATATACCTGAAGACGGATTTTTAACACCTCGAAACCCGTCGTGGTTTGAATAAATACTAGTACAACTGAAGCTGATCTCTCTGCATTAACTGCAACGAAAAAAGTATTTCTTGGCAGTCAGGTTAAGAACAATTGATTTTTTTTTCTTTGTAATCATCACTTATCTGACGTACAGTGTGTTCGAATTTGACTCTATAAGCAAGATACTTCGTAATCACCTCTAACAGCTCTACATTTTCCTTCAAATGTGTAACATTTTCCCCTTTGTATTTGGTGCAATTCTCAAAAATGTCTCCCATCTCCGAAACAATCTCTACAAATTCCTTATTTCGCACTCACTTTCCTGTAGATGATAAGTCCATCTCAGAAGATTACAGTTCTGTCTCATCTCGCGTTTATGCCAGTCAATTAACACTTAAATTATCAGAATCTCTTTCTTTCTTCCATGCACTACCTGGCAGGATTTCGCTCGCTTTACAGCTCAGAATGAAACAATTCTTTGGGAGACAGTGGTAGGCAAAGTGCGGTCACAGACCCGCCTCTGTCCTGTTACTTTGAAAACGTGGCTACGTAGAATGTGTTAAATACATTTAGAAGTCACGACGTACTTGTCTGCTATGGTTAATAGAATTGGGGATCACGCAGAAAACCATTATCTTTCACTTAAAAACTTACTCTAAGTAATATCTCAGTACACTGATAATTATGACGTAACTCTGTCTCAGTCGCCATTCACTAATAAAAATTTACGCTGCCGTAAATAACCTTTTCAGTCGTAAACGCAATTACAGCACAATACGTTATGGCAATACGGGCTACTGAGCCCTGATTGGGTTCATTCTGGCGTCAGCGGTGCGCCTTCCTACTGTACACACACCTCGTGGTCCCTACCTTGTATTTTAGTATCTGTAGTTTGTGCTGCTGAATTTGCCGTCTCAGGGATATAGGTAAACTGCAAATGTTCTGAATTATAATTTGCTCTGGGAGAACAATAGCGATATTTAAGGTGTGTTAACACACCCTCCAAGATAAAGAGTACAGAAAAATAAGAAGCTTGGCAATACTACGCGAAACATTTTTTCAAACAAAAAATATTGAATTGCAGGAAGGCAGACATGCTCTTGGTCAAAAGTACTGTCGATAGTTTTTATGCGCCCAACCGACGAACCTATATACTCGTTAAACGTTTTTGTCGGCGTCAATCAATTGTACTTCAAACGTATGCAGACGTTTATATGAGATGATCCATAGAAAGACAGCCAGTATTTTAATTTGTTTACAGATGTAATGGGACATATTTTATCACCGTGTAACTGATGCACCGTTAAAAAGTTATCAATGAGATAGGACCCTTGTAGCCGTCATTTATTAGCAATAGAAATTGTTGTTTAATTAAATAAGCGTTGTAAGTACGAGTTAAGTTCTGATAACTGAATTATTACTAAAATTACTTTTTCAGTCGTAATAATATCGAAAATTGAAAGGTAAATTATTTCAGAAATTTTCGACAACTATCTATGTATTTGCAGGACTCTCGATATCAACCGTTTGGCTCTGAGTGTGAGGAAATATTTTTAATATGTCAAGTATTAGTCGACATAGATTGTTATTGTTTTCGCAACTATATGCTTACTCATGTTAGTACTCATATTTCTGCCTGGCGCTATTCGTTTGGCAGAATCTGTACTTCCTTTACGTTAATTTGTTATGGAAATTAGTAGCCGAATTATACGTACAAAGACTGCAGGAAATAGCACTCACTTTTTTGTGTGTGATATACTTTCAGGGATTTCGTTTGTACTAAGAGTAACAGACAAATGTATCAGTAAAAATCTTAATAAAAAGTAAGTTTTGGAAAAGAGGTTGTAGTCAAACGCCGCTGACTATAAAAAGCAATGGAATTTCTCTCACCTTTTGTCGCTGCCTCAGATCCCAGGCTTATCGTGATGTGATTCGTGACCTCCACTTCGTATACCGAGCAACCTGCCGCTTTCTCACCGTCATGTCCTGGCTTTGGTTCTCTAGGAGTTACGGTTGTCTATAAATGGAGCGTGAACATCATGTCAGAACAAGGCTCTTTGTTTTGTTAACTCATACAATACGTTCCATCACTTACTTTAACAATCGAATGCAACGTCGGGTGTTGTTGACAAGTTGCTCCCGAAGAATGCGCTGCAGACGTTGACAGTGTCGCGATTACAATTGTTAGAGTAAACACGGTTACTATACCAGTCATCGTCGACACTGGAAAACAAACCAGGAGATAAGTGCATGCCTCTTTAGCCTACAATAACTTTGGAATGCTATGTGTTCATAGCCTATATGTTTAACAACTTGTGCCTCATACCACAAGTGACAAATCTGTCAGGAGAAAAATATATACATAGCAGAACCCTACTCTAGGTACAACGTTATGATACAGATATAACGGCGACAGCACCATTCATTGTAGAAGGAGAGAACACATTGTATCTAAATCAACGGCGGGACTCTATGTTCAGATTGCCGATACCAGAATACGGTTGGTCACCTGCAATGAGACGATATTCTATTTTGAAGATGTGGAAATCAGCTCCCACTACGTTTAGACATTGAACTTGTCTTTGCTTTAACTCTTGCCTATATATGTCCTCTTCCATTTCAGCTCACGGTTTATATACGCTAATATATACGGTACAAATTATCACATTTCCTTAAGAAACTTGTAAAGCTTCGGTATGAATGTTTTAATGATTACAATACAATATGCCGTAAAAACAGATGCAGTTTATTAAGGTCTAGAAGAGAGAGGTGGGAATTTAGATTTTAATTGTTTCTAGTTGCTCAAAAAGTATCAATTTCTCCCTAAAACTAACCATAGGAATTCAATTAATGTATTTTACTACGGTATATTGATAATTTTCACTTATGGACCGTCTGACAGCAACTGAATAAAACACAATTTTAGTGCCATACGCGTTTCGCCTTTATTTTCTGCAAGGCATTATCAGTGGCCTGGAATATGTACATATGTTAGCTATTTTATTTACATTTTTGTCACTGTGCCTATAGGTTATAAACAGTTCTGGTGGTTGGTATTTCGTATTAAGTAGTCATGTTTTGAACTGTACTTACAGGTTGCGTAGACAGTTTCTTACATATTACGCTCCTGTTGCATTTTTGGTGTTGTCCTTCTTTCTATGAGCGCCAATTTGTTGTTTTTTCCGCATTCCACAGCACTATGCACTGAACGCTTGTTTTAATGCAATGTTTTGGTTTCTGTTGCCGACTGTCAAATGTTTTTGCCAAAGATCGAATATTACTGCCAAACTTATGAGTGTAACTATTGAAGTATCTCTGGTCTGTTCGTGTATGCATTTGTGTGTGCGTTTGTGTGTGTGTGTGTGTGTGTGTGTGTGTGTGTGTTTTTTGGTGTCGTATTAATTTAATTTCATTTTATTGTATTTATTTATTTATTTTTGTTTTTGCCCTGTGTATATGTGTGTGTGTGTGTGTGTTTTGGTGTTATATATATATATATATATATATATATATATATATATATATATATATATATATATATACTGTGTGTGACTGTCTGTCTGTATTTTGGTGTCACGTAATTTTTTTTGTTTTTGGGGGAGGGGGCTGTGTGTGTGTGTGTGTCTGTCTGTCTGTATTTTGGTGTTTTATATATATATATATATATATATATATATATATATATATATTATGTTATTTCCTTTATTAAGTGTAGTAGGGAGCCTGTGCTGATGTGTGTTTCTTCATTTATCACATGTTTGTTTTCTGCTATGGCTTTCTGGATGTGGAAGTTGTCTTGCATTTGTATAAGATGCTTGTCATGGTTGCTTATTCTCATTATTTTCATTTCTTGTTCCATGTTTGTGGGATGATGGTTGTAGTGTTTTAAATGCTCTGCAAATGTGGAATGGTTTGTTTCATACTTCCAACATCTGATATGTTCTTTGTATCTTGTTTCAAAACTCCTGCATGTCATGCCTATGTATACTGCATCACAACTTTGACATTCAAGTTTATATATTCCTAATTGTTGGAATTTGTCCCTCTTGGTAGCTGGCTGGCTTAGGTGTGATTGAAGGGTTTGCCCAGGCTTATATGCTATTTTGAAGCCCTGTCTCTTTAGGATGTTTGCAACTCTGTGCGTTAGTTTATGTGTGTAGGTCATGGTGTACCATCTGGTTCTTTTCTGTGTGGTGTTGTCACTGTGTGTGTTTGTTGAGTGTGTTTGTAAGTTTTCAGCTTGTAAGTTCTTTTGCATTGTGGAAATGTTGTGTTTGTTTTTTATTTGTGTTTTTATTTTTTGATTGAGCCTGTGTACCACATGTGTGTCATACCCATTGTTCCTAGCTATTTGTATGATCGTGTTCATTTCTTGTTCATAGTTTCTCTTGCTGAGTGGGATTCTGTTTAATCTATGTAACATGTGTCTTAGTGCTGCAAGTTTCTGGCTTTGGGGGTGGTTGGATATGGAATGTATTATTGTGTCCGTGGCTGTTGGTTTTCTAAAGATGTTAAATGTATGTTTTCCATTTTCTTTTTTAATTGTAATGTCAAGAAAATTTATTTGATTTTCTTTTTCTTTTTCAAGTGTGAATATTATGTTCTTATGAGCTTTGTTTATTTCTGAATGGAGTTCATCTATTTTTTCACTTGTCTCGTCTACCAGACAAATAATGTCATCCACGTATCTGTACCAATATATGATTTTGAAACTTTCATTTGTGGTTATCTTATCAAATATCTGATTTTCAAGGTGACTGATGAAAATGTTTGCTAGTGTTCCTGATATTGGGGATCCCATGGGCAGTCCATCAGTTTGTAGATAATATTCTTCCTCAAATTGAAAGTAGTTTTGTTCCATTGTCAGTCTGAGCATATCTGTTATTTCTTTTATTGCGTCTGTGGTGAGGTTGCTGTGGGATGAGAGATTTTGTTCTATGATTTCTATTGTTTCTGTGATAGGGATGGAGGTATACATATTTTCTATATCGAATGAAATCAGTGATGCTGTGTGTGGTACCTGTATGTTCTGTATGTTTTCTATTAGGTTTCCTGTGTTTATCACTGTTCTGTTGTTTTCTAGTTTATAGTGTTTTGTAACTAACTTTTGGAGGTGTTTGGCTATGCGGTATGTTGGGGCTTTCTTGAAGTTGATAACAGGTCTCATTGGCATTCCGTCTTTATGTACTTTCGGTTGACTGCGGAGTGTTGGTGCTTGTGGATTTTTCTGTGTAAGTAGTATTTCTGTTTGTCTGTGAGTGTGTGTTCAATGTTTTTCAGTGTTCGTTTCACATTTGCCTGGAATCGCGTAGTTGGATCTGACTTCAGTTTTTGTATTGCGTTGGTGTTTATGTATTCCGTGGTTTTTGTGATGTATTGCTCTTTATCCATGAGTACTGTTACATTTCCCTAGTCTGCTCTTTTATTAATACGTTGTTGTTCGTTAACTTTTGTTTTAAGAACTCACAAGCTGAAAACTTACAAACACACTCAACAAACACACACAGTGACAACAACACACAGAAAAGAACCAGATGGTACATCATGACCTACACACATAAACTAACACACAGAGTTGCAAACATCCTAAAGAGACAGGGCTTCAAAAAAGCGTATAAGCCTGGGCAAACCCTTCAATCACACCTAAGCCAGCCAGCTACCAAGAGGGACAAATTCCAACAATCAGGAATATATAAACTTGAATGTCAAAGTTGTGATGCAGTATACATAGGCATGACATGCAGGAATTTTGAAACAAGATACAAAGAACATATCAGATGTTGGAAGTATGAAACAAACCATTCCACATTTGCAGAGCATTTAAAACACTACAACAATCATCCCACAAACATGGAACAAGAAATGAAAATAATGAGAATAAGCAACCATGACAAACATCTTATACAATTGCAAGAAAACTTCCACATCCAGAAAGCCATAGCAGAAAACAAACATGTGATAAATGAACAAACACACATCAGCACAGGCTCCCTACTACACTTATTAAAGGAAATAACACACACACACACACACACACACACACATATATATATATATATATATATATATATATATATATATATATATATATATATAACACCAAAATACAGACAGACAGACACACACACACACACACAAACGCACACACAAATGCATACACGAACAGACCAGAGATACTTCAATAGTTACACTCATAACTTTGGCAGTAATATTCGATCTTTGGCAAAAACATTTGACAGTCGGCAACAGAAACCAAAACATTGCATTAAAACAAGCGTTCAGTGCATAGTGCTGTGGAATGCGGAAAAAATAACAAATTGGCGCTCATAGGAAGAAGAACAACACCAAAAATGCAACAGGAGCGTAATATGTAAGAAACTGTCTACGCAACCTGTAATTACAGTTCAAAACATTACTACTTAATACGAAATACCAACCACCAGAACTGTTTATAACCTATAGGCACAGTGACAAAAATGTAAATAAAATAGCTAAGATATGTACATACTCCAGGCCACTGATGATGCCTTGCAGAAAATAAAGGCGAAACGCGTATGGCACTAAAATTGTGTTTTATTCAGTTGCTGTCAGACGGTCCATAAGTGAAAATTATCAATATACCGTAGTATTACGCGCAACTGAGGAGGACAGGACCACAAAAGTTGAAGATGTCAATACAGCAATACAGTGACAACACCACACAGAAAAGAACCAGATGGTACACCATGACCTACACACATGAACTAACACACAGAGTTGCAAACATCCTAAAGATACAGGGCTTCAAAAAAGCATATAAGCCTGTGCAAACCCTTCAATCACACCTAAGCCAGCCAGCTACCAAAAGGGACAAATTCCAACAATCAGGAATATATAAACTTGAATGTCAAAGTTGTGATGCAGTATACATAGGCATGACATGCAGGAATTTTGAAACAAGATACAAAGAACATATCAGATGTTGGAAGTATGAAACAAACCATTCCACATTTGCAGAGCATTTAAAACACTACAACAATCATCCCACAAACATGGAACAAGAAATGAAAATAATGAGAATAAGCAACCATGACAAACATCTTATACAATTGCAAGAAAACTTCCACATCCAGAAAGCCATAGTAGAAAACAAACTTGTGATAAATGAACAAACACACATCAGCACAGGCTCCCTACTACACTTAATAAAGGAAATAACATTATATATATATATATATATATATATATATATATATATATATAACACCAAAATACAGACAGACACACACACATACACACACACACACACAGCCCCCTCCCTCAAAAACAAAAAAAAATTACGTGACACCAAAATACAGACAGACACACACACACAGTATATATATATATATATATATATATATATATATATATATATATATATATATATATATATATATTCCAAAACACACACACATACACAGGACAAAAACAAAAATAAATAAATAAATACAATAAAATTAAATTAAATTAATACGACACCAAAAAAACACACACACACACACAAACGCACACACAAATGCATACACGAACAGACCACACATACTTCAATAGTTACACTCATAAGTTTGGCAGTAATATTCGATCTTTGGCAAAAACATTTGAGAGTCGGCAACAGAAACCAAAACATTGCATTAAAACAAGCGTTCAGTGCATAGTGCTTTGGAATGCGGAAAAAACAACAAATTGGCGCTCATAGGAAGAAGAACAACACCAAAAATGCAACAGGAGCGTTATATGTAAGAAACTGTCTACGCAACCTGTAAGTACAGTTCAAAACATTACTACTTAATACGAAATACCAACCACCAGAACTGTTTATAACCTATAGGCACAGTGACAAAAATGTAAATAAAATAGCTAACATATGTACATATTCCAGGCCACTGATGATGCCTTGCAGAAAATAAAGGCGAAACGCGTATGGCACTAAAATTGTGTTTTATTCAGTTGCTGTCAGACGGTCCATAAGTGAAAACTATCAATATACCGTAGTATTACGCGCAACTGAGGAGGACAGGACCACAACAGTTGAAGATGTCAATACAGGTATGTCAAGCATTCCCTGTCAACGTGTACAACAGGTTCAAGAAAATACATCTGAGACTCCATAAGACGATACAGCATATAAAATTCAACAGAACATGCAAAAAGAACGATTTAATTGCAAGTTACATTAATGTAAAGGTTAAAAACAGTTCTACAGTGGCACAAAAGTCGATATCATTTGCAGAACGATATTGGTTACTACATGAAATTAAGATGCTCTATTCGAAAAAACAGCACCTAAACATGATGCTCTATGAGACTCATCTAGAATTGGCAAAAAACGTAGGAAACGCCGCAGTTTTCATGGCACTAGTAGAAAAAACTGAGCACAACACATACATAGCAATTAAACATTTACAAAACAAACATAAACACAAGATAATGAAACTAACAGTAAAAAGGACGCAAAAATACATTTACATTTTAAGTGTGAAACCACATGTACACCAACACACATTCCATCCACGCTTAGTTAACCTAACAGAGACACAACTACACGAAAACGAAAAAATGCTCTTGGAAAAAGGTTTGAAACACTGCACCAATAGCAAAGTAAACAATCAGTACATAGAAAATCTCATAGTAGAAACCAAACACATCCTTACACGTGAAGAACAACAAAACAATTGTAAAATAAACATAGGACTGACAAGAGAACTAGTAAAAGAAGAAATAAAAGTCATAATAAAACAAACACAGCAGACACACAATAAGAACAACCAAACAGAAGCAGCTACTATGAAAAGGTTAAAACAAAAGTTAACAAACAACAACGTATTAATAACAAGAGCAGACAAGGGAAATGTAACAGTACTCATGGATAAAGAGCAATACATCACAAAAACCACGGAATACATAAACACCAACGCGATACAAAAACTGAAGTCAGATCCAACTACACGATTCCAGGCAAATGTGAAACGAACACTGAAAAACATTGAACACACACTCACAGACAAACAGAAATACTACTTAACATAAAGACGGAATGCCAATGAGACCTGTTATCAACTTCAAGAAAGCCCCAACATACCGCATAGCCAAACACCTCCAAAAGTTAGTTACAAAACACTATAAAGTAGAAAACAACAGAACAGTGATAAACACAGGAAACCTAATAGAAAACATACAGAACATACAGGTACCACACACAGCATCACTGATTTCATTCGATATAGAAAATATGTATACCTCCATCCCTATCACAGAAACAATAGAAATCATAGAACAAAATCTCTCATCCCACAGCAACCTCACCACAGACGCAATAAAAGAAATAACAGATATGCTCAGACTGACAATGGAACAAAACTACTTTCAATTTGAGGAAGAATATTATCTACAAACTGATGGACTGCCCATGGGATCCCCAATATCAGGAACACTAGCAAACATTTTCATCAGTCACCTTGAAAATCAGATATTTGATAAGATAACCACAAATGAAAGACATTATTTGTCTGGTAGACGAGCCAAGTGAAAAAATAGATGAACTCCTTTCTGAAATAAACAAAGCTCATAAGAACATAATATTCACACTTGAAAAAGAAAAAGAAAATCAAATAAATTTTCTTGACATTACAATTAAAAAAGAAAATGGAAAACATACATTTAACATCTTTAGAAAACCAACAGCCACGGACACAATAATACATTCCACATCCAACCACCCCCAAAGCCAGAAACTTGCAGCACTAAGACACATGTTACATAGATTAAACAGAATCCCACTCAGCAAGAGAAACTATGAACAAGAAATGAACACGATCATACAAATAGCTAGGAACATTGGGTATGACACACATGTGGTACACAGGCTCAATCAAAAAATAAAAACACAAATAAAAAACAAACACAACATTTCCACAATGCAAAAGAACTCACAAGCTGAAAACTTACAAACACACTCAACAAACACACACAGTGACAACACCACACAGAAAAGAACCAGATGGTACACCATGACCTACACACATAAACTAACGCACAGAGTTGCAAACATCCTAAAGAGACAGGGCTTCAAAATAGCATATAAGCCTGGGCAAACCCTTCAATCACACCTAAGCCAGCCAGCTACCAAGAGGGACAAATTCCAACAATCAGGAATATATAAACTTGAATGTCAAAGTTGTGATGCAGTATACATAGGCATGACATGCAGGAGTTTTGAGACAAGATACAAAGAACATATCAGATGTTGGAAGTATGAAACAAACCATTCCACATTTGCAGAGCATTTAAAACACTACAACCATCATCCCACAAACATGGAACAAGAAATGAAAATAATGAGAATAAGCAACCATGACAAACATCTTATACAAATGCAAGAAAACTTCCACATCCAGAAAGCCATAGCAGAAAACAAACATGTGATAAATGAAGAAACACACATCAGCACAGGCTCCCTACTACACTTAATAAAGGAAATAACAATATATATATATATATATATATATATATATATATATATATATATATATATATATATATATATATAACCAAAATACAGACAGACACACACACACACACACACACAGCCCCCTCCCCCAAAAACAAAAAAAACAAAAAAAAATTACGTGACACCAAAATACAGACAGACACACACAGTATATATATATATATATATATATATATATATATATATATATATATATATATATATATATCAAAACACACATATATATCAAAACACACACACATACACTGGACAAAAACAAAAATAAATAAATAAATACAATAAAATTAAATTAAATTAATACGACACCAAAAAACACACACACACAAACACACACACACACATATATATATATAGACAGACACACACACACACACACAAACGCACACATAAATGCATACACGAACAGACCACACATACTTCAATAGTTACACTCATAACTTTGGCATAATATTCGATCTTTGGCAAAAACAATTGACAGTCGGCAACAGAAACCAAAACATTGCATTAAAACAAGCGTTCAGTGCATAGTGCTGTGGAATGCGGAAAAAACAACAAATTGGCGCTCATAGAAAGAAGAACAACACCAAAAATGCAACAGGAGCGTAATATGTAAGAAACTGTCTACGCAACCTGTAAGTACAGTTCAAAACATGACTACTTAATACGAAATACCAACCACCAGAACTGTTTATAACCTATAGGCACAGTGACAAAAATGTAAATAAAATAGCTAACATATGTACATATTCCAGGCCACTGATGATGCCTTGCAGAAAATAAAGGCGAAACGCGTATGGCACTAAAATTGTGTTTTATTCAGTTGCTGTCAGACGGTCCATAAGTGAAAATTATCAATATACCGTAGTATTACGCGCAACTGAGGAGGACAGGACCACAAAAGTTGAAAATGTATTTTACATTCGGCGTATGTGTTTCCATGAGGAGAAGAACACTGTGTCAACACACATTACCTTCTAAAAGGTAAAATAGAAAAACATCGAAGTTATGGTGTCTGTAGATATTACCTTCCCGTAATGTATAGGTCAAACAGTCTGAAATCCTTTTTGTCCGGATCTTTAGTTATTAACGCCATACGTCTGAGGGAGCAACTGGCCGACTTAACTAGTTCTTCAGAATGGCTGTATTCTTAGGGGCACAGACACACCATCTTTTGGACCTGCAGCGCTCATCCTTTCTTTACGCGTTTTCAGATAAATTATGGGTTATTGGCTCCGCACTTTTGCCAACACACTGTTTTTTCTTTTAACCATACATGTTTCTGTGTTATCATCAGTGGGTTATTGTTTGTCGAAAACGGTAAAAAGTGAATTTTTGTTCGTTTTGCTTCTTACCGTGATAGCACGTTATATGGTTTTCCAGGACCAACTGTATGCAAATGTAAATTTGCATCATTTGATTTGCATATGATATATAACCGGAAACATCTTCATTTTTTACATTTTTTATTAAACATAAACCCACTGATGATGGCACAGAGGTGCTGAAACATGTTTGGGTAAAATAAAAACAGTGTGTTTGCAAAAAGGCGGAACCCATATCCTATAAAGAAACACACCACTTCGAGGACAAGTCGCAGGAAATTATCTCTAAGGCGTTAGAACGTTACCACAGTACCGTAAAAGAGTGTAATAATTTGGCTTCTGTTATTATTCTGTTCAGGATTTGTTGACTGTGATGTTTAAAAATGTTCGTGCAAGCTTCAAAGGTTGGCAGATATTACATGGGATGCTATAAATAACGTTCCATCAGTTCTGCGTATTCCGCAATTACATTTTTCATACACCGTCGGTTTGTCACTACTGGTCACTCGAACTAATTGATTTGATCCAAAAACGAGTAGCTTACACATATAAATCCTTCAAATAACATAAAAAATATATATCAAAGTTTGGGCAAGACAAATATATCGTTTTCCCCAAATATTTTTTATACACTGTTTTACATCGCCAGGCATTAGCCGGCATCAAAAATCGCAGTTAGGTTTAAAAAAGTACCAGTGGCTTAAACAGAAATTTGTTGGTTTTTATCTTAAACTATGAAAATTCTACAACACTAAGTCCATTAAAATAAGTTCACGATGACATGGGCGAGTCTAAAACAGCCTTCTATAACTAAGTATACACACACACATTGTTGAGAGAAACGTAAAGACATGGCACAACACTGTACTTAAGAAAAAATTTCAGTATATTAGTAAACATATGTTAATAAACTGTTTTAGTTGTTAGATACATTAGCTAACGGTATTTAGAAGCATTTGTAGAAAACGTTTTACTATCAGAGTATTTCCTGCTTCCAAACAGAATATTGGTTATTGCCGATGTTATCATGGTCTTTAATCAGAAGACTACTTTGATGTAGCTCTCCGTCCTACTTTATCATGTGCAAGCCTCTTTCTCTTCGAACAGCTGTTGCAACTTACATCTATTTGAACCTTCTTACTGTATTCATCCCTTGGCCTCTTTCTAAAAAATTTACCCCCCTCATTTTACGAAACTGAAGATTGTTTGATGCCTCAGGGTGCCATAAATTCCGTTTTTCCCAAATTGATTCAGTCTCTTCTCATCAGTTATTCGATCTACCCATATAATCCTTAACGTTCTTCTGTAGCACCACGTTTCTACAGCTTTTATTCTCGGTTTTTCTGAACTGTTTATTACCCACGTTTCACGTCCGTACAAGGCCGCGTTCCAGACAGATACTTCCAGAAAAGAACTTCGTAGCATTTAAATTTATATTAATTCTTAACAAATTTCTCTTTTTCAGAAATGATGTATTCTAACTTCGCTCATCACCAATTAATCTGATCCCCAAATTGCAAAACGAATCTACTACTTTTATTGTCTTATTTTCTAATCTAATCCCTTCAGCATAGCCTGATTAAATTTTACTACATTCCATTACCCTTGTTTTACTTTTTTATGCTCATATTACAATCGCTTCTTGAGACAGTATTAATTTCATTATTCATACTAGTCAGAAAACGTTCCTCATAATATTTCATTTGTTCTATTAACAGTATCAAAATTGTATCTCTAAAACATTAATAATGTCGAAAGCCTACTACAGCCTGCACTGTACCTGTGGAGGCCATGTCGTGGAGCTGGGATTCTGAGCCTCAGGGACGATTGCCGGCGAGGTTCGGACACTTGTGCCTCTGCTGGCAGCTGTAAGCCTCTTTATAAAAACTGGGGTAGCTTAATCTGCTCGACCTCGGCCCTTAAACGGAGAGCTCAGTTGCATAACGTATCTCTAACACATGCGACATGTGATGAATCGTAATGAGGAAACTAATTCCACTGGAAGTATTCCGTTTTATACTACACAAGTACCCGAGCATCTGGTTCCAGCTGTGGCACTACTGAACAGCACGATGGAAGCTTGAGACTAATCGATTGCAAAAATTTGTACATTTATTTAAATAACAAACTTGTAGGGAAGACCGGGGTTAGTTGGCACAGGGGGTTAGTTTGCTCGCAGCATCTGTTTCCTGCCACCGTGGGTGTAGAGCGCTGTCACCGTGCTAGTGGGGAGTGCATGTAAAGGTGCATCACACACGTAACTTCAGTCTGCTGGGAAGCGTCACGAAGGTAGGAACCCTGTCTCATTGTTTTTCTTACTACAAAGTAAGTTGAGGTGCTACATACGGCGGTTTTCCAAAGAGTGGTGAACTGTGGTTGCAAGCGTGTAGCGTAATCTTTTGTTTCTGATGTTTGGGATTGTGTGTTATCCAACTCGTTTTTGATATCGCTGTGCGGATAGTTAACACAGTTTGCTACGTGGCCAATTGGAATAACTGTGACAATCACTTCACGCTAATCATTAAAATTTCTGTAAAAAATTGGTAAATACACATCAGCCCACAAGAAATTTGGCCTTCCCGGCAGCCAACCTACGACAAAATCCAAACTTGAGGGAAAGAGAAGATTTACTGCTGTCTGCTGTTCTAACAAACAGTCCCATCAAAGACAGAATCGTGGCTGAAGCGGCCAATAAGAAGAAAAAGCCGACGAAAGTCAAGAAGGGCGAAATGGATAAGGCTAATAAGACGAAGAAGAAAAAAATCCCAGAAAACGTCGATTTGAATTTTCTTCTACTGCTTCTGATGGTGGTGTGTCAGACATTATGTATTCCGAAAATGACGACAGAACGACCTTCCTTAATGACAGTTCAGATGCTGATGAACCCCGAATGCGACGTGGTGTCACCTTCAGCATCTTGTGTAGACGATGCTGAGGGATCTCATTCGACAGTTCCCAACTGTCCGGGAGAACTTCTAAAAGAAACCAACTCCTAAAACACCTGGCTTATAAACCGAAATTAATGATAGTAAAACCAACATTTAAAACAGAATTTCAGGATGATTACAGACGGCAATAAAAATATAACACAATCTCAGAATCAAACACTTACGAAAGATAGCTTCCCTGGAATAATGAACTTCCATGTTTCTAGGTTTGGATCCCCCTCAGCCTTGCTCAAACCAGGCTGATTTTACATCCCTTAGGTTCCGTTAAACATGCGGACTGGTTGTATCATAATCTTGGCTGAACAATCACTCAGAGGTTTACCTCAAACATTTCACTATTAGATACAAGAGACCTCAACATGTTAACAGTACCAATTCATCATACACCTGTCTTATTCAGAAGGTTCATAACAGCACGTAGTAAGTTAAATCAGTACACAATGGACGCTGAACGTGTAAATACATTTAACCAAAGACTGATTATGAATAGTTGGACCCATTAACATGCAACGAAATTTCATTCACTGCGGCATGTAACCTGATTACTAACGGCCAGTTCATCAAACAAACAAGTTTCAAAAGTTTCCAGTCAGCTAAACCAGTTCTATCAGTCTGCCTAAGCGAGGACATGTGGCGTTGCACTCACGTCATAGCAGTGTGATGATCATAAGATACGCGTCTCAAAGGAGTGACTTTACTTTTACGACCAGTAAATGAAGCAATTCAGTACACCACAGCAGACGCGACATGGAGGGAATCCACACTGAGGATGGCTATCGTCTGCATCAATTGGCTCTGAGCACTATGGGACTTAACTTCTGTGGTCATCAGTCCCCTAGAACTTAGAACTACTTAAACCTAACTAACCTAAGGACATCACACATATCCATGCCCGAGGCAGGATTCGAACCTGCGACCGTAGCGATCACGCGGTTCCAGACTGAAGCGCCTTTAACCGCACGGCCACACCGGCCGGCTCTGCATCAATTGCAGGCTGCAATACAGCATAATGAAGTTTGCAGAAATATACTGATCAGTTTACCTTACTGGAACCCTTCCTCTTATTTTACATCTACATTTACGTCAATACTCCGCAAGCCACCTGGCAGTGTAGCGGAGGGCACTTTACGTGCCACGGTCATTACCTCCCTTTTCTGTTCCAGTTGCGTATAGTTCGCGGGAAGAACGACTGTCTGAAAGCCTCCGTACGCGCTCTAATCTCTCTAATTTTACATTCGTGATCTCCTCGGGAGGTATAAGTAGGGGGAAGTAATATATTCGATACCTCATCCAGCAACGCACCCTCTCGAATCCTGGCGAGCAAGCTACACCGCGATGCAGAGCGCCTTTCTTGCATAGTCTGCCACTTGAGTTTGCTAAACATCTCCGTAACGCTATCACGGTTACCAAATAACCCTGTAACGAAACGCGCCGCTCTTCTTTGGATCTTCTCTATCTCCTCCGTCAACCCGATCTGGTATGGATCCCACACTGATGAGCAATACTCAAGTATAGGTCGAACGAGTGTTTTGTAAGCCACCTCCTTTGTTGATGGACTACATTTTCTAAGGACTCTCCCAACGAATCTCAACCTGGCACCCGCCTTACCAACAATTAATGTTATATGATCATTCCACTTCAAATCGTTCCGCACGCAGACTCCCAGATATTTTACAGAAGTAACTGCTACGAGTGTTTGTTCCGCTATCATATAATCATACAATAAAGGATCCTTCTTTCTATGTATTCGCAATACATTACATTTGCCTATGTTATGTGTTAGTTGCCACTCCCTGCACCAAGTGCCTATCCGCTGCAGATCTTCCTGCATTTCGCTACAATTTTCTAATGCTGCAACTTCTCTGTATACTACAGCATCAACCGCGAAAAGGCGAATGGAACTTCCGACACTATCTACTAGGTCATTTATATATATTGTGAAAAGCAATGGTCCCATAACACTCCCCTGTGGCACGCCAGAGTTTACTTTAACGTCTGTAGACGTCTCTCCATTGATAACAACATGCTGTGTTCTGTTTGCTAAAAACTCTTCAATCCAGCCACACAGCTGGTCTGAAATTCCGTAGGCTCTTACTTTATCAGGCGACAGTGCGGAACTGTATCGAACGCCTTCCGGAAGTCAAGGAAAATAGCATCTACCTGGGAGCCTGTATGTAATATTTTCTGGGTCTCATGAACAAATAAAGCGAGTTGGGTCTCACACGATCGCTGTTTCCGGAATCCATGTTGAGTCCTACAGAGTAGATTCTGGGTTTCCAAAAACGACATGATACGCGAGCAAAAAACATGTTCTAAAATTCTACAACAGGTCGACGTCAGAGATATAGGTCTATAGTTTTGCGCATCTGCTCGACGACCCTTCTTGAAGACTGGGACTACCTGTGCTCTTTTCCAATCATTGGGAACCTTCCGTTCCTCTAGAGACTTGCGGTACACGGCTGTTAGAAGGGGGGCAAGTTCTTTCGCGTACTCTGTGTAGAATCGGATTGGTATCCCGTCAGGTCCAGTGGACTTTCCTCTGTTGAGTGATTCCAGTTGCTTTTCTATTCCTTGGACACTTATTTCGATGTCAGCTATTTTTTCGTTTGTGCGAGGATTTAGGTAAGGAACTGCAGTGCGGTCTTCCTCTGTGAAACTGCTTTGGAAAAAGGTGTTTAGTATTTCAGCTTTACGCGTGTCATCCTCTGTTTCAATTCCATCATCATCCCGGAGTGTCTGGATATACTGTTTCGAGCCACTTACTGATTTAACGTAAGACCAGAACTTCCTAGGATTTTCTGTCAAGTCGGTACATAGAAGTTTACTTTCGAATTCACTGAACGCTTCACGCATAGCCCTCCTTACGCTAACTTTGTCATCGTTTAGCTTCTGTTTGTCTGAGAGGTTTTGGCTGCGTTTACACTTGGAGTGAAGCTCTCTTTGCTTTCGCAGTAGTTTCCTAACTTTGTTGTTGTACCACGGTGGGTTTTTCCCGTCCCTCACTGTTTTACTCGGCACGTACCTGTCTAAAACGCATTTTACAATTGCCTTGAACTTTTTCCATAAAAACTCAACATTGTCAGTATCGGAACCGAAATTTTCGTTTTGATCTGTTAGGTAGTCTGAAATCTGCCTTCTATTACTCTTGCTAACCGGATAAACCTTCCTCCCTTTTTTTTATATTCGTATTAACTTCCATATTCACGGTCACTTCTGTTATATCAGGTCAGTGACTAGGTTGACGGTTGTCATAGCTCGAAAACAAAAAGCGGTCAGACTCAAGTAACTTTTGCTATACAAATGACCGGCTTAAATATCTCCGGGGCTCTGCCCCTTAATACGAAACTAGTTAACGAAAGAACACTAACACTACCCTATCGTTCGTGTCTGAACAATTCGCATCCTTCCTCGCATGCTTTTTCTTTGAGACGCACACAGAGTGAAGAAAAAGTGCTCCACCTGTAGGTTGGCATGTGGTTCTTCATCCAGATTATAGACAAAAGTTTATATATCAAAATGAAATCGGGTGAATTTTGAAAATACATGTATAAAAATGAGGGGCTGGCAACGCTGTTATATCGTGCAGCACGTTGGAATGTACAGAAGAATGTATATCACGCTGCAGTATCATATCCTGCTGTCGTAACTCACTGAATAGATTGCTGAGACATCAAACCCACATCCACCACAGAGCTATCGTTCGAATTCTCGTCATGTGCCTCCGTTTCAGAGTTCTCGTCGTTTATAAGCAGGACACCATTTTGTCTCATACAATAGCCTATCACATGACGGTGGGTCCCATTAAGCAACATGCACGTATCTACTAACGGAGCAGTGCACCAACTTAACTGGCCCTGTCAAGTTCGCGCCCCCCGATGGAGTTCCCAAGCAATAAATACTTCAATACGAATTTGGTACTGGGTGCACCCAATAACCAACCTGCTGTTGCTGCTCGAGTGTATGCTGCACGGTACCCTCACAGGTGCCAACCAGATAAGAATGTTTATCATCGCCTGGAGCAACGCCTTCGAGAAACTACTAACTAGTAACTTACGTCATCCCAGGACTACACGTAATCCACAAACGGAGGATACTATTCTTGAAACCTTTCACTAATCATCATGGCAAAGTGCGCATGATATTGCAAGGCAGTTCCAGATATCTCAAAGACTGGTTGTTGAAGTGTGGCATGATGAAGAATTGCATTCACATCATTAGACGTTAAATCAACACCACTATCCAGAAGATCGAATTCGATGAGTACAGTTCTGCGAATGGCTTTTGTACCAAGCGGAACATTTTGTAAATAACGTGGTATGGACTGACAAATCTAGTTTCACTTTTGAAGCAATTTTCAACCTACATTAAAAGCCGTTATTGGTCGGAACGTAACACACATGTCACCCATGAATATGGCTTTCAGGCACGCTGTGGTATAAACCTGTGTGCTGAAATCGTGGGAGGAGTGATTTTGGGCTCTTACCTATTGCCAGTGTAGTTGAATGCGCCACTGTATAATACGTTTTATTGCAATACATTGCCTGACGCGTTAGAAAACATTTCATTTGGTGTTTGGCGATAGATATGGTTTCAGGCCACCACGAATTGGGATGAATGTGTGTAACTATTTAAATGAAGCGCTTCCAGGGAAATGGATTGGTCATGGAGGTTCAATGTTCTGGCCTCCAGGTTCCGTGGACCTTAAACCAGTTGATTTTTATTTGTGGAACGCTGAAGGGAACAAGTTTGTAGTACTCCACCCATGGCTGTACACAAACTAATAGATTGGGTGCATGCCGCTTCGGCAATGGTGGATGCATGTGTGTTGCATAAGGTCCAGCAAAGCATGATCCAACGGGTGGTGGAGTCTTTGCAAATGCAAGGCGGTCGCATTGAACGTTTTCTCTAAAGTGAACATTGCTCTTATGTGTATGCACCGGCTTTGTGAAGACAAGCCTGGGCGTAAAACGTACAGAATGGAATTATTGTGCATAACATAATGTTCTAGCGAGTGTAGCCTACCTATTTTGTTTTTTGGTACTGCACTAGATACAGTTGATGTTACTACATCCACTATGATTTTCTGTTGGCTTTATTTGTGTCATGGGTGAATCAAAGTCGTTGTTTACAATTGTAAGACGTTCATGTTATCTATTAATGCTGATAGAAAGTTAACAGTAACAGAAAGAAATATAGAAGATACTGCTTTCTGGATGTGTAAATCGGATACAATTTGATGCTTTAACTGAAAAAAAAGTTTGGTGCGAACGTAACTCAAACAGCGGTGGGTCTGCGTATCTGTTCACCACCGCATTGCCTCTTCTCATTTCTTTTTCTTTCTTTTTTTCTTCAATATTCAGGTTCCACATACAAGTGCACCACATTAGATTCAATTCAAGATTCAAATGGCTCTGAGCACTATGGGACCTAACATCTGAGGTCATCGGTCCCCTGGAACTTAGAACTAATTAAACCTAACTATCCTAAGGACATCCCACACATCCATGCCCGAGGCAGGATTCGAACCTGCGACCGTAGCGGTCGCGCGGTTCCAGACTTAAGCGCCTAGAACCGCTCGGTCACCGCGGCCGTCCTCCTTTCAAGGTCTAGAATTTAATTCAGACAATTGGCATGAACAGTAGTGAGCAGGAAATTTACGCTAGGAACTCTACTCTCATTGCCAGCCAAATACTTGCAGTAAAAATTTCATCCACTACCAGGATTCGAATCGGCTTCCGTCCGAGTGTTACGCCAGCGCATGGGCATGCGTTAGCGATTTTTTTTTATAGACGCTTTATCTTTCTTTTTTTTCTTTTTTGCTTGATGGCACAAATAATTACTTCATTTCCTTTACCTCTTGTATACGGAAATGGAACAGTAAATGAAAAACAAATACATCGCCCGGGAATCGAACCCGCGTCGCCTACCAAGTTTTTTTCTTTTTTTTTTTTTGTGGAGCACAGTCAGTGGCAGGCTGGGTGAGGCAAGGCGGTCAAGGAAGGTCGAATTTCGAGGCATGCCCACGATGTCTCCCCCGTCCTACCACCGAAGCGCACCATCACATTTTCTTTTTATGTTTTTAATATAGTAAGCAACGAAAACAAGGGAGCCATACGCTAAAAGTTATGCCGATAATGTGAACTAAAAAGGGCAATCTTGCCCGCTGGGAACATCTTATCGAAGCGGGCGGCCAGTGAGAGGCGGTCGTATTTACAATGGGCGTCACCAGTCATCAACCGTCGAAGCGTCCGGGGCCGCTGCACACAGAGACTGTTTCTGTTACCGTAGGGGAATCGTGGAAATATCACGTTTGCAAGTCAACTTCTTCTCACACCCAGCTAGGTGGTGGGTCCATGAATGACGACCCCAAATAGTTCTCAAAAAGGTTTCGGTACTGGGTTCTGTTTGTTAAGACCAAGAACTCGTCGATCATGTATTGCCACAAATCGAGGACTTCCTTTTCGCCGTCGCGGTACATGTAGTGTATCGCTATTCCTTGCACCCAGTTGACCGCATTCATCCGGGTCATCGAGAAATAGACGGCGTCGGGATGAAAGAGGTCCAGGGGCACAATCGAAACATTGGGGCGGCGTAAGAGGAAAGCCAGTCTCTGGCGGATCACTTTCCAGCACTCGCGTGCGGGGCCACAGTTCAGTCTGTGTTCGTCCACAGCTACCGTCGCGCAACGGGGGCACATGGGGCCGTCAGTTAGGTGAATGGCAAGCAGACTTCGTCGGGTCGGAAATTTCTTGTTAGTGACCACGTAACACATCGACCGCACTAAAGTGGACAAGAAGGGCGAGTGGATGGCTCGCCAAATCCGGGTCCAGTCGACCGTGCGGTGGCGTTGTACAATGTCGTTAGCCGGATTCCAGCGTTGCAGAACACTGTAATAAATGTTTGCTGTCGGATTCCGTGTCTCCGGTATAGCCCCCAACATATAGCTGTGCTCCACGAGAATCGTCCTAATATGTGATAGCGACGGGGATAAATGTCCAACGGGTACCGGTGGTCACAGCGTGTGTGAGGCCACCTCTGCTATCAGGGGGCGAGGAAGACTGTCTGTTGGTGAAAGCCAGAGTCGACGCATTGAGCGAAAGTACAGCACCACCGCTCTGTGCTTCACGTGAGTGAGTCCGACACCTCCTTTGTGGAAGGGTAAAGTAAGAGCAACACATCGGATCTTAAAAACGGCACCAGCGTTCACCACGTGTCCAAACACTGCCTGTGTCCCGGAAGCAATCGCGTCTGTCGTCGGGAATACGTGGGGGTAATGGCTGAGAAGCCATGTATGTACACACTGACGTACTGAGCGCGTTGGAAAATGTCCTACGATCTAAATTTGTTGAGGCGAGCCTCTATGTGGAGTCGTCGTAAGACCTTACGATACGCGAAGGCCACCGTACGTTGTATTTGTCGATGGAGCGATATTCCTAAACATTTGAGCACTGAGACTTTTGTAAGGGGTACATTCAGTTCTGAAAGAATGCCTCGTCCCGTCTCCATGTAGCGTGATTTCCGGAGGTTGATCACACTGCCTGCCACCGCCCCATACTGTTGGAGCTAGGAAACCGCCGTTCGTATTTCGTCACCACTCCGTGCTCAAAACATCACATCATCGGCGTATGCGCCACATCGAAAGGTCACAGAACGGAGACTGTGACCTTCCAAGCGTCTCAGTAGTCCGTGAAGAGTTGGTTCGAGGGCAATGGCGAATAACATGGCAGAAAGAGGACAACCCTATCTGACGGACCTGTTGAGGACAAATAGCCGTTTACCATAATTCTCGTGACCGCCCCATAGATCAAACGAGGCACAACAGATGTCGTCGTGCGTGGGATACCGATGTGTTCCATAACTGCACGCAGAAAACCATGTTGGGCGCGATTGAAAGCGTGGTCAAAATCCAGCGCAAAAAGAGCGCCGTAGAGACGGCATGTTTGCATCAGCGCCACCACGTCTGTATAGGTGCTCAAAGCCGTAAACACATTAGAGTCCCCTCAGAGGCAGGTTCGATCAGTGTGAATGGCCGCCATTACCGTAGATCTGAGCCTCTCACGGAGGATGCGTGTCAACTGTTTGTAGTCGGTGTTTAGCATTGTCAGTGGTCGAAAATCAAGTGGGCGACAGCCTCCTCCGGATTTGGGCACCGGAATCAAGAGGCCCTCAGTGAATTCAGATGGTACCTGAAAATCGGGGTTCAGGAGTTCTCTGTACATCCTGACCCATGTTGGGCCCATAAGATCAAAAAACATTTTATAAAATTGAAGAGGGAGTCCGCGCAATATAGCCTCTCGTAGTTCTTCCACAGTCACCTCCGACAACAGCGTTACAGCATCTTGCGCGTTCTGAGAGACGGGTAGGTCGGATAGTACTTCCCTGTTTCCCACATCCATGTTGTACGTTCGCTTGTAGAGGAGTGTATATGACTGTGTGAACGCTGGGACGATGGCCATTTGCGTTTCAGCACGTCGTCCATCACCCGTGTCGACATCCGTAATGAGCTGCCTCTTGCGTCTTGTCCTATCTTGAATGATATGGTGGAGGAGAGGTCGTTCTCCTCTAAAATCATCAGTTGTCCTCGCCCGCACCCGCACACTCGCGAGACGTACGGCTGTGATACGTAGAAATTGTGCCTTTACGTGGTGTTCTGCCGATTGTCGTTCCGGCGATGGCGGTTGCACAGCCAGAGAGCAGTGTAGTCGAAATTAGTGGTCGCAGTATACCAGCGCGCTCTATTTCGCCCATACCTTGCTAATGTTCTCTCAAGGTAGGTTTGACACACCATAACCACCACTGAAGTATGGAACCGTAGGCGGGTAATCGCCGATGGCACACGCTTCATGTGGACTCAACTTCGCGTCTGCAGTTTAACTCATCAAGAAGGGCCACAATGAGGCGTCAGGACCTCTACTTCGTTGGACGCGTTGGCGGGAGAGGGTGAGAGTACGCACAAACGCTAGGTGGTCCGTGAACACTGCCGGCCACTTCTCAGCGTCGACAACTGCCGATCGCAGGCCACGTGGGATGTAAACTCGATCCAAACGGCTCGCGGTATGACTAGCAAATTAGGTGTATGCTCTTCGGTCGCCGCGTTGTATAACCCGTGTGTCTGACAAAGCCAAGTTCTTTACAAGCACCTGAAGTGCTGGGCAGGTGGTATAGTGCGGCATCTGGTCGGATGGTCTAAGCACACAATTGAAATCTCTGCCTACTACCAAGTGGTCGGAATTGCCCTGGAAGAGCAGTGTTATGTCTTCGGCAAAAAAGGTGTGGGGTCTCTCCTTCTGTCGGTGCCGGAAGGAGCATACAGGTTCACCAGGCGAACTGTACCAACTGTGAGTGCGAGCCCCTGGGCCGCCGGTAAATAGGAGACTTCAGTCGCCATAATCCCTTCCCTCAACAGAATTGCCGTACCTCCACCCTCATCTGAAGGCACAGCGTAGGCGTCATATCCGTAGGTATCGATACAGATTCCTGATCGGACTTCTTGAAGGTAAACAACATCCAGATCCGCAGCTCGTAACGTATCTTGGAACATACGAGTTTTGAGAGCAGAAGTAACGCCGTTGACATTGATCGTGGCGAGGTGGTATGCCTCTTCCATCAAGACGTGGGGGCTGTGCTTGGTATTACAGGTGTGGAGCGTCTCAGGTCGTAGAGATAGGAAGCGATGAGTGTGGGTCATGCAGGCCTACGCGTCTGTCGCCGTCAACGTAGACGCTGCCAGCGGAATCGGTGTATCGTCATGGTCCTGAAAATTATCGTGCATCTCCATCTCCTGCGCCCAGTCTCCCAGGGAGGTCGATACCAGAGGATCTCGAGATGCAGACGAAGTTGTGGGTTCCCCGGGGGCAGGGCTTCGGTGATCTCCTGCATCCCAACAGTGCGCGGTCCCACCGGTAGCGGGGGAAGACAACGAACCGTGCGATACGTTAGTATCGGCCGTATCGGATCGGAGTATCGGCTGACGTGCCTCATCATCCATCGTTGCTTCCTCGGGCCGTTCTACTGCGTCGCTCGTTATGGGCCGTTTCTTATGGCGCTTCGGCGATTTCTGTTTACGCTGTCTCGCCTCTGTGTCCGACGGAGAGCAGGGGCTGGACGCGCCATCCTGTTCTTCAACTTCCGCCGCACCGTCGGCTTGTCATTGTAGCGGTGCGCCTGGGCTCGACGAGAGGGCAACAGAGGCATCGGCGGTGGAAGACGCAGGGGGCTCCTCAGGAACTGTTGCGGGGGGCCTCCAAGGCTTGCAACAGTATAGAAGGGTCGCCATATAAAGGTGACGTCTCCCGTCTCGACGCCGTAACAAACGTAATCGACATAGAGGTCGCTATTGACGGTCGAATCTGATCTGCTGAGGGCGTCTGTACGAGACGGCGTTGCAGGCATTCAGTACACACATGTCCTACCTGTCCACATCTGGAGCAGGTCCTCAAGACGACGTGGTCTTTCGGGGGCCGAGAATCTATACCGTCCGGAGAACGTTTTACTGAAGCAATTGTGTGATGAATCCGGTAGTGAGATGAGTGCAGAGTAGGATGACGATTCTTTTCCAGTGCAAACTGTTGTCTCAGTTGACTCAGAAGCAGCAGATGACCAGCAAGCAGAATATCATACATCTGATCATGCCCTACCTCTTGCACAACGCAAGCATGAATCATTCTACCACAGTTTTTGTACCAATGGGCATGCAATCAACTGCACACCCTTTTTCTTCTATTATTTAGCTGTCAGATTTACAGATACGAGGCCGTTGGGATCTAGCACGGCGTTCCGTATTACCCTCCTGAACCCACCGATTCCGTATTCTGCTAACAGTCATTGGATCTCGACCAACGCGAGCAGCAATGTTGCGATACGATAAACCGCGATCGCGATAGGTTACAATCTGACCTTTATCAAAGTCGGAAACGGGATGGTACGCATTTCTCCTCCTTACACGAGGCATTACAACAACGTTTCACCAGGCAACGCAGGTCAACTGCTGTCTGTGTATGAGAAATCGGTTGGAAACTTTCCTCATGTCAGCACCTTGTAGGTGTCGCCACCGGCGCCAACCTTGTGTGAGTGCTCTGAAAAGCTAATCATTTGCATATCACAGCATCTTCTTGTCGGTTAAATTTCGCGTCTGTAGCACGTCGTCTTCGTGGTGTAGCAATTTTAATGACCAGTACTGTATTTCCGGCAACCATTTCGCCTAGGCTTCCCTGAACTTCCTATTTATTTCATTCCAGCCCGACTTATATTGCTTTATACCTGTCTCTTCCTGAACATTTTTGTACTTCCTTCTCTCATCGATCAATTGAAGTGTCATTTTACCCCAGGTTTCTTCACAGTTACCTTCCTGTACCTATGTTGATCTTTCCAATATTTGTGATTGCTCTTTTTACAGGTGTCCACTAATTTTCAGCGGAAATGCCTACTCTGGTGTTAATTATCGCAGCTTCCACACATTTAGCGAACGTCAAGCGCATCTCATCGTTCCTCAATGCTTCAGTAACCCACTTCCTTCCACACTGATTCTCGCGTACGGTTCTCTCAAATTCCGTCCTATTCTTCATCATTATTAAATTGTGGTTTGGATCTATATTTGCCCCAGAGTACACCTTGCAATACAATATCTGATTTCGGAAACCCTCGTCTGACCATCATTTAATCCAGCTGTAATCTTACCCCAGCCATTTTCCAGGTATATCTCGTCCTCTTTTGATTTTTTATCATTGTACTTGTTATTACTAACAAATTTATTACAGAGCTCAGTTAGTGATTCTCCTCCGTCATTCCAACTACCTAGTGCATATTCTGGTGTAAGCATTTCTTTTTTTACCTTCCCTGACAACAGCATTTCAATTTCCCACGGTTATTAGATTTTCATCTCCCTTTACATACAGAATTGCCCTTTTAATATCCCCATATATTAACTGCGTCTCTTCATTTTCTGCTTGCGACATCGACACGAATACGTGAACTACTGTTGTCGGTGCAGGTTTGCTGTAGAATCTGATGAGAACAACCGTATCACAGGAGTGTTCACATTAACTCACTTTCTGCTCTATCTTCTTATTCGTAACGAACACTGCTTCCGTTATGACATCTGCTGAAGATAATATCGTATATTCGTCTCACCAGAAACCCTTCTGTTCTTTCCATTTCACTTCATTAACCCCCCTCCCCCACTACGTGAAGACTGACTTTGCATTTCGTTTTGGATATTTTTTGGCTTATTTACCTATTTAAAACTACTCCGACACTCGCTTCGTCTAGTAGATTGTTATCCCGTCTTGGTTATTCCATATTTTTCTCATGGTCACCCCCCCCCCCCTCCCTTGGGAGACCACTCCCGGAGATACGAATGGGGGACTGAACTGGAATATTTTGCCAATGGGGAGATCGGGAGATCACCGTGACACTTTTTGAATTACAGACCACATGTTCTGTGGATACAACTTATGTGTCTTTAATGCTGTACACATAATTTTTGCAGAATACGCGATCAACACAGTAAACTTGTTAAGATAATGTTAAATTTCCCACATGTTTTCCCGATTATAATCGATAAGATTTCATTGTGTTGTCAGGGTGGTGAGCCTAACCAAATATTTTGTCAGGTGATTACTCTGCCATATTTTATTAATTTATTGTCCTCTTCATTAATGCTTATTAGTTTCAGAGATGTTACAATCGACCACGTTTTCAATTTAACAAAATGAAGAACTGAACGTGATTTGGCAGGCGAATGTCAATGAAAATTAGAGTGTAAAGAAGGATTTTAAATGACTGTGTATATTACTCATTTAGTTTTCTTAATTTTACTCAGTTGAGCCTCATTCATCTCTGAAAATTTCAGTAATGGGGTGACAACCTCGCATTTAAGCACTAAATCCTCACACGATAACCTAACACGTCCCCAATTAGGTAAAAGTCTACAGAGGCATGGCTGCATAATATCGTCGATGAGGACACAGATTATGGAGCATGGAGCGTACAATTCGCCATTTATTGTATGCTCATTGTCTCTAAGTTTCCGTTGGGCTTTCATCATTGTCTCACGTAATAAGAAGATAAATTTACTAAGCGTTTTATATATTTGATTTCTTGTATTCTGATAAACTTTACACCTTTAATGTTTTGTTGCATTATGGAGAGGTTACGGCTTCTATTTTTGTTCCAGTGAATTAATTTCATGGACGCTAATACCTGCTGTAGTGTTTTAAGTGTCTCTCTGCTGATCTTTTCCTTTTTAATTAGAATTTTTCTAAGCTGATTTCATTCATTACTTGTGCTAGATCCAATTTTGGATATAATTTCTGTTTTCTTTATGGCAGAAACGTTAACGTTTATTTGTTGTTAACCACACGCCACATTATATTGTACAGGTGCTTCTTAATGTTTTTGCTGTTCTTATAGTTCACTATGATGCCATTTATGACTCTCCATTGGAGTCAGTAATGTCACCAAAGTTCCTGGAAGGCATAATGAGCAGCGATATGTAGCGGAACTATCACAAATACTCTGTTGTCGGTGAAACATGCATCAGATTTTAGCTTTGTAACAGAATTCTGGGAAATTATCGTTTTCATGAGAAACAGAGATCTATACTCTTTACACGATTATGAATTGCGTGGCAGAGGACATATCCCATTGTATCTCTTATTCGGATTTCTTACCGTTCCAATAATTGCGTATCCAGCACTTCCAGAACCACTGCGTAAACGAACTCGCAATAATTACTCTTATTCTTATCTTAGTAGCCCCTAAGGGACAATTTGTAGGTATCTGTGTTACATTCATGGAATCCGGACTGTATACCGGTTCTTGAACCATTGTAAGTTGGTTTTCGCTGTATATTTGGCACCTATCTTCCAGCGCCTGGCTGTTCTATGTAACAATGTTGTGTATCAAAAAAATCGGTGATTATTCTTGTTGCCTTTCGTTATGTACCTCCAGTATACATTGTTAAACAGATATGGTATCGATCCTACACACTTCAGCAATATTCTAGGATGTGACAGACCAGTGTTTTGTAACCAATATCCTTTGGAGACGGACTGCATTTTTACAACCAAACGAAGTGTGTCATACGCTGTACCGACGACTGAATCTCCATGATCTTTCCATTTCACATCCCCAAAAATTTATGCACCGATGCTTTTGTATGAGTTGTAGTCATGGATTGCTCTGATCTTTCTTTCTCGCATAGTTTTACATTCCTAAACATTCAGAGCAAGTCAACAGTTTTTCCACTAATTCCAAATGATATCAAGATCTTCGCGAATACCGAAGCACGCACTTTCAGATAGCACTTCATTATGGACCACTGCGTTATCTGACCGAGCGAGGTGGCTCAGTGGTTAGCACACTGGACTCGCATTCGGGAGGACGACGGTTCAATCCCGCGTCCGGTCATCCTGATTTAGGTTTTCCGTGATTTCCCTAAATCTCTCCAGGCAAATGCCGGGATGGTTCCTTTGAAAGGGCACGGCCGACTTCCTTCCCCATCCTTCCCTAATCCGATGAGACCGATGACCTCGCTGTCTGGTCTCCTTCCCCAAACAACCCAACCCCAACTGCGTTATCTGAAAAAGATTGGCGTTCTATTAAACTGAGTTCAGGTAACTAATGTAAAAATTTAACAACAAGGTCCCCAACATGCTTTCCAGGCACAAACCTGAAGTTTCTTTTGTAGATGTTTCTTTGTGCAAGGTATCAAGCTTTGTCCTCCCTACCAATAAATCCTCAGTCCAGTAACAAATATGGTTTAGTATCCTACAAGCGTTGTTGTGGTACGGACTCCAATGCTTTTCGGAAGTAAAGAAATATGACTGTCTACCTCATTTCCTTGATCCATGGGTTTTGGAACAACGAGCGAAGAAAGCGCAAGTCTGGCTTTGCCAGATCGATGTTTTCTGAAACTATGGAGGATTCTGCTCGACGTACTTCAGTATGTAAGACCTCAGAGCTTGTTTTACATTAGATACATGTCAGTCGTAGTTGACGCTAGTTTTTGGATCACATCAGCTACCCTTCTTGTAGACGGATGGGGTCTTTGCTTTCTTCAGTTACCTTTATATGTTTGAGAGGGCCTCATTAAATTTTATACTCCTCACCTGCTTCTCAACAATACTATCATTAATATCGATATCATCTTTCTTTGCAGTTTCCTGAGTATTAAACTGGGACCATACAGCCGTACTTTACTTAGTACAGAACCATTTTTAAACGGACTTCAGTATTCATGCTTTTGCTTGGCTGCCCTCAGTTTCAGTTTCTGTGTCGTCCATGAGTGTGTGGAGACAATTTTCGCTTCATTGACAGCTTTTAAATACGATCAGAATTTCTTTGAGTTTTGTGAGAGGTGTTACGAGAAAATTTCTATTATGGTAGATGATGAAGGCTTCGAAAGTTGCTCTCTTGAGAGGCACACACGTTTCATTTACCATATTTCTACGGTCCTATGCCTTGATTTACATCTGCTGCGTGGTAATCGCTTTTTCCTTAGAAATTTCTTTGCGGCTACTGCACATCCTACTATGAACAGTTCCACAAGGAACATATCCATATACAGCTTGGTTAACTGTTTTTATAAACGACTCACTATTGCCAACCACCTGAACTGTTTCTACTTCTTGGTCGAGATGCGATACTACTACCCCTTTACCTATTTTACCTTTCATGTAAACCTTTCATCCTGCCTTAGATGTCAATTCTTCTTTCGTATACACTGTTGCTGCTCCCCTCTACTGATCACTAGTACCAGTTCCATTGTGGATATCAAGAAAGAGATGAGCTATCTTCGTTACCGGAGGATCTGATTCCGCTGTGAGGGGGTTTCCTCATTATCTGTTGTAATAAGTTTTCAGAAAAAATTTAACATTACTTCAGAGACTATCGTATCATGTCCACTACGTGCATAATTGTAATTATTCCAGATAAAAGGGTCTTGAAATGATGGCATTATGATTAGAGAACACTCGTTACTGTCGAGCTGACGTTACCTCAAAAATTTACATCCGGACGTGAAGATAGGCGCTGGTAGTCGATAGAAGGCAAAAGAGCTCAAGTACTTATATATACTCACGCCTGATACCTTCTCTTGGCCAAATAATCTCGCATCTTCTTGAGTTTCTGTCTCGGTGAATTTAATATTCTTGTCTACCACGACAAATAAACTAATAACATTTCTCATTAACCTACCTTTTTTTGTCAGTTAAAGTGCCTAAAATACCATGCCTGTCAGTTTAGAGTTTCAACTCTCTTTCCTTAGAAAGTATTACATAAGCACAAATTGCTTTAAAGAGTTGTAAAAATATTCGTTGGGAAAAGAAAGGACATTTTAACATTTTTAACCTATGTCGTAAAGGTAAGATAAAACAAAAATTATATAAAGTAATGAACGCACAACAGAGAGTTCTACTGCTGTAACTAACTTTGGTAACGTATACGTATACTTTTTTTCAGTAACTGTAAAATTTTTACCATGAGTGAAAAGTGTGGGCTCTGTCGTAGGTTTGTGAGTAGTGGATTACGGTGTGGGATTTGTTCAAAGTATTTTCATTGGGGGGAATGCAGTGGGGAAGCCAGTGGTCATTTTAGGGAGATCCTCTCCTGGGAATGTAGAATCTGTAGTAGAAACAAGTTAATAGAGGAGCAGGAGCGTAAGATCTGTGCCCTTCAGGTGCAGTTACATTGCGCAAAGGAGGAACTAGATAGGTTGAGGAGGGTGAAGGGTGGTGGGGAATGGGAACTGGCAGTTGGCAAGAAGGTACCTAGGAAGAGGAGGTATTCAGACAGTTTTACTTTGCATACATGCAATAGATACGACCAACTGTCAGAGTTGAGTGGAGAGGAGCCTCGTGTAGCCGTAGATGTAGGTAAACTGCAGCAGTCCTCAGCAATTAGGAGGCCTAGGTTAGTTGCAAAGTCTAGCAGAAAGAAGGTTCTGCTGCTAGGTAGTTCCCACGGTAGAGGTGTGGGCCAGCAGTTGGAGGAAGTGTTGGGGAGTGAGTACCAGGTCACCAGCATTGTGAAGCCTAGTGCAGGATTGGCTCAGGTGACTGAAAGCATAGGGGAGTTATGTAAGAATTTTACGAAAGAGGATCAGGTAGTGCTAGTGGGTGGAGCAGGGAACAGTCTCAAGAGGGACGGAGAATATGATGTCAGTGGTGACTTGGTTAAGATAGCTACTCAAACTGGTGGCACTAACGTGCATTTCGTGCAACTGTTTCAGCGTCATGATCGGCCTCACCTCAATGCGGCTGTTAGGCGCGTTAATGTGGGGCTGGGGAGGGCACTGATGGCGGAGGGCATGGATCACATCTCAGTGATGCCAGTTGGGTCTGTCAGTAGATGGGGTTTCACTAGGCATGGCCTGCACCTCAATAGATATGGGAAGGGGAGGCTGGCTAAGCTTATAGGTGACAGTGTAGTGGGTGGTGGTGGTGGTGGTGGTGGTATCACTCATGGAAAAATTCCTGTAGTAGTTGGTGTTAGAGCTGCACCTTTTTTAGACTGAAGTCAGCTGATAGGTATACCTGCTTAAAGGAAGTGCTTCTAACTAAGGGCTCACCTCCAGAGGATGTAATGTTTCCAAGTAGAGAAGGAATTAGCATATTTCATTAAAATATAAGAGGTATTAGAGATAAAGTTAGTGAACTGCTAATAGATGTTAACTCTGAAATTATTGGTATATCACAGCACCATTTAAATAATTTGATAATTCAGAGGCTTCCTTTACCAGGCTACAGATTAGCTGGCTGTTTCTCAAGGAGTTCTTTGCGGGGTGGGGGAGTGGCTCTGTACGTAAAAAACAGTATTTCATTTGAGTCCATAGACGTATCACGACACTGCACTGAACAGATATTTGAAAGTTGTGCAGCATTAGTTGAATTTAGTGAAACTAAACTTCTAATTGCTGTTGTTTATAGGTCCCCTAACTCCGACTTCAGAGCATTTTTGCTTAAGCTAGAGAGGGTTGTTGATTCACTTTGTAGGAAGTACCAGAAAGTAGTTATATGTGGTGACTTCAATATTAATTTTGTACATGGTTGTGCAAGGAAAAGGATGTTGGTAGACCTCCTAAATTCATATGATCTGATTCAAACTGTGTTTTTTCCAACTAGGGTGCAGGGGAACAGTAGCACAGCCATAGACAATATTTTTATTCATTCTTCATTACTAGATGGGCATTCTGTTACTAAAAGGGTCAATGGCCTTTCGGACCATGATGCACAAATTTTAACATTAAAAGGTTTTTGTACTCAAACCAACGTCGTATTTAACTACAAACTACGTAGGAAAGTTAATCCAACAGCAATAGAGAGGTTTTCAAAACTTGTCAAGGAACAAGAGTGGCAAGATGTTTACAGTGCCGATAATATAGATGATAAATACAATGCTTTCCCTAACACATTTCTCATGCTCTTTGACAGTTGCTTTCCATTAGAACATTCTAAACGGGATATTAGCAGTAATGGACAGCCCGGTTGGCTGACTAGTGGGATAAGGATATCATTTAGAACAAAGAGGGAATTATATCAAAATGTTAGAAGTAGTCACAATCAAGCTACGGTAGCCCATTACAAACAGTATTGTAAGGTGCTTAAAAATGTTATTAGCAAGGCAAAAAGTATGTGGTATGCAAATAGAATAGCTAATTCACAGGATAAAATTAAAGCCATATGGTCAGTTGTGAAGGAAGTGTCTGGTCAGCAGCACAGGGTTAATGATATAAAGTCAGTTCGCAGTAATAATATTTCCGTTACTGATATGTACAGTATTTAACAACCATTTTCTGAGCATTGCTGGTGAATTAAATAAAAATTTAGTTTCTACAGGAAATCATATAAATTTCTTAGCAAATGCCTTTCCGAGGTTGACGTCTGAAATACTCCTCTATGATACAGACAAGAGGGAGATTGAGTCAATAATTAAATCACTGAGGACTACGGACTCTCATAGTTATGATGGAGTGTCTAGTAGAATATTAAAGTACTGTGCTGCACATGTTAGCCCTGTATTTAGGCATATTTGTAATTTTTCCTTTAGGAATGGTCAGTTTCCTGAGCGATTAAAGTACTCAGTAGTAAAGTCGCTTTATAAAAATGGAGACAGGGATAATGTAGATAATTTTAGACCTATTTCTATGCCATCAGTGTTTGCAAAAGTTATCGAAAAGGCTGTGTATGTAAGGTTAATTGATCATTTTATATCACACGATTTGCTTTCAAATGTACAGTTCGGCTTTAGAAGTCGTTTGACAACTGAAAATGCTATATTCTCTTTTCTCTGTGAGGTACTGGATGGGCTAAACAAAAAGTTTCGAACGCTTGGCGTATTTTTCGATTTAACCAGGGCATTTGACTGTGTTGATCTCACAATATTGCTCCAGAAGTTGGATCATTACGGAATAAGGGGAGTAGCTCACAATTGGTTCACCTCTTACTTTAGCAGCAGGCAGCAAAAGGTCATTATTCACAATGTGGATAACGGCTGTGATGTGGGATCTGAGTGGGGTACTGCCAAGTGGGGGGGTGCCCCAGGGATCAGTGTTGGGGCCGCTCCTGTTCCTTATTTATATAAATGATATGCCCTCTAGTATTATGGGAAACTCTAAAATATTTCTGTTTGCTGATGACACTAGCTTGGTAGTAATGGATGTTGTGTGCAACATTGACTCGGTTTCAAGTAGTGCAGTACATGACCTCAGTTCATGGCTTGTAGAAAATAAACTAACGTTAAATCACAGTAAGACTCAGTTTTTACAGTTTCTAACACACAATTCAACAAAACCTGACGTTTTAATCTCACAGAACGGGCATATGATTAGTGAAACTGAACAGTTCAAATTCCGAGGTGTTCAGATAGATAGTAAGCTGTCGTGAAAAGCCCACGTTTAGGATCTTGTTCAAAGACAATATTGCCATTTTCACTATTCTAACGGTATCGAAGGTGAGTGATACTTCGACACATAAATTAGTCCACTTTGCTTATTTTCATTCACTTATGTCGTATGGTATTATGTTTTGGGGTAATTCTTCCCATTCCAGAAGGATATTTTTGGCTCAGAAGCGGGCGGTTCGGGCAATAAGTGGTGTGAGTTCACGAACCTCTTGTCGACCTCTGTTCACGAGTCTGGGTATTTTGACGTTGGCCTCTCAATATGTATATTCCTTATTGTCGTTTCTTGTTACTAATATTAGTTTATTTCCAACAATAAGCAGCTCTCACTCGGTTAATACTCGGCAGAAATCAAACCTCCATTTCGATCGGACTCCTTAACTCTTGTGCAAAAAGGTGTGCAGTATACTGCTGCATCCATTTTCAATAATCTGCCACTCGAATTCAAAAATCTTAGCAGTAATCCACGCGCTTTCAAATCGAAACTGAAGAGTTTCCTCATGGGTCACTCCTTCTATTCTGTCGAGGAGTTCCTTGAAAAATTAAGCTGATTCTCATTGTATTGCTGATAGCGTTTGCTAAAACTTATGGACTGATTTTCTTTCAGGTTCATGAACACTTATTTTTATCTGTTATTACTTTTGTGTTGCAAGTTCATGTACTGACACGTTCAATGACCTTGGAGATTTGCTCCTCAATTTGGTTCTACGGAACTTGACATGTAAATAAATAAAAATAAATAAATAAGAGGAGAGCGTTACACAACGTGGACAGGAGCTGTTGCGTGCTGCACGTTCTCCGAAAAGACACATTCCTAGTGGCAGTGTAACACTGTGTAGGTGAAACGACGGTGTGCTAACCCGTAACTAGCTGAAAGAATATGTAGATAACGCCGACAAGGCAGTACGTTATTAACTTCTTTAGGAATATATTGGCTTAACTATGTAGAAGTGTTTGCTTCTGAGGCTACATGAGTTTGCCACAAGTTGCCATAGTCATGGGATTTCATACGATGTGAACGTTCGATGAAGGAAGAATTGGACATTAAAGAAAAGAAAGCGTGGCTCCTATATACAGTCAGCAGGTGATGTGTTATGCACACCTGACCCATTTAGGGGCAGTGTTCAGTTCACAACAATGTGATGCAACGCAAGAAATTCACAGCCTAGCCTGTCCCTGAACCATTGGAGCCTCTGGGTCGAGTCATCCACTCGATAGAACCAGGGCCACGATCAAAGGAACAGCTCAGCGAGGCACGAACCTTTATGAAATTCCGTCATCAAGACTAGTCTTCTCAACCTTCTCTGTCAGTTGCACGCTGGAACTGTAGTGAAATGCAGGAAGGTCTGCAAAGGGTTGACGCTTGGTACAGGGAGTGGAAATTGATCCTCAAAATAAATGTAAAGTCATTCTGATACATAGAGAGAAACATCCTTTATTCCATGATTGCAAAACTGCAGAACCATCACACTGTGCAAGCGTCTTAGACCTACTACTGACCCGCCACGTACTGTCAAGTTGCCTAGAGGTGACAGGTCCCGTGCTTGTTTAAGAGAAGGCAGTTTCCATGGGAGAAAATAGTACTTGTGATATCTTCGGTATTTCTTTTAGGTGACCCTCTGTAGTTCCCTCAGGACAGCCACTCGCAGAAAGAGACTCGCTTCTTATGAACCGCGACTAATCTATTCCTCACCTGAGAAGAGCATATGCATAGGGGCCGCATTCTGCGTGGTGCAACGCACTTTCAAACAATAAACAGCTACTACGGCGCAACTCGAAGCTCCGCGGAACTCACGGTCTTCAAACGTGGTCAGGTGATTGGGTGTCAGCCGGCCGGGGTGGCCGAGAGGTTCTAGGCGCTACAGTCTGGAACCGCGCGACCGCTACGGTCGCAGATTCGAATCCTGCCTCGGGCATGGATGTGTCTGATGTCCTTAGATTATTTAGGTTTAAGTAGTTCTAAGTTCTAGGGGACTGATGACCTCAGCAGTTAAGCCCCATAGTGCTCAGAGCCATTTGAACCATTTTTGATTGGGTGTCACATGTGTCATACGTCTGTATGCGAGCTTTCCGTACCCCTAAACATCCTAGGTCCAATGTTTCCGATGTGATAGTTAAGTGGAAAAGTGAAGGGACACCTACAGCACAAAAGCTTACAGGCCGACCTCGTCTATTGACTGACAGAGACCACCGACAGTTGAAGAGGGATGTAATGCGTAATAGGCAGACATCTATCCAGACCATCACTCAGGAATACGAAACTGCATCATGATACACTGCAGGTACTATGACAGTTAGGTGGGAGGTGAGAAAACTTGTATTTCACGGTCGAGCGGCTGCCCATAAGCCGTACATCGCATTGGTGTAAGGAGCGCAAACATTGGACGATTGTAGAGTGGAAAAACGTTGTGTGGAGTGATGAAATACGGTAAACGATGTGGCGATCCGATGGCAGGGTGTGGGTATGGGAATGCCCGGTGAACGTCATCTGCCAGCGTGTGTAGTGCCGACAGTAAGATTCGGAGGCGGTGATGTTATGGTGTGGTCGTGTTTCTCATGGAGGAGGGTTTCACGCCTTGTTGTATTGCGTGGCACTATCACAGCACAGGCCTACATTGATGTTTTAAGCACCTTCTTGCTTCCCACTGTTGAAGAGCGATTAGGGGACGGCGATTGCATCTTTCAATACGATCGAGCACCTGTTCATAACGCACGGCCTGTGTCTGAACAGTTACACGACAACAACATCCCTGTAATGGACTGGCCTGCACAGAGTCCTGACCTGAATCCTACAGAAAACCTTTGGGATGTTTTGGAACGCGGACGTCGTGCCAGCCCTCACAGGCCTACATCGATACCTCTCCTCTGTGCAGCACTCCGTGAGGAATGAGCTGCCATTCCCCAACAGATCTTCCAGCACCTGACTGAACGTATGCCTGCGAAAGTGGATGCTGTCATCAAGGCTAAGGGTGGACCAATACCATACTGAATTCCACCATTACCGATGGAGGGCGCCACGAACTTGTAAGTAATTTTCAGCCAGGTGTCCTGATTCTTTTGATCACATTGTATATTAGTGCCCATGACAGACGCTGTGCCTAGTAGGCAACAGGACACACGCTGAATCGAGTTGGTAATGTCTGCAGAAGATACTATTGTACATGTCTTGTGAATATGAAGTCGTTGAAGATGTTCGGTTTTTTTTCTGAACATGAGTGTACAATCTAAGGAAAGAAAATCGAAGGAATTACACTAAAGGAACGAAAATCGGTGGATGCATGCGTACAGACAAACAAATGATTGCAGTTTTAGAAAAAATGGATGATTTATTTAAGAGAAAGAGCTTCACAAAGTGAGCAAGTCAATAACGTATTGATCCACTGGGCTTGCACTGAGACAGAGCTGTTAGGTCTCCTCCTGAGGAATATCGTGTCATATTTTGTCCAACAGGCGCTTTACATCGTCAAAATCCCGAGGTGGTTTAAGGGCACTACCATTAACGCACCAAAAGTTCTCAGTTGGAGAGAAATCCGACCACTTTGTTGGCCAAGACAAGGTCTGGCAAACACGAAGACAAGCAGTAGACAGTCTCGCCGTGTGAAGGCTGAAATATAAACCCAGGGTGGGTTACCACGAAAGGCAGCAAAGCGGAGCGTAGAATATTGTTGAGGTACCGCTGTGCTGCAAGGGTTGCACGGATGACAATCAAAGGAGTCCTGCAATGAAAGGGAATGGCACCGCAGACTTTCACTGCTGGTTGGTGCTATTCTTATGGCACCGACTGTTAGCCTGGAATCCCACCGCTGTCCAGTGCGTCTGCAGACACGTCTTCGACTGGAATTCAATTGACTGCAGTAGATTTGTGCTAAACGACGACTCCCGTTTCGAACTGAGCCCCAATGACCAGTAACCGAGTGTCAGGAAACGCCCTGGACAATGGTGGGATACCAACCTGACTTTCACCCGCCATACGCCCTGACAACCAGGAGTCATGGTCTGGAGTGCCATTTCATCTCACAGCAAAACCCCACTGGTTGTTATCCGTGGCAACCTTACAGCACAGCAATAGGTCGACAATATTCTGTGCACCGTTTTGTTGCCCTTCATGGCAAGCCATACTGGACTTACATTTCAGCAAAATTGAACCTCCCCCCCTCTCAAACGGCGAGAGTTTCTACAGCTTGTCTTGGCTTGTGAAACCATTCCTTGGCCAGTAAGATTTCCTTGTCTCTCTCCAGTTGAGAACGTTTGGAGAATTATGGGGACGGCCCTCCAGCTAGCTCAGTGTTCTGACGATCTAACGCACCAAGAGGACGAAACGTGACAGAAGGGCACCCAAGAACTTTATGCCTACCAAGCTCAATAACGGCTTCCATAACGGCCAAAGATGGACCAACGCGTTATTGACGTACTCAATTTGTGAGGCTATTTCTCTTGAATAAATAATCAATTTTTTCTGAAATTGTAATCATTTGTTTGTCTCTAAATGTACATCACATCTGCCGATCACGGTCCCATCCTCTTAATTCCTTCGTAGCGCATCTTTTTTCTATTTTATAGAGCGTATAAATATCCGTTAGTGCCTGAACAGAAAGATACTCCAATCTTTAGACATATCATGTGACCAGCGCCTCTGTCGCTATCGCAGCTGTACTCTTTTTCTTCGTATGTGTGGTTACCTGAAGTTGTTGTATGGACCCGCAGTATAAACTGAAGAGAGTGGATGGTTTGCCTCAGCGTACAACGAAATGGACAATAGGGAGAGGGGCTGGCAAAATGATGTATACCGAGGTATTGCAAAAATTTTCACTTTCAACCATCAGTTCCCTATGTCATGTATTTCTCTACCATCTATGTAATTTGATCCTGAAGATTTGGGACCTTCTGCAGCTATTGCTTATATCTTCGAGTGACCGAAAGTGTAAAACTAATCAGCAGAATAAGATTATATGCGATCGGACTGAAAGAAAAAACAAAGATTGGTTGCACTTGTGCATTAAAGAAAATTACCGACAACCAACAGCAGGCATAGCACCACGTTTTCAAAGGTTCATAAGTTTAATCTTCGAATCATCATTAGTTATGTCCGTGGTCGTCATAGCCGGTAGAGGACAAGACTCCGGCCCTGGAGACACTGGGTTCAGTCCCAAATCGGGGAGGAGGTGGCGATTCATCCTCGTCCCAGTCTCTCCGGAACGTCCCCAGATCCACTCAGCATATCAGACTGCTAAGTGCCGGGGATCTTTCACGGGGGTAAAAGGTGGCCTGAGTGATCAGCCCACCACTTGACGTCTCCTACTGCAGCGGCGAACGAGAGGCAGCATTCTGTTTCCAACCAGGCCATAAGTCCGATCACGTGCTTGTGCCCCAAGTTTTACTTCCACCTAATTCATCATTACTTGCTGTTTCAGGATCGCTTGAAGGACCGACGATTAGAACATCATTAACATCTTGATACTCACTGCCCTAATCTCTGCAAGCGGCCGCGTGCCCAGCTCTTAGGAAACCCATCAGCTGAACCGCTTTATCGTGCCATGTGACTCTAACGCCCAGTGTGTGAGCGAGTCAAGAGCTTAGTCTTTTGAACGCGGTGTAATAAGAGTCACTTCGGTTACAAGACACTCGTGTGATGTGCACTTATGAATTACAAACTATTTAATATAGTAGACCAATTTTAGAGCAATGGAGAATATATCGACACAAGTGATGAATCACGATTCATCCGGACAAATGTTATGAAGGGAAAGTGCACCTATCATGCAAATAAAGAGGAACTGAATTTCAGTTTCGCTTACAAACAATATTTAACATACATTGAACAGTTGTTTACTGCTTGTAAAATTTAAACATGTTTGTCAAACGGAGAACACTAACTAGAAGTCAGGCATTAGAATTTCTAATCTTGAAGTCTGTATTACGCTGTAGCGGACATTCTATTCACCATCAGTAAAAATTCGTTGTAATTTTCATCCTTTCACTACCTTCTTTACTTTTCCAAAGATAATTTAGCTATAAGTATAGTCCATCATATACACGGCGTGGAAATTCATGCAGGTGACTCCCAAAATACCCAAAACAGTAAATACATAGAGGTGCGATTTTCGTTAAGTTATAGTGGTCAACGTCTCACATATTAGTAGTTTTCAACGTTTATAGCAACTGATTTATGAAAGCGATTTCGTTTGATATAAATGAAAGTATTTATTTTTTTATGCAGCATTGAAAAGACCTTTGATCAGTGGCGGCTTGCACAAAATTTTTTGTGAAAATAAACAGATTGTGTTTCACTGCATCGTCATGATAGGCACGACTTCATATTGTTACGATATTAGATTTACCTAATGCACTAAGATCAATTGTGTTTTTGATATGTTTTTGATTTCAACTACGTTTTTTATTACTGTGACATGGATCGTTCAGTCGCCCTGAATCCCATTCACACTGACTCCAAATAACAACATGTTAAACAAAAAGGTGCACTGAAAACATCACAACCACAAATCTCTTTTCTTACACCTTCATACTAATGTTTTTTCTTACACCCCTACAGTCTTTTGATTTGGAAGGGAAATAATCATAACTAAACTGTATGCACTAATCTTATGTATGTAAATAGAACTGAAACTTCCTGGCAGATTAAAACTGTGTGCCCGACGGAGACTCGAACTCGGGACCTTTGCTTTTCGCGGGCAAGTGCTCTACCATCTGAGCTACCGAAGCACGACTCACGCCCGGTACTCACAGCTTTACTTCTGCCAGTATCTCGTCTCCTACCTTCCAAACTTTACAGAAGCTCTTCTGCGAACCATGCATGGTTCGCAGAAGAGCTTCTGTAAAGTTTGTCTAAGGTCAACCTAATTGTGTAGCTCGCACTTTCTCCTCCATATGTACAGGGTGTTACAAAAAGGTACGGCCAAACTTTCAGGAAACATTCCTCACACACAAATAAAGAAAAGATGTTATGTGGACATGTGTCCGGAAACGCCTAATTTCCATGTTAGAGCTCATTTTAGTGTCGTCAGTATGTACTGTACTTCCTCGATTCACCGCCAGTTGGCCCAATTGAAGGAAGGTAATGTTGACTTCGGTGCTTGTTTTGACATGCGACTCATTGCTCTACAGTACTAGCATCAAGCACATCAGTACGTAGCATCAACAAGGTTAGTGTTCATCATGAATGTGGTTTTGCAGTCAGTGCAATGCTTACAAATGCGGTTGCTCTACAGTACTAGCAACAAGCACATCAGTACGTAGCATCAACAGGTTAGTGTTCATCACGAACGTGGTTTTGCAGTCAGTGCAATGTTTACAAATGCGGAGTTGGCAAATGGGCATTTGATGTATGGATTAGCACGGGGCAATAGCAGTGGCGCGGTACGTTTGTATCGAGACAGATTTCCAGAACGAAGGTGTCCCGACAGGAAGACGTTCGAAGCAATTGATCGGCGTCTTAGGGAGCACGGAACATTCCAGCCTATGACTCGCGACTGGGGAAGACCTAGAAAGACGAGGACACCTGCAATGGACGAGGCAACTCTTCGTGCAGTTGACGATAACCCTAATGTCACGTCAGAGAAGTTGCTGCTGTACAAGGTAACGTTGACCACGTCACTGTATGGAGAGTGCTACGGGAGAACCAGTTGTTTCCGTACCATGTACAGCGTGTGCAGGCACTATCAGCAGCTGATTGGCCTCCACGGGTACACTTCTGCTAATGGTTCATCCGACAATGTGTCAATCCTCATTTCAGTGCAAATGTTCTCTTTACGGATGAGGCTTCATTCCAACGTGATTAAATTGTACATTTTCACAATTAACATGTGTGGGCTGACGAGAATCCGCACGCAATTGTGCAATCACGTCATCAACACAGATTTTCTGTGAACGTTTGGGCAGGCATTGTTGGTGATGTCTTGATTGGGCCCCATGTTCTTCCACCTACGCTCAGTGGAGCACGTTATCATGATTTCATACGGGATACTCTACCTGTGCTGCTAGAACATGTGCCTTCACAAGTACGACACAACATGTGGTTCATGCACGATGGAGCTCCTGCGCATTTCAGTAGAAGTGTTCGTACGCTTCTCAACAACAGATTCGGTGACCGATGGATTGGTAGAGGCGGACCAATTCCATGGCCTTCACGCTCTCCTTACCTCAACCCTCTTGACTTTCATTTATGGGGGCATTTGAAAGCTCTTGTCTACGCAACCCCGGTACCAAACGTAGAGAGTCTTCGTGCTCGTATTGTGGACGGCTGTGATACAATACGCCATTCTCCAAGGCTGTATCAGCGCATCAGGGATTCCATGCGACGGAGGGTGGATGCATGTATCCTCGCGAACGGAGGACATTTTGAACATTTCCTGTAACAAAGTGTTTCAAGTCACGCTGGTACATTCTGTTGCTGTGTGTTTCGATTCCATGATTAATGTGATTTGAAGAGAAGTAATAAAATGAGCTCTAACATGGAAAGTAAGCGTTTCCGGACACATGTCCACATAACATATTTTCTTTCTTTGTGTGTGAGGAATGTTTCCTGAAGGTTTGGCCGTACCTTTTTGTAACACCCTGTATACTGGGAAAGGGCCACTTTAGCAGATCATGTATAGAATTCGTCATGTTGCTTGCACAATACTTTACAAGAACTTTCAAAGAAAAATACTGACCTGGCGCTGCGAGAAAAGTAGTATCCTTAGTTCCGGCAAGCATAAAGTCACACCAGAGTGTGTGCAGTAGAAGACAGGCAGTTGCGTCCCTTCTCTGAGCTGATCGTAGCGCAGCTGAACATCATATTAGCAGACATTGGTTTCTAGTTACCACAGGGACAAGGCTACAGAACATTCTTTCGTACATTTTATTTGCATACCAGCTCGCATTCGAAGAAAAATAACGTAATTTTAGGGCGATATTTACAGTACGTTGTTGCACATCAGCATGATCAGTGGCCACAACTGCCTTTCATGAGGAGTTAAGGACATAACGTGAGTGGAACGTAAAGTGGTAACAAGTATCATTTCACTGTCTTACCGTCATGGTAAGAGGTCTCTCAACAATCTTTTCTGCTGTACAAAATATAATGATTTTCGGCTAACATGGCCTCCTGTTCACACCTTCCCATTTCCAGTGTGCCTGTGTAACTACTTGCAGAAACAGCAAAAATTAGATTTTCAGTGGATCATGCTATCATGATGCACTCATTAGAAGATACAATCTTACGTTAGTGGTTTCAACACAATAACTCAGGTATTAAACTCAGATACTGTGTGTATTATGACTTGAGGAAGGAAAACTCATAGCTTGTAAATTACTCTATAATTATCCAATCTTTGAGAATGATATCAGTTAGCAACTTCCAACAACCTTTTAATATAATATCAAAACTTCTCGCTTACCCCTTACCAGGCAAGCAAACAGAAAAATACATTTTCGCGGTTCATAAAGTGAAACTGCAACGTCAGCCATGATATTTTAGTTTATAATTTCTCTGCTACTAACTGTGTTTGCAACACATTTTGGAAACAGTAACTACATATCATCACTGAATGTATCTGCAAGATTATATCATTGTAAGACACATGGCTTAGGAAATGCCTCTATCACAAAAGGTGACATACATGAAAACTAGCTTTTAAGAAAAGCATTTTTGGAGTTAGATTTCTTAAAGAACTGTGTGTGGTCTTGTTACTACTCGATCGCGTTTCACAGGCGTTATATAGCTGAAGTCCTCTTGGAAGGCTATTTCAACTGCCACAGTAAAAAGGGTATAGATAAGAGACTTGGAAGTCAGGGCGGCCACAGCCTGGATATACATTTTGAAAAGATAAGATCGCTTTAGCTGTAAGTCCTTTATTTATAGGCACGACTGGTTTCGAAGCAATTTAGCTGCAGCATCACGGAAAAAAATTGCTGATGATGAACGCTGAGTAATCCTATGCCCTTTTCTCGATAGGAAAGGCTTGATTTTATTGCACCTATTGATACATCTAGAATGCTGCGAAACTGGTAGTGCCTATAAATGAATGCCGTGCAGGTAAAGCGGTCTTATGCTCTTTTTAAAGTTATACATCTGTGCTATAATCAGCCACGTACAAACAGTTATTCTATGGTACAGTGAAAACCACGTCCCGATGTATTTATTCGTCTGGATACATTTTAAGAAGTGTCTCTTAACTGCCTCGCCCTGTATGAATCGTAATAAAAGAAGCAGAAACAATAAAGTTTTAGAATTGTTTTCGAGAAAATTTTCGAAGCTAAATATGAACTTTTAAACTGAGCCAGTGCCGCTTTAAAGGCATTAATAGCGTCTTTGGATCGTGATCTTGGTTTCTATATGTTTAAACCTAACAGTGACGGGTAAGTGATTTGATGATATTCTTCGTGAAGTTATTAAACGGACAAATAGGTTTTTTACTAAAGAAATATAGCAGTCTTTTACTACACTATTAGTTTCTCTATTTTCTCCGCAATGAAGAACCACTCCAGTTGCCGTATAGAACTTAATTTAGTTAATTAACGGTTTCTATGTATCCGTGAGGTCGGTTTGAAGACGTACTTCTATAAAAAACTTGGCTGCGCCGTTCTGTCCGATACCTTTACAGTTTTACGATATCCAAAAAAAAAAAAAAAAAAAAAAAAAAAAAAAAATTTTTTGTACTTGTGAAACATACAGTTTAGGATTTCGAATATGTCAAAACATAGACCCCTTTAAGTCCAAATGATGCTTGTAGTGTAATTAATTACACCGTCATCAAACGAACATATTTCTCACTATATCATTGGGCACGTAACATTTTAAATCCAACTGACTTGTATTTTTATCGTTTGGATTTTGATTCTGCACAGGATAATATGCGTTTTATACTCTATGTGTACTTACTCATATGTCAACCACGTTTTTCATCTTATACACATATGTACCATACATATCTGTCATATTTATAGGAGTCTTCAGAACCACATGAAAATTACGCATTATAATGGCTGAAACAGTTAGTGGACTAAATAAAGTTCTGTACAGCAGCTGCAGTTCTTTTCAGTTAATTAATAATACAATAATATATGCTGTTATTTTCTCTAACATTCGACATACAACTGTATAGTCTCCAACAGTTACAACATATACACTTCCTCCTTCTTCTTCTTCTTCTTCTTTTCCTCCTTCTCCTTCTCCGTCTCCTTCTCGTTCTTCATTTAGGTTCTTAAGTCTATTTTGCCTAGATAAAATCATTTCCTCTCTCCTTATGTGTCACCGATGTTTCTCCTCCCAGATCGATCATTAGCCAAAACTAAGCTGGTAATATATGCATTATCATAAAATACGAAGTCGTTATTTGAGAGAGGGTCCTACAGCTGCATGCTGCAATCTCGTATTCCTGGTCTTTTCTTCAAGACTCGTTAAAGATGTTGGAGCAACTCCGTTCGAAGGTGCAGTTCTAGAACGGCTGTCAGAAATGAAGCATAGTGTGGCTCCTATCCAAGAGTAGGAGCAACACTGTCAATACGACATTGGTTTGTCTTCTTACAAGTAAATTCCGCACGTTATTATGGTGAAATAGTTTCTCGTTTGACATTATATGGCTAGGTGTGTAAAATTTAAGCTTCCTAGAAAGGCCTTTACCGTACGTTACGGAGAAATGAAGTTAGTTCATTCGGAAACAAACGATTCCTTTCTGACATTAACCTGAACTGAAATGCATGAAACAGTAACATCCCCTCTATTCGACGATCGTGCATATGGGCAGCTGATCGGCAGAAATAGAAAAGAAATATTTTCTGTTGAAAATTGTTTATATATATATATATTTGAAAATAAAGTGATGGCAATTTAGTGCTTAGGAAGAAAAGTTGTTGCCAAACCCATAAGCTTCTGAAATTGTTGATTTCCTGTTTCACGTACGGTATTAAGAAGAAGTGGAATATATAGGGCGAGGCGGCTAAGACAAGCCACCAAAAATATATCCAGAATAAATAAACACATCGAAGCGTGGTTTGCGTCAAGTATTAGCGTATAATAGGGCGCATTTCTTGACGTTAGCGAGCAATTTTTAGCGGTTTCACTCGCCGAATTACGACACTAACAGTTTGTTAACCGTTTAATGTTTCTGTGGGATTTGAAAGAATTTTCTAAGAGAACTTCAACGACATAACATGTATGGGACTTGATCAAATAGGATCAAGATAAGAGCACCGCAAACTACTGTCACGCCTCACTATGGGCCAGTTCGCTTCAAAAGCTGGGCAAAATGAAAAAAACAAAATGCGCTTGCCGACTCTAATCACGCCAAATCTTGCGCAGTTTGCAAGTGTTGTGGTGTCATTCTAGTATCAAGTCGATATGTTACGCGCCGTAACAGTTGATCGTAAACAGCGAATCGGGCAACGACACATTTTTCAAATAGTGTTTGCATGACCTGTTTAATATTGACAGGGATCATGCATGTTGTCGGGGTAAAATAAGAGGATATGTTTATGAAATCTTTAACCCGTTTAATGACATGTGCCGACTTTCAATTATTACTGATACGAACCGAAATTGTCGGGTACAAAGTCTTCTCTGCGTGGCTCCATTTTTGTAAATAGCTCTTCTGAAAGCGTAGTTAAAGAGTTCAAGCGTTTCTGCGTGCACATATTTCCACGTTTCTGGTGGACAGTCATTTCGCTACCGTGAGTCACACACGCTAAATGTGGGTCCCTCATTATTGCAATTATCTCATAATCTGCATAAAAAATGTCATTAGGCATTACTGTAGATTTCTCTGGGAGCCGTTCGGAATTGTGATCATAGTTTTCACAAATTGGCAGATAATTCTTTTACAACATTATACTTTCCTTGTGTAGTATTGTTTCTTTTTTCGCGAAATGCTGCAGAGCTACTAAAGGTTTTATAGAGAGTTTCAGAAAAAAACATATCTATCAAGAACTCAGAAAAAAATTTATATTTGTCGAAATTCGGATGATAACTTCATCAGACTCACAATATTCTGCGATATTGCTCGATGCCGACATCAGTCCACATAGATTTGATGCACTGATGTGCCATAACCGAAGCTGCTCCGTTGCTAAATGGTCGGCTACCTGATAAGGATACTTGCCGTTACCAGAAGATCTTCGAATCCATCTATTTCGACAATCTAGAAAATGACAATTGGAGAAAAAGAATAGATGGTTCAGGAAGTAAAAGACCTCCTTTTCGAACTATCTTTCCTTGGACAAGCCGACAACGGCCCTTCTGATAGCAATAGTGACACAAGCGACGATTGTGACTTTCATTTCGACAAAAAATGTAAAATTCCGAATAAATCATTTCAGTACTGCTATTTCGACTTCTAATTCGTTATCAGCCACCTTACAATACCACACAACCCAAGTTTTACTCGAATGCTCTAAATTCATAATTTTAAATCCACCAAACTCTGTCTGCCATTTTGAAATTTGTAATTGCGGTATAGTATTTCTGATCAGCGACCCAAATAATCTAACAAGAACATAGTTTTGTAGGAGCTTATTTCAATTTTTCAAGTATGATCAGCGAGTTGGCCTACTGCGCGCCGTCAGGAGAAGAGGTTCCAGAATATCTACCACGTTATGGCAAACGTTAGCTTACCCACAACTTATATATGGTTCGTGTGTGTAACTATGCGCTTGAAGCCCATCAGTCTGTGTTCTGATTTTGTAGCAATGAGGTAACTGGCTCATAAAGCTATTGAGGCATTCACAATACGATAGTCGAAAACTGAGTATCTTTTACGGCGAATGTTTCCGAACAATTGGATCAGTCCAACGGTTGTATGCTGAAGAGTTTTCAGAGCGTGCTAAGCACAGGCGATCTGGCTTTGGAAACATTCTAAAAAGTTCTAGAAGCTGGAAGTATGGACATAAAAACGAGTCAAGGAAAAAGAATAGCAGCAGAAGAAAGAAATGAAACTAACATGTTAGCATCAGTAACACACAACGCAAATGTCACTAAGAGGCACCTCAGGATTGAGAGAGAGAGACAGAGAGAGAGAGAGAGAGAGAGAGAGAGAGAGAGAGAGAGAGAGGGAGAGAGAGGAATCAAATAAATGTTCTACGAACTGTGCATTCAATCGTGTTTCACCGTCTTCATATTGCGCTGCCTCTACAGCTCCATGGCAATGAATTCATAAATTGGTTACAGTTCCCGAATGTTGTCTGCATAAAGTGTAAGATGACGCTGCATATTTTGTATAAGGAAGAAGCATCGTTTACAAACCAATAGTGCAATAAGCTCTAATCGTCAGTCGAAAATCCAAATGGCTCTGAGCACTATGGGACTTAACATCTATGGTCATCAGTCTCCTAGAACTTAGAAGTACTTAAACCTAACTAACCTAAGGACATCACACACATCCGTGCCCGAGGCATGATTCGAACCTGCGACCGTAGCGGTCACGCGGTTCCAGACTGAAGCGCCTAGAACCGCACGGCCACACCGGCCGGCAGTTGAAAATCCACGCTGTTTCAAAGAAATGGATGAAAACAGCGTTCTCGGTCTATCAACGCTTGATTCTTGTTTTTCAAGACCTGCATCATTGGTCCCCGTTTTACTGATGGGAATCTAAATACCCTGAGAGCATTAGAACAGTCGTTCAAGAAACGCAAAATAGTTGTTATGGCTGCCTTGATAATAAACTCACCAACGTGCCAGAGTAACGTGCTTGCTTACAATTGGTATAATAGGGAAGGCGTTTATGGAACCGCTTCTCCTGACAGTGGGACTGTGACATGGGGCGCTGTTAGCTTGATACTATTTGATCAAAGCCCGTAAGTGGTATATCGTTGAAACTCTCTTAGAAGTTTCTTTCAAATGCGACAGAAAAACGTATACTGTTCCATTAGAGAAAAAAAAGTCGGTGTCGTAATTCAGTGACGATAAAAGATAACAATTAGTTGCGAATTCACTATATCTTTCTCTATAACTCGACGAAAACCTCACCTCGATGTATTTATTTACTCTGAAAATATTTGTGTTGGTTTGTCCGAGCTGTCTCAGTCAGTGTAAGACACTGGAACGCGTAACCATGAGGCTAGCGACTAGCACTGCGAATTGTCGCAATCCATAGGAACAGTAAGGGTAATGGTAGGGTAAAAAAGTAAGCCTTTACTCAGACCCAGTATTGTCCAAAAACGGAGACAGTGTGAACCGTGATGAAAACTTGGAGTATTGTTAAGACTTCGCACAAGCAATATAACTGTAGGAGACCAGTAGAAATACTGAACTGCTCATTATTCCAGGAGGTTACGTAATCCAGTAACTGACTATTTCCACCATTAAACAATGAACTAGTCCAGCATATGACACCGCCTCCAACATGTCATGAACGAGGACGTACTGTAGACGTGTACTACATGGCTGAGGTAGTGTGCAAACCTGTTGGTCCTTGGACTGTTAGTTCTTACATGGGGGCGAACAATATACTGGAATGTTTCAAGCAAATGGTATTACAGTCGGAGATAAATACCTTCATCTGAATCTTGTAGATAAAGCTATATTTACAAAGTCCTGCATCTTCAGTTTGTATCGTAATTGGAAAAGACGTAGCTGATTGGCTCAGAGTGAGTGTATACCGATTAGTTCCATATAGTCGTCGAACTGTGAGTGCTGATTGAGAAAATGGACGCCAGTGTTGTCTTGTTAAAGCATCAGTTAAGAATTTCGTGCGAAGTTCTGAAAACTTTCCTTTCAGATCGAATGTTTGCAAAAGATTGTGCGCGATTTTGAGGCTTCCTTACAGATTAAAACTGTATGCGGGACCGGAACTTTAATGCGGAACCTTATCTTTCGTAGGCAAAGCTCTTACCGAATCAATTATCCAGGTACGTCTCACAACCGTCTCCAGCGCGAAGCATTGCCACTCAAAATGAAGCTTTTGGGTTCTGTGGCGCAGGATAACGGTATGAGTGAAAGGCGACTGGAGGGTTGCGTATGGAGAGACTCTCAACCAAACGTAAATCAATTTTTTTCAATAACGTGAAGGGCATAATGAAGCAGAGTGCATGAATGAGGAAAGCACGAACCGGGAACTAGCGGTCAGTTAATCAAAAAATCCCGATATCAAGCAAATAAAATAATACTCTTTAAAACTCTTGTCACACGGAAATAATCAACTTTACAGAAGAGGGACACAGAACCATAATAACCTAACAAACAGCATCAAATATAAATATATTGATCTTCTCAGAAAAGGAATTTACAATCAATGGGGCACGAATTACAGTCCAGCTGGGACCTGTTGTGGTAATGTAATGCACCATAACATCTGTGAAACTACCCGAACTTGTTGTGGATCACCTGCATACCTACACCTTTGATGTCTTCTCCGACGGTAACGGCCTCTTAAAGCAGGATATCTGTACGGGTCAAAAGTGCAGAATCGTGTTGCAGTGGTTTGAGGACAGTAACAGAGTACTCAAGTTGATGTCTTCGGCCTCCAAATTCTCCTGAAATCACATCTGAGACACCCTTGGGCGCCAGCGTCTCGCCTATAAACGACTGATCCGCAATTTCCATGAATTGTGACCTGTGCGTCCACATATGATTGCATGTAACTCCGGACGCATGCCAAGGACATTTAGAATCCATGACGCGCAGAATCGCTGTTCTGATCCGTTCCAAATGTGAACTGAGAAACTATTAAGGAAGTAGTTAGAAAGTTTTCGCTCATCTACATCTACATGGCTACTCTGCAAATCACACTCAAATGCCTGGCATAGGGTTCATCGATCAACTTTCACAGTAATTCTCCATTATTCCATCCTGGAACAGCGCTCGGAAAAGACGAACACGTATATCTTACACTGCGAGTTCTGATTTCCGTTTTTGTGTTATAATGAACGTTTTTCCCTTTGAAATTTCGTGTTTTAATGAGTTCCACCTCAAATCCTGTATTATGTTGGTGACGCTGTCTCCAATATTTCCTGATAATACAAAACGTGCAGCCTTTCAATTTTCTCGATGTACTTCGTTAATCCCATCTGATCCGGATCCCACACCACGGAACAGTACTCCAAAAAGAGGACGGACAAGCATAGTGTAGGCAGTCTCTTTAGCAGGTGTGTTGCATCTTCTACGTTTTATGCTAATAAAACGCAGTCTTTGGGTCGCCTTCCCTACAGCGTTTTCTATGAGTTCTTTCCAAATGTAAGCTGTTACTATGTTTTAATTCCTAGGTATTTAGTACAATTTATACCCTTTAGTAGTGATTAATTTATGGTGTAACCGAAGTTTAATGGATTCCTTTTAGCACTCCTTTGGGTGGCCTCACACATTGTATTATTTAGGGCCAGTTGTCATTTTCGCGCCATAGACATCTAAACCGTTTTGCAATTTGTTTTGATACAGGGTGTGTCAATATGCGATTGGTGCGATTAATTCATGCAAACAATAGAAATCTTGAATGAAATTTTCACTTTACAGCGGAGTGTGCGCTGATATGAAACTTCCTGGCAGATTAAAACTGTGTGCCGGACCGAGATTCGAAATCGGGACCTTTGCCTTTCGCGGGCAAGTGCTCTACCAACTGAGCTACCGAAGCACGACTCACGCTCCGTCCTCACAGCTTTAATTCCGCCAGTACCTCGTTTCTTACCTTCCAAACTTCACAGAAGTTCTCCTGCGAAACTTGCAGAACTAGCACTCCTGGAAGAAAGGATATTGCGGAGACATGGCTTAGCCACAGCCGGGGGATGTTTCTAGAATGAAATTTTTTCTCTAAAGCGGAGTTTGCGCTGATATGAAACTTCCTGGCAGATTAAAACTGTGTGTCGGACCGAGACTCGAACTCGGGACCTTTGCCTTTCCGGCACACAGTTTTAATCTGCCAGAAAGTTTCAATATAAATCTTACTCATGTAGATAAGGTAATTGGAAATGTTAATACCAGATGACTACTAGACGATAAACACCAGCATCATCTGTAAACAACATAAGACGACTGCTCAGATTGTCTTCTAAGGCGTTTATGTAGATAAAAAACAGCAGAGGGCCTATAACACTATCTTGGCGAAGGTCAGAAGTTTTACTCAGTATGGTTTATGTGTAACCTGTTGTACATGAATCACCTTTCAGGTCTTCTCCAATAACAGTTAAACTGTGTTAATGAGTTTGCACTATTCGTTCATTCTTATCTGATGTTATAGTAGCGGAGAAAACTGATTACAAAAATTGTAATGCCTTTCACAATGTGTTGGGACGGAGAGGGTTTCAGCCGACCACCCGAAACAGAATCAAAACTAAAACATTTTGTACTATTCGTGGCAGCCACATCAAAGGCCTCTGGGCTTAACCGAAACAAAGAATCCCTTATGTACGCTTTGCAGACGCACGACTTGCACATGCACTTACTGCCCATACATACGAAACCAAGTGACAGACAACAGAAACGTCCCCTTAGAAAAATTATACAAGACTGTGCTTAAACTGACACACAAAATTTTTAGCGCAACGCAATCTGACTTTCAAAAATCCCTACAAAACAATGGCCCTGACTAACATTAACCTATACCTTTCACAAATCACTTACCTCACAAAAATCTTCGTTACTCAAACTACTGCAATACAGCGAGCGCCACTACTGCCAGCTAAATAAAAGATTCAAACTACGGAAGGCACTAACTACTGATAGGCATAGTTAGCAAATGAAAGATTTTAATAGAGAACAAACAATGTATTTACCTTAATAGTGTTGAAAAATCATAATATACAAAGCAGTTCATGACATCCAGTCTTACAAATTTCAAAAACTCCGCCATTTCTCTCCCCACATCCACCACTGCTAGCGGCTCACCTCCAACTGCGCAACGCTACGCGCTGTTCACATCCAGCTGCCGCTGCCCAACACTACAATGGCAGACAACAATGCAAACTAGCCACAGACTGCACACAGCACAGCCAGTGATTTTCATACAGAGCGCTACGTAACATTGCCAATAAGAAAACATAAACAGCCTACTTACATAGCCCCCATGCACCCCACAAAAAATTTTACAAATTGTTTTGGACAGTGGCCAATATTGATTTGATAAAATTTTTCATAATTACAATAACAAAGGTATCAAATGCACACACTTATTGATACAATGTTGGCCAAAAGCTAAAATTTTTTTAGAGTCCATAAAGACAGTCCTGACCGTTCGTCACAGTAAAATTGCAGTGTTTTTCTGAAAGTCTCAGCAGTAAAAGAAAATGCACATGGAAGTAGTGGATTTCCATGCAGTCTTGAAGAAGTAGCGGTGTCCTTCCAACGGAAAGACAGTGCTGACTCTCGACATGCAGACAGGTAATGGGCCACAACAGAGCAAACCCACAGAGCATACCCACTGTAGTCCTGGTAGAGATTGTGGTATTGGTGAGCCACCAGAGATGCAGACCCACTGTAGTCGTACAGACGGCCAGCAACCATCTGTTGCGACTGTGCAGGTGCACAATCACCATCGAAGAGTCTTGCAGACAATATAGCAAGTCCATAAACCACCACTTGTGCACTCACAAAAAAATTTTTTGAAATGTCTTTAGAACCAGGAATGCTGTTATCCAGTCCCTTGCTGAATTATCAACACACGTGCAAGCACTAACAGTCCCAACTTCTCACATACTGTGCATATATTATGACCAACAGAAACGTGTGCAGTGAAATGTAACTTACAAGTTACTTAATTTGATGAACTGGTGTCAATTACAATTTTATAACATAAGAATACAATAACAAAGGTACAAAATACATCATTAAAGAACATAACAATACAGATAACATTTGTAGTACAGGCTTTACAAAAGAATCGAAATAACATATACATCAGTGTTACAGGAATTATGGCATGAGTACATACATAAAAGATCAGAATAACTTTCGAAACATCAACTTCACACATGAGCATTAAAACAAAACAGAACAAATAATGTTTAAACATCATTACAAAGTAAATAACATAGTATTAGAAAAATTCTACAACATAACAACATCAGCTAAACACATAAAGACACGAAAAACACAAATACACAAGGGAACACAAACACATAGTGGGATAACACAAGGAAAGGACAGGGTTTCTTTTACTGCAGTATTTTGCAAACAAAACTTTCTTTACTTCTCGGAGATCTCCCACCATTCTTCATTATTTCCAAAAAGTCGTATCTATACCTGCTTTCTGTACTTTTTTCGTATGACTTCTCAATGCATTTCTTCCAATTCAACGCAACTCATTCTCTTATATAGTCTACCCCCTCTTAAGCTAACTTAAATCTACTGAGCTCAGATGCTAAACTAAGGGACGAGGCAATGCAGCAGCACAGAACAATTAACATAAACAGCAATGACAAAAAAAAATTGGCAAAGCAAGCAGCATAAATTAGCAAAGCAAATGCAATATTACAACTAATATACGGCAATGCGCAGCAAACAAGAAAAATAAATCCGTAGTAAAACTGGCTTAACAGAGTAATACAAAGTCAAATTCAGTAACACTATGCCTGGCAAACAGCAGCAGCAAATGAAATAACTTATACCTAAACATGACAAAGCTCAAGCAGAAAAAATATTACACTAAAAATGGCCATGTCTAATACCTATGTCACATCTTAACACTAGAGGGATACATCACAAAAACTTACTCTGCAAGGAAGTTACCAAGTCATTAAAAAAATTATTTATGCAATTCCTGTGAAGGTAAATGTCTATTTGTGCTCTCTTTTCTAAGAAAGTATATCATAAACGTATTCTTTACTGCGTCTGTAGACAGAAAATAGTGATATTAGTACATCTATTACATTTTATAATAACCAATGCTGCAGTGCAGCTAGAAATATGGCATTTCATAAGGTAGTAAAAAAAAATCTCTCAACTAGAAAGACAGTAGTCATAATCAGGTGTATAGACATAAAAATATTTCTCGTCGTTTCATTAGGCATTTCAGAAAATATCATAAATTAAGAGCTCCACAATGTTATCATATGTTTTCAAGTTTGAGCGTGTCGTATTTGCGATGCTTTCTACAAAGGAATGTCAATAGCAAGGACCCTTTTTTTTCACCTGTGCCTCTGAAAGGCACACTTATGGCTTTTTTCCAGGCGACTGTCACGCAGCTGGGTGCCCACAACTCATTACGTGAAGGTGGTCACTTAACTTTCTTACTGAAATATTTACGACACCAGTTTGCATTACAGTGACAGTCTCATATAAAAAATTTCACAGGTCGAGAATTTGCGTTGCAAATGTGTAGAAACAAAATCCTATGAATATAACAGTGTTAAAAAAGTTTTCGTCGGCATTGTGATACATTTGCGCATTTACACACGTTTCATAACTCTTAAAGTACGATTATTGGTTTCCAACATCCTTTTCCACAAGTCAGAGTCCCTAACCACTACTCATTATTCATATACGTATTCGTCGACACTTCTTCAATATTTCATCAAAATAAATATGTAGCATAATCAAATTCCTCATTTACGGTAGCATCATCTTATTGATAATAAACATAACTCAACAGCATAATACACATCGTCGTCGTAAAAATAACGTCATAATACCTCAGTCAAGTCTCAAAAACGTCGTAGCTTTCTGCAATAATGTCAAAACCTAAAAAAATTCTCTGCTCATTTCAATAGTGTCATCTACCTCAAACGTACTTTAAAAATTATGATCCCATACCAAATACATCATTCAAAGCTCTCATAGTCTCACACTGGTTCCGAAAAAATATGAACAGTTCACAAAGTACACAAAATACAATTTCGTAAGTATGAAGTTATCCAACTGTGTAATTACGCATGTAGTAAAAAAAATGTTTGTCTCTCTCAGTTAAATGATGAGATAGCTGTGTAATTTATGTGTTAGAGAAATATGATACCTATGTGTAAAGTTGTATAAGCAAATACCATATTAGCTAGCGCTCCTTGTGCTTGCCACACACATGGTACACAAAGTAAGCGTGTACCCCCCTGAGGATTAATGTAATTATACCCTCAGGTGTTACAGATTACATCAATGGAATTAAATGTATCACGGAAAACTTTGTTTGTAATTCAAAAATCTTTAAAAATAAACGGTTTAAGTACAAAATTAATCTCTCAAATGCATGTCCTGTAGCGCTAAATGTCCGTCTTGCTGTAAGATAATTCTGTGTAAGTGTCGTAGTTATCGTCGTCTGTAAGCAAAGTTCTGCTGAAGTCAATGTACTTACTTCATCATAAACGAAAGTGAAATGCTTTGCGTATAGATATCGTAGTTATTACGTACCTTATCGTGATCAAGAAAGTACTGTAATGTAATGTATTGTTGTGCAACGGAAAAGGCTGTCTCATTGTAGCTATACAACAAAAGTTACTACTAAAACATGTTTTACTTTCCAGAATAATACAGAAAAACTGTGCAGATATAAAACAGATACACCGCAAAAGCAACAATGTAAATTGTGTCACATATTAGTAGCGTCGTGATATAATCGTGTAACTATCAAAGAAACCAAATGCTAAGTCATCTTTAATCTCACCGAATGTACTTCAAATAAAGAGTATCTTTTCAAGTAAACCAAAATGTTGCATTAAAATCTCATTGGCAGTATATGTTCTAAGTATGTAAGCCTGATAGTCGTTACGTAATCGTGCAATTAACAAGCAAGAATGTACAAATAACAACACTGTGTTGTCTGTTCACCATAACAATGCATTCGTAATTTCTGTTTAAATAAGTTCTCTTGGTTCTTGACTGGATATTTCACTTCAAACATTGTTGCATGGTAACAGTTTCTAAGTGTGACAAAGCATACTAGAAATGTGAAGTGAAAAGTTTTATGGCTAAGACAAAGTTAAAAAGCAGATTATCTTTCAATAAACGGTTTTACATGTGAAATGTGGTGTAAACCTTTACTCTTCCTAGTACGCAGAGTTTCAACTTCAGCGCAATTATCATGTGGTATTCGTCGGATTCTGTAAGGTCCATTGTAAACTAGAAAGAATTTGTGACTCAAGTGTTTCTTCTTATGTGACAGTGAATGAGCTTTAATGAGAACTTTCTGACCAATATATAATTTCTTTTTATTTGCTTTACCGTGTAGTTTTCTCCTTTTGTCTGCTGCAGATTTTATATTTTTAAGAGCCAAATAAATTATGTCTATGTGTCGAAGTTTACGTGTATTCGGGAAAGGTACAAGCTCTCTGATTCTGTTCGGTGGTTCTTCAGTCTTCAGTACAAGAGTAGGTGGTAAAGCAGTGGAATCATGACGCATTTCATTCAGCATGTTTTGAAATAATTGTAAATATCTGTCCCAATGCTGATGCTTTCTGTGACAATAAAGTCTGCAAAGCTTATTGATTTCTTTCATAATCCGTTCGCAGGGGTTACAATGTGGTGAGTACAATGGAATAAAAACAGGTTTCATTTTATGATTCCGAAGCATGCGTGACCAAACAGCAGATCTGAATTGCGGTCCGTTATCTGAAATGACTTTACTAACGTGTCCAACTTCACATAAAATATTTTTAACAAAGGCGTTGGATGCAGACCGTCCAGTGGCTTTACGTAACGGAGTGAAAGAAACAAATTTTGAAGTAAGTTCAACAGCGACTAGAACGTACGAAAATATAGATGTTCTGACAAGCGGTCCCAAGAGATCAACAGCAGCAAATTCTTTTAATTTAGAAGGAATGATAGAAAACAGCGGAGCACAATGGGAGATAGTAGATGGTTTCGCCTTTTGACAAAATTTACAAATAGACAAGACTCTTCGAATTCTCTTTTCCATATTGTTAAAATAACAAGTCGTCCGAAGAATATGATAACATTTTCGTGGGCCAAAATGTGCATAGCTGAAATGAATGTACCAAATGAGCTTATTAACAAAATCGTCAGCAATGCAAAGTACCCATCCATAGCTTGTCATCAACAGTGCAGTGTTTGAACAGTACGTTGTTTCTAACCAGATAATAATGCCGAATCTGTGTGTGTGTCTTTTCATGCCATTTACTTTTGATGTCTTTCCAAATCGGATCTTTATCTTGTTCGTGAGCAATGTCCTTTAAAGATGTGGAGATGAAGTTTTCAAAGGCGACTTTCTGAATATAAAGAATACTGAAATTTTTCTCGAGGTTGCCTTCTGTGTTACTTTTCTCAAGCCCAGCCGGTGCACGTGACAGTGCGTCCGCAACAATGTTCTCCTTGCCGGGAATGTAGACTATTGTGAAGTGGAATTCTTGCAGAAACAATGCCCAACGTTTTAACCTGTCATGATTTAATTTTGAAGACATAAGAAACTGTAATGCACGATGATCACTGTATACATTTACGTGCTTACCAGAAAGAAAGAAACGGAATTTGTTAAATGTCCAAACGATAGCTAAAGCTTCTAATTCAGCAACGGAATAATTTTTTTTCAGATTTTGTTATCACTCGGCTAGCAAAAGCAATGGTTTTCTGAACAGTAGTGTCATTTTCTATGGCTTCTTGAAATAAATGGGCTCCAAGACCGACTTTAGAAGAATCCCTGCTAAGGCAGAAATCTTGTGACAGATCTGGATGAGCTAGTTTTGGCGTGTTAAGTAGCGATTCTTTCAAAGAATTGAATTCCAACTGTGCTTGTTCGTCCCAGTTCCAAATATTATTTTTTCCAGTGAGAGACGGTAAAAATTTACGAGACCTAGAAAACTGCGGACTTGTTTTTTTGTGGATGGAACTGGAATGGCTCTGATTGCTTCTAACTTTTCAGGATCCGGCTGAATGCCTTCAGAAGAAATAATATGTCCCAAAAACCTCACCTTTGACCTACCGAATTCAGACTTTTCCAAGTTAACTGTAATTCCAGATTCTGCAAAAATACGTAACAAACTGTTGAGGATGCGATTATGTTGTTCCCATGAAGCTTCTGCTATTAGAATATCGTCCACATATAAGGTGATGTGACGTTTTAAGAATTCAGGTAATATGGAATTTAGCCCACGAATGAGTGCTGGCGAAGAAATGTTCAAACCAAAAGGAAGTTTCCGAAATTGATAACAAACGCCGAAACAAAGGAAAGCTGTGTATTTTCTATATTCTGGATGAAGTTCGATCTGATAAAAGCTGGACCTGAGATCAATGGAAGACAACACTTTTACACCATTAAAATTTTGAAGAAGTTCTTCCAACGTTTGCGGCCTGTCTGTTTCAGGAATAATGATAGTATTGATTTGTCTCGAATCTAAGACAAGCCTGATCGATCCATTTTTCTTCTCAACAACATGTAATGCATTGTTGTATGAGCTTACTGCAGGCTCAATAATGCCCTCGTCAAGCACAGATTGTATTTCTGTTCTAACACGGTCCCTATAATGTGCTGCAATTACGTATGGTCTAACACAAAATTTAGTATGCTCACGAACACGAAATTGGTATTGAAATCCCTTGATTGTTCCTGTTTTGTGAGTAAAAACTGTGGAATGTGCTTGTAAGATCTCAAAAAGGTCCTGCCTATCACTGTCATTACAATTGTCAGTTGTTTGAATTTTATTCTGAATTAACTCATTAGTTTCAAATATGCCGTCGATATCATCCCTGTCAGTACTTGCAGAGTGATTGTTAGTGTCTAGTTCCGTAGAAAATTCCGAACTGTTGTCTAACAGAAGGTAAAGCCGATTAATTTCATCGTCATGGTTTGAGAGCCAATCTTCAAATTTCAAAGCTATTGGCCCACCTTCTTTCTCTAAACTTATTTCAGCATCGTGAAAGTTTAAGATTACTTTGTATTCATTCAAAAAGTCTACTCCCAATATAATTTCCGTCAACAATAATGGAACAATAAGAAATTTCATAGAGATGCTGTGGCTTTGACAAAAGAATTCTAAGTTGGTTTGTTGGCGTACATCTACACTTTTTCCAAAGATTGCACCTTGTAATTTAATCTTACGTAACGGAAGAGTGGGACAATCGTTCGATTTGTTGCATTTGCTAAAGGCTGTTTCACTAATTAGTGAAATGGGACTGCCAGAGTCAAGTACTGCCGTAAATTTTACGTCATTTACTGTAATGAGAATCACAGGATATGCAATGTTGTTATGTTTTACGTCGTGTTCCTGGAGTAAGATGTCCCTAATGTCTTCCATTTGTACGTAATTACTAGCTACGGCAGCTGCGTCGTCAGTTTCAGAAGTACGTTTTGTGGTTTCCAGCGGTATGAGTCATTGCCTATTGTGTCTTTGTTGGCGCGCGTCGTTATTGGGATTTGGAGACCTAACTTCTACAAATTCACCTTGTCGAGAGGGCCCTGCTCTGTTTGAATCCCGCCAGTTCTGATGCAATTCAGGTCTGTCGTTACGATCATATCGTCTGTCGTCATGTCGGTAGATTCCATAGTTTCTTTCTTGTCGGTCACATGGTGGAGAATTTCTCCCTGAATCGTAACTGCGCGCTGGAACGTTGCATCTGAAGTTATTCTGGCTCCCTTGATAATAATTATTTTGGTTCCCGTATTGTCTGTTTCTCTGATTGTCTCTGTGATAGTCATTACCGCGGAGAGGTGATCTTTCCCTGTAATTATTACTACTCTGCCAACGGTTGTCATACGGGTGGTGTCTGTTTTGGTCACGATTTACGTTGTAAGAATAGCCTTGTCGTGTATTATTTCTGTCATCGCGGAATTGTGGCAGATGTGACCTGTAATTGTTGTGCTCCTGTTTTCGCGTTCCGCGATTGTCAGTGTCAGTTTCCAGTTCGTGTAACAGTTCCTGAAAAGCTTCAATGTCGTCTTTGCAACGTCCCGCTAAAATAATATGTCGTAAATGTTCAGGCAGTTTCATTAAGCAAATGCGGATGAGTTCTGAGGGGCTGTATGGGTTTGAAAGATACTGATTCTTATGCAACATGTCTTCAAAATATTTCATAAGACTGGAAAATTCAGATTGTTCGAAACGTTTCATCATTATGATGCTATGTTTTACTCGGTCTTGTGTAGCTTGAGACCAATACGCTGAGAGGAAGGCATGATAAAATTCTCCTTCACTGTGATAATCGTGAATGACCGATCGCATTCATACAGCTGGTTCATTCTCTAAATAGCCACACATAAATTCTAATCTGTGCTCTAATGACCAGTTGGGGGGGAAACAATGAGAGAATTGATGGAGCCCCGCTTCTGGATGAATGTCGTTGCCAGAATTCTTAAATGTTTTAAATTTACGTGTAGTAATGAACAGTTTATAGTCAAAATCATCATGTCGGCGAGTCGCATATCGGTCATTGTTACGTCGTTTCGGCGGTTCCTTTTCAAAATTCGGTGCACCTTGCCAATTTCTTTCAAAATTTCCGAAATGTCCTGTGTTATTATTTTGTGGTTGTTCCGTATTTCTATGTCCCTCTTCTCGTACTGGAGCGCGAGTGTCCTCCGAAATATGTAAGTCTTGTATTACTTGTGCCAACTGATCTTGTACTTTCCGGATTTCTCTTTTGTACTGTGTATTGATTTGTTTTTTATTTTGTTTGAAATTTCTAATTTGTTCATACTCTTCAGTGTCCGTGAAGGCTACAGGTCTTGTGTCATTCAGATCATCATCTACCTTTGTAGATAAGTTAGTGAACTGATCTGAAAGATCGGTTACTTTATCCGATAGTGAAATTATTTCCTCTGTGTGTGTTTCTGAACCAAGTATCAGAGTGTCCATTTGTGTTGAAATCGTATCTACTGTGCCCTTTAAGTTTTCCTGAGTTTTTGCAAGTTGCCTAACCGAATCGGTAGATGCAACTGAGTCAATTTTAGCTTGCAAGGTGTCCTGATTTTCATGAACAATAGTTTGCAGTTCTTTTATGGCTGCTTCGTGATTCTGTAATGCATTTTCATGACGCGAAAAAATAGGTTGGAAATGCTCACAAATTTGTGTTTTTACGTCATTACAGACTTTTTGACATTTCGATTCAATGTTATGTAACTCAGTAGTTAAATCTTCACGTGTTTGTTCAAGTGTGGTGTCTAACTTCCGAAGATTTTGTTCCATTGTGTCTAACTGCTGCTGTGTTTGTCTCTGGTGTTGTTCCATTGTGCCTAACTTTTGAAGATTTTGTTCCATTGTGTCTAACTTTTGAAGCTTTTGCTGTGTTTGTCTCTGATTTTGTTCCACTGTGTCTAACTTTTGAAGATTTTGTCCCATTTGTTTCTGATTTTGTTCAAGCGTTGTGTATAACTTTTGTAGCCTTTGTCCCTTTTGTTGCATTAACTGTAATAACAGTGCACTGGTGTCTGAAACATGTTCCTCAGTGCTATTCGGCAGTGCATTTGAACCGGCAATATTCGCACTTTGAGAAGCAGAAAATGTGTCTTGATTTATTTGAGAAAACGGTGAAGACGCAAACCCTGAATCTGCTGTATTTGCAAGATTGTGTCCTGTCATTCCCGATTCCTGAGGCGGGCTGTTGCCGACCGATCGATCGAAAATGCTTCCCTGTTCACTAATTGTTTCACTGTCTACACCATTGTTTGCCGCGCGCTCCATTTCCCTATGCACAGTTACCAAATTACTATGTTGAACATTAGTTAATTCATAACACGGTGGCGCTAACACACTGCTTTTGTCTTCACTGTTATTTCTCAGTTTACTTTGCAGCCTAGTATTACGTTTTTCACACGCCATAATTGTCACAATATTTCACACGATAACACAGAAAAGCACAATTTGAAGAGCAAAATAAGAAAACACATTAACATTGCATTGAAAATAATATCTCGTTAATTGCAAGCGCAGCTGCGAAATACTTGGTGCAAATCTACATGCATGCCACAACTGTTTTACTGTACAAGAATGAAAAACTACAACTACAAATGAAATTCTCTCTACAATTACGCGCTAGCAATAAACAAAGGCTGCACTAATTGCACAAACTACAAGAAAAAAATCAGAAGATTCCAGTGAGGTATCCTCGGCTAAGGGTCGACATATGAAACGTCCCCTTAGAAAAATTATACAAGACTGTGTTTAAACTGACACACAATATTTTTAGCGCAACGCACTCTGACTTTCAAAAATCCCTACAAAACAATGGCCCTGTCTAACATTAACATATACCTTTCACAAATCACTTACCTCACAAAAATCTTCGTTACTCGAACTACTGCAATACAGCGAGCGCCACTACTGCCAGCTAAATAAAAGATTCAAACTACGGAAGGAACTAACTACTGATAGGCATAGTTAGCAAATGAAAGATTTTAATAGAGAACAAACAATGTATTTACCTTAATAGTGTTGAAAAATCATAATATACATAGCAGTTCATGACATCCAGTCTTACAAATTTCAAAACTCCGCCATTTCTCTCCCCACATCCACCACTGCTAGCGGCTCACCTCCAACTGCGCAACGCTACGCGCTGTTCACATCCAGCTGCCGCTGCCCAACACTACAATGGCAGACAACAATGCAAACTAGCCACAGACTGCACACAGCACAGCCAGTGATTTTCATACAGAGCGCTACGTAACGTTGCCAATAAGAAAACATAAACAGCCTACTTACACAATTATTAATAGTAGGTCGCCCTTGGTGTAGTGTGACAGGGCTGTAAGACAAGTTCAGACATATGAAGCGAGAAAGAGAGACCATTAAACGCTCTAACATCTATTACATACCTTTTCACGTCACAACTATCTGAGGCGACCACCAAGAATGTAGCCTAGGATTCTTGCGTCAATAGACAACGACACTTACCACTAGACTATCTTTGTATTTTTATTCATTTATTTAATTTTTTGTTCTGACTCCTTTCAGCTCTTAAGCCACATCTTGATTTATTGTATTGTATGTTAACCAGGGACCTAGAAACGACGGAGAGGCTCCGTCCCCGCCACAGCCGCAGTGGTCCACAAACCGACGACGACTACCGCAGTCCACTTCACACCTCCGCCGCCCCACACCGAACCCAGCGTTATTGTGCCGTTCGGCCCCCGGTGGACCCCTCCCCCAGGGAACGTCTCACACCAGACGAGTTTAACCCCTATGTTTGCGAGGTAGAGTAATGGTGGTGTTCACGTACGTGGAGAACTTGTTTGCGCAGCAATCTCCGACATAGTGTAGCTGAGGCGGAATAACGGGAAACAGCCCGCATTCGCCGAGGCATATGGAAAACCGCCTAAAAAGCATCCACAGACTGGCCGGCTCACCGGACCTCGACACAAGTCCCATGGGCGGATTCGTGCCGGGGGCCAGGCGCTCCTTCCCACTCCGGAAAGCCGTGCGTTAGACCGCTCTACTAAACCGAAACAACACTTGTATAACATCAAAAGCTGAATTCTTAAAGAATTCTTCTAGCCCGCGCAAGCTGAATGTAGGCCGCATATCTACTGCTGGCCTTTTTTTTTCAAACCAAGAGCATTAAATACTAAACTGATCGTAACGAGAGCCCCAATACTACTCTTGTATTGTAAATAAGAGGGGGGATAAGGGTTGGGCGAGGTGACGGTTCGTGGACGTTACAATGTGAGTGAAACTGTGATATGCAGATTTATATCTGGTTGGCAAACGTTTCCTTACAGGCCAATGATGATTTTCAAGCTGATGAAGTCTTCAAGGAACGGACTTGACTGTGTAGGGCATAGTAAGTGATATGCCCTACCGGTCAAATATAGCTGAAACGTTTGGTGGACGGGTAGAATTCCCAGTCCGTCTGATACTCACTGTAAAAAGTCACCAGAGCCTGGCAACCTAACATCTAGCGATTCCCTCCTTACTTTCCACTTCAGTATCGCGCAAAGTCTATCACAAAAAGTAGTTAAACTATGGCCAGTCTTATTTTTTGCTCTGGGTAGGAGTTTTAAAACGGGACCCAGAGTGATCACCTGTTCTCACTTTTTAGTTGATCTTCGAAGACGCAATGCGCTATCGGTACAGTCAGCCCCTAGGGCACATTTACCAGCAGTTTAGCCGTCACGTTGACCGACATTTTTGACTTTTGAATCCTCAGAGGCATAGGGAAATCTACTGGGTCGACGAGTACCGATTTACATTGTTTCTTGAGTGCTGGATCCTCAGAGGCTTACGGAAAACTTCTCGGTTGACGAGTAACCATTTAGATAGAATAATTATTCCCAAGCCCTGTCAGCTCATGGTCTGAATTATAATAACAAACGTAACGTACGATCAACAGTGAATCAAGAGATTATCCATGTTGCCACTCTGGCAACGACGAATACTCACCTGTCTATGTACCATTTCTTTGTGATATCTCTTTCTCACTCTCCTCATTGTCTAAGGCTTTGTACTATCTGTGATTTTCGTTATACAATTATCTGAGCAGTGTCTGCCGGACTTTTTCTTCAATTTAGGTTTGATGATCTAAGCACTTTTTGGTTTAGTTTTCAGTCTGTTTGGTTCATTTGTTTGTTCTATGAGGGACCACACTAAAAGGTAATTACAATGTCGATGAAACATTGTAAAAAAATCGATGTAAGTATCCGGCTAAACGTTATGAAACAATTGATACAGCACGTGGAAGACAAACTCTCAAAGACTTTTTTTTTTTTTAACATTGTGCCTTCAACTCAGTTTGGGAAACTACCGTCAGAGGGGCCACCGACAGTAGTTCCTCAAACTGTTGGAAAAGTAGACACCGAATGCATTTTGTGCATAACAATTTGTCCGTTGCAAATCGGTTGCGAGTGTGCAAAGAGTTTTCGATTTCAGGTTTCATAAGTTTTCAACAGCACAGTGAAGTCGTACAATAAATTCTAGGAGGATGGTTATTTGTGTGATGCAAAATGTTCGGACCGTTAGGGCGTACCGGAACACACTGAGAGTGGACCATGTGAGGGACGTGATGTTTCGAAGACCCACAAAGTCTACCTAACGAACTAGCGGAGAACTGTAAATCCCTCAGTCAACGGCGTGAAAAATCCTTTGTAAGTGATAAAGATCGAGACCATATAAATTTCAGCATCCAAAAGACATGACTTTATGACCTTTCATTGGCGGTGACAGGAATTCATGGATGGGCAAAGTCCCAGGTTCAACATCACTTGTGGTTGACAACATCTAGATATATTTCATGAAAACATTTAAAATTTCCTTTACGATGGACTGAAGCGAAGGGCCAGTTAACAACAACCAATAATCGCAGAGCGCCTGAAGTATTAGAATCTACTTTAAAATTGTCTCAAAAAGTTTACAACAGGATCAAAATCAATATACACGAAGCGCCAGAATTCTGAGAAATTTCCTTGAAATTTTTAGGTATTACAAAAAGGTCAAGATCAGTACAGAGCCCGAGAATGCTTAGAAATATTCTCTTTTTTAAAATTAAAAAAGTTTAACAGAAATGTAAGATATTTTACAGTTCTTCCAAAACAACTTAAGACAGTAAAAGCGCTGCTTCAAAACAACTTACACCACGGTGGTGGTTACCAGAAGTAACAGTGTCAGGAATTAAACTTAACGAGGAACGGAAAATTAAAAAGACCCCTGGGACAGAGAGTCCCAATAAGCATAAGAACTTAAGTGACCGACGAAAAAATTATTTTAACAGCTCGGCGCAATAATTGCGCTGTCAATCCCAGTAGGGCTCCCATTAGTCAGATCCCTTATGAACACACCAAAAGATAATATCACAAGCAACACAAACAATACTGAAACCTCATTCCATGTAGGCTTTCACGGCCGGCGACTTTATCAGTAAACACTTCCGGCCTAAGTTGCCGTGGTCGATCTGTAGAACTTCTTCTCCTTGACGTTTCGTTCTCAACTACGGAGAACATCTTCCGAGGTGAGTCGACGACTGGCTGCTAGGAGCTGGGGCCGCCGCTTATATAGAGATCGTAGGGGGCGCCACCACGCGTCACGTGGCGTCGATGTGCAGCTATCTCTGGCTATCGTCTGTTCTCTCGATTGCAGGCAATCGATTGTCACTTGATTGATGCAACGTCGACCGCCATATCTTATCCAGTTTTAATCCTTCTTCTTTACGATTAAAATTGTATTGATGTTTGTGGATTTCAATTGCCTCTCTATACATACGTGTATAATAGTGCGACGTCCTCGCTAGCACGCTTGTTTCACCAAATTTTATTTCGGCGTGCTAGCGAGGACGTCGCACTATTATACACGTATGTATAGAGAGGCAATTGAAATCCACAAACATCAATACAATTTTAATCGTAAAGAAGAAGGATTAAAATTAGGTAAGATATGGCGGTCGACGTTGCATCAATCAAGTGACAATCGATTGCCTGCAATCGAGAGAACAGACGATAGCCAGAGATAGCTGCACATCGACGCCACGTGACGCGTGGTGGCGCCCCCTACGATCTCTATATAAGCGGCGGCCCCAGCTCCTAGCAGCCAGTCGTCGACTCACCTCGGAAGATATTCTCCGTAGTTGAGAACGAAACGTCAGGGAGAAGAAGTTCTACAGATCGACCACGGCAACTTAGCCCGGAAGTGTTTACTGTTAATACTGAAATCAGTCACTGTGCAGCCACAGGGACAAATTGCACGTACTCAGGGGTACACAGAACCCAGAAACGGCCAAAAGACCAACTACGCGTCGCCGCCGAGACGAATGACCAACTGACCAATCGACGGTCGGTCCCTTTTAAATCACAGGCAAGGGAAAAGGTTGGAAGTGAATCGCCAACTGACAGCTTGTTACCAAGGATAGACGGCAACACAATGGGCTACGGATGCAGCACACTTTCGATGGAAAACCAGTAGGCATCAGCCTCTCGCGGAACAGAGCCTTCGGTCACATCCCGCATAATCGGCCAACCGTTGTTCCGACTCCTTCAGCTCGGAGCCCTAGCTTCGTCTCGACGATGTGAAAACAAGACTCCCAGCCACGAAAAGTCGGCTAACCGGCCGTGGCGCGGCGGCAGAGCCTACGGAGGACCAGAGGAGACACCAAGGAGAGGAAGTCGCCCGGAAGAGAAATCGATACGAGCCGACACCGTTCAGTGACTGATCGCACCGTCTATAGCTCTGCATTGAAATGCAGAACCATCTTCCAAACTTACTGTTTACCTTTTGGGAAAGGTCAGTCGACGCAAGACACCCATACGGGAGACAGATAATCTGCTGTCGGAGACGTCCGGAATTCCGACAAAGTTAACTCGTATGTAGTGTCCAACAGCACAGCCTGCAGATCCTTCTTCTTCGCTGATAAGGAACACCTTCAGTGTGAGGTTGCAAAAGGCCAATGATGTTAACGGCATTCGACACCACACATATTGACTATTATGCAACCACAATATTAACTGCTAATGGAAATGGAGGGCGGGACTGGAGGCATCCAATGACGAGCACCGCCTGAGGCTACGGAGTATAGCTGAAATGCGTAGTCGACGAGTACCTCATAACAGTGTTGCAGTGCTACTGGTGTTGATACAAAGCACAGCGATGGCAATGATGAACAAAGCAAACGTTGGATTGTATCTACAACAACAGTTTCCGAATTTGACATTTCGTCAGGAAGGTGCACAAGTAATTTCGCAGAGTGAGAAATAAATAGCATATGAAATATTGGCCTTTATGCAAGATGAGATAGTGGGATGTGTGGTGTCAGACACGCTCGGCTTTGTGGACAGTGTACTTGACGAGTACAATGATGACGATACATGCTTAACAAGTGACAGTGATATTGAAACAGGTGCTAAAGCCATGTACTTCGTCATCCTTGTCGGACAGGGAGTCATAATCCCGTCTCCAGTGAAACGTATCAAAGGACAATTGCTGTCCAAGCAGCGGTTGGTAAACATAATTACGTACACGGAAGATCATCATCCGCAACACAGTAAGAAAACAATTATTAAGAAATATCGAGTACGTCTGCAGCAATAAGACCTTGCGGTGCGTAAGAAAACTACGGATATTCAAGGGAGGAGAAAGAGCACTTGTTACAAAAGCTGTTGTTTGCACGTGTCAATGATGCTCGATACAATTTACACAATGTGCACAATAGTGACGTACTATGTTATCCACATGAAATTGCGCGCGACGCACATTACTGTGATTTCAAGGGAAGCAGTGGATGGTTGCATAACTCCAATGCTACAGAACTATAAGGCGTAAGATAACGAAGTTTCAAAGAAAGCGCCAACTTGACACTACATAGCACACAACGGAATCGGTCTGAAAATTTGTAGATGAGATAAACAAACATATTTCATCGTCCAGTTAGGAACTTGCATTCAACTCCGACTAATCTTGATTTGAAAAGGAAATGCATATGAAAGGAACCTCGGAATCTGGAGGTAGCGAGAGAGATATATCAAGATCACCTAACGTAAATGCCTTAACCCAATCGTCTGGGACGTTCTCGCAGAATACGTTGGTGAAATTTTGTTCACAATCATTAATAAAATGATATGTCTATTTGGAACCCTTATGTTATCACTCAGCAGCTATCTGATACATCTTATTGTAACTTGAAATTAATATTTTAAACGAAAAAACACGTGTGTCACTAGACTCATATAGCTGTTTATTTTTTTTGCAGAACTCTCATTTTTAATGCTGACTTCTGGAGAAATGACACGTGAAACCTTTTTATAGTGGAGAGACCTGCCGGCTCATGCTGAGATGTGCCTTCTTCTTCCATGTGTTACGTGGCGCTCAGAGCTGCTTGTTGCTGGAGAACCGATATAGGCCCTCTACCTGCTGAATCTGGCGTAATGAGCAGAACAAGGCGTCTCAGACGCCTGGAAGCCATAAATTAAAAACTCCTTTACAGTGAGTAGAGTGCCTGCTCATACTGAGTTGCGCTTCCTGCCGTGTGTTAGGTAGCGCTCAGAGACCTAATGACTAGCGTGACGAGAGCAATAAGCTGTATCCACGTAAGGAAGCCATAACCAAACTGCTCAATATGTGGAGAGATTTGCTGCGCTCTCGTACTTCCTGTCATGATTTCAGAAGAGGTGCAGATGAGTACAAAACTTAGTCATTTGTGAAACGGCAATAAAATAGCATATACCATCGTGTAGTGAGGAACAGCTATCATTCGAAGGCCGTGTCACCATGACGGAAAATAATCTCAGATTCCAACAACTTATCTTTTCATATGCATATGCATAAAAGCAAGCTGTTAGACAGAAACACTGTTACGAAAATTTAGTCAACGTTTTCCTCATAATGCAGTATGAAGAATGGTTCAAATGGCTCTGAGCACTATGGGACTCAACTGCTGAGGTCATTAGTCCCCTAGAACTTAGAACTAGTTAAACCTAACTAACCTAAGGACATCACAAACATCCATGCCCGAGGCAGGATTCGAACCTGCGACCGTAGCGGTCCTGCGGTTCCAGACTGCAGCGCCTTTAACCGCACGGCCACTTCGGCCGGCCAGTATGAAGAGATTACGCATTTTGTCATATATTTAGGATCACATTACCTCGATTTATTATTGACAAAAATCAGATTAAACGTGGCTCAGTGGAACAATATGTGAATTTAGGTTGTTACTGTGAGTAAAAACGTATTAATGACGCGCTCTGTTCAAGAAGAAACGGAAAAGAGACAAAAGGAATGCGAAACAGCAGAAATGTGAATAGCGAGAAGTATATCATCAAAATTGGTGCTAACGAAGTAAACGAAGTTAAAGAACTTGCTACCTTGGAAGCAAAATAGTCAATGAGGGACGAAGCAAGGAGGGCATAAAAAAGCAGACTAGCCGAAGCGAATAGGACATTCCCGGGTAAGAGGAGTTTAGTGGTATCAAATGTAGGCCTTAACTTGAGGATGAATTTTCTAAGAAGGTACGATTGCAGCACAGCATTGTATGTTAGTAATTCACGGGAAAACAGGAAAAGAGGAGAATCGAAGCGTCTGAGATGTCGTGCTACAGAAATATGTCGAAAATTAGGGGGACTGATAAGAAATGAGGAGGTTCTTACACAGAATTGGCGAAGAAAAGATCGTTTGGAAAACACAGACAAAAAGAAGGGACATGATAATAGAACATGTGTTAAGATATCAGGGAATAATTTCCACGATACTAGAAGGAGCTGTGATGAGCAAAGCCTGTAGTGGAAGTCAGAGATTTCAATGCCTCTGCCGCGCGGGGTAGCCGCGCCGTTTGAGGCGCCTTGTCACGGTCTGCGCGGCTGCCCCCCCCCCCCCTCCCCGTCGGAGGTTCGAGTCCTTCCTCGGGCCTGGCTGTGTGTGTTGTGTTGTCCTTAGCGTAAATTAGTTTAAGTTAGATTATGTTGTGAGTAAGCTTTGTGACCGATGACCTCAGCAGTTTGGTCTCATAGGATCTTACCACCAAATTCCAAATTTCAGTTGAGGACGTAGGGCGCAAGTGTTATTCTGTGATGAAGAGGATAGTGCAGGAGAGGAATTCGTGGCCGGCCATATCAGACCAGTCGGAAGATTGCTAAAGAAAAAGGAATATACAATGACACCTCAGTTAGTCAAGTCCGAGAGTTTTCCAGCTCTGGCTTGGTTTGTATCGCTTGCATGTTTAACATTACTGTAAGTCGTATCATGGGATCTGAGACCCTACATAAATTTATACCTACGTAATAATCACAGATAATAATAACAATAACAGACTACCACATTATGGTTCATATGTCCATATGAAGTACTGGGAAATAAATAAAACCACCAGGGAATGTTAAGCTTACCATTGCTATCCAGCACACTGTTAGCTATTACTGTGCTCCATCTCCCATTTTCATAACACGCTGCCCAGAAACCGGACGTTATCTGAGGGCAGTTCATAGCCTGGATTTTCCACGTTTTTCACTGCATCACATATACTCCACTTCATGGCACAATACACATGTTAAAAGTGTCATTAACTTCACTGACCCACATATAATCCATTTAACGGCGTAATACAGGGTGTTACAAAAAGGTACGGCGAAACTTTCAGGAAACATTCCTCACACACAAAATATGCTATGTGGACATGTGCCCGGAAACGCTTACTTGACATGTTAGAGCTCATTTTCTTACTTCTCTTCAAATCACATTAATCATGGAATCGAAACACACAGCAACAGAACGTACCAGCGTGACTTGAAACACTTTGTTACAGGAAATGTTCAAAATGTTCTCCGTTAGCGAGGATACATGCATCCACCCTCCGTCGCATGGAATCCCTGATGCGCTGATGCAGCCCTGGAGAATGGCGTATTGTATCACAGCCGTCCACAGTACGAGCACGAAGAGTCTCTACATTTAGCCGGCCGCGGTGGTCTCGCGGTTCTAGGCGCGCAGTCCGGAGCCGTGGGACTGCTACGGTCGCAGGTTCGAATCCTGCCTCGGGCATGGATGTGTGTGATGTCCTTAGGTTAGTTAGGTTTAAGTAGTTCTAAGTTCTAGGGGACTGATAACCACAGCAGTTGAGTCCCATAGTGCTGAGAGCCATTTGAACCAAGTCTCTACATTTGGTACCGGGGTTGCGTAGACAAGAGCTTTCAAATGCCCCCATAAATGAAAGTCAGGAGGGTTGAGGTCAGGAGAGCGTGGAGGCCATGGAATAGGTCCGCCTCTACCAATCCATCGGTCACCGAATCTGTTGTTGAGAAGCGTACGAACACTTCGACTGAAATGTGCAGGAGCTCCATCGTGCATGAACCACATGTTGTGTCGTACTTGTAAAAACACATGTTCTAGCAGCACAGGTAGAGTATCCTGTATGAAATCATGGCGGTGAATCGAAGAAATACAGTACATACTGACGAAAGTAAAATGAGCTCTAACATGGAAATAAAGCGTTTCCGGACACATGTCCACATAACATATTTTCTTTATTTGTGTGTGAGGAATGTTTCCCGAAAGTTTGGCCGTACCTTTTTGTAACATCCTGTATAATGAACAAACTCAGCAGGGATTAGAAGCAGCATCGTATGGGCTGAATACAGTCGCGCTAGCTCTATTTAAGGGTCGCTGCTTGGTGTAAAAGCTTAACCTGAAACCAAGGAGGTATTTTTTAAGTAGTACCCGTAAAGTATAGCGTGATCTTTAGATATGTGATCATCACTTCTAAAACAAAACAAAACAAAGGTTGGTAAACAGAAATTTAAGTAATATTAAATGAATAGGCTTCCATTTTGGAAGCTGCCATCGTGGATGTGAATCCTCAGTTTCAGATGCAAAGGTAATCGTGTGACCTGTCAAACACTTAGAATTATTAATGGAGGGAGGCAGCCCAGTCGGCTCGCAACCGTTAATTGTGACTTGCGTTTTTTGCCTACCTTTGCCTGCTTTGCCGCCTTCATCCACAGTGAAGGATAAAAAAAAAGAGGTCCATGCCTTGGGCGGACTGTCCTTTTCCTACCCTGACTAGTGGTGCTGGAAACGCAGTTTGAGTCTTACGTAAGCCACATTACTTGATCCTTGTGCAAAATTATCACGCCGAAATTAAAGCTCGTTTATAAACGATGCGTCGACTTCAGTGAAACAAGCCGCCACAAACTCGAGTCCACTTAGATTTACGAGACAGTCGGTAAGGCCAAAAGATGACTTCAAAGCTAAGAGCTAAGTACAAAAATATTGAACAGAAATACGGAAGTATTCATCAAAAGGAATACACTAGCACTCTAAAGTGCCCCATTGGCTTTATTTTTCGATGAGTTCATGGTAACAGTTATGGTTATTTATATATTTCACTTAATATATTTAAGGGAAGAGTTTAACTGTATCAAAAGAATGCGAAGTATAGTGTATTGTCAAAGAGATTAAACGAGGATACTTTATGATAAGCACAGCAACAAAACTGAGATACAAATATGAAACTATAGTTAGTGAAATTCCAACCGATTTATCCTTTTGTTGCAGTTAGCAAAATTTTCCTTTTCACTGCTGAGAGTATATACACTTCACAAGCGACAACTATACAGCTCCATTGCTCGATGCTATTAGAGCACTAACTTCTCCCACCCATAGTCGCCCCAAAAACTCCACTTCTGTATTAACTGAATCGAACAAAGAATCGGAGCGACCTTAAGTGGAACGACCAAATCAGAGACAGATAGGAGAAAAAGCAAGTTCCAGACTGAGATACATAGAAAAACTCTTAGGGAAACATAAGTTATTCACGAATTAAGCGGCTTACAAGGCGCTTGTTCAACCGATTCTTCAGTACTGTTCATCAATCTGGGACTCTTACTAGATAGGATAGATAGAAGGTATAGAGAAGATCTAACGAAGAGCGGCGCGTTTCGTCATGGGTTCTTTTAACCGGTGCGAGAGCGTTTATAATACTCTACGGTATTTGTCCCTTACCTAGCTTGCATTTAACTTGAATCTCTCGCTCAGCCCAGGTGAATGGAAAAAAGTGCAGGTGATTCCAGTATAGAAGAAGGATTAAAGAACGGAGCAGTAAAATTACAGACTAATGTCCCAAACTTCTCGCTGCAAAATCCTTGAACATATTCTCAGTTCGAATACAGTAAACTGTCTTGAGACTGAGAAATCTATGCCCACGAATGATTCTAGAAATATCGCTTGTGGGAAACTCAGCTTGCCCTTTTGTCTCATAATATACTGCGAACAATGGACGAAGGGCCATAGGCAGATTCCTTATTTCTAGATATCCGGAACGAACTTGACACCTGTCACATTCAGGCAGTTAACGAAGGTACGAGCATCCGGAATAAGTTCACAGATATCTGAGTGGCTTGAAGACTTCTTAAATAATAAAACCAAGTTCATTGTGTTCGACGGCGAGTGTTCATCAGGGACAAGGATTTCGTCAGGAGTGCCCAGGGGAAATGTGATAGGACCGCTGTTGTTATCTATATACACAAATGATTGGGCGACACGCGGTGGGCAGCAATCTGCGGCTGTTTGCAGATGATGCCGTGGTTTACGGTAAGGTGTCGAAGCTGAATCACGGTAGGAAGATACAAGAAGACTTAGACAAAATTTAACAATTTCAAAACTTAACAAATAAGTTCCACACTGTCTTCCAAAACAGGAAAACAAAGATAATGGGCGGGGAGGCACGACAAAGAAACAATTAGAAGAAATACGGATCTGACGGAAAATTCTACAAGTTCAGAGTAGAAGTCAATAAATTCATATATTTTCAGGAATATGAAGCAAAAAGAAATGAACCAAAATGGAAGGAAATAGAAGGAGAAAAGCTCATTCGAGAAAGTAAAAGAGTTCTTGAGATGGATGAAGGAAAAAATAAAACAGTTAATAGTTATCCTGACGTAATCCTTAGCGAGCCTGAATAGAAATATAAGAAAAAAAAAGTAGTCACAAACAGAATTTCTTTAGTGGTTCCTATGCGGGTTATTGGTCCAGATCAATGATTGTGTAATTTATACTGAGTATAGCAAGGCTAAAGAAAAATCAAGACACTTTCATAGGATTTGTCGACCTGGTAAAAGCGTTCGACAATATAAAATGGTGCAAGCTGTTCGAGATTCTGAAAAAAGTAGGGGTAAGCTATAGGGATAGACGGGTCATATACAATATGTACAACAACCAAGAGGGAATAATAAGAGTGGACGATCAAGAACGAAGTGCTCGTATTAAGAACGGTGTAAGACAAGGCTGTAGCCTTTCGCCTCTACTCTTCAATCTGTACATCGAGGAAGCAATGATGGAAATAAAAGAAAGGTTCAGGAGTGGAATTAAAATACAAGGTGAAAGGATATCAATGATACGATTCGCTGATGACATTGCTATCCTGAGTGAAAGTGAAGAAGAATTAAATGATCTGCTGAACGGAATGAACAGTCTAATGAGTACACAGTATGGTTTGGGAGTAAATCGGAGAAAGACGAAGGTAATGAGAAGTAGTAGAAATGAGAACAGCGAGAAACTTAACATCAGGATTGATGGTCACGAAGTCAATGAAGTTAAAGAATTCTGCTACCTAGGCAGTAAAATAACCAATGACGGACGGAGCAAGGAGGACATCAAAAGCAGACTCGCTATGGCAAAAAAGGCATTTCTGGCCAAGAGAAGTCTACTAATAGCAAATACCGGCCTTAATTCCTCGTTCCAATTTTCACATGAACAGAGGCTGCGAGAGGTGAAAGAAGTGACAAGTAACCGAAACCAATCCTAAGAATGATCGAGGATAGAACCTTGAGATCAGAATCTGATACTTAAGCAGAAAGCCAAACACGTCACTAATAGTGAAGAATCTTCAATGCAGAATGTTTCAGATTAGTGTATATATACTAGATGGAAGCTACAGCGCAAGATTTGAACAAGTCTGAATTCAGACACCACCCATTCTAGAGAACATTAGGCAACGCCACAAATGTCACTCGAGCGTGGGTCGACCGTAGCTGAATGAGTGTGTCCTCCCAAGTTTCTATAGGAACAAAAAAAGTTAAACATTTTTTGGTACAAACTGAAGAAGAATCAAGACAAGTTCATAGGATTTGTCAACCTGGGAAAAGCGTTCGACAGCGTAAAATGGAGCCAGAAACATTAACTGAAGTACAGAAACAATTCCTGATCAGTTGCCAAAATGTAGGGTCTAAAGTAACTATAGAGGAAAAGAAACGTGGACCTAGTTCTATACTTCTGGTATAGTGAAATAACAAGTTCAGGAACGTATACAATGTCATACATACTCTTTGTGTAGTAACTGCAGCTGGTGATATTCATAATAATTGTATGAAGCAAGTACAATAGGTTTGACTGAATGACGCTAAATGACTAAAAGCACTAGAATCTATATTCATCAATGTTTATATTTGGCTAATCACCTGTAGCAAAAATAAGTTGTGGACAGCTTAATATTCGTAACAATAAATGACTAACTACCTGGTAACGAAAACGTCTAACCATTTACAACTAAACATGGATCACTATTTATCACTATAGCATACAAACAATCTGTAACTGAAGATGATAAACTTAGTAAGAACGCTATGTTAAAAGGACAAGAACCAACTATATGTGAAAGACGTATTGCACAGTAAAATGTTGATTAACTGTAACTGTGAGCACCACTATGTCAACATTTTAGGTTATAATACACACTGCAAGCCTTTTTTTTTTTTTTTTTTTGACTGTTGAAAATTGCAAAATTCGTAGCTTTCCAGGCGCCTGTATTGAAGTACACCCCTACCGTGGCTCTAGCAGTCACCGCACGCCCAGCACGGCAGGTGCACAGCCTTGGTTGACGGCACATCGGTAAACAGGTAACGCGACACAACGCGGTCGTAATTTCTATGGCGAATTTCACTTTCCGCCGGTAGTTTCTCGGACACAGTGGTTGGCCACAATTGCTGTCAGCTCGAATTTGCAAGTCATTCAATATCAACAATAATGAGCACCTGCCTTTGCGAAATTCTAAGTGTCAACAATGGTGCTAAAACAAATTTCGTTTTGTTTTCTGCGGGCATGCTTGCTAACAGCGTCAGGTTCCAGAGTTCCACAGCAATGTGGAATCCCTAATCCTCGAAAAGATGAGGTACGAAGAACGTGGTATACAATCGAAATTACCTACTTGTTCTGAAGTCCCACGTATGTGTTATTTAGCAGTTAATTTCTTGGACATTCATTCGAATGATGTCGAAATTTCGGAAGGTTTTGTGGAAGCTTTAGAAGAAACTGGAAATAACTCTGACAAAGCCATAAATTGTGACTCGAACGGAGACTTTTGTGCTAATGAAAGTCTAGAAGCCGGCCGGAGTGGCCGAGCGGTTCTAGGCGCTTCAGTCTGGAACCGCGCCACCGCTACGGTTGCAGGTTCGAATCCTGCCTCGGGCATGGGTGTGTGTCATGTCCTTAGGTTAGTTAGGTTTAAGTAGTTCTGAGTTCTAGGGGACTGATGTACTCCGATGTTAAGTTCCCATAGTGCTCAGAGACAAAGTCTAGAACGAAAGTACGGCAGTTAGTAGTCCAAAGGAACCATTACAGCAATAGCTTTCAGTGACATAGAAAAGGCTGTAAATGTTTTGGTTGAACGAAGGAGGGAGGAATTTTTATAGTTAAGCAATGCTCAATGCCGGTATCGATCCATATGTAAGCACTGTGCCATCTCTTTTTTTGTGGCATATTTCTCTGTACGATCTTCTGGAGAAGGTCGAGGGAGACCAGAAGAGAAATAAAATTTCCGTGAAACTGGCTGCTGATTGTTTTCTACAAATGTTCTTACAGTTGCTGAAGACTGATAAAGTACTGAATTAGGTAACATTCATGAAAGAGAGGTCGCCATACTAGATAGATCTACAGAGATTGCAGCATCACTCACCGTTTTCATAAGCCGGGAGTAAGGGGCAATCATCGATGAATGATAAGGGGAGACGTCGCTACAAACTTACACTGTACGTTGCTTTGATGCCGGCGCCACCATGTTAGATGCCCCATACATTAGCAGATTATTGATTTCGATTGCTTCTTATTCGTAATTTACGTCGCATGCAGGCAACAATTTTAAACAGAAAATGTTATGGTCTGTTCATGAATAACACCGTGTCAGGAAAGCATTTTCAGACATTTTTCTTCTCTTAAATGCATATTTCATCCAATAATAGGACGCATTTCGCCTCGTTAATGTAACGTTATTTTCGTGATACGTTTCGAATATGTAACCAAGATGAGAAGTATGCGATGTGAACAGGCTTCTTCTCTAATTTAGGATTTTGTTAATAAGATCTGACGAAGCTGATTTTTGGTGTGTCTTTTTCCCGAAAATGCTGCTGAGAACTTTTTTGCAGTGTTTAATGTGTTGGAAACCTTTCCTTCTCACAGCGTTCAGTCAGTGAACGTTTTGAGTTGGATTGAAGGGAAACTTAAAAAGGGCAACTAACATAGCGGGTGTCAGCTTCATATCATTGATCACAGAAGAGAGAGAGTAGATGTGAACCAACAATAAAGTAGTCATGTGTGCGTTCAGACTGTAACATGAATCAATATTGTCAAACAGTATTTAGAATAAAGTCCATATTCAATGAAACAAATCATTTTAGAAGCATTCTCGTAGGCGAAATTATTTGGGCAGTTGTTACTTATTCACTGTTATGGTAGAACATGTGTTTGATATATAACAGGCAGGTTGCTATAATTAAACTGCAGCTACTCAGGGAGATCCACGATGGCCTGTAATTATCATATGGCAGCGAAACTCCGTAGATATATAACAGGCAGGTTGTTATAATTAAACTGCAGCTACTCAGGGAGATCCACGATGGCCTGTAATTATCATATGGCAGCGAAACTCCGTAGATGTTCTAATGCGTTAATGTGGAACCCAATTATACTGAAAAAAAAATAGTTACGATTGTGGCCACTAGGTGTAAATCTGGCACTGTGAATACAAGAAAGACCTATAGAAATGTTTCCATATGTTATGGATTAGGAACGGGACGTGGGCAGAAAGAGGAATAATATTGATTTTATTATTGACCACCGGTTATACAACTTGTGCAGTATGAGACGTTGACGGGATGCTGCATCCGTAAAACGATGTGATCAACAGTTGTTCGCAGCAGTTCCGGTGGTATCTGAGCGATATGTTCCTGCCGGCCGCGGTGGCCGTGCGGTTCTAGGCGCTCCAGTCCGGAGCCGCGCTGCTGCTACGGTCGCAGGTTCGAATCCTACGTCGGGCATGGGTGTGTGTGATGTCCTTAGGTTAGTTAGGTTTAAGTAGTTCTAAGTTATAGGGGACTAATGACCACAGCAGTTGAGTCCCATAGTGCTCAGAGCCATTTCTATATGTTCCTGTATACTGGCCTTCGGATCAGGTCCCTGGCTAACACATTCTTTTAGATACCCCAGAGCCAAAATCATATGGATTCAGATCAGGTGACACCGCAGGTCATGTGCATCGGGAAAACCTCTGGAGATAGGTGGCGTTTAGCAGATCTTTCACTAGACGACGGCCGTGAGACGTTGCCCCATCTTGCATGTAAACAGATTACCACATAGTTGCGCTCTTCCAAAGCGTGCTATACGAGGACGTCTTCATAACGTGCAGACGTTATGGTACGCCTGACAGGCCCTCTGGATGAGTTCTCTTGAAAGAAGAACGTACTGCGAATGATACTTCGTGCACAGAACGTGGCTTAACAGCATCCCAAATTAGGCAGTTCTGTGTATTCACTGCTCACTGCAGTGTAAAATGTGCATCGTCACTCCGTAGAGTATTTCAGGGGCACATGTCATCAACTTTGATCCGAGCCAGAAACCGAAGAGCAAATTCAAACTATTGTCGCTGTTCATGTAGCAGTTGCTGCAGCATCTGGATCTTATACAGTTAACAGGGTAAATCACACAGCATACACTTCATCATAGGATGGACAGTTCTCGTGAGGTTCTAAGAACACTAGCGCCACCAAGGAGACGTGATGCAATGTCAGTTACAGCAACAGCAACCGCATCAATAACTTGCACCGGGATAGGACGCCTTCCTCTTCCATGTGGCACACCAAGCTAACCCGTGTTTTCGAATTTCGTTATAGTCTTCTTCAAACCATTCAATGACGTCGGGCCTCCCCTCAGACCTTCCAGTCGGCGATATTCTCTCAATGCAGTCCTATTATTGCTACCGTTCCCTTAAAACAGTTTCACTAATAGCGCACGGTTTCTCCTTTCGATAGCCATACTGCTGAAAAACGTGATGCCTTGTCAAATGAAAGCATGGATGTCATACCGTCATACAAACAGCCTACAGAGCCAGATTTGCACTTGGTGACCACAAATGAAACTAAATTCCGGATGAACACAGTAGCGTATCTACCACGTTTCACTGCCATACGGTAATTACAGTCCATACTGGACCTCTGTCAGTAGCTGCACTTTAATTATAACCACCCGGTACATGTATTCTTGCTGCTGGATGTCCAGTGATGATAAAACGTTTGTAGCTAACACCAAAACGACGCGTAACATATCATTATAAAAGACACCATATTTACACCAGTGACTGTAACACTTTCTTTATTTCACGATTGCAATTTCGACGTTAGGCCATTATCAAATGAAGATGTCATGGCTATTAGGCCATGTCAACCTGATAGTGATAGTAATGACAACGACATATAAATGTGTCAGCTCATTTTAGGTTGACATGGCCTAATAGCCATGACACCTTCACTTGATAATAGCCTAAGACCGAAATTGCAATCGTGAAATGAAGAAAGTGTTACAGTCACTGGCGTAAATATGATTTCTTTTGTAAAGTTCTACATGACTGTAGATCCCAGGTATAAAAAGTTACGTAACATATCAGTTCTACTATTACAGAGCTATTCAAAATTACGAAAACTACGTAGCAGTCGATGTTGTTTACTTATTTTTTTTTTTTTGTATGTGTTCTGGGTGCAATTTTGCTATCAGAAGATGGTTAAGTAGGTGGAGGACGATTGTAAAGAAACAGAAAAGCAAGGAAAATAACCGATACATTTATAAAGTGCTTCTGCATTTCCTTACGATGATGCAGTGAGGGTACTTCGCTGTCGACTACTGCACCGTCAGTGAATAGTCTGATAGCGGTGCCGGCACTATTTGCTACGTATGCGACGCGGCAGAATGAAGATGGCGCGCACGCACGGCGGGCCGGATAGCTGCAGCAGGGTGTGGAGGTGGCGGCCGTAACGCGTGTGTTACGTCACAGCCTCGTGGCTGCACTGCGAGAGGCGCTGGCGTGACGTAGACCAAACAGAAGGTCGCACCTGTATAAAGCAAAGCTCGCGCCGGCAGCCGTCAGAACAGCAGAGCAGCGATGGGCATCGAGAGGTACGCAGGCCGCGTTGCCCTGGTGACGGGAGCCAGCTCCGGCATCGGAGCCGCCATCGCTCAGTCGCTGCTCAGGAAGGGACTCACCGTCGTGGGACTGGCCAGGAGGGTCGACAGGGTTAAGGTAGGCGACCTCGTCACTGGAAATCGCCTCTCGCGTTCTCCAGGTAGATGAATTACAATTGCACACTACCAAAACCTACGGTTTGGAAATTTTGATACACTACATAACTGATATAGTGAATAGCAGGATTAGCGATACTATTCGTAGCACTGGTAGGGAAAGAAACATGTTGTTTTGTTGTTGTGGTCTTCAGAGACTGGTTTGATGCAGCTCTTCATGCTACTCTATCCTCTGCAAGGTTCGTCATCTCCCAGTACCTACTACAACCTACATCCTTCTGAATCTGCTTAGTGTATTCATCTCTTGGTCTCCCTCTACCGTTTTTACCCTCCACGCTGCTCTGCAATACTAAATTGGTGATCCCTTGATGCCAAGGAATATGCCCTACCAACCGATCCCTTCTTCTAGTTAAGTTGTGCCACAAATTTCACTTCTCTCCAATTCTATTCAATACCTCCTCATTATTTATGTGATCTACCCATTTAATCTTCAGCATTTTTCTGTAGCTCCACATTTCGAAAGCTTCTATTCTCTTCTTGTCTAAACTATTTATCGTCCACTTCCATACATGGCTACACTCCATACAAATACTTTCAGAAACGACTTCCTGTCACTTAAATCTATACTCGATGTTAACAAATTTCTCTTCTTCAGAAACGGTTTCCTTGCCATTGCCAGTCTACATGTTATATCCTCTCTACTTCGACCATCATCTCTTATTTTGTTCCTCAAATAGAAAAACTCCTTTACTACTTTAAGTGTCTCATTTCCTAATCTAATTCCCGCAGCATCGCCCGAATTAATTCGACTACATTCCATTATTATCATTTTGCTTTTTTTGATGTTCATCTTATATCCTCCTTTCAAGACACGGTTCATTCCGTTCAGCTGCTCGTCCAGGTCCTTTGCTGTCTCTGACAGAATTACAACGTCATCGACGAACCTCAAAGTTTTTATTTCTTCTCGATGGATTTTAATTCCAACTCCTAATTTTCCTTTTGTTTACTTTACTGCTTGCTCAATATACAGATTGAATAACATCGGCGATAGGCTGCAACCCTGTCTCACTCCCTTCCCAACCAAGGAATGTGTAAGAGACAAGCTGGGATTCGACTATTTCTCTTTGTTTTTCGTTTGTTTTGCATATCACTGGAACAGCACATCAATCTGTCTTAGTCTATTGTGTATTTCGTATCCTTACTGAATGTAAATTGTATTTTACAAGTAATAAAAATTAGATGATCGCGTAACTTCTGCGCTTTAATGTAACCTAAATAATTACTTTTGATGCATGTCCAGTTCAAATGCAGAAACAAACAAATTAATTTTATTATTGTTATTTTCTACTCTTCGTCCTGATCAAAGGCAAGAGTTTTCTGCTGTTATTGATAAATGTGAAAGTTGTTTATGAAGAAGAGAAACATGTTTTACATAATTTGACCGAAATACTGAAGCGATGTTTGAATATTTTTATTGTTTTCTGTATGTTTTATTTTACCTTCTCGTTGAGGACACTGAGTTTTTTAGCGCTGTTTGATAATTCTGTATTGTTTTCTTTCTTTGTTTCCTGTCATATATCAACAATTTTCGAATAAAACGTGATTTAAACATTGAAAATTTAAATTTTGATGTAAATATTTTTTATTTTTAAGCAGCAGACAGGCGGATAACTATGTAGGACACAAATGTGTCTTAGGTAATGAGGCCTTTTATATATCTTTACTCAAATTCTATACAGTTCACCGCTTCCGGTTTTTAGCGGAATATAGTAAGACATATTTTTTTATTTAACTAAGGCGTTTGATTGTGTTGGTCACAAAATATTGCTCAAGAAGTTGCACCATTATGGAATACGGAGATCTGCTCACAATTGGTTCACCTCTTACTTCAGTGACAGGCAGCAGAAGGTCATTATTCACAGTGTTGAGAATGGCTGTGATGTGGGGTTTGATTGTGGTACGGGCAAATGGAGGAGGGGGGGGGTGCCCCAGGGATCAGTGCTGGGGACACTCCTGTTCCTTATTTATATAAATGATATTCCCTCTTGTATTACGGGCAACTCTAAAATATTTCTGTTTGCTGATGACACTAGTTTGGTAGTGAAGGATGTTGTGTGCAACATTGGCTAGGTTTCATATTGGGAAGTTCACGACACAAGTTCATGACTTGGAGAAAATAAACTAACGGTTAATCGCAAGACTCAGTTTTTACATTTTCTAACACATAATTCAACAAAGCCTGCAGTTTTAATTTCACAGATTGGGCATATGATTAGTGAAGCTGAACAATTCAAATTTCTAGGTGCTCAGATAGATAGTAAACTGACGTGGAAAGCCCACGTTCAGGATCTTGTTCAAAGACTTAATGCTACCATTTTTACTATTCGAATGATATCTGAAGTAAGAGATTGTTCGACACGAAAATTTGTCTACTTTGCTTATTTTCATTCGCTTATATCATATGGTATTATATTTTGGAGTAACTCTTCCCCTTCTAAAAGGATATTTTTGGTTCAGAAACGGTTGCTTCGGGCAGGATCGGACTTCTTTAACTCTTGTGGGAAAAGGTGTGCAATATACTGCTGCATCCATTTTCAATAAACTACCACTCGAATTCAAAAATCTTAGCACTAATCCACGCGCTTTCAAATCAAAACTGAAGAGTTTTCTCATGGGTCACTCCTTCTATTCTGTCGAGGAGTTCCTTGAAAAATTAAGCTGATTCTTGTTGTATCGTTGATTGCGTTTACTTAAACTTATGGCTTGACTTTTTTCGGGTTCATAAACATATTATTTTTATCTGTTATTACTTTTGTGTTGTAATTTCATGTACTGACACGTTCCATGACCTTGTAGATTTGCTCCTCGATTTGTTCCTATGGAACTTGGCGTGTAGATAAATAAATAAATAAATACTGATCACGTACTTAAAGAAAGTGATCGTTATGAAATAACGTCCTATAGGTAAGCAGACACGTACGTACAGGTGAAATAGGTACGATCTTAGCTGACCAAAGGTACTAGGGAGATTACCGTAGTCTACGCTTGCTTACGATAGCCTACAATAGCCTACAGTATTTTTATAGCACTATAACTATACTATTGAACGATTAACCCGCTTCATGGCACCTGGTCCAAATTGCAGGTCACCTACCTACCGGCTTTCTGTGGCAATAAAAATCTAATTTTAAGTATTTCATATAATGATTGACCACATTTAAAAATTTTAGTTTTGTCATAATCTACCCATTAAGAGGTATAGCCTTCCAGGTTTAACACAGTGAGACAAGTGTTACTACAGTCAGTTAGTGTATAATTCTAGAGGCAGTGTAACTCATAGCGCAAATACCTAGAATACGTTCTTACAGTATTTGGGAATAAGAGCAGTTAGTGACTTTTAACAAACTTTAACAAAATTTCTCACAAGTGTGACACTTTTTCTCGCTGCTAACCCCGACAGATGATGAAACGAGAAAACTTTATCGCTTACCATATGTTAGCTGTTCATACAGTAAAACTGCCGCATCATGAGTGACGTTTTAATGAAGTACTTCTTTACGTCTAACTCTATTCGCAACACATTTCTCAGATATTATCCATATATACCACAGAATGTAGGTGAAACCTTGTATTATTCTGTGGCACATATTTCAGGACATATGACGTAATGAAACCTGAGATGCGTTGAAACTAGATTATACCGAAACGGGGTGCCAATTCCCAAACTATGATTATCCAGCGTTTGATAACGACAGCGCTTAGCGACTTCAAACGAACTTTAAACATTATTTAAAACCCTTACTACACGTTTTCTCGCATATATCCGCACGTAGTGTTTAATGTATTATCTCAACAGCAAATTAATCAGACACTTAAAGCTGATTTGTGTTTGAGAGTTCGAGTCTCTTAGGAACCGAGAGCTTACTGGTGCTTCACTGTGTCAAAAGTATTTGTTAACTGTAAAGAAACATATACATTTCTGCACCGTCATCTAGCAAACAAAATGGGTTTATACGGAATATACGATCAGACAATGGGGATTAACTTGAGCTTTCCGCATAGCCCGTTAGATCTGGGCCGTAACGTAGTACTCTTCCTGTGGATAACATGGTTCATCAGTCACAAATTAAACATTTTCTTTCGTTGTGACTAAACACTATCTTTGGTTGCCCTAGTAACGAGCGGAAGCAGTTACAACGTTTATATGTATGTGGAAATATTTACGAATACGTTTTCCTGTCGAAATAAAATTCCGTGCCCGACATGCTAGCCTGCTTGCTTTGAGAGGTCGAGTCACAGTATCTGTATTATAGATATAGCTTAATATCACCATAACTATGACCATTATTAATCCTTTCGATACAGCGTTTCGCTGGTTGTCGAAAATTTTCGCTTCGTGAATTATCGTTTTCTTGTATTCCTATACTACCACACGTTTTTGGATTTTCGTATTCATATCGGCGTTTTAATTTGAGCTGTATAACAGGACAAGTCATGTTTCTGACATTATGTTTCCTTAGTAACCGCGAGTTTTGGCTCTCTGCATTGGTATTTCTTTTTGGGGTGGAGCTGTAAATTTTAAGCATCTTTCGTTTGTTCTCGCCATTGGTTTCCGTTTTTAGATTTCTGGCCAACGGCCTTGCCGCAGTGGTAGCACCGGTTTCCGTCAGATCGCCGAAGTTAAGCGCTGTCGGGTTGGACTAGCACTTGAACGGGTAGGTGTGCCGAACGCTGTTGGCAAGCGGGTTGCACCCAGCACTTGTGAGGCAAACTTAGGAGCTACTTGATTGAGAAGTAGCGGCTCCGGTCTCGGAAACTGACATACGGCCGAGAGAGCGGTGTGCTGACTACATGACCCTCAATATCCGCATCCGGTGACGCCTATGGCCTGAGGATGACACGGCGGCCGGTCGGTACCGTTGGGCCTTCATGGCCTGTTCGGGCGCAGTTTAGTTTTAGCATTTTTTAGCTTTCTGAATTGCGATCAGTCTGCTCAGTTGAGTTATGTAGATGAAGTGATTATTTCTACATGGCATTTCTTTAATGTTGGCTACTGTGTTGGTATCTTTTTCTTTTTTTGTTTTTCTATTGCTATCGGTTTTTGCGTTTTTATGTTCGTATACTTCTTTTAAGTTGAGCTACGCTCAAGTGATCATTTCGATACTGCGTCTCGTTAGTGCTAACGATTTTTGTATCCGCATTTTCAACTGAGCTACATCATGTGATGTTTTCGATTGCTCTTAAATTTGGTTTGCGTATTTTCTTTTTTTTTTTTTTTCCTTTGCGTCTTTGAAGCCAACAATTCTGTAACGTTCCTCTGGTTGTTTCATTTGTAATTTCTTCTGTTGTTATTTTAGGGTTGTTAGTTTTGTCCAAGTCCATAAACCCGAGTTTTTCACCTTGCTCCACTAGTTTATTATTAAGAATTTGTACGATTTTGTATTACATGTTAATTATTTCGGCGCCATGGGAGCGGACATCGAAATTGGTGACCATTTTGAAATCATGTTCGTGCTATATTTTAGGGCTTGTTATGACGTCATGTTTCGAAGTCAACGGATGGCATTGAAGGCTCTGATTTATCTGACAGGCTGTGATTGGACTGATGACAAACGCAACTCATTATGACTTTTTAATGAGGAGAAATCGTCGGAAGAAAAGGGAGAGTTCTTTATCACTTCGTCGACTTCTAATCAACGTACTATTTTCTGGAAAATCTTCGCACACATGTAACCGGCCCGCTAAATATTTCACCAATGGAATCCAGTTTATTGTTCAAGACGGCTAATGTTTTAAGGAAAAGAAATTAACGTCAGGAATGTTCCTAGCAAGCATAGTATTACCTCAAATCACAGTATCCATAAACTACACTCCTGGAAATGGAAAAAAGAACACATTGACACCGGTGTGTCAGACCCACCATACTTGCTCCGGACACTGCGAGAGGGCTGTACAAGCAATGATCACACGTACGGCACAGCGGACACACCAGGAACCGCGGTGTTGGCCGTCGAATGGCGCTAGCTGCGCAGCATTTGTGCACCGCCGCCGTCAGTGTCAGCCAGTTTGCCGTGGCATACGGAGCTCCATCGCAGTCTTTAACACTGGTAGCATGCCGCGACAGCGTGGACGTTAACCGTATGTGCAGTTGACGGACTTTGAGCGAGGGTGTATAGTGGGCATGCGGGAGGCCGGGTGGACGTACCGCCGAATTGCTCAACACGTGGGGCGTGAGGTCTCCACAGTACATCGATGTTGTCGCCAGTGGTCGGCGGAAGGTGCACGTGCCCGTCGACCTGGGACCGGACCGCAGCGACGCACGGATGCACGCCAAGACCGTAGGATCCTACGCAGTGCCGTAGGGGACCGCACCGCCACTTCCCAGCAAATTAGGGACACTGTTGCTCCTGGGGTATCGGCGAGGACCATTCGCAACCGTCTCCATGAAGCTGGGCTACGGTCCCGCACACCGTTAGGCCGTCTTCCGCTCACGCCCCAACATCGTGCAGCCCGCCTCCAGTGGTGTCGCGACAGGCGTGAATGGAGGGACGAATGGAGACGTGTCGTCTTCAGCGATGAGAGTCGCTTCTGCCTTGGTGCCAATGATGGTCGTATGCATGTTTGGCGCTGTGCAGGTGAGCGCCACAATCAGGACTGCATACGACCGAGGCACACAGGGTCAACACCCGGCATCATGGTGTGGGGAGCGATGTCCTACACTGGCCGTACACCACTGGTGATCGTCGAGGGGACACTGAATAGTGCACGGTACATCCAAACCGTCATCGAACCCATCGTTCTACCATTCCTAGACCGGCAAGGGAACTTGCTGTTCCAACAGGACAATGCACGTCCGCATGTATCCCGTGCCACCCAACGTGCTCTAGAAGGTGTAAGTCAACTACCCTGGCCAGCAAGATCTCCGGATCTGTCCCCCACTGAGCATGTTTGGGACTGGATGAAGCGTCGTCTCACGCGGTCTGCACGTCCAGCACGAACGCTGGTCCAACTGAGGCGCCAGGTGGAAATGGCATGGCAAGCCGTTCCACAGGACTACATCCAGCATCTCTACGATCGTCTCCATGGGAGAATAGCAGCCTGCATTGCTGCGAAAGGTGGATATACACTGTACTAGTGCCGACATTGTGCATGCTCTGTTGCCTGTGTCTATGTGCCTGTGGTTCTGTCAGTGTGATCATGTGATGTATCTGACCCCAGGAATGTGTCAATAAAGTTTCCCCTTCCTGGGACAATGAATTCACGGTGTTCTTATTTCAATTTCCAGGAGTGTATATATGAGGTATGTGCCGCAGAACTCGGTTACAGCAAAGTATCCTGAAGTGAACAGAGTAGCAAAAATGCTGAAATAATTTTGGTGTTGAAGATCTTCGGCAAAAAAAAAAAACGTTTCATCCAATGTGCAGCTTCATAAAGCCGCATTAATTTTTCTCACTGTTTCTTGCCGTGATAAGCATCAAATTATGTTTGTTTCTTCGTTTATTTTAGGTTCAGTCATTCTCATCTGATGCCCGTCCATCTGCAACACTTACGATACCAACAACATCCCTCATCATAAAGCATTCAAGCTGTATGATGAGCTCTCCCTACAGCTGCATCCTCTTCGGTTTAGCGACATTTCTCGCCATGCCAATCAAGACTGGCTGTTATTGCTGTTGTTGTCGCTGACTTCGTCGTCATCGTCGTCGTCGTCATCATCATCTTCAGTCCGAAGACTGATTTTATGCACCTTACCTGCTACTCTGACCTGTGCAAGCCTCTTTGTCTCCGAATAATCACTGCAACTTAGTTCCTTCTGAATCTGCGTATTGTATTCATCTCTTGGTCTCCCTCTACGATTTTTACTACCCACACTTCCGTACAACACTAAATCAGGAATCCTTTGATGTCTCAGAGTTTGTCATACCAACCTATCCCTCCTAGTCAGATTGAACCACAAATTTCTTTTTTCCCCAGTTCTGTTCAGTTCCTCCTCATTGGTTATGTAATATACCCCTCTAATCTTTAGTATTCTTCTGTAGCACCACATTTTATAACCTTCTGTTTTTTTCCTCTCTCTCTCTCTCTCTCTCTCTCTCTCTCTCTCTCTCTCTGTGTGTGTGTGTGTGTGTGTGTGTGTGTGTGTGTATTCCTAAGGGGCCAAACTGCTGAGGTCATCGGTCTCTATCCTTACAAACTACTTCAACAAACTTAAAATAACTTATGCTAAGAACAACACACACATCTATACCCGAGGAGGAATCTAACCTACGGCGGGAGCGGCCGCGCAATCCGTGACATGGCGACTCAAACCGCGCGGCCACTATTTATCGTCGCTGTTTCACTCACATACTTGGCTACAATCCATACAAATACTTGCAGAGAAGTTTCTAGAATGAAATTTTCACTCTGCAACGGAGTGTGCGTTGACATGAAACTTCCTGGCAGATTAAAACTGTATACCGGACCGAGACTCGAACGCGGCAGAGGTTCCGCATTCGGGTCTCGATCAGGCACACAGTTTTAATCTGCCGGGAAGTGTCATATCAGCGTACACCCTGCTGCAGAGTGGAAATTTCATTCTGGAAACATCCCCCAGGCTGTGGCTAGGCCATGTCCCCGCAATATCCTTTCTTCCAAGAGTGCTAGTTCTGCAATGTTCGCAGGAGAGCTTCTGTGAAGTTGGGAAGGTAGGAGACGAGGTACTGGCGGAACTGGAGCTGTGGGGACGGGTCGTGTTTGGGTAGATCTGTCGGTAGAGCGCAAGGCAAAGGTGGCGAGTTCGAGTCTCGGTGCGGCACAAGTTTTAATCTGCCAGAAAATTTCAGTTTCAGAGAACATTTTCTAACATTTAAATTAATATTCTAAGTGAACAAATTTCTTTTATTTAGAAACGCTTTCCTTGCCATTCCACATTTTATATCTTTCCAGCTTCGGACATCACCACTTATTTTGCTGCTCCATTAGCGAAACTCAAATGCTACTATTAGAGTCCCGTTTCCTAAACTAATTCTCTATGCGTCACCTGGTTTAATTAGGCCACATTCCATTATCCTTATTTTGCTTTTGTTGATTTTCAGCTCATATCCTTCTTTCGAGACACTGCCCATTCCATTCAACTGCTCTTCCAAGTCTTTTGCTGTCTCTGACTGAATTACAATGTCATCGGAAAACCTCAAAGTTTTTTTTCGTCTCCCTGAACTTTAATTCCTACTCCAAAATTTTCTTTGGTTTCCTTTTCTACTTGGTCAGTGTACAGATTGAATTACATGGTGTATACCCTACAATCCTGTCCCACTCCCTTCCTAACCACAGCTTCCCTTTCATGCCCCTCGACTCTTATAACTGCCATCTGGTTTCTGTACAAGTTGAAGCTAGCCATCCGCTCCTGTTGTATCTTCGCTGCTTTCAGAATTTCAAAAGAGTTCATTCCAGTCAACATTGTCAAGAGCTTTCTTTAAGTCTACAAATGATATGAACATAGATATAATTACTGTAAGTATCCTTATGAAGTCAGAGCCGTGTATGACTTCCCTCAGTTCTAAATACAAGTACCTCACAAATGTCAGATTCGTTTCGATATTCGTATATATTTAATCGTTCACATTTTTATGATTTTCAGCTTTTCAGTCCAGTAACTATTTGCTTAACTTGATCGTCGGTTGGAATCGTAGATCCATGTGGGTTATGGCTATTTAAGAATGTGTTTAGTATAATTATTGAAAGGAACCCAATGAGTTCCCTCGTCCCTTTCCCTGTATCCTTGCATAAAATTTCTATTCCACTTCAGTCTCTCACGACACCTTTATTTTCCTTTCCTTTCATGCATTTGACTAGTTGATTAGATTCCTCATACACTTTCTCCATCTCACTAGTTGGCGATGTGGTGTGCACTGCTGATTTCAGTCACGGGATTATTTTTTGAAACACTTATTTTGGACTGGAGGACAGTAGAAATCAATTTAGTCTTTCATTTCAGGCCCTCGAGTTGAAAGATGCCCCGGGGAAGCTTCATGCTATTGAGGGTGACGTCAGCAATGAGGAAAGTATTCTCGCAGCATTTAAATGGATCAAAGAGAACTTGAAAGGTGTCGATATCTTGATTAACAACGCTGGCGTTGGCAATGATGCTGATCTGATCTGTAAGTATCTAAATGCATTCCTATAGATACGTAGCAGCGTTATAGGTATTTAAGCAACAATCCTTGAGCGCGATTACAATCATTGGATTTTTAGTTTTTTATTATTTTTAAGCATGTGTGAATTATTGTAGCTGCACTAGAATTTCACCATTGTGATGTGATTTTCAAAGACACTGTCCCTAACTAATGGGACTGAATGGAAGTTCAGAATATAACGTTCTTTCGACTTCAAGGTCATCTCGTAAGGGAATTGTCCAATCTGATTTATTGGAACATGCTCTGAAATTTCTTTTACAGGAAGAAGACGTCTTAAGACAGATCCTTTCCCAATTTTAGCTGCTAAGACGCACAGCAAATAAATAAAAAAATGTTTGAAACTGTCAAACTCGTAGCTCAGCAGGTGGCTAGAGAATAGTACACCTTTACAAGAGTTGTACCACGCTGCACATGAACAACATGGGACGCGCATATCTTTGGTAGATGACGCACCGGTGAATAGATAACACAACTCAAAGCGATCGTGATTTTTAATGCGAATATCAGTTTGGAGAACTATATTCAACGATCCTCTTTCTGTTCATCGAACCGCCTTCACAATCCTCTATTATTCCAATCTCGTACAGCGCACGGAAAGAATGAACACCTGTATCTTTCCTTACGAGCTCCGATTTCCCTTATTTCATCGTGGTGATCGTTCCGCCCTATGTAGGTCGGTGTCAACAAAATATTTTCTCATTCGGAGAAGAAAGATGGTGATTGGAATTTCGTGAGAAGATTCCGTCGCAACGAAAAACGCCTTTCTTTTAACGATTTCCAGCCCAAATCCTGTATCATTTCTGTGACATTCTCTCCCATATTTCGCGATAATACAAAACGTGCTGGCTTTCTTTGAACTTTTTCGATGTACTCCGCCACTCCTACCTGGTAAGGATCCCACACTGCGCAGCAGTATTCTAAAAGAGGACGGACAAGCGTAGTGTAGGCAGTCTCCTTAGTAGGCGTGTTACATTTTCTAAGTGTCCTGCCAATAAAACGCAGCCTTTGGTTAGCTTTCCCCACAACATTTTCTATGTATTCTTTCCAATTTAAGTTGTTCGTAATTGTAATATCTAGGTATTTAGTTGAATTTACGGCTTTTAGATTAGACTGATTCATCGTGACCGAAGTTTAAAGAGTTCCTTTTAACACTCACGTGGACTACCTCGCACTTTTAGTTATTTAAGGTCAACTGCCACTTTTCGCACCAATCAGATATTTTTTCTAAATCGTTTTGCTGTTTGTTTTGATCTTCTGATGACTTTATTAGTCGATAAACGACAGCGTCATCTGCAAACAACCGAAGACGGCTGCTCAGATTTTCCCAAAAATCGCTTATGTAGATAAGGAACAGCAAAGGGCCTATAACACTAGCTTGGGGAACGCCAGAAATCACTTCTGTTTTACTCGATGACTTCCGGTCAATTACTACGAACTGTGACCTCTCTGACAGGAAATCACAAATCGAGTCACATAACTGAGACGATATTCCATAAGCACGCAATTTCACTACGAGCCGCTTGTGTGCTACAGTGTCAAAAGCCTTCCGGAAATCCAGGAATACGGAATCGACCTGAAATCCCTTGTCAATAGCACTCATCACTTCATGTGAATAAAGAGCTAGTTGTGTTTAACAGAAACGATGTTTTCTAAACCCATGTTGACTGTGTGTCAATAGACCGTTTCCTTCGATGTAATTCATAATGTTTGAACACAATGTATGTTCTAAAATCCCGCTGCATATCGACGTTAACGAAATGGGCCTGTAATTTAGTGGATTACTCCTACTACCTTTCGTGAATATTGGTGTGACCTGTGCAACTTTCCAGTCTTTGGGTACGGACCTTTGTCGAGCGAACGGTTGTATATGATTGTTAAGTATGGAGCTAATGCATCAGCATACTCCTAAAGGAACCTAATTGGTATACAATGTGGACCAGAAGACTTGCTTTTACTAAGTGATTTGAGTTGCTTCACTACTTCGGGGACATTTACTTCTACGTTACTCATTTTGGCAGTTGTTCTCGATTGGAATTCTGGAATATTTACTTCGTCTTCTTTTGCGAAGGCATTTCGAAGGGTTGTGTTTGGTAACTCTGCTTTGGCAGCATTGTCTTCGATTGTATCTCCATTGTTACCGCGCAGAGAAGGCATTGATTGTTTGTTGCCACTAACATACCTCACATACGACCATAAACTCTTTGGATTTTTTGCCAGGTTTCGTGACAAAGTTTCGCATTGAACTCCGCGCTATGTTTCGTGCTTCTGTAAAGGATCGGCAATCTTGGGGCTTTTGCGTGTGTTTAAATTTGGCATGTTTGTTTCGTTGTTTTTGCAACAGTGTTCTAACCCGTTTTGTGTACCAAGGAGGATCAGCTCCGTTGTTTGTTAGTTCATTTGGTATAAACCTTTCAATTGCTGCCGATACTACTACTTTGAATTTAAGCGACATCTGGTCTACACTTATATTATTAATTTGGAATGAGTGGAGATTGCCTCTCAGGAAGGCGTCAAGTGAATTTTTATCTACTTCACAACTTCAAGAGACTTTTTGGTGATCAAACAACAGACAACCAATGAGATTACAATCGTCCATACCAGTACATCCAGCATGCTACATATGTTCACAGATGTGGAATGCAGATACCTGTAGTGGCCTTTGCTCAAGATGCAATCCAGTTAAGGTAGCAGACATTATGCGGATGCCACTTCCTGTAACCTGTAAAGGCCTCCGCCGATTTCTTGGAATGCTCAATTACTTCCGCCGATATTTACCAAATTTAGCTGAGACGCAAGGCCCTATTAATGAATTGCTTGATGGCAAGAACACGTGAGATAACAGGAAAGTCCCTTGGAACCTGGAGACCACTAAAGCTTATGAGAGCTTTGAAAATAGCCTTTGAAAATAGCTTCAGCAGACGCCACGCTGCTTGCTCACGCTGTCCCTGGGGCCCCCATTGCTGTGATGTTAGATGCGAGTCAGACCGCCGTGGATGCTGTGTTACAGCAAATGGTTTCGTCCACTTGGCTGCCTTTGTCATATTTTTTGAAGAACATGTCGGAGAAACAGAAGCACTGGAGTGCTTTCGACAGGGAACTCTTGGCCATTTACTTGGCAGTTTAAAAACTTTTTGCCAATGTTGGAGGGACAAGTGTTCAAATTTTCACAGATCGTAAGCTCCTGGTTGCAGTTTTCAAACATGTTAGTAAGCTCAATTGACCCCGCCAGGTAGGTCAAGCTGATTTTATCGCACAATTCTCTACGGATATCCAACACATTCCAGAACAGCAGAATGTGGTAACTGACTGTCAATCCCGTAAGTGCATCTGTTATTGACTGGGCAGGAGTGGCTGCCGTGCAAGAGGCTGAACCTTTCCTCCTCAACTGCCGATCAAACCCTGCTTCCACTGGACTGCATCTTGAGCAAGTGCCACTACGGGTATCTGCACTCGGCATCTGTTGTGACACGTCAGGCAACAGCACGCGTCCTTTCATTACACCAGGTAGGATTCATGCCGTTTTCTATGCATTCCACAATTGATCACATCCAGGGATCATGGCATCTGCAAAATGAAGTCGTGTGGCCTGGGGTGCAGGAAGATTGTCGTCGTTGGGTATGAAGCTGCTGTCAGACATTTAAGATCTCTCGACACATATTTGTCCCTGTAGAAGCTCTTCCTACAACATCAGGGAGATTTTCTCACCTACATGTTTGTCCCCTAACCCCCTCAGAAGGCATCCGTTTCTTGGTTACCGTGGTGCACTGATTCTCTAGGTGGCCTGAGGCAGTTTCTGTTTCTGACACCTCAGCTGTTTCAGTCACGCGTACTATTGTTTCCTCTTGGTTTTCCCGTTTCGGTATTCCACAGCTGACAACATCAGATAGAAGGAGGCAATTTGTCAGTTGTCCGAGGAACTCTTGCGTTTGTGCGTTTGTGTGGATGTAAGCATCTCAAAACTACGAGCTAGCACTCCGCCAGTAATGGAATGGCGGTTGCGAATGCACTGCACTTTAAAGGCTGCTCCATCTTGTGAGGCAGAATCCTGGACTGCTGCGCTCCCACTAGTGCTACTGGACTTAAGGACTGTTGTCAAGAACGCTTTGGGATGTTCCTCGACCCAGCTGGTGTACGGGGAGGCTTTGAGAGTACCTAATGAAAATAGTTCTCCAAAGTGGTGATTCCGTACTGAACGGATTTTTCTCATTTTCTCCGTCGTGCTACACACTATTCACAAATGAACCCTTTCGACGTGAAGACGGAAGATCCAGTTTTGCCATCCGCTTTTGGTGTTGTAGAGGCGTCTGCTGCTTCTGCATACGTCGACCAGGGCACCGACGGTAACAGATTTTCAAACATTAAAATTCCGCTCTTCTGGTCCACATGAGGACAGCTTTGGCTTACGCAAGTGGAACCATTTTCATGTTGCGTGGCATTTCGTCGGGTACTGACAGATTGATTATTTCTCAACCGTCGCTTGATAATTCCGAGCTTAACGGAAAAATCTGCGAGATCAACGTCTTGTACGCCAAGGAAGTGCGGAATGTTGCTGCACTACGTGAAGAAAACACCGATTTGAAATTGTATGAGGCAACACGGGAACAGGAGTTGGAAAACAAGCTCGCGGAGCTACGGTACCTGTTTGATGGAACCAGTTCCCCTTCCTCTGCGCCCTCCTTCTTGGACTCGCCAGCGGAGGACAACGACCTCGGTCAGCTGCTTCCGCCAGAGTTCCAGAACTGACAAATCCTGTTATGGCCCAGGGTGCAGTGAGGCACTCTACTACGCACCACATACGCATAACTCCAGGCCTTTCCGTGGCTAGTGCGCCTGGGCGCTCACCTCTTGAAAAATTACACACCGCTGGAGCGTTTGATTAAATGATTTCTGATGGGACAGTGTCTAGGTCAAGCAGTGCTTGGGCATCGCCGTTGCAAATGGTAAAAAGGAAAAACGGATCATGGCGCATTTGTGGGGATTATAAGGGTCTCAACGACCGCACTGTGCCTGACAGATACCAAGTTTCCAATGTGTCTAACTTCAACAATAATTTGAGTGGTGCTAGTTTCTTTAGTGTCATTGATTGCGATGAAGCTTTTGCGCAGTTTCCGATGGCAGATCGGGACACACATAAGACAGCTGTGGCAACGCCATTTGGTCTTTTCCAGCATAATTTTATGCCTTTCGGCCTTCGAAACGCACCCCAAATTTGGCAGCGTTTCAGGGATGAAGCACTGCATACGCTGCCTTTCATTTTCTGTTGTGTTGACGACATGCTGGAATTTTATAACACAGTAGAGGAGCACATCAGACATATGTGTGCAGTACTATCATGATTGGAAAAGTATGGAATCAAGATAAATATGGACAAGTGTTTCTTTGGAAGACAGAAGACTTGAGTTCCTTGGTTACATTATCGCACAGTTTGGCATATCTTCAAATACAGTTAAGGTAGCAGATAGCATGCGGATGCCACTTCCTGTAACCTTTAAAGGGGTCCGCCGATTTCTTCGAATGCTCAGTTACATCCGCCGACATTTACCACATTTAGCTGAGATGCAAGGCCCTATTAAAGAATCGCTTAAGGCGAAGAACACGATAGGTAGCAGGAAAGTCATATGGAACCTGGAGACCACCAAAGCTTACGAGGCATTGCAGATAGCTTTAGCGGACGCCACAACTGCTTTCTCACCATGTCCCTGGGGCCCCCATCCCCTTGATGCTAAATGTGAGTCAGACCGCCTTGGGTGCTGTGTTACACCAAATAGTTTCGCCCACATGGCAGCCTTTGGCATATTTTTCTAAGAATCTGTCGGAGGAAGAGGGAAATCTTGTTTATTTACTTGGCAGTTTAAACACTTTTGGCCATGGGTGGAGGGCCAAGTGCTCAAGATTTACACAGGTCACAAACCCCTGGTTGCTATTTTCATACATGTTACTGAGCTCAACTCACCCTGCCCGGTACGTCAAGTTGATTTTATCGCGCAATTGTCTACGGATAACCAACACTTTCCAGGACAGCAGAATGCGGTAACTGACTGTCTATCCCTTAACTACATCTGTTATTGACTGGGCAGCAGTTGCTGTCGAGGCTGACCCTTTCCTCCAAACTGCCGATCAATCCCTGCTTCCACTGGACTGCATCCCGAGCAAGTGCCACTACAGGGACCGGCACTCCGTATCTGTTGTGACACGTCGAGCAACAGGGCCCGTCCTTTCATCCCACCATGTTGGCGTCGTGCTGTTTTCTATGCATTCTACAATTTATCACATCGAGGGATCAGGGCGTCCGCGAAGTTGATATCAGATAAAGTTTTGTGGCAAGGGATGAAGAAAGAGTCTCGTCGTTGGGTACGAAGCTGCATTCAATGTCAGAAGTGTAAGATCTTCCGACACATATCTGCCCCTGTAGGAACTTTTCCTAAACCATCAGAGAGATTTGCTCGCCTCCATGTAGATAAGTCCTCTACCCCCCTTAGAGGGCATCCGTTTCTAGGATACTGTGGTGTACCGATTCTCTAGGTGGCCTGAGGCGGTTCCTGTTTCCGATAACTGAGCTATTTCAGTCCGATCTGCTTTTGTTTCCTCTTGGTTTCCCGTTTCGGTATATCCCAGTTGAGAACGTCAGATGGAGGCAGGCAGTTTGATTCTGAGCTGTTCGAGAAACTCTTACGTTTGTGCGGATGTAAACATCTCAAAACTACTAGCTACCACCCTGCCAGTAATCGGACAGTGTTTGCGTATGCACTGCACTTTTTAGGCTAATCTGTCTTGTCAGGCATAGTCCCGGAGCACTGCGCTCTTATCACTGCTATTGGGCTTAAGGACTCTCTAGGACGATTTGGGATGTTCCTCTACCCAGCTAGTGTACAACGAGGCTCTGAGAGTAGTTAATATTTTTTCCCCTACCCCTCCTTCACGTTTATTGGTTGGAGAATATTCCGAAATTTTGCAACACTTCAAATCTCACACGCGTAGCCTTCAGCAAATAACTCCTATCCGACATGGTACTAAGCCATTTTTCTACCACAGGTAAGTCTTTACTTGTAAAGTCGTTTGGATCAAAGACGATATGGTCAAGCCACCACTCACCCCCGCAGCATGTGTGTTCTTTCTGGTGATTGATAGAAATTGATAGGAAGGAAAGCGGGATACGATTCAGTTGACCGCCGTAAACCGGCATGCATTGCGGATGAACAGCCTGCCCTTTAGCAAGAGTTCTTGTCTGCCCCTTGCCATCCCTCTTCTGAGCATTTTGATATTCCTTCCCCTTCAAAGGCTGCCCCACAAGTAGTGCAGTCACGCTCCTGCAAGCAAGTGGTCAGTGTTGTTTCCTTGTGTCAACAGTTGCTTGATCATTATGCTTTTATCTGCTGTTGCCTTGCTCTCGCAATACCTCTATCTTTTCTTGTGTTCTGCATTGTTTTGCATTCATAGTACTTATAGCTCCACAACACTGTAATATTGTAATAAGAATTTTTTGTGCCGATTGTTATGAACATATGGCAAATATGGCCGAGCTACAACTCTCCCAAAAAAAGGGGAGGGATTTGATGTGCCGGATGCACACATAAATCGAAGATCGATTGTGAACTTAAGCTGAGTAAGTTCACAATCGATCTTCGATTAATGTGTGCATTTGCTACATCACGTCGGGGTCACCACTTTGGAGAACTATATACAGTGATCCTCTAACACACTTTCTGATGTGAGCAACTTCATTATTAACAGTTATGCGTGTAACACAACTTCACAAATTTTTGAGGAATAGACAACAAGAACCAAAGAGATTATAGTCTTCGACCCCGGTGCATCCAGCGTGCTGCATAAGTTCACTGTCTATCTTCGACTTAAGTGAGCATCCGCCACATCAGTTTTCGTTGATTGACCGTAATAAATACCAGTTGTTTTTGCGGAAGCGCAGGTGTTACCACTGGATATAAAACTAAATTGATATCCGTTTAACGCTTGATGTTAATCAGTTTGCATACCGGAATTTGCTTCGTAAAATCTGACTGTGAAGTGGATAAATGAAATGAAGACTACCACTAAGTATTTAACAGATGCCAAAATGAAAATCGCAGAACTGTGAAAGAAAAACTGCCCGAAAGATCTGCCGTACAGGTGACAACAAAATCTCGCTACATCCCATTAATAACCAACATAAATTCACAAACTTGAAGACATAACATGAACATCATTTCTTTAGAGGACATTTCTTGGGATGTGAACAATGTAGAGCTGCTCGTGAGGGGCAGTGCACGATTACTGATGGAGGTCCATGAGAATGGACCCTCTGAGTCGCAGCTGAGATAAACGCTCCCAGTTTGAAATCTGCTTCGACCTCTTTAAGCCCGCCGGGATGGCCGAGCGGTTCTAGGAGCTACAGTCTGGACACGCGCGACCGCTACGGTCACAGGTTTGGATCATGTCTCGGGCATGGATGTGTGTGTGATGTTCTTAGGTTAGTTAGGTTTAAGTAGTTCTAAGTTCTAGGGGACTCATGACCTCAGAAGTTAAGTCCCATAGTGCTCAGAGCCATTTGAACCATCTGAACCTCTTTAAGCAGAGTGAAGAAATCATATGGTATAGGAAGATGCAAAGTAACGAAGAAAGATGTAGAGGGAAATGCGATTAATTCGTTGCTAACGCCGATCAGTCAGGCTTCTTGAAAGAACTGCGAGAAAACCTCACTACGTCATTTAGAGGCGAAAAAGGACAGAGTCTGTTGTGCAATAGATTAATGCTATGACACATTCATATACAACAATGACAGTGATAAGTATGAGTGCCTCCCTGTACTGTTTTTGGAGCTTTATATTTACCTTCAGGGACATGAAGGCATATTAGGACCAAAAACAAAAATAAAAGATCTGTTTAGTGGCCAAAATCTTGTAATTGACCTATCAAAATCAGGAAAAATAGGAAACAATGATTTTTAACATTTCATTCGAAACAGTTTCTAACTACTTGCAGATATTAATTCTTTGCTTTTGTTGGACTCTTGGCCTGGGCGTAACTATACCTCTGTCTAGATTGTTGATATAATTCAGAATCAATCGGCAACAAGCAATGTGACTATCGATAAATAATTATTTCGATTATGGAAATTATTTTTATGGAAACTGTCGGTCAGTATAGTTTCCCATAGCTAGGTGTCGTTTGAGGTTTATTAGGAGAACAATACTTTTAAATTTAAGTCATTTCCGCGCTGTCAGTTCGCATCGATAGCTTTCTTTTACACATTGCTTTACGTACGCTCGATATGCAGCACAATAAGCAAAGCAACAACTAGGACCATTTCTTACTCCACAGTAATTCTCTCTGAATAGAACTTGTAGCTGCTGTGCCTGGAAGCACTAATTTTTCTTTCGTCATGTGTGCTTTGTGTAAGGAAAATTTTTGTTTCGTCCCCTAGAACTTAGACCTACTGAAACCTAACTAACCTAAGGACATCACACACATCCATGCCCGAGGCGGGATTCGAACCTGCGACCGTAGCGGTCGCGCGGTTCTAGACTGTAACGCCTAGAACCGCTCGGTCACTCCGGCCGGCGTACTGGTTAACACTGGACTCGCAGTCGGAAGGAGGACGGTTCATACACTCGTCAGACCATCCAGATTTAAGTTTTCTGTGATATTCCTAAATCGCTCCAGGCAAATGCCGGGATGGTACCTTTCAAAAGGCACGGCCGATTTCCTTCACCGCCCTTTGCACAATTAGAGCTAGTTCTCCATCTCTAATGACCTGGATGTCGATGGGACGTCAAACCCAACTATTCCTTCCGTCTTTCTTCGTGCCCTGTCAGACCACTGAATCTCACTTGGACCATTCCGCTTGGACTAAGATATTTCAGAGAGTCGACTGTTAAGCTGAGCTTCTTGATATTTTTCTCAAGAGTATTTGGAAAAGCACGAAAAGCTTTCATTGTAATTACCGGATGACGGTTTGAAACTTATTCCTTCTGAACAGAAGAGAGGAAGATTTTTAAACTTCACCTTTATTTAGTTAGCCTACCTTACTAGACTCGGATCTCAAGCAAAAATGTGTGGTATTTATTTGATTTTGGCAACTACTGCCTGTGCACAATTTAGAGAAAGTGTTTTCATCACGCCAGATATCGAATATTCTGGTGTAAACTCCTTTGGAATAATATAAAACTGTCGTACGACTCCTTTACGTTCTGTCGTGATGCCAGTAAGAGACTTTCAACCATCTTTGTTCTATGCAAATGACCCTTCGCTTTCCATTTTGTCACTGAGAAATAAAAATTTCACTGATTTCTGTTTATTTTCTATGCATACCAAGCTCGCTACTTCCATTTTAATAGCACCTTTGGACTTTAATATCGCTGTGTCAGTTACTTTCAGACATCTCGTCCAAGTTTTAGTTCATTTCCGTTGTTTGTATGTCATCCGTCGCGTGTTCTGGCTGAAAGGTATCATATGGTTCACTTCGTTATGTTTTTGAGCCTTCAAAAGCTCACATCTGATTTACTTCCACAGGACCGAGATCCTTTCTCCATGTACATGATCAAACACATACATCAGGCTAGGTGAAGCACCTCATGCTCCATTGTTGCTCTTCATTGCTGGCATTTCTGTCTCAAGCTCATCTTAAACATACGGGGGCTTTTTTATTACATTTTTGTAACTTTTATCTTAACTGATGCTTTATAATATCTGAATTTGGTTGTGAACACCAGCGCACACTTTCGTTCTGATTTCAGCACTTAATATTCGTTTTCTATTGCTTTGTAAGTGTTCAACGAACACTGTATCTCAGCTAAGGAATAGTGTTTACTGTAATTGTTGTACTGCCCTTCCCGTTCACATGCATCACGACAATTAGCTTCGATTAATCAGTGTTGAAAGTGGCTGCTTCATGCAAGTAGGGTCGATGCTGATGCTTCCAAGTCCACACTGTAGCGCGTCATCTTCATTGGTTCCATTTATTGACGGAAGCTATGGGCAAGCGATGTGAGACATGCACAAGAACCGTCGCTTTTTAAGTCGAGCTTCTGAGACGTTGAACTATAAGCTTTGCCGCATCTGCTTCGTGTACACTGGACCCTTGATAAGAGCTTTATTTTTCAATAGCTGGTAAAACAGAAGACTGGAAGCGCATTCTGGACGTGAACGTACTGGGTCTGAGCATCTGCACCAGGGAAGCCGTGCAGGACATGCTGAACAGGGGCGTCGACGACGGCGTCATCATTCACATCAGCAGGTAGGCAGAGCCAGCAACTAGCACTCCTTGTAACAAGGCGATTGGTCTACATATAAAGCGTCCTGTTCGTCGAAGTCTGACAATAACGGTTATACATCTTCCTGTGCCACCTTCAGGAAGTTTTTCATTTACTTCCTTTGTCGGCAAATTTACCTCCTTCCGTTCACGTAGTAATTCAGTATTTTCTTTGGTAGTTTTACAGTTCCCATTCAATTCGCAAGTGGTTTTCACCTATCATCTGTGTATTCAATTATTTCCTCACTAACAGCAGATACATGTAACATTTATTTTCTTTTTATTCAGCTTCTCGCTACCTCACTCCCTGACTAGATTTTATCTCCTATGTTCTTTAATTTCCTGTATTTATTGCTTTGTTTCAAGATATCGCCTTTAGACTGCCCTTACGAGATGTGATGCATAGCCACTGTCACTGATTGTTTCTCATGATTTATTTCGATCGACTAGTCCGAAATCTTTCTCAAAACTTTTAAAACTCATGTGGGTTTCTAGGCACAGTTACTTTTGTTTTTCTATGAGTGACTTGCTTCTTTAAATATATAGTTTTATTGACATTCATGTCCAAAAATATACTATACATTAGCAGTATGATGCTAATGTGTTTAGTACATTGTGATCATCGCTATCTTGTCTATATCCACTTCAGTGTTAGTAGTTGTTCCTCTGCGCCTTCCTATTAAAATGTCACATAATTTGCTATCTGGTGTTTGCAGCACAGTCGTAACTGCACCACTAAGTGAACTGTCAGTATAGACTCAACGTTTTGCATCCACGTGTCCACACACCAACATCTGACCTCCTGTACAGGGGATAATGCACATTGATAGATTGCTCCTGTACTTGCAACCTAAAAACTTAGTGTTCCTAATAACTATAGCTACTAGTCCGCAAATGACGTAACTACTGATTTAACGTTGTTCAGTACGTTGTCCTCAGTCACCAACAGAAATAACTGCACTTATAACCGTTACCACACACACACACACACACACACACACACACACACACACACATACACTCCTGGAAATTGAAATAAGAACACCGTGAATTCATTGTCCCAGGAAGGGGAAACTTGATTGACACATTCCTGGGGTCAGATACATCACATGATCACACTGACAGAACCACAGGCACATAGACACAGGCAACAGACCATGCACAATGTCGGCACTAGTACAGTGTATATCCACCTTTCGCAGCAATGCAGGCTGCTATTCTCCCATGGAGACGATCGTAGAGATGCTGGATGTAGTCCTGTGGAACGGCTTGCCACGCCATTTCCACCTGGCGCCTCAGTTGGACCAGCGTTCGTGCTGGACGTGCAGACCGCGTGAGACGACGCTTCATCCAGTCCCAAACATGCTCAATGGGGGACAGATCCGGAGATCTTGCTGGCCAGGGTAGTTGACTTACACCTTCTAGAGCACGTTGGGTGGCACGGGATACATGCGGACGTGCATTGTCCTGTTGTAACATCAAGTTCCCTTGCCAGTCTAGGAATGGTAGAACGATGGGTTCGATGAAGGTTTGGATGTACCGTGCACTATTCAGTGTCCCCTCGACGATCACCAGTGGTGTACGGCCAGTGTAGGAGATCGCTCCCCACACCATGATGCTGGGTGTTGGCCCTGTGTGCCTCGGTCGTATGCAGTCCTGATTGTGGCGCTCACCTGCACGGCGCCAAACACGCATACGACCATCATTGGCACCAAGGCAGAAGCGACTCTCATCGCTGAAGACGACACGTCTCCATTCGTCCCTCCATTCACGCCTGTCGCGACACCACTGGAGGCGGGCTGCACGATGTTGGGGTGTGAGCGGAAGACGGCCTAACGGTGTGCGGGACCGTAGCCCAGCTTCATGGAGACGGTTGCGAATGGTCCTCGCCGATACCCCAGGAGCAACAGTGTCCCTAACTTGCTGGGAAGTGGCGGTTCGGTCCCCTACGGCACTGCGTAGGATCCTACGGTCTTCGCGTGCATCCGTGCGTCGCTGCGGTCCGGTCCCAGGTCGACGGGCACGTGCACCTTACGCCGACCACTGGCGACAACATCGATGTACTGTGGAGACCTCACGCCCCACGTGTTGAGCAATTCGGCGGTACGTCCACCCGGCCTCCCGCATGCCCACTATACGCCCTCGCTCAAAGTCCGTCAACTGCACATACGGTTCACGTCCACGCTGTCGCGGCATGCTACCAGTGTTAAAGACTGCGATGGAGCTCCGTATGCCACGGCAAACTGGCTGACACTGACGGCGGCGGTGCACAAATGCTGCGCAGCTAGCGCCATTCGACGGCCAACACCGCGGTTCCTGGTGTGTCCGCTGTGCCGTGCGTGTGATCATTGCTTGTACAGCCCTCTCGCAGTGTCCGGAGCAAGTATGGTGGGTCTGACACACCGGTGTCAATGTGTTCTTTTTTCCATTTCCAGGAGTGTATATATATATATATATATATATATATATATATATATAATGTGTGTATATTCGTTCTGATTATACTTACAATATTACACTGTAATCCATAATGGATGAAATCATTAAGAACCTTCCTTTCGACTGAGAGGTTTGAACAGCAGCTTTGTCAGTCTACTGCCTCACACAACATGAAAGTTTTGAGCAGCACCCCTTCCGTCCGCAGTGGTCTGGCCCACATGTTGCCGCCCATGGGGAACATCTCGATGTACACTGCCAGCAAGCACGCCGTCAAAATTCTGCTCGACGGACTCCGGAAAGACCTCGCCAAGAGGAAGAGCAAGATCCGTGTTGGGGTAAGTCGCCATTGTCAGACAGGTGATACGAACATTTGTTGTGTTTTTTGTGTATTGTAACTACATTATTTTCACAAAAAATGGTATAACGCTTGATAATGTCACTGCAATAGACCTCAGAAGTGTTGAGGGTCCTACGTATAAACAGCTGACTGTTATTAAATGGAAGTTTGATGCAAAAAAAATTCATTAATTATTGAGCTTTGATGTGTCTACTCAACTGTAGCCCACAGACACGTATTGGCGAACTGTAGTATCAGAAATTTATTGTCAGTTAGCACTTATGTGGAGCTCATCCTAGAACACTGACGCAGACATCTGACACGGAATATCTACGGGGTTACTGAAAATGAGTCATCGCTCAAAACCTGTTTACATGAGAATTTAAATTCAATAAAAAACTGGTTGTTGCTCTCATCCAATAACGTTGGAAATATGGACACATGCGTGTTTGAATAAATTTAATTTGGTAGGCTGCACTGACATTGCCTCATTTGATAGAGAGACACTTGTGTGTCATTGTTGGTGTCGGGGCCTCTAGGGATTGAGCAGGAGCTCAGATACATCGTGGCATTCTCAATGTAGATAACCTCTATTCAGCGAACGGGATTTTTTTTTACCGTAAATAATTTATATGTGAATGGGGAAAACAATCTTCCAATTAATTCTAAGCTATAACCAATTATTTTGCCTCAAAGTGATGAGCAACACAAGTGAGCTGAAAATTGGCCACAATGTAATTATTAACAGAATGAGGGGATATTACTACTTTTTTAATAACGTAATGTGTGGTGGAAAGGTAAATTTCAGAACAAGTTTTGTTATGTAATGTAATACAGCCATAGTTACAACCAGAATATTTTGTTGTAGAAATAAATACAATTGCAATGTACTGCGCATTACATTGCTGCACCTAGTGCATTTTATCCTCATATTTGTAGTTGACTTAAAATGTCAAACTCCAGTACAATACCTATAATTAATAAATTAATTCATGCAAATTACTCTCTCAAGAAAGGAATATTTATAATTCATTTATAGCTAATAAATTAATTCATGTATATTAGTTACTCAAAAGATACAGAATAACAAAACCATTCCTATTTTTTCAATTTCCTGAGTGGCGTTAACCAGTCTATCACTATATAAAAATGCTTTCCAATGTGTAACAATAAATAAAGCATCACAACATAAAATGGGCAGTTAGTGGCTGATTTTCGAAGATGGAACATTAGTGATGATATGACTTCGCAACATCTACGTTATGTAAAGTTCAGTAGAAAGTAGCGTCAGGAAACTGAATGACTGTACAGAGAAAATTTTCGCAACATACCTCATCATAAAGGGAAGAAACTTTTCTCCATGGACGAAAATATGTAAGAGGTTAAATGGTTGAGAGGACAGAGGTGCTCGAGAAAGAGTTCAAATGGTAAAATGCCTATTTGGGAGAAACCAGCCTAGAAGCTGCTGATGGAACAGATATTACAGCACAGGCACTAACAACACATGCTAGCAATGGAGACGAATGATAATGAACCCAAAGTCCAGTCCTCTCAGTGCATTACATTGTAATACACCACTGGGTGTGGTGGTTGTCACATGGAGGCTTTTTTATGACATTTTTCCACTGTAATGTATATGCTTTTTGTCAAGATGAAGTGGTCTATTCATAATTACCTCTACTTCTTATTTGCTCAGAGCAATCATTATTGGATTGTCTAAGACATAAATATTTATAAACAATGGGATATAGACATTGTATGTTTGGCAGTGGACTTAATAGAGAATATGGATTAAGGATAAATATAGATAACGAAAGAGATGGACATTAGAAAGAAATATCCACAAACTCAGTGTCAAAACAGAAGACACAGTAGTAATAAAAGACAAGTAATTCTTCTACCTAGGAAGCAAAATTATCCATTATGACCAAAGCAAGGGAGGTATTAGAAAGCTTATGAAGAGGTTCCAACATAATACACATTCCACTGAAAACTGGTAGATTCATTCTGGTTACAACCCCCTAGGCCAGTGGTTCCTGACCTTTCTGACATCATTACCGTTGAGTGGAACCGTATATCAACTAGTACTGCCACCACTAGCCTCCCACTGCCATCAACATTAGCGTCTAACTAAATTTTGGAATCGACAATTATTTTTAACACTTCTATTTTTAAAATGATTAAATAGAAGTGATGTTTAGTTTTTGTGTTTTATTAAACAAGGAAATAGTGAGTCAATGTGACAACTGATACTGCTTGTTTCTAACAAGCTAGGTTTTAGAATGATGAAGCAGTTCTCAGGGCACCACCATTCCTACCTACAACTTCATCTCAGGAAAGAAAGCTATCAACATTGAGAGTAGACAATTGTTACAAACATGCTTGCCCTGCAGCAATGGTCTGCCTAGCAACACTTTCTTCACCCACAGCCTGCAACCTCTTTAAATCAGTCAAGGTACAAGGGGTACACTACACGTACTCTTTTTAAATGTCTTTATTGCTGGAGTCCTCACTCATGAAGTGGGAGGAACTTGTAAGACTTCAGAGTGCTAATGCTTTGTGTCTGACCACTGCCCCGTGACAGTAATAACATTAATAATAATAATAGTAATAATATTGTGTAGGCCCTACAACAGCGTAGTAGCCACTACATAGTTACTATTTTGTTGTGCTGTCGATTAAGTTGTTTCTTGTTGTGAAGTGAATAATAAAGCAATTTTGATGTTTTGTGGGAACCACCTGCATCTCGGAGAAGGCTATTTCATGATACATTTAAGCATATTTTACTACTATAGAGGTAGGGTACAACAAGAGGATACGTTTTAGTGGGTGGACTATGTGCAGAAGACGTTCATATATTCATTTCACATGCTGTAACTTCTTCCAGACTACATGATGAGTTAGTGGTGGTACATATTTGAAATAAAAGAAGTTAATTACGTTATTGATTACTTACATAATTGGCATTCTAATCTTCCCAAAAACTTATAAGTGTAATGATCTTTTATTAGTAACTGACCTAAACGCAGCTGAACCCTGTTTTTGTTTTTAGCCATCAAGAAATTTCATTTTAACTTCAGGGGTTAGTTACATCCACATTCCGAACTACTGGCATAGTCTGTCCCAGGAGTGTTAATCAAGCAAGATGTACGGGAGATCTTGTGGGAAGTTTGGAAAGTAGGGAAGAGATACCAACAGACCTGTAATTAACAATATGAGTCACCCTATGGCAGGTCAATAAGTAAGAACACGACTCATGAAAGGCAAGCTGAGTATGTAAGTGACGATTCCACACACAGTTTTTTTCTGCCAGGAAGTGTGTTTAATAAATTGATAACGGCGAAGAAAGCTCTCTGTAACAAAATATTTATAATGCTATCAAAATTATGTTACGAAACTGCATTATAAATGCGTGATAGTGTACGTTCTGACTGCAGTACTATATGCAAGTGGAACGTAGACCATTAAAAATGACCAAAGTAGTCGGTGAATTTGAAATGTGGAACTACAGACAGGTGTTTGACATTAGATGAAACAGATAATTCGAGAAGTAGCTCACCTTTCTAAATACTCACATTGTTATGAATGTGGAACCAGCAACGTCTGTCATAGAATTTCCTCTGACTGTACTTGCTGATCTTTGTAACACCTTTGCAAGACACTGAACGTCTCTTGCAAACTGAAATATTAGCATTTAATTCCCATTAACATCCATTTTGCTGACAATTATTTCCCATTATTTGTTGAGTGCTGTCACCAATTCATACCGAGATTCTTCCAGTCACCAAATCTTGTAGCTGTGTTTATCAGAATAGCCTCACCTACGCTGCTATTTCATTACCATCTCATTTCCCTGCTTAAAATTTGATGTTCAGACCTAACTACATGTTTTGGAGGCCAAAATAAATACTAGAACTAAATAAAAATATGCAGGTGTGATTACTTTGGAGTCAGAACTAAATAGAAGAACTAATTAAAAACTTGCAAGTGTGATAACTTTTGAGTCAGTAATGCAAATTACAGTACCATCCCAATGTCAGTGTTCTAACATTCAATGCTTCTGTTTGTGGAGCATTGCCTTATTCACACATACACTCCTGGAAATTAAAATAAGAACACCGTGAATTCATTGTCCCAGGAAGGGGAAACTTTATTGACACATTCCTGGGGTCAGATACATCACATGATCACACTGACAGAACCACAGGCACATAGACACAGGCAACAGAGCATGCACAATGTCGGCACTAGTACAGTGTATATCCACCTTTCGCAGCAATGCAGGCTGCTATTCTCCCATGGAGACGATCGTAGAGATGCTGGATGTAGTCCTGTGGAACGGCTTGCCATGCCATTTCCACCTGGCGCCTCAGTTGGACCAGCGTTCGTGCTGGACGTGCAGACCGCGTGAGACGACGCTTCATCCAGTCCCAAACATGCTCAATGGGGGACAGATCCGGAGATCTTGCTGGCCAGGGTAGTTGACTTACACCTTCTAGAGCACGTTGGGTGGCACGGGATACATGCGGACGTGCATTGTCCTGTTGGAACAGCAAGTTCCCTTGCCGGTCTAGGAATGGTAGAACGATGGGTTCGATGACGGTTTGGATGTACCGTGCACTATTCAGTGTCCCCTCGACGATCACCAGTGGTGTACGGCCAGTGTAGGAGATCGCTCCCCACACCATGATGCCGGGTGTTGGCCCTGTGTGCCTCGGTCGTATGCAGTCCTGATTGTGGCGCTCACCTGCACGGCGCCAAACACGCATACGACCATCATTGGCACCAAGGCAGAAGCGACTCTCATCGCTGAAGACGACACGTCTCCATTCGTCCCTCCATTCACGCCTGTCGCGACACCACTGGAGGCGGGCTGCACGATGTTGGGGTGTGAGCGGAAGACGGCCTAACGGTGTGCGGGACCGTAGCCCAGCTTCATGGAGACGGTTGCGAATGGTCCTCGCCGATACCCCAGGAGCAACAGTGTCCCTAATTTGCTGGGAAGTGGCGGTGCGGTCCCCTACGGCACTGCGTAGGATCCTACGGTCTTGGCGTGCATCCGTGCGTCGCTGCGGTCCGGTCCCAGGTCGACGGGCACGTGCACCTTCCGCCGACCACTGGCGACAACTGTGGAGACCTCACGCCCCACGTGTTGAGCAATTCGGCGGTACGTCCACCCGGCCTCCCGCATGCCCACTATACGCCCTCGCTCAAAGTCCGTCAACTGCACATACGGTTCACGTCCACGCTGTCGCGGCATGCTACCAGTGTTAAAGACTGCGATGGAGCTCCGTATGCCACGGCAGACTGGCTGACACTGACGGCGGCGGTGCACAAATGCTGCGCAGCTAGCGCCATTCGACGGCCAACACCGCGGTTCCTGGTGTGTCCGCTGTGCCGTGCGTGTGATCATTGCTTGTACAGCCCTCTCGCAGTGTCCGGAGCAAGTATGGTGGGTCTGACACACCGGTGTCAATGTGTTCTTTTTTCTATTTCCAGGAGTGTATATTCCGCTGTCGTCTGCAGCATAAAACGGTATAGAAATTTATACATGCACAGTGGGAAAGCTGAATGATGAACCGGACATATCGGGAACGTTTAAATGTGATGAGGAGAAGAGAACTGTTGGAGCGGCACATTTAAAGCATTCAGTTATAGTAAACTTAGCCCTGAAAGGAGCAGTAGAACTGAAAATTGATCAATAGAAAGAAACGTTACAATATTTAATGCAGATTATCGAAAATGTTGGAACGCAGATTACTTAAAGTGCAGAATGGACTACCATAGCAAATGGAAGTGATCGAGGGCTTTATCAGCAGGTAGAGTCATTGATAATTAAAAAAAGAACCTTAATGTGATCTCATTTTATTACATCACTGAGTATAAAAGAATTAATATTTCCCTAATACATTTTATATGCACGTGAAGTTCGGGTGTCCATGAACGAGACACGGTCTTGATGACGTCGAGATCTTCTGCCTCACTGGCTGACAAACTCAAAATTTCCCGTCCTGAACAGACATTTGTCCAAATTAGCCTTCAGAGCCTTACTGTGAACTGTCTCTTGCTAGACTTCTTCAAATAGTTTATCACGTGACTTGTGAGTAGGACGTTCCAAAATAAAGGTTTATTGCTTCGACATTTTGTTATTCGGAATGAAGGAACGTCTCTCTCTCTCTCTCTCTCTCTCTCTCTCTCTCCCTCACACACACACACACACACACACACAAATACACACACATTGAAGAGATATGCATGTAACATATTGATGCTATTCATTTATTACAACAGGCTGTTTCTCCGGGACTTGTCAGAACGGAGTTCGCTTCGAACTTCAAAGAGTTCAGTCCGGAGATGTACAATCTGATGCCCGTGCACGAGTCAGAGGACGTAGCGGAGGTTGTCATCTGCATGCTGTCCCAAGACCCAAGAGTTCAGGTAAGGTCGTCTTACTTGATCGAAACATTTTGTTAGAGTTTGTACTGTGTTTTGCATATTGTCTGAATCGCCCCGCTCATGATATTTATACCTCGTTTTATTGGCATCGTTATTTCGGAAATACCATCTTTACATTTTATTTTTATTTTCTGTATTCAACATCATACGCTTGAAATAGAGTTTCTTAAAATTAACTTTCTGGGATAACGATCACTGATTTAGAGTACTGACTAGTCTTCCTGAGACGTGTGAGCAGATTGGCACACACGCTTCGACATGTGACTTTGCTATCTAGTGCCGAGCTGGCCCATGCAAAAGATAAATAACAGGAAGTGAGCCAAATGAGGAGGGAGTCTTCAAAATACTGGGGACTGGGTGCTGTGCTGCCTTAATTATCATGTCATCATCATCAACACGCTTGTTGCCAAAGTAGCATCTAATAGAAAGACTTGCACTAGGTGACCGAACAAACCAGATGGGATTTACTGGAGAAGAATGCAAAGAGATCATTTCATTTTTTCCCTATCCTGTGCCAGTCTTTTCATCTACGCAAAACTATTACACCCAGGGTTCTGTGTAACGTTCAGCTGCATATTCTAGTCTTTGCCTGCCCATACTATTTAACCCCATTTGTCGCTTCTTTTAGCACCAGGGTAAGTGTTTCTGGCTGCCATGGCAGTCCTGTTGGCTTCTGCAGTCGCATCAGACAGTTTCTACCTGCTGGTGGAACAGATGGGGGGGGGGGGAGGAGTATTTGTTCGGCTCGAAGATGATGGGCCAATTTTTCCCTAGCCTTCCTAAGAGGAAGGTGATCGGAGCCGACTATCCGGATTTGAACGGAAAGTAATTTCCTCGGGAAGCCTGGCGTTTCCAACACTCCTTGCCGTGTGAGTTCTAAAGATTGCACCAGAAAACAGTGCCTGGCAAAGGGACTGTAATCAGCACCATGACCCATGTCATCTTGCTCCAGCCAGAGAGCTCTCCAGTTAGTGTTGCTTTTGTGTACAGATCACAGGGTGGCACATTTTACTAGAATGAGTTTTATTTTTGGAACAAAAAGTGGAAGCTCCCTTGTCTACACATTTACCATCTTACTGATTTAATTAACAATCAAACGAATGTGGAAGGACTTTTAAGGTTCTGTGAATTGTCCAGATTGTTCCCCAAAACTTGAGGATGACATTTTTAACGTGTTAACAGGGTGGCTGGCTTACCTGCAATTTTTATAAATGATCAGCCAGCCATACATTCCTGTCAATCTATTTCAGTTTTCACCACGTCTTATTTAGATTTAGTTAGCATTTACTTACATCTTACTTGCACTTTAACAGTTTTAACAGTCTAATTCATGGTGTGAGCTAGTTCGATTTTCTGAGTGATTATGGGTGAAACTGGGGGAGAGTGAGTGTGGTTTTATCTAGATTTGTTTTTATCTCTTTTACTGCATTTTCTCCATTTTAATCACACTGATTTCTATTAATTTCATATGGGTGCATATAACCTAGTCGGTGAGAGCCCATAAGACACACGCACACACCCACAAACGTAAACACGCAAACATGCGCAAACCCACACACACACAAGACACTCAACATAGACTATAGCCAGGAGCACGAATGGCCAATGAGAATGCCTACATTTCTGCTCCTGATTCTTATTGGATAGAAGGTCTGAACCTTAAATAATTTTGTGGAACGCTTTTTGAGCTTGCGAAATCGAGGAGCCTGGCGCCCCTGATTTCAAATTTTTTTTAGTCCAGCACCGACATCGCAATCCGCTGCCTCCATATGAGCTCTCGAAAACAATTACGCTGTTATCCCGAAGGCAACATAAGCTTACGGTCATAAGTTATGGATCATGATAAACATAAATTAATAATATAACAATAAAGAGCTTAACTATTCTACATGTCACCCAAGCGAAGTATTATCAGTAAATATAGAGAGACCAACTAAAGGCTATACAAAAGTAAAGTGTTGCATTAGGTAGCAAGTCGTAGGCCCTCTGGGATGGAATTTGTGTGTAAAATCGTTTACCATTTCAGAGATTTGAATTTAGCAATACTTATTGGTCAGTGAAAATACTTTTCCAGTATGGGATGCCTACAAATCAATCAAAAGTGCATTCTTGTGAGGAAATGTCAAATTCTGCTTGGGAACGTCCGTTTTTCTCTGGTCGAGTGTTGCAGATCAGTCATTGTGTTCTTGTTTAGTAAAAAGAGAGGGTTCAGAGCACAACGTAGAGCCATTAGCTATTTTGTTGGTAGTGCTTTAATGAATGAGATGAACCTGCCTAGAGTTAATTCATGTTTCATAAAAATTAACTGGTTTCCATACAAATCTGTGAGCGATGTTCCTTGCGTGACTCTTTCCGTATGGAGTTTGAACTGCATTCCTTTTTAGTTAGGCCTTTCTATCAACCAGTTGGGGGCAGATGTACTGAACTTGGAAGTGTACACATTATAGTCCAGTGGCGAGACCTCGGAATCCTTATGAAAGTAGTTGAATTCCTATAGTGTTTTTAATTACTAAATGATGTGAACCCTTTTTCACAGAGGAAAGCTATGGTGGCTATCCTTATTCAGATTGATTCTGAAAGTGTAACAGTGTAGACAATTAATCTCGTCCGCCAATAAATGCTTCCAACTAAATCCGAAGAGAAGTACGTCACATACTTCATGTAATGTGCCGCACATTGCCAAGAGTGTTTGGGTTCCGATTGCACCTGTGAATACGTTTTTGCGCGACTCTAGGGCAGCTTCTAGGTTATGTTCGAAATGAATGTTTGAAGATGTCTCTCTTATCTGTCCCTTCTTTTACTAAGGTTATTCCACAGACGTTTTTCCTTGTCTGTTGTTTTCAGTTATGTCATTTTATACCTTATCTGTTTTCCAATAGTACCAGATTTGAAATGGATCCAACTTCTTTTTCTCTGGATAGTACAACTTAGTGCTCTCAAGACTTAATCAGTTTCTATACCCAATATATCTATAGTAATTATGCATCTGTTTCTTGAATGCACTGTGGTGCTATTATTCACTAATTTGTCCAGCTATACATAAATTTATAACCTATTGTGAAGTTCAGGCAAAAATATTTAGGATAATACTGTTTTTAGTAAAAGGTGTAGGATATGCAAAAAGAAGAGAATTGTTTTAAGTTGATTTAACTACCAAACATTTAAGAACTATAGCGTTTTTGAAAGCATTGAAGGATACATCATGCCATGTTTCACTGTTAGATGACAAGTCCTCCTTAGAAATTGGCAGAGAAAACAAACAGATCAAACTACATTCCATTGTACATACTACTAAAACATGAACTGAGAGAAAACAGAAAAGACAGATTAAGTCAATGATCCTGTGTTCTGAAAACAATGTTTTCTGCCACCAGAAGAAAATAGTACACTTGTAGAACCACATATATCATAGAAATATAGAAATTTAGTTTCAAATAATAGTGAATGCCTGAAAAGTGAATTGCTTTGTGCATATTGTTTTCAAAATGGTCAGATGGTCAGATGGTTAGATGGTCCAAACCATCTGACCATTTTGAGAGTATTTGCTTTATAATTTCAAATGTCTTTTTCTTTTTGACCCTTCCAAAACACATTCGAGAGTAATTTATTTCTGACAGTAGGTGCTGAGCAGTTATCTATGTCGGAATATGCTGTACGTAAGAAATCTCTTCACCCTTATCTCTCACAAAAACATGTCACTTTGGAAAACAAATAATGATAACTAATAATGATAAACACATACAATTCATGGTTATCATACAGGTGTCATTCTGGTACAATCCATCTCCCTGGGCTGTTCCCTTTGTTTTGATCTGATATCAATCTGTGGGTGATAATGTATTTAAAAATTTCACGTAAGATCACACAAAACATTGAAACAATGCTCCTCCCAACACCTTGTAGAAGCACCAAAATTCATGGTCTAGAAATAAATGATATACTAGAAGGGAATAATATTAGCTGTGCTGCATGTATCGAACAGACATCTGAACAGTAATATGTGATAATAAGATAATGAATGAAACTCACTCTAGATGAAGAAACATCCCCGAAACATGAATGGGTTGTAAAACAAGAAAAAATTGTGTTTGCTTAAGGCAGAACCACATTTTCTCATTCCTTATAGTTTTGGTAGATATTGGCTAACAGGGTTCGACTCCTTGCAAAGATACAGTTTTATGCTTGCTTTTACAGAGTCACAGTTGTGCCATTACAGTATCATTATATAATTCTTTGTGTATTAAATTTTGTCCCCCTCTGTGACTTTTGTTTCATTTTACTTGGTGTCCAGAGCTTGTCCTGTATTTAGACATCTAAAGCACATTTTCACATTGCATATTGAATTGTGTGGAAAAAAATATAAATGCATGTTTACAGAATTAACAGATCACTTTGTCAAAATGTTTCCCACAGTAATACTTAAACAAACAGTATGATAAGTAAGTTAGTCATTTCTGTGTAATTAATTCATGGTGTTTCCTAAATTTAGTCATAAGCAATATGGAGAACTGAAAACATGAATACTAGTCAAAACTGCCAAAAATTCCTGATACAGGAAACACTAAATAGAGAGTAAGAATGTATATAAAGAAAGATGTACTGTCGATGCCAGAACTGTGATGACACAAGACTGGGGAAAGTAAATACAAAATTGTGTTCTTTTACAAAGATAGACACTATTATTATTTCACGTAAGCTTGGGAATCCATCTTGGAGAGATACATGTGTAACATTCTTGAATTATTATTTATGTAACATTTTTCTTTCTTATGCTAACGACTAAATACAATTTACTGTTGTTACAGATTCATGACGTCATTATGAACCCTACAGGTAGTGTTTACTGAAGCTGCCAACAGTAACCTGAACAATGTCAAATGCATCATTAATCTGTACAGAACTCACATCACTGGGTGATAGTGTGAGATAGTTGCACATCAAACTAGAACTTTTATGTGGATTGTGTATATTCCACACTGTTCTTGACAACCCATGCAACAGATGGTGATCAACATTCATCAAGAAAAAATGGAAATTATTTAAGCGATGTAACTTATTTATATTTGAACTATAAGTAAAACTAAATATGTTTTCTGTTTTGTAGAACTATCTAAGTTGTATAAAAAAATAAACAAATAAAAGCAAAAAGGAATTTGTGTTTCAGTTTTAAAAATAGGATTGTCAGTACCTCATAATCTACTTCAATGGTTCAGATATTTTTAGGGATACAAAATAGACAAAAATTTCAATATTCGAAAGTAAGTAAAAAGTAAGAAGTGGGGAACAGATCTCTTGATTAATAGTTTAAGGTCAAAACTAAGGACATAGTTGTAAATAGCAGGTCCTATATATACAGGACATTCTAAATTCAAATCACTTTAACTGAAAGGTGTACATGAAGGTATTAAAATAAGTTCATGTTACAGCTGCCAAACACTGTATTCAGGTAATTTCTACCTTCCTTTCAGTAGTTTCTCATATACGAAATAAAATGAAATTTAGAGCTAAATGTATGTTTAATGTCGAAGGTAATGGAAACTAGGCATAAAGAGAAGTAAATGAAGAGAGACGTTCTAGAAGGAGTAACAGTAGAGTACATGGGATTACTAAATATAAATTGCAACATGATATTTCAAACCCCAATAATCACTAAAAATTCCATTTATGGGAGATATCTTCACATGACGCCTCTACCCAATTTAAGTTTCTTTATTTCAGCTGCGGCAATTTTTCACCTAAACCAAAACGAAAATACTGCATAGCACTGTGTAAAGCAGCGAATGGAGAGAAAAAAGCTATGATTTCTACATCTTGCACCAATGTACCTAACTGCCAGTCAAGTCCCGATCCTTGTTTTCGGCGACCTCTACATACTTTGCGGCTTTCTCTCGCAATGAAAACTCACAATAAGAAAGGTCACTGCCTCGAGCCGACTGTACTTATTTTACCCTGACAAGTGGTCCTTTAAATACCGACTTGAGTTTACGTGAGCCATGTTACTTGATCCTTCTACAGCGTTACATACAGTTTCATCATAATATTAATGATAAGTTACTCGAACCCTTTGCGAAACACGCAACAACTTCGAAGAAAAGTGTCACTAGGCACTTCAGTCCATTTAGATGGACGAGACAAGCAGTGAAGCCAAAAGAATCTCAATCATTAAGAAATATATGGGTCAAGTATCCATTCTAGCGTTAGGAACTTGCTTATTAATAATAGTGATGCTATAACGGTAATATTTTCTGACAAAATGCAACCTAACACTAGATTGCGTTCTTACGGCTATCCTGTGTGGCCGTTTTCTAGTACGACTTAAAAAGAGAGAGAGATTATTAATTGATCACCGATGCGTCCGTACTCGATTGTGTTCAGGAGACGTACGGATTGATTACGCGAATAATTGACCTTTTGACCGGGATTCCCTTCACGCAATCAGAATCTTCGATTAAAATACCTAAGGGACCTCTTTGAATATAAAAATAGAAATGAAAGTAAATTAGTGGAATTTCGTAAGAGAAAGATTAATAGATCGGAAGTTGAACACATTAGTGGTCTCCCAAATACAATCGAGAGACCACGATAAAGAGCGAACCTGTAACAAAGCTCATATACAATTTGAACATCATTTTTGGTTAGTGTAATAAAAGGACAAGAAGAAAATTACTGCATCGTAAAATATTAACATATTTTGAACAAATTAGCTTTAAATTTCTAGACATTGACAAATACACAATAAATGCATGACTTACATGTGATATTTCGTTTGTGGAAGGCGCAGTCCAATAATCGCTGCTTTGTCAGTCCGTTCCTTCATAAAATTAAATGTCCTTGCTTGTGCTTAAGTGCATTGTACCCACACCAGAGTTACCGAAATGTTGGTTAATCGTTTCACATAGTTTTTACACAAAATAAAAAGTACAACTTGTAGCAATGCTATGTAGTGCGTCTTAACATGTCGGCGACCAAAAGTACAAGTGATAATAAAGTCTCTAGAACATTTCTTAATAAAAGATAGATGGTTCTTCTAATGTTTTGCAGCTTCTGGCTATCAAGTGCTGCGGCAATGATTTTAAATATCTGCGACCAGCGGGTAATAGTGTTTATTTACAGTATTTAAACGCTGGACGCGCGTTTTGGTATAGGCGCACATTAAAAAAAAATTTTTCGTCGCTTTACTCTCGCGCTGTGATGCTTAGCATTTTTACGAACTACAGCTAGTTGGCTGTCCTTTTCTTTTATGACAAATATCTCATACGCAAAGTATCAGAAATCCATTAATATTACACCATACTGCACATACAGTGTACGTAATACATATTCATACAACAAAAGAAATTGCTGGTAGTCAAAACTATCCATTGTTTTCTTTCCATTGACTTTATGGTACCTGGTAACCATACTTATATACGCCATTTAAATACGTTTTAATGGAAAAGTTAAACTGTAGCAATAAAACGTACCACAATGTGTTCTCAAAGAGATTAACTGCGAATGATTTGTGATATGCACTACAATGTAACAGGTTCATATATGAAACTGAATTTAATGAAACAGCAAATCGATTTATTCTTCTCGACAGACTGAACACTGTCGTACTGCCCACTTTGCATTTCTTTTTTCTTTTAGGTTTTGAGAGTCGCTTACAGTTCGATGTCTGTATGTGTACTGCTCCATTATTCACTGCTACCAGAACACTGCAGTTTTTCAATGTACAGCAACTTAAAAAAATCTTCACTTATTAATTGTCTAAATCGATGAAAGAATCTGGAACGGAGATCAATGTTCCATTGATGCGTAACACATTAGGGAATACCATACACAGTTGTAATTCTAGAAAAACAAAATTGTCAGTACTCAAAGATTTTCGATACTGATCCTCAAGCGAATACGAATTGCATGTGTACTCGATTCTTTCCGCCTCCCATTTACGGAAACGTCTCTTGGTGAACACTGAAATGGCATCCACATCTACGTGTATCACATCACAAGACTCATTTACTTCGCCAATAATCATTCTTTTAAAGGTGTCGATGCTGCTAAAGACATAACTTTATCATTACTGACAGGACGAATACACACTAGCCAGGTGTATCACATCTGAACACTATTGCAATGATAGGCCTATAAAGAAATTTGCTCTCGGTTTAGCTGCTGATGAACCAGTGACATTCCTCTGCTCTATTGTTTTTGCGAACTGTTACTTGAAATTGGTTCTCCGCAGAACATTAGGAAACAGGTCTAAATATATAACGTGAATGAATGTGTTAATGACCCAGAATTTTAACAGATAATTTTAATTTCTTGTTACAATCTAGAAAGATAGCAAACAATCATGCTCCTGAGTGTCATAATTACAAATCATCATTATTACAATCTTGCCACTGGTTGACCACAAACTTTGTTACAGCATGTCAAGTAGCCTTTTTTTGATTTATTATAATGACACATCAGCAGGAATTGCTGCAATAAAGTGTTCATTCTAGCCAAAGTAGGCTAATCAAGGTCACCGAGAATGAATTGCTATCACAATAGAATTAAAAAAAAATTTCTTAACCCATCAGTTCACCAATAAAACGTGCAGTTCGAAAGTACAATGAGGGGGCTAACGAAACACCTTGTACACCTCAGTGATAAACAACATGGGACCAAATGGCTCTGAAGTCACAACTGAGTTCCGTCAATAGGTTATGTAGTAATTCAAAAATATGGTTCTAATGGCTCTGAGCACTATGGGACTTAGAACTACTTAAACCTAACTAACCTAAGGGCATGACACACATCCATGCCCGATGCAGGATTCGAACCTGTGACCGTAGTGGTCGCGTGGTTACAGCCTGTAGCGCCTAGAACCGCTCGGCCACCCCAGATGGCTATGTAGTAATTCATGTACTGATGTAGATGATCATAATTATCAACAGCTGCGTTGCTAAGATATTACATATTCAAATATAGAAAACAACTGTAAGTAGGCTGTTTAGGTTTTTTTATTGGTAACGCCACGTAGAGCTCTGTATGAAAATCACTGTCTGTATTGTGTGCAGTCTGTGGCTAGTTTGCATTGTTGTCTGCCATTGTAGTGTTGGGCAGCTGGATTTTAACAGGACGTAGCGTTGCGCAGTTGGAGGTGAGCCACGAGCAGTGGTGGATGTGGGGAGAGAGATGGCAGATTTTTGAGAGCGGATGATCTGGACGTGGGTCTATCAGAAACTGTACATTTGTAACAATGGATATCATGAACTGATATATATATTATGACTTTGAACACTATTAAGGTAAATACATTGTTTGTTCTCTATCAAATCTTTCATTTGATAACTATGCCTATCAGTAGTTAGTGCCTTCAGTAGTTTGAATCTTTTATTTAGCTGGCAGTAGTGGCGCTCGCTGTATTGCAGTAGTTCGAGTAACGAAGATTTTTGTGAGGTAAGTGATTTGTGAAATGTATAGGTTAATTTAGTCAGGGCCATTCTCTTGCAGGGATTATTGAAAGTCAGAATGCATTGCGCTAAAAAAAATATTGTGTGTCAGTTTAAGCAAAGTCATGTATATTTTTTCTAAGGGGGCGTTTCATATGGCGACCCTGCCAGGATACGTCACTGGAATCTTCTGATTTTTTCTTGTAGTTTTTGTAGTTAGTGTAGCTTTTGTTTATTGCTGGTGCGTAATTGCAGAGGGAATCTCCTTTGTAGTTGCAGTCTTTCATTGTTGTACAGTAAAACAGTAGTGGCATGCATGTAGATTTGCACCAAGTATTTCACAGCTGCGCTTGGGATTAACTAGGTATTATTTTCAGTGATATGTTAATGTGTTTTCTTATTTTGCTCTTCAAATTGTGCTTTTCTGTGTTATCGTGTGAAATATTGTGACAATAATGGCATGTGAAAAACGTAATACTAGGCTCCAAAGTAAACTGAGAAATGACAGTGGAGACGAAAGCAGTGTGTTAGCGCCGCCGAGAAATGAATTAACTAATGTTCAAAGTAGTAATTTGGTAATTGTGCATAGGGAAATGGAGTGGGCTGCAAATAATGGTGCAGGCAGTGAAACAATTAATGAACAGGGAAGTATTATCGATCGATCGGTCGGCAACAGCTCGCCTCAGGAATCCGAAATGACAGGACACAATCTTGCAAATACTATAGATTCAGGTTTTGTGTCCTCACCGTTTTCTCAAATAAGTCAAGACACATTTTCTGCTTTTCAAAATGCGAATATTGCCGGTTCAAATGCCCTGCCGAATAGCACTGAGGAACATGTTTAAGACACCAGTGCTTTGTTATTACAGTTAATGCGACAAATGGGACAAAGGCTACAAAAGTTAGACACAACACTTGAGCAAAATCAGAAACAAATGGAACAAAATCTTCACACCACGCTTGAACAAACACGTGAAGATTTAACTACTGAGTTACATAAAATCGAATCGAAATGTCAAAAAGTCTGTAATGACGTAAAAACACAAATTTGTGAGCATTTCCAACCTATTTTTTCGTGGCATGAAAATACATTACAGAATCACGAAGCAGCCATAAAAGAACTGCAAACTATTGTTCATGAAAATCATGAAACCTTGCAAGCTAAAACTGACTCAGTTACATCTACCGATTCGGTTACGCTACTTGCAAAAACTCAGGAAAACGTAAAGGACACAATAGATACGATTTGAAAACAAATGGACACTCTGAAACTTGGTTCAGAAAAACACACTGAGGAAATAAGTACACTATCGGAGAAAGTAGCCGAACTTTCGGATCAGTTCACTAACTTATCTACAAAGATAGATGATGATCTGAATGACACAAGACCTGTAGCCATCACCGACACAGAAGAGTATGAACAAATTAAGAAATTCAAACAAAATCAGAATCAAATTAATACGCAACACAAAAGAGAAATCTGGGAAGAACAAGATCAGTTGGCACAAGTAATACAAAAATTACATATTTCAGAGAACACTCGCGCTCCAACACGGGAAGAGGGACTTATAAATACGGAAAAGCCACAAAATAATAACACAGGGTATTTCTGAAATTATGAAAGAAATTGGCAAGGTGCACCGAATTTTGAGATGGAACCACCGACACGGCGTAACAATGACCGATATGCGACTCGCCCACACGATGATTTTGACTATAAGCTCTTTATTACTACACGTAAATTCAAAACATTTAAGAATTCCGGCAACGACATTCATCCACAAGGGTGGCTTCATCAATTCTATCGTTGTTTTCCTCCCAACTGGTCATTAGAGCACAGATTAGAATTTATGTGTGGCTATTTAGGGAATGAACCAGCTCTAAGAATGCGATCGGTCATTCACGACTGCCACAGTGAAGGAGAATTTTATCATGCCTTCCTCTCAGCATATTGGTCTCAAGCTACACAAGACCAAGTAAAACATAGCATCATAATGATGAAACATTTCGAACAATCTGAATTTTCCAGTCTTGTGAAATATTTTGAAGACATGTTGCACAAGAATCAGTACCTGTCAAACCCATACAGCCCCTCAGAACTCATCCGCATTTGCTTAATCAAATTGCCTGAACATTTACGACATATTATTTTGGCAGGACGTTGCAAAGACGACATTGAAGCTTTTCAGGGACTGTTACATGAATAGGAAATTGACACTGAGAACCGCGGAACTCGGAAACAGGAGCCCAATAATTACAGGTCACATCCGTCACAATTCCGCAATGACAGAAATAATAACTGAACACCACAAGGCCATTCTTACAATGTAAATCGTGACCAAAACAGACACCACCCGTATGACAACCGTTGGCAGAGGAGTAATAATTACAGGGAAAGATCACCTCACTGCGGTAATGACTATCACAGAGGCAATCAGAGAAACAGACAATATGGAAACCTAAATAATTATTATCAAGGGAGACAGAATAACGTCAGACGCAACGGTCCAGCGCGCAGTTACGATTCCGGGAGAAATTCTCCACCACATGACCGACAAAAAGAAAGTATACAAACTACCGACAAAACGACAGACCTGAATTTCATCAGAACCGACGGGATTCAAACGAGGCAGGGTCCTCTCGACAAGGCGAATTTGTAGAAGTTAGGTCTCCAAATCCCAAAAACGACAGCGCCAACAAAGAGACAGACAATAACTCGCACCGCAAGCAGCCACGTGCGCTGGCTGGCTCAGAGAAAAATAACATAGACGCTAACTTTGACAAAAATTTGAGCATTCTTTACTGATGTATCATATACCACATGATAATTCCGTTGAAGCTGTAGCTCTGCATACTAGGAAGAGTAAAGGCTTGCACCACATTTCACATATAAAACCGTTTATTGAAAGATAATCTGCTTTTTAACTTTGTCTTTGCCATAAGACTTTTCACTTCACGTTACTAGTATGCTTTGTCAGACTTAGAAACTGTTAACATGCAACAATGTTTGAAGTTAAATATCCAGTCAAGAACCAAGAGAACTTATTTAAACAGAAATTACGAATGCATTGTTACAGTGAACAGACGTCACAGTGTTGTTGTGTGTGCATTCTTGCTTGTTAGTTGCACGATTACGTAACGAATATAAGGCTTACATACTTAGAACATATAGTGGTACTGCTGATGAGATTTTAATGCAACATTTTGGTTTACTTGAAAATACATTCTGGATTTAAAGTACTTTCTGTGAGATACCAAATGACACAGTGGTTATTTTATGTGACAGCTACACGATTTTATCACGACGCTACTAATGAGTGACAATATACAATGTTGCTTTTACGGTGTTTCTGTTTTATATCTGCACAGTTTTTCTGTATTATTCTGGAAAGTAAAACATGTTTTAGTAGTAACTTTTGCGGTATAGCTACAACGAGACAGCCTTTTCCGTAGCACAACAATACGTTACAGTACAGTACTTTCTTCATCACAGCAATAAGCGAAATATCTAAGATATCTATAAGCAAAGCATTTCACTTTTGTTTATCATGAGGTAAGTACGTTGACTTCCACAGAACTTTGCTTACGGACGACGATAATTACGACACTTGGCACATTTTTTAACCTTAAGTAATGACAGAGATTATGTTACAATAAGACACACAATTTAGCGCTACAGGACATGCATTTGAGTGATTAATTTTGTACTTAAAACATTTATTTTTAAAGATTTTTGAATTACAAAGAAAGTTTTCCGTGATACATTTCATTCCATTGCTGTAATCTGTAACACCTGAGGGTATAATTACATTAATCCTCAGGGGGGTACACGCCTACTTTGTGTACCATGTGTTTGGGAAGCACAAGGAGCCCTAACTAATACGGTATTTACTTATACAACTTTACACATCGGTACCATATTTCTCTAACACAGAATTACACAGCTATCTGATTATTTAACAAAGAAACAAACATTTTTTTTCTATGTCAGTGACACATGTTTACGTAATTACACAGTTTTATAACTTCACACTTATGAAATTGTATTTTTTCTGTACTTTGTGAAATGTTCATATTTTTTCGGAACCATTGTGATACTATGAGAGCTTTGATTGATGTATTTGGTATGAGATCATGATTTTTAAAGTGCGTTTGAGGTAGATGACACTATTTAAATGAGCAGAGAATTTTCTTTAGGTTTTGAAATTATTGCAGAAAGCTACGACGTTTTTGAGATTTGGCTGAGTATTTATGATGATATTATTATGATGACAATATGTATTATGTTGTTGAAGTATGTTTATGATCAATAAGCTGATGCTATATGAGGAATAAGATTATGCTATGTATTTATTATGATGAAATATTGAAGATGTATTGATGAATACATATATGTGTAATAAGGTAAGGAATAAGGAGTAGTGGTTAGGGACTCTGACTTGTGAAAAAGGATGATGGAAACCAAGAATCGTACTTTAAAGAGGTATGAAATGTGTGTAAATGCGAGAATGTATCACAATGCAGACGAAATTTTTTTGGACACTATTATATTTAAAGGATTTTGTTTCTACACATTTGTAACGCAAATTCTCGGCCTGTGAAATTTTATATGAGACTGTCACTGTAGTGCAAACTGGTGTTGTAAATATTTCGGTAAGAAAGTTAGCCAGCCGCGGTGGCCGTGCGGCTCTCGCGCTGCAGTCCGGAACCGCTGGGCTGCTACGGTTGCGGGTTGTAATCCTGCCTCGGGCATGGATGTGTGTGATGTCCTTAGGTTAGTTAGGTTTAAGTAGTTCTAAGTTCTGGGGGACTGATGACCTAAGATGTTAAGTCCCATAGTGCTCAGAGCCATTTGATCCATTTTAAGAAAGTTAAGTGACTACCTTCAGGTAATGCGTCGTGGGCACCCAGCTGCGTGACAGTCGCCTGGAAAAAAGCCATTAGTGTGAGCCTTTCACAGGCACAGGTGGAGAAAAAAGGAGGCCATTATCCTCGCTATTGACATTTCTTTGTAGAAAGCATCACAAATACGACACGCTCAAACTTGAAAACATATCATTACACTGTGGAGCTCGTAATTTATAATATTTACTAAAATGCCTAATGAAATGATGAGAAACATGTTATGTCTATTGTCTTTGTAGTTGAGAGATTGCTCATGTTGTTTAATATCTAGTATCTAGCTCCACTGCAGCATTGGTTAAAATAAAATTTTATGGATGTACTAATATAAATATTTTATGCCTACAGATCCAGTAAATAATAACTTTATGATGTACTTAAAAAAACGAAGGAGCACAAAAAGACATTTCCGTTCACAGGAATTGCATACAGAATTTTCTTTTCAAGTACTTGGTAATTTCTTTTGTAGAATAAATTGTGATGCATCACTCTAGTGTTAAGATGTGACATAGGTATTAGACTTGGGCATCTTTAGTGCAATAGTTTTTCTGCTTGAGCTTTGTCATGTTTAGTATAAGTTATAGCTTTTGCTGCTGCTGTTTGCCAGGCATAGTGCTACTGAATGTCTGTTAAGCCTTTTTTACTACTGATTTATTTCCTTGTTGCTGCACATTGGCTCATATTAGTTGTAATGTTGTATTTGCTCTGTTAATTTATACTGCTGCTTGCTTTGCACTTTGCATTTTTTTGTCATTGCTGTTTGTGTTAATTGTTTTGTGGTGCTGCATTGCCTCGTCCCTTAGATTAGCATCTGAGCTCAGTAGATTTAAGTTTGCTTAAGAGGGGGTAGGCTATATAAGAGAATGGGTTGCGATGAATTGGAAGAAATGCATTGAGAAGTTATACGAAAAAAGTACATAAAGCAGGTATAGATAGGACTTTTTGGGAATAATGAAGAACGAAGGGAGATCTCCAAGCAGTAAAGAAAGTTTTGTTTGCAAAATACTGCAGTAAAACAAACCCTGTCCTTTCCTTGTGTTATCCCACCATGTGTTTGTGTACCCTTGTGTATTTGTGTTCTTTTTGTCTTTATGTGTTTATCTGATAAGAGATATGTTGTAGAATTTTTCTAATAATGTGTTATTTACTTTGTAAAGATGTTTAGACATTATTTATTTTGTTTTGTTTTAATGCTCATGTGTGAAGTTGATGTTTCAAAAGTTATTCTGATCTTTTATATATTTACTTATGTCATAATTCCTGTAACACTGATGTATATGTTTATTTCTATTCTTTTGTAAAGCCTGTTTACTACAAATGTTATCTATACTGTTATGTTCTTTAATGATGTATTTTGTACCTTTGTTATTGTATTCTTATGTTATAAAATTTTAATTGACACCAGTTCATCAAATTAAGTAACTAGTAAGTAAAATTTCACTGCACACGTTTCTGTTGGTCATAGTACAGGGTGTTCCAGCTATCTTGTCCACCCCAAATATCTCTGGAACAATAACAGCTATTGGAAAACGACTTTCACCGGTATCAGTGTAGGACTGGGGCCCATGAATGTACATATTTGGATACATTTTAAAACGAAAGCATGTGTGTTTTTTAACACAAACTTATGTTTTTTTTAAATGGACCTCCTATATTTTTTCTTCAGCAATCCATAGCATGACAAAGCACATACACAATGGCGTTGATTGCATCGCAATATTCCCATTACATCCCGAGATATTGAGATGCGAATTTGACGCTTGAAACACCCGACATGCGCTGCTAGCGCACGTCCTGAGGCTCAGACGTGAACCCCATGCTGCCCGTAATCGCGATGTGATTGACATGTGTAATCACACCTCCATACTTATCAAGAGGTCCGAAACGAATAATACGGTCTGCTGCCATAAACTCTCATAAGCACATAATGGTTTCCCTCTTGCACGTTTTACGTATCTACGTACACAATATGAACCAGTACCGATAGGTGTACACCCGTCAGGTTGACTTATTTATCCTGAACACCCAAAATAAGGTTTATCTAATGCGTTATGTGACCCATTGTGCCTGTCGCGCAGGGCCTGGCTCTACCTAGTCAAGTGTCCAACGTAGTTCCCACTACTACCACAGTTACCACTTCGCCTTGTTTATGATTTGCGACCCATGCAATTTCCTGTACTCCACCACCCTTCGAGCATCCCATTTGTTGTTGCTTTGGCGTGCAGTACAACGCTTGCCAGTGTAGTCGTGCATCAGAGTAATCTAGTGACGGCACGGAGGTAGTACACACTGTGAATAAACATTGTGTTGTGGAACTTATACTGTACAGTATAATGTACACACATGAAGATATGGTAGAAATGCTGCTGATCTATGGAGAATGTACGTTGACGGGAAATACGTTATGAGATTGCTTGTTTGTTGATAGTACTGTTAGCGAACATTATGATTATTAAGTTAATATGTCTGTTTTCTACCCTACTCTACATACCTGTACTGTACCCTGTTGTAGGTGGACGAAATGCTGTTCAGGCAGAACGACTGTACAGAAGACGATTCCCTGACAAGCCATCACCTTCGCGCCGGATGTTTGGTCGTATCACATCTCGTCTAGGTGAAACGGGTAGCTTAAATCCAAGACCTCGACATCGTCCTAGAACACGCACAGATGAACGTGCTGAACTTGCTGTGCTCGCTACCATAGCTGTGAATCCTCAAATCAGCACACGTCAAATTGAACGTGAAGTTGGTTGTCGAAATCAAGTGCACAGCGTATTCTTAAACGTCATAAATTTCATCCTTACCATGTTCATTTACACCCGGATCTTCATGGAAATGACTTCCGCAATAGGGTAACATTTTGTCGGTGGGCTCAGCAAAAACTTCTGACTAATCGAAATTTTTTTGCAGATGTTCTCTTTACCGACGAGGCATCATTCTCCAACAAACGAATTGTCAATATGAGGAATATATGCATTATTGGTCCACAGACAATCCAAAATGGCTCCGTCAGGTAGAGCATCAACGTCCGTGGAAAGTTAATGTTTGGTGTGGGATTATCGGAGATACCATTATGGGACCTTTCTTTATAAATGGCATCCAAAATGGCAGACAATACTCCAGATTTATACGACACAATCTTCCTGTTCTCTTGGACACCGTACCTCTGAACCGGAGAATGGTCATGTGGTATCAGCATGACGGATGCCCGGCACACAACGCCTTACGAGCACGACGACTTCTGAACCGTAAGTTCCCTGGCAGGTGGATTGGACGAGGTGGCCCAGTTAGGTGTCCTGCCCGATCTCCGGACCTTACACAGCTGGATTATTTTCTTTGGGGAGCAGTGAAGGATGCTGTTTACGAACATGAACCACCAACACCAGAGGACATGAAGCAACGCATTATTGATGCTTGTACAGCCATCAAAGAGGAAATAGTAGCACGAAGTAGGGCATCCTTCATCCGCAGAGTGACCCTATGTATGCAAGCCAATGGGCATCACTTTGAGCATGAGATGTGAACCTTATGTTTAGTATGTAGTGCTGGTATCACAGTGGAAGTTTCTACTAAGGTCCATTTTACCCAGTGATGTTTAGAAACATTTGTTTGCAACAATTTGTCATTTAACGCATTAGATAAACATAACATTGATAAATATGTGATAATAAAACTAGTTGGTTAAACATGTTTACATTCATCTTCTATGTCCTACCTGAGCTTCCCAAATCAAAACATTTTTACCTAAACAACGGTAAAAGTTTTAGTCCACTTGCTCGTTTCACTAAAACCATCAACATGAATTTTACTATTACGAGTGAATGATTAACTGTCACTTGCGCTAGATCTACAGTAAAGTAAAGTTTTAACGTTGAACGGCATTATCTTTTTAGTAACGGATTAACGATAAGCGAAGTTAACTTTGTGACTAACGTTGCGGTACACAGATATATTACAGAACCGCATCACCCCTAGCCTATGGGATAAATACCTGCTGGAATGTACGACGTTAATGCAGGATGGCAGCAGACCGTATTATTCGTTTCGGACCTCTTGATAAGTATGGAGGTGTGATTACATATGTCAATCACATCGCGATTACGGGCAGCATGGGGTTCACGCCTGAGCCTCAGGACGTGCGCTAGCAGCGCATGTCTGATGTTTCAAGCGTCAACTTCGCGTCTCAATATCTCAGGATGTAATGGGAATATTGCGATGCAATCAACGCCATTGTGTATGTGCTTTGTCATGCTATGGATTGCTGAAGCAAAAATATAGGAGGTCCGTTTAAAAAAAACGTAAGTTTGTGTTAAAAAACCCATATGCTTTCGTTTTAGAATGTTTCCAAATATGTACATTCATGGGCCCCAGCCCTACATTTATACCGGTGAAAGTCGTTTTCCAATAGCTGTTATTGTTCCAGAGATATTTTGGGTGGACAAGATAGCTGGGACACCCTGTATATGGACAATATGTGAGAAGTAGGGACTGATAGTGTTTGCACGTGTGTTAATAATTCAGCAAGGGACTGGTTAACAGCATTGTTGGTTCTAAGGATAATTCCAAAAACTTTGTGAGTGCACAAGTGTTGGTTTATGGACTTGCTATATTGTCCGCAAGACTCTTCGATGGTGATTGTGCACCTGCACAGTCGCAAAAGGTGGCTGCTGGCCGTCTCTACAAGGACTACAGTGGGTCTGCACCTTTGATGACCCACCAATACCATTATTTCTACAATGACTACAGTGGGTCTGCATCTTTGTTGGCCCACCAATACCATTATTTCTACAAGGACTGCAGTGGGTCTGCACCTCTGGTGGCCCACCAATACCGTAATCTCTAACAAGACTACAATGGGCCGCTCTGTGATGACCTACCTACCAATAATCTTCAAAACTTCGACTGACTCTGCTGTGGGTTTGCTCTGTTCTGGCCCATTACCTGTCTGCATGTCAAGAGTCAGCACTGACTTTCCGTTGGAAGGACAACACTACTTCTTCAAGACTGCATGGAAATCCACTACTTCCACGTGCATTTTCTTTTACTAATGAGACTTTGTGAAAAAAACTGTAATTACTACTGTGATGAATGATCAGGACTGTCTTTACGGACTGTAAGAAAATTGTAGCTTTTGACCAACATTGTATCAGTAAGTGTGAATATTTGATTTCTTTGTTATTGTAATTATGAAAAAAATTTTCAAATCTGTATTGGCCACTGCCCAAAACAATTTGTAAAATTTTTTGTGGGGAGCATGGGGGCTATGTAAGTAGGCTGTTTAGGTTTTTTTATTGGTAACGCCACGTAGAGCTCTGTATGAAAATCACTGTCTGTGCTGTGTGCAGTCTGTGGCTAGTTTGCATTGTTGTCTGCCATTGTAGTGTTGGGCAGCTGGATGTTAACAGCGCGTAGCGTTGCGCAGTTGGAGGTGAGCCGCCAGCAGTGTTGGGTGTGGGGAGAGAGATGGCAGATTTTTGATAGCGGATGATCTGGACGTGGGTCTATCAGAAACTGTACATTTGTAAGAATGGATGTCATGAACTGATATATATATTATGACTATTAAGGTAAATACATTGTTTGTTCTCTATCAAAATCTTTCATTTGATAACTATGCCTATCAGTAGTTAGTGCCTTCAGTAGTTTGAATCTTTTATTTAGCTGGCAGTAGTGGCGCTCGCTGTATTGCAGTAGTTCGAGTAACGAAGATTTTTGTGAGGCAAGTGATTTGTGAAACGTATAGGTTAATTTAGTCAGGGCCATACTCTTGTAGGGATTATTGAAAGTCAGATTGCGTTGCACAAAAAAAAATATTGTGTGTCAGTTTAAGCACAGTCATGTATAATATTTCTAAGGGGACGTTTCACAACCATTTGTTTCCATTGTACAAATGTTCGTGCTAGGGTCTCAACCACATTCAACACCCTGGTCATATTACTTTGGGACACACTGTAGATTAAATTTTAGTATCTACCAGCGTTTAATCTGTGCCTACAATTAAGTGTTGCATGAAAAGTACACAAAACCGATGTATTGGTAAATAATAAGTCACCAAACCACCAACAAATAAAAAAAGATGCAATAATTAAATGTAAAACGGTGTACAAATAAAGGGGGCCATGGATCTGTGATATTCAGTGTAACCATTCACTGGCAGCTGGTGGCAGCAGTAGCAGTGAAGGGCATACAAAGCGTGTGCAGGGGAAGCAGAAAACAGTGGAGTCATTCTTGCAATGTAACCAATGCAGAGAGACTGGTGGCGCACCACAGGCCATAGAGGACAGAGGCGAACGATGGCTACAGAGATGCGAATAGATATGCAGCTGCTGAGCAACTGACTGCTCAGATGAACCAAGGGGCTACGAACGGTGTTTCCTAAACGGACGATCAGCGAATGTTGCTGCGTATGGACGTCTGCATCAGGCACCAGGTTCATGCATGTCATTACTGCAACTTGACGTCCACTGAGTGGTGACAGGTGACTTTTCATATGAATCACATTTATGCTCCATTAGCGTGAAATGTCTGAAAGCAAACATGCTGAAAACATCGTCGGAGCTTTATGGTCAGTGAAATGTGTTTGTGGTATTCTCTCGGGAATCTCGTCATTCTCGAAGGCACAATGGATCAACCCAAGTATGCATCTATCCTTGAGGACCATGTCCACTCCTCTATGCAGTTTGTTTTTGTTCGGTATTATGGCATCTACGACGGTAATCCCAAAAGTAAGGTCTCCTATTTTTTTATAACTACAGAACACTGTCTGTGTGGTAGTTGGTCACACTGTTATGAAGCATGCTCACGCGATGTGTTTCAGGCGCTCAGTCTTGGCGTGGCAGCCGTTGAGAATGGAGCTCCCGTTGGAAGTTACCGCCAAGTGCGAATTGGACGCAGTTATTCGGTTTTTGAACGCAAAGGGCACTGCGCCGATTAAAATCCATCGCCAGTTGACGGAAGTGTATGATGAGTCGTGCATGGATGTCAAAAATGTTCGTAAGTGGTGTAGACAGTTTGCAGCTGGTCGGTTCGAAATTCACGATGAACAATGGAGCGGGAGACTGTCAATTTCTGAGGAGACAGTGGTGAATGTTGAGCAAAGCATGCGTGAAGATCGGCAGATCACCCTGGATGATCTCTGCAAGTTGGTTCCTGAGGTTTCCCCTCACAGGATTTTAACGGAAACATTGAACTACCGGAAGACGTGCGCAAGATGGGTGCCACGCATGCTGACCGAGGACCACATGCGGCCACGAGTTGATGCTTCCCGCGCATTTCTTCACCGCCTTGCAGCCGAACAGGACAACTTTCTGGACTCAATTGTCACAGGTGACGAAACCTGGGCATACCACCTTACACCTGAGACCAACCAACAATCACGGCAGTGGCGGCATCCTTCTTCGCCAAAGCCGCGGAAATTCAAACAAACACAGTCTGACGGTAAAGTCATGACAACTCTTTTTTGAGATCGGAAAGGGGTAATGTCGGTCGACTATATACCCACTGGGACCACAATTAACGCTGAAAGGTACTGTAAGACTCTGAAAAAACTCAAACGGGCAATTCAGAAGCCGAGAAGAGGAATTTTGAGCAAGGGAGTAACCATTTTACATGACAACTCTCGACCAGACATCGCTCGGCAAACCGTTGCTCTCCTGTAACAGTTTCAGTGGAACATAATCATCCACTGACCCTATAGTCCTGACTTGGCGCCCAGTGACTATCACCTGTTCCCTAAGTTAAAAGAAGATTTGGCCGGAAAGCGCTTCAGCTCCGATGACGAGGTGAAAGAAGAAGTTCATAACTTTCTGAACAGCATGGCGGCGAGCTGGTATGACATGGGCATACAGAAACTGCCAAAGCGGCTACAAAAATACATCGACAGAAATGGTGATTATGTCGAAAAATAGCTAAATGTTCAAGCTGTAAACTGGTGTAAACCATTGTAGAAATAAACAGGTCTACGTACTTATAAAAAAATAGGAGACCTTCCTTTTGGGATTACCCTCGTACTAGCAGAACAACGCAACATGTCACATCTCGCAGTGAAAGACATGCGGTTCGAAGAGCACCAGGATAAGTTTACCGTACTCTCCTGGCCACAAAATTCCCTGGGTTGAAACCCAGTTGAGAATCTGCGGGACCATCGCGATCGAGCAGTTCGCGTCATAGATCCTCAAATGAAAACCCTAGTGTAGCTGGCCACAGCACTGTAGTCAGCATGGCTCCACATCCGTGTCGGTACCTTCCAGAACCTCACTGACTGTCTTCCTGCATGTATCGCAAAGATGTATGCTGAAAAAGGTGGTTATTCAGGCTTTCGTCAGGTGACCACACAAATGTGACTGGACAGCGTAAAATCAACTGAATGAATAAGTGAAAGCCATTGAGGGATGACAGATAGCCAAAGGACAGCCACCTTCCTTGTGAGGAGTAGATGACAACAGGAAACAGAATTACAGCAGCACAAAGAGCCGAACAGAGGCGAAAAATGGCAGGACAGGTGTAGCTGTAATGGACGATGCAAAGCGTTGGAGGGAAGTTTAGGAGCATCTGCCCCAGACATACATGACAGTCTATAGCAACAATAATACTAAATGTTTTGGAGGTGATGTCTAATGATATACAACGACGGAGAGGTTTGCAGTATATACAGGGACGATATGAGAATATATGGAGCAAACATTTGAGAACTAATATTTCTCAATGGAGTTAGGACTTGTTAACCTATTATATATTGACGGAACTTTGATCTCAAGTCCTCATTGCTTCTTCGATTTAGTTAATTCACAAGTGAGAACTTTTTAGGGTTCTTTTTGGAAAGGGCAGTGAAGCAGTACAGTCACATCATCGAAATGGAATGATCTATGAGTCGCTTGTGTAGAGGTCTAGTGAAATCAGAATACAAAGATCAACAATGAGAGAAAATGGTTCAAATGGCTCTGAGCACTATGGGACTCAACTGCTGAGGTCATTAGTCCCCTAGAACTTAGAACTAGTTAAACCTAACTAACCTAAGGACATCACAAACATCCATGCCCGAGGCAGGATTCGAACCTGCGACCGTAGCGGTCTTGCGGTTCCAGACTGCAGCGCCTTTAACCGCACGGCCACTTCGGCCGGCACAATGAGAGACAATCAGCGTTCAGAGCTGGTAGCATTTGCTCCGACTATGTGTTTTGTTAAAGCAAGTAATACAGAAAATGCCAAACACCGACCAAGAAACCGATACTTTTTTGTAGACCTTTGTAAAGCATATAATATCATACAATTACAAATGCCCTGCAAAGTAGTACAGGAAACACACATACGCTCTCATAAGGACCCTCCAAAATTTGTACGAGGGTGAGCCAAATGAAAACCTTAAATTTGTAATAACAAATCGAAATTTCGTGCCGCTATCTTGTAAGTTGGTAAGCGTGCTACACACAGCGTGCAGAATGGTCTGTAGGTGGCAGCATAGTGCAGATGTACACATACCGTCGCAGTATCATTATAAAGATGGCCGCCTCACTTGCCACTTCCACCAGGGAAGAACAGCGTTCTGCTATTCATTTTTTGCGCAGTGAAGGTGTGAAACCTATTGAAATTCATCGACGAATGAAGGTTCAGTACGGTGATGCATGTTTGTCACAGCAGCAAGTCTATGAATGGAGTAGGAGTTCGCAAATGGTGTGACTTCAGTAGAAGATGTACCTCGTCCAGGTCAGGCACAACGAGTTGGGACTCCACAGAACATTGCAGTAGTTGAAGCCATAGTGAAGGAAAACCGCCGAGTTACAGTGATTGACATTGCTGAATGTTTACAGATTAGTCATGGGTCAGCACACCACACTGTGCATGATGTGCTCCAGTTTCACAAAGTGTCTGCAAGATGGGTGCCACGGCAGCTGACTCCTGAAATGAGAGAACGACGTGTTGATGCTGGTGAAGAACTTCTTCGGTGGTTTTTCACTTTCACCGACCGGAAACGAGGAGAGCGAGCAAGGAATGGCGCCATTCCTCATCACCAAAACCAAGGAAGTTTCTTACAGAACCATCAGCAGGGAAGGTTATGCTGGCTCTCTTTTGGGACGAAAAAGGCGTCATTTTGGAGCATTGCATGCCTAGAGGAACCACTGTCGCCAGTGCATCATACACAGATCTCCTAAAAAATCATCTGCGGCCTGCAATCAAATCAAAGCGACGTGGATTGCTGTCAGCAGGTGTCCTTTTGCAACATGACAATGCAAGGCTCCACACTGCTCATACAACAGTTGCAACAACCACAGACCTACATTTTGAGTGTCTTCCTGATCCACCACACTCACCAGACCTTGACCCAAGTGATTTGCATATATTTGGAGCACTCAAAGACGCAATGGGAGGATAGAAGTTCCGTTCTGATGAAGAGGTACGCCACGCGGTGCATCAGTGGTTGCGCGGACTACCAAAGAATTTTTTTCTGAAGGAATTAATGCACTTTTTAAGCGCTGGAGGGCTTGAATTGAGCTTGGGGGAGACTATGTTGAAGAGTGATACAGCTTAGTATCACTTCTGCACAATAAATAATATTTTTAAAAAATATTTAAGTTTTTCATTCGACTTACCCTCGTACAATGCTTCGATGTCAAGAACGAATATTTGTAGTTGTCTACCTTGGAGATTTTCTGTCAACAAGTGTTTGTGTCAAGGCAGTTCTGCGTCACATGTCCTGTTTAAGACATACATTTTATGATCCAAAGTATCTGGACACATATTTGTGAATATCAATATTAGTTAATTAATTGATTAAATATTAACAGTAAATATTAATAAAATAATATTAACTGTTAATTAATTAATTAAATATTAATATTCGTCTTATGATTGTTTCAACTCTGCTAGCGACTCTTTCAGAGAACTGTGTGAGAGTTTGTAGAGGAATGGCAGTCTATTCTTCCCCAAGAGCCAAAACCGAAAAGGAAATGGTTTTGGACACTGGATGCTGGAGCGGCTTTCTAACTCGTCCAAAGCCCGAAGGTGTTTCCATGGGCAGGAATCTGGGAAGGTAGGTCCATTTCAGGAATATTTTTGTCCGCAGACCGTTGCCTCACACGTACTGCTTTATGAAGGGTGCGTTGTCATATTGATACAATAATACAATCCGAACAATTCCTCTATTGCACGCAGTATACAATGGTGCAAAATGTGTTCACATTCTTCCGCATCTAATGTTTTCTTAAGCGCAATAACGGGACCACATCCAAACTAGGGAAAGCGCCATGTTTTTATAACACCGCTTGCTCTGTATATCCCTTTTATCGTTACACGTGATGGCAGGAGACGCTCTCTAGGCGTTCGCCAAACCTAGACCATTCATTGAGGTATGGAGGTATGGTGTGAGTCATCACTCGTTTGTAATTGATCCAGACATTTATGAAAGGACCTTACTACAAAAATCTCATCTTTTCAGGAACTAAGGAAAACATTCTGCAGGTGAGCATATGGAATTTAAAAGGATGGGCTTCCCAATGTTTAAAGAACAGTATGAAATGGTTGTTTTGGCGTTCTTCCAGTTCCCAAGTTTTGCAATTTCTTCGAAAACATAAGGCCATAACATTGGAATCAGGTCCTTTGTCTTCAGGTAGTCGTTAATTTACATGTTTAAGCTATGTTCTTAGCAATGTTTTAATTATTTCTCTTTTTTGCTCAGATATTTTCGCAGTATTGTAACTCTATTCGAAGTACCAGTGATGGCAGGTGTGTAAAGAGCACAAGAGCACGTGAACGCTCTAACTTTCGTCATCTTACGGACTTTTTCACTATTTCTCTTTGTATGTTAAAGGTAACATAGATGCGGTAATTTGAAATACACGGCACTAAATCTACTGCGCTATGCTACATGGCTGCTCTAGACTCCATGAAAATTGTCATCAGGATCGTGATCACACCTACGGTTGTGCATGTTTTAAGGTGCTCTTGAGCATACACAAATCACGTGACGTAATTGCCTTACGGGGCAAACACATACGGATTTGATTAACAACGTGCACGGTTCACGTTGTGCACAGCTATCCCTTGCCACTCAACCAGAAGTTTACGTCACTGCCGCCTAATGGTAGCATACTGCGGCAGACTTACAGCCCAATTTGTTCGACGTAAATCCTGCTAAATGATAGGTCACTCCTGAGATATGCTAATTCATTGACTATATGCTGTACTACAATTACACTGAAGGGCCTAAGAAACTGGTATAGGCGTGTGTATTCAAATACAGAGATATGTAAACAAGCACAACATGTCGCTGCGGTCGGCAACGCCTGTATAAGACGAGTGTCTGGCGCACTTGTCAGATCGGTTACTGCTGCTACAATAGCAGGTTATCAAGGTTTAAATGAGTCTGAAAATGGTGTTATAGTCGGCGCACGAGCGATGGAAAACAGCAACTCCGAGGCAGCGATGAAGTGAGGATTTTCCCGTATGACCATTTCACGAGTTTACCGCGAATATCAGGAATCCAGTAAAAATTCGAATCTTCGAAATCGTTGCGGCTGGAAAAGGGTCCTTCAAGAACGGGACCAACAACGACTGTAGAGAATCGTTCCACGTGAGAGAAGTGCAACCCAACCGCAAATTGCTGCCGATTTTCTGCACACTTCGCCTGAAGATGACGAGTAGGAAACTTGTCGAAACATTATCGCAGAACTACGCCTTGACTCGGCCGATAGGCAGAAAAGAGTTAATCATCTTCGGAAAAAAGGTAGAATATCAATTCATTCTCCATGCGAATCCTTCTTAAAGAATTCTTGAAGTGGTAATAAATTATGAATTTAACTCCACACCAGAGTTATTTCTGATTATAAGCAACATTATTGATCAGTTGGCGAGATAGACACAAGTCCAGGAACCAACACACTAGTACAAGTATTCTGAAACTTCCTGGAGGATTAAAGCTCTGTACCAGATGACGTGCAGACGGAATTAGAGCTATGTGGGCGGGTCGTAAGTCGTCCATAGGAAGCTCAGTCGGTATAGCAGTTGCCCCCGACAGGCAGAGGTCCAGAGTTCGCGTTTTGGTCCAGTAAACAGCTTTAATCTACCAGGAAGTTTCATGTCAGCGCAACTCGGCTGGAGAATGAAAATCATCCAGCTTGTGGTTAAGTCATGTCTCCGCTTACCCTTTATTCCAGAAGTGCTAGTATTGCAAGTTTCACAGTATAGCTTCTGTGAAATTTGGAAGGTAGGAGATGAGCTGGTGGCGAAATTAAAGCTGTGTGGACGAAGTCGTTTTTGAGTCGTTTTTGGGTAGCTCAGTCAGTAGACCACTTTCCAGCGAAAGGTAAGGTCCTAGTATGATGGCCATACTATGGTAAGGAAGAGAAAGTAGACAAAGATGAGATGGAAGATATGGTACAGAGAGAGGAATTTAATAAAGCATTAAAATAGCAAAATTAAAACAAGTCTCCAGGTTTGAAACATTCCCTCATAAATATAGATATCCTTCGGTAAATCAGCTACTCCATGCGCTAAATTATATGAGACGGCGATATACCCTCGAACTTCAACAAACGTCTCGTATAATAATTCCAATTTCTTTAGGACAGATGGTGTTAGGTTTATTACTGAACCATCAGATTAATAAAGCTTTATTCATAAAAGGTAAGAAATTATTTAGAAATGAATCGAAAGACAGGTAGAACGTGATTTCAGAGGAGAACACTCTGGTTTCTCTAGGAAGTTTTGAGCATGCAACATAATAATGAGCCTACGATTTCTCTTAGAAAATAGGTTACAGGAGTACGAAACTACATTTATAGTATTTGTAGGCTTAGAGAACATTATTGACATTGTTAACTACAATACTATTCGAAATTATGAATGGTAAAGGATATCAAACAGAAATTTGGAAAGAGAAATGCAAAGCTGTAGAAATAAGCATGACTACAGGAAGGTAAAAAAGTTCAGAGGGAAAAAGTGTAAACTTAGGTTTGCCAATCGGAGACGCCAAAGGACGTGGAAGATCAGTTTAACTGAATGGGTAGTGTCTTGCAAAGAGTTAAAAATAAAATTGTGTGATATGGTTGGCAGAGAGACACCTAGTAGCAGGTTCAGCTGCTTAATTAGAAAGGTTTTTCTTACTTCGCACACAAGAAGAGTCTGGGAGTTATGCGATATGTATATGTATAGAGTTTAGGTGACTAATGTACAGTCATGCTCAAAAGTATCCGAACGACCTGAATTGCATTTCGCCTGATTCGCATACATCTCTCATAACGCAGCTGTCTAGCAGGTCCTCTAATCGCTCCTCGGCACAATCGTTTGACTATTGAAAATGGTTCCTACATATCACCACTAGAAAACACTGCTCTGTATCGCAATAACTCAAGATGTAAAGTAATACCACGATACTACAAATATCAGGGACCACCTCATCACAGGAAAGTCTGTCCTTAAGGTTTGCAAGCTCACATTTATTACAATAAATGACATACCTGAAATGTGAACACTCCCTTTATTACGTTAGATAGGTAATGCACGTAGTAAGTTCGTCGTATTCGTGATTTCCTCTTCAAAGTAACATACCGTACTTATTATTTAACAAAAAATGGCAATAAAAATTTAAGTTATTCACGAGCTATTAGTTGAGAATATGTATGAACTTCAAGTGACTCGACGAACCGTCTCGTTCTGCATATGGATTCAAACCCATGTCATGCAGACTAAGCAAAGATTTCATGACTGACGGAAACTAACAGTCATTCCTGACTTGGCATACACAAAGTGATATACCTCGATTTTAGACAGTATCAGTTAGCAAATATCAACTTTAAATTACGTGACGTAAACATTTTTAACGGACGCGAGTTCCTATCCAGCATCTATTATCCCTGTTAACGAGCTACGAGAGATGTTAAATATTGCTTCTTCGCAAGTAACTTACTTAAAATGCCGTGAGGTAAAGCTTTGTGTTGGACAGGGATTCGAAACCAGAACCTAATCGGATTGTTATCGAAGCACAATCAACTGTGACATATCGGATTTTCTCGGCAGTAGCAAGATGTTTTAACTGAAATGACGAGACGAAACATTAATTTATTTCCTTCCCGGCACCTATCGCTGTTATATTCTAGAGAAAACGAACGTTAAATATGGGTTTGTTACACCAGCAGCGACATGTGAGCATGTTTGAACTACAAATAATATGACGAAGAGTTCAGTGCTGACTGTTAATCGAACCCCACACATATCGTTGTTGACTACACACAAAGAGCGGTCAGATACCGAATTTTTCTCCACCAGCAGCTCGAAATAACATCCTTGAATTTACAGTGATCTCGCTAATAGTTCTGTGTCTCACTGGGGGTCAAAAACGTGATATCCTTAGTGGTGACATCGAATGAAAATACATTAAAAATCAAAATTATTATCCACCAGCAGATAGGTGTACTCATGCTAGATCTTGATAATACATAATGAAAACTGTAGTGCCGGGCCAGAATTCGAACCCATTCACGTGCAATATGTGGAGATGTTGAGGAATCTGCAGTTTTGAACAAACAACAAATTGTAGTCGAGCTGTATTGTCACGAAAGGATCAAATTCCGCGTTAAGGGCGGTCTGAGTTGCATTCCCAGTTCAGAACCAGTTTTATCGACATACAGAAGCTCAAATAAAAGGTGGAATAAGTGTCCTGTGACCCTACACAGCGTTTGTTTCGTCACTAGAAATAAATAACTAGTACAATAAAGGTTACTGGTGGTAGAGTTTCTACATGTCGCCACTCCTGACTTTATTTTGGTTCAACCTAATGTCTACTTGGTAGAGAAGGAATATCACGTTTAATGTAAATTTCAGACCACAATGACATTATACCCTCTTCACTTGGCGTAGCCAGAAGAGAATAGAATCTGCCTCTCCCTATCAGAAATCGTCGGCATAAGGTGGAATCGAACCGAGACCATGAGTACATGAATCCATCAGCAATCCAATAGACCACCAAATCCTCTGCTCTGTGCCTCATTTTACAATTGTAACGCCGTTACGCCACACTGGATGAGAATTCTGACACACAGGCTCCCTGTAGTGGTTTGCAGCACGTTCAGTACGTTCATTTACTTGGTTGATCGAATCGCCATGAACTAGCTGCCTCGGCTACCCAGTGCATACATTCGACTCTATTTTCTAATCACCGAAATAAAATCACGTAACTGCCCCCTACACAGAAATGTCAACAGTGTAGGATGCAGAAATTTAAATAGGAAGTGTTCCTTTCCACTTGAGCTACTCTGCTGCGAAATCTGTTTTTTGATAGCGTCATGTAGTGCAAAAGAAAATCTGTAACTGTCTGTCTCTCAGACGTCTACATCAGGCCTTATGCATTATATAACACTGTGGACTGTGAAATATCTGGAGGAATTGTTGTTGACCTCCGGAGCTGCTGTAGCTACAGTTCCGCTAGTAGTGTAACGGTAAGTGTAGTGCAATGTAGACAAAACGGCGCGTGTTCGAATACATTCACTGCTACATTTTTTAAACACAATTCTGCTGTCCGCTGAAGTTATCAGTCTAATGGAATTCCCTTCACTTCTCAACCCAAAATAGTAGCAAGTAGAAAAAAGGCCCACTTCTACGACATTTTGTTCTTTTCAGGTTTAATAGACGGCCAGGCAGCACATGCATCTCGAAACTTCTGTATTATGTGTGGGGAGACCTCATCGTGCCAAAATACGTCAGATATTTTCTATATTAGCTGTCGTTTAATAGTGGCATTTTATTCTTCTTCAAACCTTGTTTGACAGCTTTAACTCAGAACAAGATTTCTACATGCATGTCATCAATAAACTGCATGTGCATTGTCAGACTGTTAATAGATAACATCAGATAATTGGCATATATCGTTGATGATTAATTTCTTGCCGCATGGGATTAGCCGAGCAGTCTCAGGCGCTGCAGTCGTGGACTGTGCGGCTGGTACCGGCGGAGGTTTGAGTCCTCCCTCGGGCATGGGTGTGTGTGTTTGTCCTTAGGATAATTTAGGTTAAGTAGTGTGTAAGCTTTGGGACTGATGACCTTAGCAGCTAAGTCGCATAAGATTTCACACACATTTGAACACTTTAATTTCTCTCTGATGTCTACTATTGTTTAAACAACACTAAAAGAAACCCTACGAAAAGTGTGCACTGTATTAAAAGAAATGAAATAAAACTACCCAAGATAACCTTACGACGGGTGTCTGTTTTAATAAAGCTGAGTGTCTCTATACAAGCGTGCCTCTATCGGACCGAATTAGTAGAATACTACTCACTTACATTTCTATTGGGTCTATGTTTAATTGGTATGCTGTGTCATACTCAAGAGGTATGCAAATGTAGCATTTCATAAATAAAGTTATGTATGCCTAGAAACCCAAAATTTGCTTGTCAGCAATGGAAAGAGGCATTACCTGTTGTGAAGCATTGCAAGTGTTTCACCATTGCACTATGAGCTGAAAGTATTTTCTTGTATTTTCCTTATCGATGTTTGATCTGACTGATTGCAGCTCTTTCACAGAAGGGATAAAAATATTGCGGAACAGACATTTTCTTTACATGACAGCACGTTACCACATAACTAGCACAGAGGTATGGAAGTTAGGTTCCTATTACTAGGCTAATGGTGACTAGATCTCGTAAACTGCTATTTAAAGGACAATATTAGATGCGATTTCGACGTGCAACGACTTTCCTGGGCTGAAAGCCCTAAATTTACATTCTTTTGTTACACCTCAAGCGATAATAACTCAGATTATTCAATGGAAATGATAGGAATAATCAAGTGAACTTTGAGGCTTAATTCCGTGCTCAGCAGGAAGTAAATCGGCGATCACAGACTTGCCAAACATACCTTGCCTTGTTGCCAAATCTCAGTTACAGTACCAGCACGAACAAGACGAACCGATGTGTTCCTACAGAGGGCTGGGAAGTGACCATAGCTGGTATCTCAAAGAGGCAGCTGGCACGACCTGGAATATGTAATGCGTCTGATGCGCATTTCTGTAACTAGGTTTAGGGACTGGAGCGTTGTTACTAATAATATACAGAACTGACTGTAAACTAAGCATCATAAATCAGTAACTCTCATAGTTGTATTTATACACTCCTGGAAATTGAAATAAGAACACCGTGAATTCATTGTCCCAGGAAGGGGAAACTTTATTGACACATTCCTGGGGTCAGATACATCACATGATCACACTGACAGAACCACAGGCACATAGACACAGGCAACAGAGCATGCACAATGTCGGCACTAGTACAGTGTATATACACCTTTCGCAGCAATGCAGGCTGCTATTCTCCCATGGAGACGATCGTAGAGATGCTGGATGTAGTCCTGTGGAACGGCTTGCCACGCCATTTCCACCTGGCGCCTCAGTTGGACCAGCGTTCGTGCTGGACGTGCAGACCGCGTGAGACGACGCTTCATCCAGTCCCAAACATGCTCAATGGGGGACAGATCCGGAGATCTTGCTGGCCAGGGTAGTTGACTTACACCTTCTAGAGCACGTTGGGTGGCACGGGATGCATGCGGACGTGCATTGTCCTGTTGGAACAGCAAGTTCCCTTGCCGGTCTAGGAATGGTAGAACGATGGGTTCGATGACGGTTTGGATGTACCGTGCACTATTCAGTGTCCCCTCGACGATCACCAGTGGTGTACGGCCAGTGTAGGAGATCGCTCCCCACACCATGATGCCGGGTGTTGGCCCTGTGTGCCTCGGTCGTATGCAGTCCTGATTGTGGCGCTCACCTGCACGGCGCCAAACACGCATACGACCATCATTGGCACCAAGGCAGAAGCGACTCTCATCGCTGAAGACGACACGTCTCCATTCGTCCCTCCATTCACGCCTGTCGCGACACCACTGGAGGCGGGCTGCACGATGTTGGGGCGTGAGCGGAAGACGGCCTAACGGTGTGCGGGACCGTAGCCCAGCTTCATGGAGACGGTTGCGAATGGTCCTCGCCGATACCCCAGGAGCAACAGTGTCCCTAATTTGCTGGGAAGTGGCGGTGCGGTCCCCTACGGCACTGCGTAGGATCCTACGGTCTTGGCGTGCATCCGTGCGTCGCTGCGGTCCGGTCCCAGGTCGACGGGCACGTGCACCTTCCGCCGACCGCTGGCGACAACATCGATGTACTGTGGAGACCTCACGCCCCACGTGTTGAGCAATTCGGCGTTACGTCCACCCGGCCTCCCGCATGCCCACTATACGCCCTCGCTCAAAGTCCGTCAACTGCACATACGGTTCACGTCCACGCTGTCGCGGCATGCTACCAGTGTTAAAGACTGCGATGGAGCTCCGTATGCCACGGCAAACTGGCTGACACTGACGGCGGCGGTGCACAAATGCTGCGCAGGTAGCGCCATTCGACGGCCAACACCGCGGTTCCTGGTGTGTCCGCTGTGCCGTGCGTGTGATCATTGCTTGTACAGCCCTCTCGCAGTGTCCGGAGCAAGTATGGTGGGTCTGACACACCGGTGTCAATGTGTTCTTTTTTCCATTTCCAGGAGTGTATTTGTTTCGTAAGTGTACTCAAAGCTAAGAAACTCATTCATGGACATTTTCGTGCCTGGGCGATAGTCGAGCATAACAAACAAATAAAAATAAAAAACAATGTTTGTGTGTGTGTAAGAAATTCTGGTCGTATGTAAAGTACACAAGCGGCAAGACGCAGTCAATACCTTCGCTGCGCAGTGCCGATGGTACTGTTACCGACGACTGTGCCGCTAAAGCGGGGTTATTGAACGCAGTTTTCCGAAGTTCCTTCACTAGGGAAGATGAATGGAATATTCCAGAATTTGAAACACGAACAGCTGCTAGCATGAGTTTCTTAGAAGTAGATACCTTAGGGGTTGCGAAGCAACTCAAATCGCTTGATACGGGCAAGTCTTCAGGTCCAGATTGTATACCGATTAGGTTCCTTTCAGATTACGCTGGTACAATAGCTCCCTACTTAGAACTCATATACAACCGCTCGCTCACCGATAGATCTGTACCTACAGATTGGAAAATTGCGCAGGTCGCACCAGTGTTTAAGAAGGGTAGTAGGAGTAATCCATCTAACTACAGACCTATATCATTGACGTCGGTTTGCAGTAGGGTTTTGGAGCATATTCTGTATTCAAACATTATGAATCACCTCGAAGGGAACGATCTATTGATACGTAATCAGCATGGTTTCAGAAAACATCGTTCTTGTGCAACGCAGCTAGCTCTTTATTCGCACGAAGTAATGGACGCTATCGACAGGGGATCTCAACTTGATTCCGTATTTCTAGATTTCCGGAAAGCTTTTGACACCGTTCCTCACAAGCGACTTCTAATCAAGCTGCGGGCCTATTGGGTATCGTCTCAGTTGTGCGACTGGATTCGTGATTTCCTGTAAGGAAGGTCGCAGTTCGTAGTAATAGACGGCAAATCATCGGGTATAACTGAAGTGATATCATGTGTTCCCCAGGGAAGCGTCCTGGGACCTCTGCTGTTCCTGATCTATATAAATGACCTGGGTGACAATCTGAGCAGTTCTCTTAGGTTGTTCGCAGATGATGCTGTAATTTACCGTTTATTAAGGTCATCCGAAGACCAGTATCAGTTGCAAAGCGATTTAGAAAAGATTGCTGTATGGTGTGGCAGGTGGCAGTTGACGCTAAATAACGAAAAGTGTTAGGTGATCCACATGAGTTCCAAAAGAAATCCGTTGGAATTCTATTACTCGATAAATAGTACAGTTCTCAAGGCTGTCAATTCAACTAAGTACCTGGGTGTTAAAATTACGAACAACTTCAGTTGGAAAGACCACATAGATAATATTGTGGGGAAGGCGAGCCAAAGGTTGCGTTTCATTGGCAGGACACTTAGAAGATGCAGCAAGTCCACTAAAGAGACAGCTTACACTACACTCGTTCGTGCTCTGTTAGAATATTGCTGCGCGGTGTGGGATCCTTACCAGGTGGGATTGACGGAGGACATCGAAAGGGTGCAAAAAAGGGCAGCTCGTTTTGTATTATCACGTAGCAGGGGAGAGAGTGTGGCAGATATGATACGCGAATTGGGATGGAAGTCACTACAGCAAAGACGTTTTTCGTCGCGGCGAGATCTATTTACGAAATTTCAGTCAGCAACTTTCTCTTCCGAATGCGAAAATATTTTGTTGAGCCCAACCTACATAGGTAGGAATGATCATCAAAATAAAATAAGAGAAATCAGAGCTCGAACAGAAAGGTTTAGGTGTTCGTTTTTCCCGCACGCTGTTCGGGAGTGGAATGTTAGAGAGATAGTATGATTGTGGTTCGACGAACCCTCTGCCAAGCACTTAAATGTGAATTGCAGAGTAGTCATGTAGATGTAGATGAGAGAGAGAGAGAGAGAGAGAGAGAGAGAGAGAGGGGGGGGGGGGGGAGATATATATATAGAGCGAGAGATAGAGATAACTATAAAAAAGAATGAGAGAGAGAGAGAGAGTAAATAATTGTTGTAAAGTATTGTGTAAGGATGAGATAACTATAAAAAAGAATGAGAGAGAGAGAGAGTAAATAATTGTTGTAAAGTATTATGTAAGGAAATCTTTCATTAAAATGACATGTTCCACATCATTACGAAATGTCGTATTCATGATCTATGGTACAAATATTAATCTAATCTAATCATATTCCTGACTAGCTAAGAAGAGTCATGAGTTACCGAAATTTTTGCCAATGTCAGCAACCAAATCAAAACTTGAAAATAAAAGACCACAGTTTTTGTAATAAACCGGGACTCCTATCAAGACCTTTTCGTTCCTCTTAACTAACCACGAAATATGTCTGATATACCTCCATTCAGAAGTAACAAAGTGTGTATACATTTAAAGATCATTCGCATGATGTGAATTTCTGTGATGGAGATACGAACCCAACACGTAACAGGATTGTTAACTAAGTAAAATCAAATGTTATGTATCGTTTCTTCTTACCGGCTGCTAGGTGTTAGAATCTAAAATAAGGATACAAATTTTTGTGCCTGAGCGACAATCGAACCACTCACTTACTGTCCTTCTTTATCATCTGCGAATATAGCTCAAGTCTCAATTGGTTACTCACCAACGTAAGACGTGTGCTAGTCTGACTAGAAATAACGACACCTATTGCGAATGTTGGCAACACATGAAAAGACATTAAAAATGCACGTTAATTTTCACTAGCAGGCCGGTGTGCACGTGATATGGCTTCAAATGAAATTATGAATATTTTTGTACTGGATCAGTATTCGGACCCACATACCTTCCTTTGGAAGAGACCTAGAGAAGATTGCGGTCTTGGGAAAAGGAACGAAATGACTGAACTACACTGTTCCAAGAGATTCAGATTCCTGAGAGAGTAGATACGAATTGAAATCACAGCGAGCACCAAATTTTTAAACATCTGTAGTTCAATCAAGTACAAGTCTAATAAGAGCCCTGTTCCTTGAAATGGCTATCGGGCCATCAAACAAAATAAAATTTTCTAATGTAAGTAAGTTTACGCTGGCGACATTATTTCTGTTTACCATGACTTCCATCTATGTCATTTCCCAACGTAAACCGGCTCTACCCAGTTACTAACGATGGAACGTGTTGTTTAATGCGGAATCTGAATTATAACGTCTTTCTCTTGTGGATATCAGAGGTAAAATAAATCTGTCTGTGCCTCTTAAAAGTAAATACCTGAACCCATGCATTGCACCTGTGATACTTCGTTCCACCAGATCGTTGTGGCCACGTTTCCCAGCCCCAGGAGTGTGCTGTAATGGATCATATGCTTAGCTTACAAAATTAATCATGGTGGAAAAAGTCCGAGTCTATTAAATGGTTAAGTAGTAGCAAGATTCTGACGCGGAGATTATGCTATTCTCATTTCAGCAGAATGTAAAAACTCTTCTAGGCATCATAGCCTCGATGTGAAGCCATTTGAAATTTTCACTAATACAGCAAATTTCTTAGTTTGTGAAAATCCACTGTGAAGTGTGAAGTTACCGGATAATTCGATTATTACCGTCAGTATTACTATCATTTTCCTCACACCGCTGCTGGAACACATGTGCTTGAACATCATTTAATGCTTTTTTTCATTACAGAAGTAGTTGCCCAAGAACAGGTCCTTTCCCTGTCTACGGAATTCTTTTCATGTTAATATCAAACATCAGCAATTACTCGTAGATTACATTAAAACTGAAGTAATTGACGAAGACGTCACTTGATAACAAAAACGCGCTGTCTTTCTTCATTTACTTGCGCCTAGAAATGGCTGTTGAATACTGCCAAATCAAAAACCAAGGGATTGTAGTGCCTTCCGATATATGTCGCTGGCACAAAATGGAACAATGGAACAAAATCTTCGGAAGTTAGACACAACACTTGAACAAACACGTGAAGATTTAACTACTGAGTTACATAACATTGAATCGAAATGTCAAAAAGTCTGTAATGACGTAAAAACACAAATTTGTGAGCATTTTCGACCTATTTTTTCGCGGCATGAAAATGCATTACAGAATCACGAAGCAGCCATAAAAGAACTGCAAACTATTGTTCATGAAAATCACAACACCTTGCAAGCTAAAATTGACTCAGTTGCATCTACCGATTCGGTTACGCAACTTGCCAAAACTCAGGAAAATTTAAGGACACAGTAGATTCAATTTCAACACAAATGGACACTCTGAAACTTGGTTCAGAAAAACACACTGAGGAAATGTCTTCAGTATCATAGAAAGTAGCCGAACTTTCGGATCAGTTCACTAACTTATCTACAGAGGTAGATGATGATCTGAATGACACAAGACCCGTAGCCTTCACTGACACAGAAGAGTATGAACAAATTAGAAAATTCAAACAAAATCAAAATAAAATCAATACACAGTACAAAAGAGAAATCCGGGAAGTACAAGATCAGTTGACGCAGGTAATACAAGAATTACATATTTCAGAGGACACTCGCGCTTCAATACGGGAAGAGGGACATAGAAATACGGAACAGACACAAAATAAGAACACGAGGCACTTCGGAAATTATGAAAGAAATTGGCAAGGTACACCGAATTTTGAGATGGAACCGCCGAAACGAAGTAACAATGACCGATATGCGACTTGCCGACATGATGATTTTGACTATAAGCTGTTCATTACTACACGTAAATTCAAAACATTTACGAATTCCGGCAACGACATTCATCCACAAGCGTGGCTTCATCAATTCTCTCATTGTTTTCCTTCCAACTGGTCATTAGAGCACAGATTAGAATTTGTGTGTGGCTATTTAGAGAATGAACCACCTGTAAGAATGCGATCGGTCATTCACGATTGCCACAGTGAAGGAGCATTTTATCATGTCTTCCTCTCAGCATATTGGTCTCAAGCTACACAGGACAGAGTAAAACATAGCATAATAATGATGAAATATTTCGAACAATCTGAATTTTCCAGTCTTGTGAAATATTTTGAAGACATGTTGCACAAGAATCAGTACCTGTCAAACCCATACAGCCCCTCAGAACTCATCTGCATTTGCTTAATCAAATTGCCTGAACCTTTACGACACATTATTTTGGCAGGACGTTGCAAAGACGACATTGAAGCTTTTCAGGGACTTACAAGAATTAGAAATTGACACTGACAATCGCGGAACGCGAAAACAGAAGTACAACAATTACAGGTCACATCCGTCACAATTCCGCGATGACAGAAATAATAAATGGACACTACAAGTCTACTCTTACAATGTAAATCGTGACCAAAACAGACACCACCCATATGACAACCGTTGGCAGAGTAGTAATAATTACAGGGAAAGATCACATCTCCGCAGTAATGACTATCACAGAGACAATCAGAGAAACAAACATTATGGGAACCAAAATAATTATTACCAAGGGAGACAGAATAACTTCAGACGCAACGGTCCAGCGCGCAGTTACGATTCCGGGAGAAATTCTCCACCACGTGACCGACAAGAAAGAAACTATGGAACCTACCGACATGACAACAGACGATATGATCGTAACGACAGACCTGAATTGCATCAGAACTGGCGGGATTCAAACAGGCCAGGACCCTCTCGACAAGGTGAATTCATAGACGTTAGGTCTCCAAATCACAATAACGACGCGCGCCAACAAAGAGACAGACAATGACTCGCACCGCAGGCAGCCACGTGCGCCGGCTGGCTCAGAGAAAAATAACATAGACGCTAACCTTGAGAAAAATTCCAGTATACTTTACCGACGTATACCGCATGATAATTGCATTCAAGTTCAAACTCTGAGTATTATGAACAGTAAAGGATTGCACCACACTTCACATGTAAAACCGCTTATTGAGAGATAATCTGCTTTTTAACTTTGTCTTTCCCATAAAACTTTTCACTTCACATTTCTAGTACTTTTTGTCACACTTAGAAACTGTTAACATGCAACTATGTTTTAAAATAAACTATCCAGTCTAGAACCTAGGGAACATATGTAGATAGCATTTACGAGTGCGTTGTCATAGTGAACAGACGACACAGTGTTATTGTGTGCGTACATTCTTGCTTGTTAGTTGCACGATTACGAAATGAATGTACGGCTTACATACTTAGAACATATAGTGTTAATGAGATTTTAATGCAGCATTTTGGTTTACTTGAAAAGACATTCTTTATTTGAAGTACTTTCTATGGGATTGAAGATGATTTAGCACTTAGTTTATTTGACTGCTACGCGATTATATCACGACGCTACTAATGTGTGACACAATTTACATTGTTGCTTTTGCGGTGTATCTGTTTTATATCTGCACAGTTTTTCTGAATTCTTCTGGAAAGTTAAACATGTTTTAGTAGTAACTTTTGTGGTATAGCTACAATGAGACAGCCTTTTTCGTAGCACAACAATACGTTACATAGTAGTACTTTCTTGATCACGGTAAAGTACGTAATAACTTCGATATCCATACGCAAAGCATTTCACTTTCGTTTATGATGATGTAAGTACACTGATGTCAGCAGAACTTTGCTTACAGAGGACGATAACTACGACACTTCCACAGAGATTATCTTACAACAAGACGCACAGTTTAGCGCTACAGTACACGTATTTGAGTGATTAATTTTGTACTTAGAACATTTATTTTTAAAGATTTTTGAATTACAAAGATACAAAGGTTTTCCGTGATACATTTCATTCCATTGCTGTAATCTGTAACACCTGAGGGTATAATTACATTAATCCTCAGGGGGGTACACACTTACTTTGTGTACCATGTGTTTGGCAAGCACAAGGAGCCCTAGCTAATATGGTATTTCCTTATCCAATTTTACACATTGGTACCATATTTCTTTAACACATAAAGTACACAGCTATCTGATCATTTAACTTGGAGAGACAAACATTTATTATACTACATCAGTGACAGATGTTTACATAATTACACAGTTGGGTAACTTCACACTTACGAAATTGTATTTTTTCTGTACTTTGTGAACTGTTCATATTTTTTCGGAACCATTGTGATACTATGAGAGCTTTGAATGATGTATCATGATTTTTAAAGTACGTTTGAGGTAGATGACACTATTTAAATGAGCAGAGAATTTTTTTTAGGTTTTGACATTATTGCAGGAAGCTACGGCATTTTAGAGATTTGACTGAGGTGTTATGATGTTATTTTTACGACGACGATGTGTATTATGCTGTTGAGGTATGTTTATGATCAATAAGCTGATGCTATATGAGGAATTTGATTATGCTATGTATTTATTATGATGAAATATTGAAGAAGTGTCGACGAATATGTATATGTGTAATTAGGTAAGGAATAATGAGTAGTGGTTAGGGACTCTGACTTGTGAAAAAGGATGTTGGAAACCAAGAATCATACTTTAAGAGTTATGAAATGTGTGTAAATGCATGAATGTATCACAATGCCAGCGAAAATTTTTTGGACACTGTATATTTATAGGATTTTGTTTCTACAGATTTGTAACTCAAATATTTCGACCTGTGAAATTTTATTTGTATCAAACTGTCACTGTAGCGGAAACTGATGTCGTAAATATTTAGTAAGGAAGGTAGGTTACTGTAAGCACCCAGCTGCGCGACAGTCACCTGGGAAAAAGCCGTTAGTGTGTGCCTTTCAGAGGCACAGGTGAAAAAAAAAGGAGAGTCCATTAACCTCACTATTGACATTCCTTTCTAGAAAAATTGCAAATACGACACGCTCATTACTTGGAAAGATACTTACATCTGCACACCTGATTATGACAAGTGTCTTTCTACGAGAGTTGAGAGAATTTCTTTAACTTATGAAATGCCATATGACTACTGAATGATATTTTTATGCTTTACTTTGTACATAGTTGCTTATTTCATTTGATATCTGGTTTCCAGCTGTGCTGCAACATTGGTTTTATAAAATAAAATTAAATGCATTTCTGCCAACAGATCTATTAAATAATAATTTTATGATCCACATTCTTCGAAAAAGGAGCACTTGGAATGAAAAGAACAATAAGAAGGGATTAATAACAGTAACTGCACACATAATTTTCTTTTCAACTACTTGGTAATTTGTTTTAGTAGAGTAAGTTATCGTGATGCATCACTCTAGTGTTAAGATGTGACATAGGTATTAAACATGGCCATTTTTACTGTAATATATTTTTCTGCTTGAGTTTTGTCATGTTTAGATATAGGTCATAGCTTTTGCTGCTGTATTTTGCCAGACAAAATGTTGCTGAATTTGACTTTATATTACTGTATTAAGCCAATTGTACTACGGATTTATTTTCTTGTTTGCTGCACATTGGCTCATATTAGTGATAATGTTGCATTTGCTTTGCTAACCTATATATATATATATATATATATATATATATATATATATATATTGCTGCTTGCTTTGCCAATTTCCATTTTTTTGTCATTGCTGTTTGTGTTAATTTGTTATGTGCTGCTGCATTGCCTCGTCCCTTGGTATATATATCTTAGCTCAGTAGATTTAAGTTAGCTTAAGAGGGGGTAGACTATATAAGAAACTATGATGACTTGGAAGAAATGCATTGAGAAGCTATAAGAAAATGGTTTGGCCAAAAAAGTAGTGAACAGTGGAGAAAAACTATTTTTGAAAGAGGATGTGAACAGAATACATAAAGCAGGCTTAGATAGGACTTTTTGGGAATAATGATGAACGAAGGGAGATCTCCATGCGAAATACTGCAGTAAAACAAACCCTGTCCTTTCCTTTTGTGTTATCCCTCTATGTGTTTGTTTAACCTTGTGTATTTGTGTTTTTCCTGTCTGTATGTGTCTAGCTAATAAGATTTATGTTGTAGAATTTTTCTGATAATATGTTATTAACCTTGTAAATATGCTTAGACATTATTGATTCTGTTTTGTTTCAATGCTCATGTGTAAAGTTGATGTTTCAGAAGTTATTCTGATTTTTATGTATTTACTTATGTCATAATTCCTGTAACACTGATGTATATGTTAGTTTGAGTCTTTTGAAAAACCCATATTACCACAAATGTTATCTGTATTGTTATGTTCTTTAATGATATATTTTGTACCTTTGTTATTGTATTCTCGTGTTATAATATTGTAATTGACACAAGTTCAGCAAATTAAGTAACTTGTAAGCATTCATTTCACTGCACACATTTCTGTTGGCCATAGTATATGCAGAATATGTAAAAAAAAAGAGGGCTGTTAGTGCTCCCTCGTGTGTTGATAAGTCAGCAAGGGACTGGTTAACAGCATTGCTGGTTCTAAGGACAATTCCAAAAACTTTGTGAGTACACAAGTGGTGGTTTATGGACATGCTATATTTTCTGCAAGACTCTTCGATGGTGATTGTGCACCTGCACAGTCGCAACAGTTGGCTGCTGGTTGTCTCTACAAGGACTATAGTGGGTCTGCATCTTTGATGACTCACCAATACCATTATTTCTACAATGACTGCAGTGGGTCTGCACCTTTGATGACTCACTAGTACCATAATCTCTACCAGGATTACAGTGGGTCTGCTCTTTGATGACCTACCTATCAATATTCTTCAAAACTTCGACTGACTCTGTTGTGTGTTTGCTCTGTTGTGGCCCATCTGTTGTGGCCCATTACCTGTCTGCATGTCAAGAGTCAGCACTGTCTTTCCGTTGGAAGGACAACACTACTTCTTCAAGACTGCATGGAAATCCACTACTTCCGTGTGCATTTTCTTTTACTGCGCAGACTTTGAGAAAAAAAACCACTGCAATTTTACTGTGATGAATGATCAGGACTGTCTTTATGGACAGTGAGAAAATTTTAGCTTTTGACCAACATTGTATCAATAAGTGTGTGCATTTGATTTCTTTGTTATTGTAATTATGAAAAAAATTTTCAAATCTCTATTGGCCCCCGCCCAAAACAATTTGTAAAATTTTTTGTGGGGAGCATGGGGGCTATGTAAGCAGGCTGTTTAGGTTTTTATGTTTGTAACGCCACGTAGCGCTCTGTATGAAAATCACTGGCTGTGCTGTGTGCAGTCTGTGGCTAGTTTGCATTGTTGTCTGCCATTGTAGTGTTGGGCAGCTGGATGTTAACAGCGCGTAGCGTTGCGCAGTTGGAGGTGAGCCGCCAGCAGTGGTGGATGTGAGGAGAGAAACGGCGGAGTTTTGAAATTTGTAAGACTGGATGTCATGAACTGCTATATATATTATGACTTTTGAACACTAGTAAGGTAAATAAATTGTTTGTTCTCTATCAAAATCTTTCATTTGCTAACTATGCATATCAGTAGTTAATGCCTTCAGTAGTTTGAATCTTTTATTTAGCTGGCAGTAGTGGCGCTCGCCGTATTGCAGTAGTTCGAGTAACGAAGATTTTTGTGAGGTAAGTGATTTGTGAAACGTATAGGTTAATGTTAGTCAGGGCCATTCTTTTGTAGGGATTTTTGAGTCAGACTGCGTTGCGCTAAAAATATTGTGTGTCAGTTTAAACACAGTCATGTATAATTGTTCAAAGGGGACGTTTCAAACGTACCCAGAGTTCCTAGTGAAGCAATGTCATGTGACTCTTGTGATGCTGATCCCTCGGTGAAATGACGAAGATAAGCAGTTTTACCATTAAACAGTAGCAGGCTGGGTACTGACACCGAGCTTCAACTTCCCCTTCCTGTCATTTCCATATAACTCTGATATTAGTATCAGGAAACAGAAAAAGCTGCCAAATGTTTCCACAATACACTAATTATCTCATTCGACATTCTTTGTCGACTCTTACTGGCTCTTCTGTAATCAAAGACCCTGCTTCTGCTCCAGGTAGCCCATCAGCTACCCTTCGAGTCTGAATTAACTTCGTTACAGTTCCTCCACCCGGGAATATTCCAAATACGAGGCCTGTTCAGAAAGTAAGCTCCGATTGATTGCCAAATTGAAACCACAGTGAACATCAGAAATGTTTTACTTGTAACAATTAGCTACACCTTTCAGCTACTTCTCTACGGAGTCGCCGTTCTGACTTAGACGTTTGTCATAGCGTTGTACCAACTTTTCAATAGCCTCATCATAGAAGGCAGCCGCCAGTGCTTTCCGCCAATTCTCCACGCTGGCCTACACCTCGTTGTCTGTGTCAAAATGTTGTCTTCAAAGACAGCGGTTCATGTGACCAGAGATGAAACTCAGGGGGAGACAATTGCGGACTGTATTGTGGGTAATCTAACATTTCCATTTGAAAACGATGCAGGAGCATCTTCATTGCCCCTGCAGAATGCGGCTGAGAATTGTCTTGAAGAAGAAACGGCACGACAGTTATGTAATGTTAGCTGCATAGCTTCAGGCGAAATTTCTCACCAGGCCCTCGTACTTGGCGGCAGACACTATTTTCTAGACATCTTTACGCACTCACTGTGAGCTCAGAAATGAGAAGAGCGACGTGATGTTAACTGGGGTTATACTAGAGACACTACCCAACACATCTGTGCAAAGCTTTATCGGATTTTTATAGTCGTTTCCATTTCGCGACCGATTGGAGCTTACTTTCTGAACGCCCCTCGTAGTATCGTGAACTGGATTCGGGTTTTCCGCGTGACAGTCTCCCGCGCTGATCATTACGAGACGAAACTTTGATGTTCGTAACAGTCTGTCGAAACAAAACTCTCTTCAAGACAAGACACAATAGGTTTAAAAGTGTGACACCTCGACAGGACGGAGAAAGATAGCAGGAAACCATCTCCAACAGTATTTCCTCTCAGGGCGGCCACTGAGGAATGTCAGTTTTCTGTCAGTGAGACACTAAGTTAGATGTAATATTGGAATATACAGGTGGCCATTAAAATGGCAACAGCTTGCAAGAAGCATTAAAATTGAATGACTTGTACTACACACTCCAGCGACATTAACGTGACGACAGCCTGTGTTCGACACCAACGTGCAATAGCAACTCACAGACGGCGGGTAGCTTTACTAGAAGTAGAGAATAGACAAAGCGAGTTCGGTGGACGCGGAATACAGTGCAGAAGTTGCCGGAGGTATTTATCTGACTTACAGCGGGGCATTATGATTGGCTTATGGCCCAACTGCGAAAGACTTTCCAAAACGGCTACGTTTATAAACTGATAGCGTGTCGCTGCCATTGGTTAAAATGTAACAAGCATGTAAAAATGTCACTACGTTAAACTGACGCCTCGGTCTCTGGATGAGAGGAGTGACCGACAAAGATTGTATGGGTAAACAGACGTAAAACTGTCTTGCAACTGATCATCCAGATGAATCAAGGGGTTACCAACTGTGACCTCTCAAAGACTATTCAGCGAAAGTTGGCACGTCTGGGCAGCATTCTGACTACCGTTCATCGGCGACTGGACGTCAACTGAGTGGCAACAGGAAGCGTTCTCAGATGAATCACGTTTTCTGCTCCAAGAGAAATGGCTATGGGCATGTACGGCCCTGCAACAATCATCGGAAGGCTCCAGGCAAGGCGGAAACGTTATGGTCTGGGAAATATTTTTGTGGCGTTCTATGGGTGATGTTAATCTGGAAGGCACAATGGATCAACACAAGTATGCATCTGTACTAAAAACTCATGTGCATCCCTACATGCATTTTGTTTTTACTCGGCACGAAGGCATCTACTAGCAGGAAAAGCAACGTGTCACACAACTCGTAGTGTACATGTGTGTTTCGAAGGGCCACAATGGTGAGCTTACTGTACTCCCCTCACGACGAAATTCCCCGAATTTAAAACTGGTCGAGAATCTGTAGGACCACCTCGATCAGGCTGTACGCCCCATGGATCCTCAACCGAGAAACCTGTCGCAGCTGGCCAACGCACTGGAGTCGGCATGGCTCCACATCCCTGTCGCTACCTTCCAGAACCTCACTGAATTTCTTCCCGTACGTGTTGAGCTACCTAAGCTCCAGAAAATAATTATACAGGCTTTTGACAGGTGGTCACATTAACATGACTGGACAGTGAAAATAATTTAGATATACAAATGATCATCATCTCAGCGCAACCAAACGAACCAATATAAATACATAGGAGTAACAATAGCTACAGATTAAGGAACAGGTTTTTGCTTCGTTGAAATGTTGGCACTTTAAGACAATACTGCGTTACGTCACGCTGAAGGCGAAATATCAAAGAAAAACATGGTACCCTCTCGAGGCAGGATGGTACCTTATCGAGACTATCGTTTTTTTTTTTGTTTTTTGTTTTGTTTTGAGATATGACTTTTTATGTAGAACGCGTTCTCACTGCTGCCTTGCGTACTTGCGAATATGGAACCTATGGGCTCAGGGTAGCCGTACTTCACAACTTACAGGCTATAGTCCCGGAGCCAGCAGGGTAGTTATATAAAGAAAGCCGAGACTTTTTGCTGTAGCTGATTTCTTGTTGCTAATAAACGAAGTGAGCATCAGCTTGCATAATAGCACTGAGTGTGACAGTGGCAGCCTGCCACACAGGCACAATTATTATTAATAATAATAATAATGGAAAACAATATGAAAACTTTGTTAATACGTTTATTATGTATTAAAAAGAAAAACGGAAAAAGCTGAGATTTGTTGTGGGGTATCATACGTTATCTTCACGCACTGAGCACGCTGGCGCTAAAAAATCTGAGATTTGGCTAAGTGACATAAATGTGATAGTTTAGTGAAAAATATAGTTCGCTGCGGTTTTCGTGATGGAAAATCCTCAGCTGACGACTGAAAGATATGTTTTATTATCAGTACTGGAGAAGCAGATGCAGCCACATACTGTACACTGACACAGTTCTCGATGGGTTTTTATGCTCCATTTAATGAAGGAAATCCCAGCAAAATCGCGGAAATATATCGACGAAAATTCTTACAACGTTATGTTTAAATGAATCGAAAGTTATAACAATCACCTTTGTTCTATATATTTTCGCATCAATGAAAGACAGTGAGAATTCTTTGGGAGGAATGGAAGTCACACAGTTCACGTCGATAGGCCTGAGCAAACACTCAACTCTGATTTCCACAATGATCTGAAAAACGTACATTTCATAGAAGCTCTGGTCAAGTTTCTTTTACGCCATTGGGCGCTCGATCACGTAGCGCCATCTATTGGCAACAAAACCATTTATGCTAACTATGATTAGTGCTACTCTACGTAATGGGCATGTAAGTACAACGCACGATCAATCCTCAAGCTGAGCAACGCACGATGAAGCCTAAGTTACATCAACTACGACGCGCATGTAGCAATTAAATGCTCTGACACTGACGTAACAGCCATTGTGCTCAGGAACATGAGCGTTATAAGTAATCGTAAGACTGAAACATCACTGGGTCATTCCGTATCAAGTGTCCTAGGGCTCCTAGCTCGACCACTTCAATCATGATGAAATTTGTACGGTCTGTATCTGAGGGACCTGCATGAACTTATGAAAAGTTTCAGGTTCACCTGTAGCTTGGTTGAGGTACTAGAGCCATTTAAAGCAATGATTTTGGTATAATCTGAGTTCAAAGTGGGCAACAAATCATGTTGTGAGAAATCTGACCCATAGTTTAACGAGGCGTAAGTAGTGAGAAAACGGCGCTATGGTCCTGGTATTTTGTCAAACTGTTTTCTGTCTGGCTCTTAAATATTCCTCAAGTTAGGGCCTAGCTTGTGTGTTTAATTACTGTGCTACCATCCTGTAAATTCTGTAAAAAATGTGAATGTACCAAATTATACCAGCGTTCAAAATCATTAGCCTGAAAGTGGACACTTACCCCATTACATTCACTGATACCTTCAATAGTGGACATCTCATTCTATTAGAAATACCTATTTCCATTTTGGTGTCTCTTTGTGTATGGTGCAAAAATTTCCCCTAATTTATTAACGTTTTTTTGTAATTCTAAAAAATCATTGGGTTGGTCCATGATGTCTATGCCACTACCAGTCTCAGTGACTGGTGACCAATCGCCAAGGGGGCCACGCCGATAGCCAGGCAAGGTCAGCCACGGATGGGCTTCTTTACTGCAGGCTCCCAAGCATGAATGTGGGCACCAAGCAAATTCCCAACCCTGAATGTGGGTATCCAGCACGTTCCCAAGTCTGAATGTGGGTGTCTAGTAGGTTCCCAAGCCTTGTCTGGGTCACGTTCTGGCTCCAAAACCATAATGCAGAATTCTTCAGCTCTCAATGCTTTAAATTTGTTGCTGATGTCCAAAAGTATTGCTCCTGGCCAACTGTATTGCCACCCAATCATTGATGCAGCTGGAAATCAAATTGATACATTTACTGTTCTTAAGTCCAGCATATGTCTCTTCTAGCTGGCCAATGAAATGACTGAGCAGCTCCATGAGGATGCATGAAATTAATCAAAGAATCTTCTTATTTACATGAAACTTCACAGATATTTCCTATCCATTATTTTCCATCATAAATTCAAGCAACATACTCGCCAGATTGTAGTTCAGTAATGGCTCCATGTTTAGATGTAACTTTAGCATTTCGGTCAACATTTGCTGGAAAGGACGATGTATCATTTGATACTCTACGAATCTGAAGGCACTTTTCATCAACTGACACAAAATGCTGATGCTCTCTTGTACCAGAAACACAACATCCGTCCTCAAAACGCTTTTCTTGACCAGTTTTTGCATCTTCAGTAACTTCGTTTTTGATATAAATAAATTCAGTACCATGAAAATTTGCTTTGCAATACTGAAACAGATCATTTGGTGTTAAGTTTTGGTTTTCAATTGGACGCTGAAGGATAGCTCTTATTGCTAAAGGATTAACTGTGCCCCCAGTTCCATCACACGGTGATTTCCCATGGCTTATTCCGAATAAATTCCATTCTGCAGTAATGCCAAAATCTTTTTGGAAATGGCACTTAAAATTTTTGTTCTGGGTAGCAGAAACGTCTCTAAACATGCTTAATTTCTGTGGAAGTGCACTTCAAGGATTTGATTAAGTAAGTTAAAAAGAGACGCACTGCATCATGTCGGAAGCAATAACTGATTATGCAGTAGCTTATGCTTTTTAGTTCTTCATTATCGTTGTAGTAAATGACAAATGGGTGTAATGTAGCTTGGCTATTTTCCCAATGAAATCCTTCAACTGCATCATGGGGAATAAAGGAATAATTTTCAGCAAAGTCCATTAATGTAATCAGTTCTCTTTGGTTGAGACCTTCTTTAGTCAGTTGCTAATGCTTGCTCTGATGCTTTGCAAGGTAGTGGTGAATAGAAAAGTCCAAAATTTTTGTAATTATTTCTTCAACGAATTCTTCAACTGACATTTCTATGGTTACAAGCGTATCTCTGTTAGTGTCAATCCATTGTTTAAACTGAATTGTGTCCACAGGTACAATATCTGCAAAAATTCTTTCCATATCTTCCTTTAGAGTTTCTGTTCCTGAACATACTTAACAGCAATGAAGCATGGAATCCTTTTCCAAATTACAGACAATTTTGCCTGCCGACTTTAGTTCCACATTCTGATGTATAGTGAAGAGGAAAACTGTATGTGAACCAGCTGCACCTACAGTCACACACCACTTCGGCCTTAATTCACAAAACCTGGAAAATCCATTTTCCAGTCCATTTTTATTGCGGTAAGCAACATACATTTTTTAATGTTACTCAGTAACAAGCACTTTTGTTTTTGAACCTTTTCTGCATGTATTCGAACAATAATACAGTTATTTTTACCTTCAAAACCTCAGAAAGTTTTTTACCTTAGGGCTGTGGCATTTCCTGTCCAGCTTTTAACTTTCTAACCTTTATTAACATTGTTTATGGGACACAAAATTCTTTCATATTCTTTTTGACAGACCAACTATGGGGAACTAAGGTCAAA